>NC_045763.1:10813444-11470944 GCF_008692025.1 Phocoena sinus
CACCACCGAAGGGAGGAGTGAAACATGGGCCATCAGTGTAGTCAGTCCACCACGTAAAGCAAATCAGAAGATTTCTTAGCATAATTCTGGATGATTTTTGATCTGTTGGAAATGGGAGTTTGAAGGGTCCTAATTAGCAAGCTTCATGCACATTCTCTTTTGGGAGACTGCTCCAGTCAGTTTTTTTAGAGGGACATGAATTGTGCTCTCCTGTTCTGATACATGCACAGAGGACAGACTGTGTTTGGACAGCTGGAGGATATATTTTAAAAGGGATCTATGTCAGGCTTGGACAGGATGATTTCAAATGGGCCCGTGACCAAGTGTGAGAAGTGTGGGTTTGTGTTAGCTCTAGAAACGTGATGAGCCGTTAAAAGACCATTGTTCTAGCTGGTCGTTTGAGCCAGGTGCATGACTAATTTGTTCAACAAATGCTTCCAACCATGAGAAAGGCACAATGGTAAACACTGCAGGGAGATGTGAAAAATAAAAGTAATGAAGGATCATTGAGTACTTACTATGTGCCAGACCCTCTACTGAGGACTTTGCCTTACCTCCATTATCCCATTTGTGAGGTACACGTTATTTCCCTTATTTTATGGATGAGGAAATGAGGCCCAGAGAGGTCACACATCTAGTGAGTAGCTGTGCTACTTTGATTGTAAGAATGGCTGCAGTTCTTTACTTTCTTCCTTTGCAATACGAGTCTGCAGCCTTTCTCATTAAGAGGGAGAGTCTATTTCCCCACCCCCTCGAATCTGAGTTGGCCTGTGATTTCCTTTGGCCAAAACAATGTGGTTAAAGGGTGAGTCAGTCCAGAGCCTAGACATCAAGATGGCGTGCATGCTTCTTTCTGCTCTTTCTTGAAACCTTGCCTCTAGGCTAGCCAGCTGGAGGAGGAAATCTCCTCCAGGATGGAGCAGAGGTAAGTCTCCTTGCCGAGCCCATCCTAGACCAGGCAATCCCCAGCTGACCCACTAAAGTGCCAATATATGAGCAAGCCCAGCTAAAAGTCACCCAAGCTCAGTCCAGAACAGCAAAATCACTAATCCTTCTGTAGACCTGTAAGACATAATAAATGGTGGTGGTTGTGAGCCACTAAGCTTCAAGGTGGTTTGTTAGATGGCAGGAGCTAACTGCTACAATAGCAGAGCTGGTATTTGAAGTCAGAGCTGACTGATAACTAAGCCCTATAGCTGGAAGAGAGGCTGGGAAATTGGTCTAGCCATGGTCTCAGGAGAAAGAGAAAATGGATTTGGTGAGTCTTTAACCATTTTCTGCCACACATGCCCTCTGGTTTCACATCATTCATCCAACCTGAAACCATAATAATGGTGAGGAAATTCTTTAATGCATTCAAGCAAAGGGATTACATGGTTATATTTGGGTGTTTGAAAGATCACTATGGAGGAGATGTGATGGGTGGTTGGATTGGAGTGAGATAGAAGACAGGAGACAGCTTGTTTTGGCAAGGGATGGTAGGATAAGAAACTGTGGTATGGGGCAGGAAGATTAAAGAAGAAGGAACATATCCAGGAATTTAGGTAAGACTCACTAATTGACATTTGGTGGTGAAAAAGAGAGACATGCCTAGGATGGGTCTTAGATTTTGGCTTGGGCGCTTGGGAAAATGGTAGTATCTGATAAAGGAAACAGAGGAACAGGAAGCTTGGAGGGAGAGTTTGGTTTGGGGTCTATGAAGACTGAGGGACCTATGGGACATCTGTGTGGGACTGTGTAGGAGACAGTCAAATATGTCTTCAGCTTCAGAGGGAGTTGTGGGCTGAACAAACAGAGCTGGTGTCATCAGTGTGTGTACTGGTGATTGGAGTTACATTGTGTCAGTCACACTTCTCAGTAGCAGACAACAGAATCTATTCTAACTAACTTAAGTAGAAAGGCCTTTCAAGAAAAACCAAAAATTTTTGAGATATTTTGGTGGTTCACAGAATCTCCAGAAGGTCTTGACAACTAGGTTTGGGGGTTACATAGCCAGGAATAACAGTAGCCAGGAGACACCATCCAGCTGTCCCACGGCTACTGCGTCGCACAGCACAGCACCCATGACACGGAACACTAGAACCTCCTCAGGAGCTGTCCTGAAGAGCCAAGCCACGTGCCTGTGCCTCCAGCTCACCCAGAGCTGTCCACTTTCACCTCATTCAGGAAGAACCTAGACCACCTGAGAACCTTAGCCACAGGGGAATCTGGGAAATGTAGTTTTAGATTTCCATTTTCTGTAGTCCAAAGAAGTGGGCCTTAGTGTTGGAATGCGTATGGGTGAGCCAATGCATTGTACCCCCAACAGAAGCATGGAGGAAATCACATGGGAAATTCTACAGTGAGGAACAGAAGAAGAAGAAACACTCTGAGGAATAGCCAGCAAAGTCCCCTTTTCACTTAAACTAGATTGACATGGGTTTCTGTCATTTGCAACCTAATGAGGCTTTACGAATAGGGTACCCACATTTTACGGAAATGCCATTCTTCATACCCAGTGTCATCCTGTCAATATGCCATGTGTTCCCTTACATGATTAACCACAGAGCCAAGGGAAGACCCTCTGTGAGCAGAGGCATCTAGACACTTGTAGTTAAGCTCTAGGAGGCTTCTCGCCTATACACTTACAAACTCATGCAGTATTATACACTTTGTTTACACACTTACACAGTCAAGCACAGGGATTGAATTCCAAGAAGACCACTATAAAGTGACAATTGTGTTAAATCAATAACCTACTAGATTGAAGTTTGAATACATGCACGGACGTGGCACAAGGGGTTTTATTCCTGGGCCTGGACAAGACCAAACAAAACCAAATGTGTTATAAAGGAAGCACAAGCTGTACTCTGGTGTTCATGAGTGACGTGTATCACGTTTGAATGTCTGTGGTGGGTTTTCAATGTATTTTTAAATGAAAGTTGAATCAATGTTTGTAGAACCTTAGGCATACCTCTACAAAACACCACAGTTATGCAGAACACAATTTGCACATGGATGGCCCACACTGAGTTTTTTCTAGCTTCATCAAAATGGACCAACTCCTTTGTTATGGGTTGAATTGTGTCCTCCAAAAGAAGGTATGTTGGAGTCCTACGCGCTAAAACCTCAGAATGTGAACTTATTTGGACATATGGTCTTTATCCAGGTAAACAAATTAAAATAAAGTCATTAGAATGGAGCGTAGTCCCATATGACTGATGTCCTCATAAAAAGGGGAAATTTGGAGACAGAGACAGACACGCACAGAGAGGAGACAATGTGAAGACACAGAGGGAAAACTCCATGTGAAGAGGGAGGATTGGAGTGATGGATATATAAGCCGAAGGACACCTGGAGCTACAGGAAGCTAGGAGAGAGTCATGGACCAGATTATCCCTTAGAGCTTTCAGCAGGAACTAAACCTGCTGCCACCTTGGTTTGGGGCTTGGTGAGACTATAAATTGCTATTCTTTAAGCCACCTGGTTTGTGGTACTTTGTTACGGCAGCCGCAGGAAACTAACACACCCTTACTCATGAGAAGATCACAAACTTAGAAAGAATGAGACATTTTTATACCAGGCACAGTGTGGTTCAGTAGTAATGTATTTCTTTTCTTCATTTGTTTCATGGCAGGAAAATAATCGCTATTAAAGACCAGCATGCATGTTTCCTTCCTCTCCAAAGAGTAACGGTCCTGAATGCTGGACCTAGAAGCTTGTATTTCATCTAAGGAAAGGGTCCTGTAAGAACCTGGATGTACCGTAGCAGGTGGCTGTGTTTTATCACCGATGACTGTAGGTGGTATCACTGTTGTTTATGCCACAGATGCCAACATCTCACATAATTTGTTGATTCCCTATTGTTGGTTTCTCCGTGCCATGGGAGTTGTCACCTGGCTTATGCTTTTCTTTTCATCATCATTACTGCCTCCACTCTGTCATCCTTCCAACTCTAAATCAAAGGGAAGCATGTCTTCTCTCATCTGGGAAGTATTCCAAATGCATATTACTAGGATGTAGGAGCGCTTGACATTTCAGATCACCACGAGGGCCTCTTTATCAGACTCAGCTGAACTTTGGTACTTTAGGAGGACTGTGGGGGCAGATAAGCAAGTGAAATGGAGAGTTAGCAAAGTTCACTGGCACCGTTGCCCTCAGAGTCACGCTGCTCCCCCAAGACCGGCACGCTGGCCCTCTCCCAGGATCCAGCACCTGGCTCAGCGTGGCAGATCTGATGGTCGTTCTTTCTCCAGCATCTTCTGCCTTTGGAGAAATTGTGGCATGGATTAAATCTCTGCCCCAGCACATATATGCAATGGAATATTACTCAGCCATAGAAAGGAATGAAATTGAGCTATTTGTAATGAGGTGGACGGATCTAGAATCTGTCATACAGAGTAAAGTAAGTCAGAAGGAGAAAAACAAATACCATATGCTAACACACATATATGGAATCTAAAAAAAACGGTACTGGGCTTCCCTGGTGGTGCGGTGGTTGAGAGTCCGCCTGCCGATGCAGGGGACACGGGTTCGTGCCCCGGTCTGGGAAGATCCCTCATGCCGCGGAGTGGCTGGGCCTGTGAGCCATGGCTGCTGAGCCTGCATGTCCGGAGCCTGTGCTCCGCAACGGGAGAGGCCACAACAGTGAGAGGCCCGCGTACCGCAAAAAAAAAAAAAAAAAAAAAAAAAAAAAATGGTACTGATGAACCTAGTGGCAGGGCAGGAATAAAGACGCAGACATAGAGAACGGACTTGAGGACACAGTGGGGGAAGGGGAAGTTAGGACGAAGTGAGAGAGTGGCATAGACATATATACACTCCCAAATGTAAAATAGATAGCTAGTGGGGAGCAGCCGCATAGCACAGGGAGATCAGCTCGGTGCTTTGTGATGACCTAGAGGGGTGGGATAGGGAGGGTGGGAGGGAGACGCAAGAGGGAGGAGATATGGGGATATATGTATACGTATAGCTGATTCACTTTGTTATACAGCAGAAACTAACACAACATTATAAAGCAATTATATTCCAATAAAGATGAAAAAAAAAGCAGTCTCTGCCCCAGGACTTTTCCACCTCCCCTGACTGTCACCCCCTTCATCCACCATCAGGCTTCTGTCTCTTCTGTCTCTCAGTGAGCCTCCCTCAATCAGGCTTATCCCTTCCACATTGTTTTCTGTATCCCCTGACGTATCCTCTCCCACCAAGCCTTGGGAAGGCTTTTCGGCTGTCATTACATTTGCATTTTGAAGGAGGGAAGGCTCAGGGCAAATGGAAGTCTTCTAGTAAGAGTTTGTTCCATGCTCACCTTGTGCTAAACAGTGTGGTTGCCTGTTCTTTCCAGTCCTGCAGAGCAATGTGGAGAGAAGTCTGGAAGGGAAGAGTATGTAGTGCTGGGGAAGAGAATAACGAGCCCTAGTCAGAGTAGCTGACAGGAGGGGAAAAGGATGCTGGCCAATACTCCCAAGAGGCATGAACCCGAGCAGTGTGGGCATCATTAAGGTCTGTTGGAGGTAGAGATTTGGGGTTGAGAAATCCCATCCTGTTAAGTGACTGCCTCCTTTGTCTAACTGTAGGACAATCTTGTTTCTCTCGTGTCAACCAGTTTCCAGATTTTGTTGGAGTTATTCAAGCATAGCTTTTTTTCTTCTGGTTTTATTGAGATACAATGTATAAGTTTAAGGTGTACAGCATGATGATTTGACTTACAGGCATCATGAAATGATGACCCCAGTAAGTTTACAGAACATTCATCATCTCATACAGATTAAATTTTTAAAAAATAAAATTTATTTTCTTGTCTGGCTAGTGGTTTATCTATTTTGTTTATCTTCTCAAAGAACCAGCTTTTCGTTTTATTGATCTTTGCTATCGTTTCCTTCATTTCTTTTTCATTTATTTCTGATCTGATTTTTATGATTTCTTTCCTTCTGCTAGCTTTGGGGCTTTTTTGTTCTTCTTTCTCTTGTGATGAGAACTCTTAGGATTTACTAAGAGTTTACTGCGTTACTCTCTCTGTAACTTACATGTATAACATATAGCAGTGCTAATTATATTAATCATGTTATACATTACTTATTTATAACTGGAAGTTTGTTCCTCTTCACTGCCTTCATCTAATTCCCCTTCCCCACAACTCCTGCCTCTCAGAACTACAAATCTGATCTCTTTTTCTGAGTTTGTTTTTGATGTATAATGGACGTACAACCCTGTGTTAGTTCCTGGTATATAAAATAGTGACTCAATATTTTTATACATCACAAAATGATCACCACAGTAAGTCTAGTTACCATCTGTCACCAGACAGAGATTTTATATAATTATTGACTATATTCCCCACCCTGTACATTTCATACCTGTGGCTCATTTATTTAGTAACTAGAAGATTGAGCCTCTTAATCTCCCTCACCTATTCTCTCATCCTCCCATCCCTCCATCTCCCCTCCCCTCTGGCAACCACCTGTTTCTTCTCTGTATCTATAAGTCATTTCTCTTTTGTTGTTCATTTGTTTTAGATACCACATATAAGTGAAATCATACACTATTTGTCTTTCTCTCTGACTTATTTCACCTAGCATAATACCCTCCAGGTCCATCCACATTGCTGCAAATGGCAAGATTTCATTCTTTTTTGTGGCTGAGGAGTATGCTATTGTGTGTGTGTGTGTGTGTGTGTGTGTGTGTGTGTGTTCTTTATCCATTTGTCTACTGATGGGCACATAGGTTGCTTCCATATTTTGGCTATGGTAAATAATTCTGCAGTGAACTTAAGGGTGCAGGTATCTTTTGGAATTAGTGTTTTTCTTTTCTTAGGATAAATACCCAGGAGGGGAATTGCTGAATTGTATGGTAGCTCTATTTTAAATTTTTTGGGAAGCCTCCATACCGTTTTCCATGGTGGCTGCACCAATTTACATTCCCACCAACAGTGCATGAGGGTTCTCTTTTCTCCATATCCTCACCAAGACTTGTTATTTGTTATATTTTTGACTCAAGCAAAGCTTTATTTCAAGGGGGCACAATTAAGCTGTTGGCACAGTTGGCTGGAAAATTCATTTTGGCCAAAGAGGTCAGCCCTTCAATGAAGGACCAATGATTTGTTTTACAGAAACTTTCTGTAGAAACAATGATTTCTTATAGAAGAAAAAGAATTTTTCTGAATTTTTTTCACTAATGGAATGTTTCGAATTCATTGATAAGGCTGTTCTTTATTCATCAGTATGGACAGATTTACTCTTCCAAAGCCAAGTGATGGGCATCATTTATCATCACTGTACCTCTACCTTCTCTTCTCTGGGCTTCTGGGGACCTCACTCACACACCTCATTTTTACCCTACATTGCTGACAGCTCCTTGTCTGTGCCCAAGTGTTCCTCAGGATTTAATCCCAGAAGCCCAAAGAGGAGAGGTTGGAGGGAAAAGTGGGCTTGTCCAAAGTGGGCCATCTAAACAAAACCAGAGAGTTATCTGTAGGGATTTTCACTACAAAAATGACTTACAATAATAATAAAAAAAATTACCAAACATTTGAAAACCATCAACAAAATGAGACAGAAATTATAGAATTCCAGACTCAATAAACTGAAAACTTACATCTGAGAAAATAGTCCATGTAGAAATTAGAACAGAATTTTCAAGTAAGTAGAGTCAGTGTCTTTAGAGAGATAACATGGAATATTGCATCCAAGAAATCAGAACCAAGGTCCTTCATCTGCCCATCCATTGATGCTACCAGCATTGAGTGAGTTCCTTCTATATGTTAGGCACAGTTGAAGCACTGGGGAATCACAGCAAGAAGGCTAAGGCTCTGTCCTCATGGAGTTTAAAGTCCAGTTATGAGAGACCAAAAAATAACTAATGAAACAAGTAACTATATATGTCAGGTAATGTGTGTTGTGGGGAGAAATAAGGTGGGGGAAGAGGTTTCAAAGGTACAGGAATGGGGAGGGGCTACTATTTATACAGGAGAATCAGAAAAGCCCTCAAAGAAGAGAGGGAGTAGATGAGTCAAATGGGTAGCAGGAGGAAGAACGTTCCAGACAGAAGGGACAGCAGGTGCCAAGGCCCTGAGTCAGGAGGATGTCTAAACTCTTCAGGGAACAACCAGGAGACCTATATGGTTGGAGCAGGTTGAGCAAGGGTGAGAGCCTTAGACAATAAATCAGATGTGGGCCAGGGCAGCTCACTTATGGATTTGAAGGACTCTGGCTTTTTCTCTGAGCAACAGGGGAAGCCATGGGGGTTTTGGGCAAAGGGCTGGTAAGATTTGAGTAAACATCCCAAAAGGAATACTTTGGACTGTCGTGGAGAGACTCGAGCATGGCAGATGAGGGATGGAAACGAGGCCACCAACTGGAGACTGTTTCAATAACCCAGGTAAGAAACAAAGTGACTTGGAACATTGCATCTTAAAGGTGGTAAGAAATGGTTAACATCTGGAAATCTTTTGTAGGGGTTGCCAACAAAATCTGTGGCCCTACTGGATGTGAGGTGAGATAGAGAATAGTCGAGGGGCCTGGAAGAATAAAGATGACCAGAGGGAGGGAGGGACAGAGGGTAAGGGGTGCATCATGGAAGATGGGACCAAGAGTTTGGCTTTGGACATGAACTTGAGTTGTCTAGGAGACCTCCATATGGAGATGTTGAGTGGAAGACTGGAGTTCTGCAGAAAGAATCAGACTGCAGGCACACAGTCCTGAGACTGAGTGAGTTCATCTAGGGAGTTAGTATACATGAGGAGAGCAGAGGCCCCAGGATTGCGCCCTGGACGAGTCCAACCTTCAGAGGCTGGAGAGAGGAGGAGGAACAATGCAAAAGACTGAGGAGGAATGGCCAGTAAAGTTAGAGCAGAATCACGAGCGCGTTGGCCCATAAGTGAGGTGAAGAAAGCATTTTAAGAGCCTGGAAGTGATCCTGTGTGAGAAGTTCTGGTGATAGATGAACTAGAATGGCACTCCAAATGATCACTGGGTGTGCCAACGTGGAGGTCGTTGGAGACCCTGATAAGGGCAAATTTGGTGGAGTCTGGGGACAAAATCTCAGCTGGAGTGAGTTTGAGAAAGAATGGAGGAGGGGCATAGAGGCAGGGAGTAGAGGTGATTTCTTTGAGGAGTTTTACCAAGGAGGGGATAATTAGTGTAGTGGCCAGAGGAGGCTATGGAATCAAGATAAGTGGGCTTTTTGTTCGTTTGTTTGTTTGTTTTTTTAAAAAAGGGGGGGTGGTATATTACATCTTGCTAATGAGAATGATCAAGTAGAAAAAGCAGGATTGACAATGCAGGAATGAGCTGGACTGTGGCAGCCGTGATGTCCCTGAGTAGGTTATCAAGGAGGAGGGAGAGTTTAAGAAAGAATGAATTAGGGATCTTAGAAATAAAAAATACAAATATTCAGACGACCAGTACCAACTCATTTTCGGGGCAGATGGGAAGAATGAACAATTATGAAGAGCAAGCTTAGGAATGTCAGGCTGAGATTCTCCCAGAGTGCAGCATAGAGGAAGAAAAAGGCGAATTCTAAAAGCAAAGTTAAGAGGTGTGGACCAGAGGTAACAGGAGAAGCAGGAGAAGGAATGGAGGGGATGAAGGGCAGTCAACATGTGAAGACTTAATAGCTGGAGTTTTCACAGAGCTGAATAAGGTCATGTGTCCTCAGACTCAACTGGCTCACTGGCTTCCTCCCAGAATTGGAGAATAGTAACAGTGGTAGAAGTGGTAGAAGTGGGAGTAGCAACAACTCATATGTTGAAATACTGTAGTGACATTTCAGTTTTCAAGAATAAAGACAAAACTTGAAAAGCTACTAGAGAAAGGCTGGTATAACTCAGGTCTCCTAAGGATGCAGACTGAGCTTGGTTCATCTATGTATATAAGTATGCTGTATATATGTTCTTTGTAATACATTTCAGGCCACATACACGTAAATGCAGAAAACACTTAAAATGTTTAATATGGTACATGCTTCATGACATAAGTATGTTTGTATACGTATATCTATATTATGTATAATTTATATAGTATATACAGTTTTTACACATCTATCTTGTCCTTTGGTCAGTATATTGTTTGGCTGAATTTATTTTTCTAAGGGAAATGCTTAATGCATATCCGATTCAGATAACCAGTTCACATTCTAACCCTTCTTGTCACACCTGGGCTGGAAGTAAATGCCTGCCAATGGTCTTACGTTGCTTCTTGAGACTTTTTTGAAAGATAATGCACCCAGCTGTCTGGCTCACTCCACCAAGGACCAGGGAGCTCCTGGCAGGATCATTAGTATTTGTTACTCAGACACAAGCTTTCCTTAAGAATGCCCCCAACATACCTGTGCTTCTCTCATTTGATTAGTGCGTGGCCTCTCTCAACCCAATGAATCTGGAGAGGAAGGATGGGTGTTGGGTTAGATAACGAATGATGAGCAAAGAGATCTGGTTTTGCATCTTGACTGATAATACATTCCTGGCTCCCAAATGCCTGTAATAGACATTTCTTTTGAGCCTTTTGGTTTTCAGGTAAAGCTCTGTTTTTTTCTCTTTCCCTCCCTCCTTCCCTCTCCATCTCTCCAACTCCATCTCCAAGTGTTTCTTTCTTTCTCAAGAGAGTAAATGGGAATGCTTATCCGTGGATTTCAGCAGCTGAGGAATCTGTGTGAGCTGTTGATGGCACCCAGCTCTCTACTTCGGGGCCTTGGAAAGTCCTAGCAATTCAGACAAGGCGGCTGGTTGGCATCGGGCTCTGGTTGCCCTGGAGCAGCTGGCAGAGCCTGGCAGCTATCCTGCAGGTCAGGCCACCCTCCCCTACCAACATCCCCACCTGGGCTGGCCTGGCCTGCTTCTGAAAGGGGCCTTTGTGTATGGGTTCCATGGATAAAGCCCCAGCATAAGTTTATTCCACAGTTAAATCCCTTTAGCAGCAACTCACTTGATCTAAGAAAGCCAAGTGAGATTCCTTGCCCTGGAACATTGTTCCTCTCTTATTTTACTTTATTTTGTTTTCACAAATACAAAGAGCTTTCTAAATGCCACGGTCTGTTCTAAGCACATTTATCTAATCCTCTTAAAAATCCAGTGTGGTGAATACAGGCGTACCTTAGAGATATTGCAGGTTCAGTTCCAGACTGCTCCGATAAAGTGAATATCACAATAAAGAAAGTCACATGAATTGTTTGGTTTCCCAGTGCATATAAAAATTATGTTTACACTGTAGTCTATTAAGTGTGCAAGAGTATTATATCTTGAAAAATGTACATACCTTAATTTGAAAATACGTTATTGCTAAAAGTGTTAACCATCTGAGCCTTCAGTAAGTCATAATCTTTTGCTGGTGGAGGGTTTGAAATATTTCAAGAATTACCAAAATGTGACACAGAGACAGGAAGTGAGCAGATACTGTTGGAAAAATGGCACCAATAGATCTGCTTGATGCAGGGTTGCCACAGACCTTCGATTTGTATAAAACACAGTATCTGTGAAGCACAATAAAATGATGTATGTCTGTATTAAAATTTTCCCATATAGAGGAAGAGGGAGGTTAGTGACCTGTGCAAACAACACCACCTACGCAGTAAGTGCTGGAGGCATGATTAGAACCGGGACACTGGATTCAGAAGCTCCTGCATTTAACCTGCACGCGATACCCCTAGGTCCTCTTTAGCTTGGTCAGAACCGCCAGAGACTTGGCTGTCTTCTGCTGCAGCTGGGGCTGCTTTGGGACAGCCAACCGTTTCCACTCGTCCTTCCCCTGCGGTTTTTAGAGAAGGCATTCTAAATGTGCAACTTGCTGAGACAGTACTTCTAACCTGATCTTGCCTTTGCAGGGAGTTATGGGTGAATAAGCTTGTTCAGTAGGGAAGCTTCTCCCCTGTTGTTTCAGAGCTCCGGGATGCCCCAGGCACTTGGGGCCAGTGCAGCGGAGAGAGTAGGGGTGGGGTAGGGAGAACAAGCTCTCGGTCGGTCCAATGACTAACTTGCTAGATGACTTTCTGAAATGTCCTTTAATCTCCAGAGCTGGTGTTCATGTCTGCAAAAATGGGGACACCACTATTTTAGGTAGCAGCCTCAAGAGTGTAATGAAGGAGGCGGCTAACATTAATGAAGGATCTGCGTCGGTGCGAGTCAGCACGCTAGGTATCTTCACGTTTCTCCACCTGAAGTTTGCAATAACCACGTGAGGATGAAAGTCATGATCGTAAATAGGAAAGTATTTTACAAAATTTGGTGCTCTGCCAATACAAGGAATTATTCTGATAGAAACATGTTGTATTATACTAAATAATGCACCAAGCAGATCTTCTTGGGAGAATAGAGAACAGGAGGAAATGTTCAGTACCGGCACACAGTAGGGGATCAATAAATATTTTTAAATGGATAACAGGGAACAGCTTCAGTGTGCAGCCATTAAGTTGTAAGACCTTTCCAGTCTGATCGTGTACTTAGGACTGAAGGCTATACCTTGTTACCCTGCAATTGTCTGGCCTCGCTCCTTTATCCTTCCTTTTGTATCTTATTTGAATTAATTGCTCAATTCCAGGATCTGTAACGTTTTGCAGTCTTAGCTTTGGATATAAGAACATGTTTGCGAGTTTAAGAAATGAAGTTATTTCAAGCAGAGGAAATAGCTGGAGATTTCAAGCTAAAACAGAGATTCACCTCCCTGAATTTGACGAGTGAATAATTGACTCAGAGTCCAGGGCCTTCTGGAAAGACGGCCTTCACTAAAACCAAAATATTGTCCCGTAACCCAATAAACTTAGGTGCAATTCATTATGTGCTAAAGTAATTTTAGAAGCCATTATTCCATTTCAGCAGTAAATGCAGCTCAAAGTGGTATGAATTCTCCATTAAGATGATGTGGTGGGGAAAGTGAAAGAATCTTTTCGTGCAATCAATTTATTTTAGTGTCCCAAGTGTTCATAGCAACAGTAGCAAGCATGATTGCAGCTGCCATTGTGGTCGGCCTCCTGTCTCGGAGGGAAATGAATGGCCCTCTCCTTAACCACCAACCTGTGCTCCTTCTAGGACAAAGGGTCCATCAGTTTTCTCCACAGAGTGCAGCAGAACCCATATTTGGATGTGTTGCAAATTAAACTTTCAATAGAATACCAAAGAAAGAAGCTTTGCCCATTTATTTTATGGGTTGTTACTTTTTATTAAATTGAATACATTTGACATGTAACATTGTGTAAGTTTAAGGTGTACAATGTGTTACTTTGATACATTTATATGTTGTATCAGTAATATGGTTACCGATGGAGTAATATTTATCACATTAGATAATTATAGTATAATATTGTCTACTTTCATTAAGCTGTGCATTAGATCCCTATGGCTTGTTTACTACTCCTTACGAGTTTGTAAACTTAAATGCCATCACCCTTTTGGAGAAGGAGAAAGGTTGGGAGTAGAATAGTGCAGGTAAGATTTGCTGAGCCATTCTTGAAATTTTTCCTTTTGAAATATTTGCACGTTTTATTAAACTTGAGGTTTCTTTCCCATTTCACTCTAGTTTCCTCATTATTTTCCAAACAATCACCAGAAACTACTTCTTGACTGTTATTCTTCCTCCTCGCAAACTAATAGAACACTTCTGTTCTATACCTTGTATAGGACATGCCAGGATTCATTTGCCATACCTGCCCTCTGAAGAAGAAATTCCGGCATAGGGAAAGGGTTAGCACAGGTGACTTTAATCTTCAAAAGAGGATGATCCAATTATATGGCTTTTAAACTGCTAAAGTCTTACTTTTAAATAGTAAGTTAAGTGAGGTTAAGTTATGGCATATTAAAAATGGGGCAAGATGTAAATTCTTTTCATGTGCCACAAGGAGAAACAGAAATTTATTTTACATTTCACTTAGTCTCTTCCATTTTTTCTTTGTACTGTACTCTATTCCTGTAAATGAAAAAAGTATGTGTGTCTTCAGTCACATGAGCTTAGAATTATTGAAAAGTGACAGATGTAAAAAATGGTTCAACTTCTGGAGCAACAAAAAAGACTGTTTTGTATCCACATAGAATTCCATAATTACAGAATTGACAAGGCATTGACTAATTTTTGCCAAGGCACGTACAAGCATTTTTAAGCTGACATAGCTCACACGAGTTCACATAATAGATGAGACTTAGTGGGAAAACATAACATTGGAGGTCAGTTTTAATAGCCTTTTGAAGACCCACAAGAATGGAGAAGAGGGAGGTGTATCAGCAAATGCTAGCTGCTCTAACAGACAGATCCTAAAATCTCAGCAGCTTAACCAATAAAAGCTCATCTCTTGCCAACATGAAGTCCAAAACAGGTGTTCCTGAGTTCTTGGAAATCCAAAATAATGCATGGCCTTCCTCATGGTCATTCATAGGGGACCCAGGCTCCTTCCACCTCATGGCTGCCTACTCTGCATTTAGCAGTAGATGGGAAAGAGACTGGATGCATGTAGGAGGCTTGGATGGACCATGCCTGGGCATCCATCACTTATACCTACGTGTAATTGGCCAGTGCTTAGCCACATGGCTATAACTACAAGAGAGACTGGAAAAGGTAGTGCAGCTGTGTTCTCAGGACTGCGAGGAAGTAGGCTTAATAGTCAGCTAGCCTAGTCTCCACCACAGGGAACAAAGTTCTTCTGGATTAGGAATGAGAAATCGGAGTTTGAAAGATCCAAGAGTTGGGCCAAGCTACAATGGAAGAGGGGCTTGCCAAAAGGAAATTAAAATATTCAGCATTGTCATGCAGTTAATATATAGCAATGCCCATTGTACTATGGCCCCAGCCAGCATTTTAATTCTTTCTAAATAGAAATTTCCAACTTAATTTGTTGTAAAGTTTTTTTTTTAATGGAAATGATGCAATGTAGCGGTGAAAACAGGATTTTCTCTGTAGCTAATATTACTTGAACACATTATTCTATTGGTGAGCACATATATCTAATTAAAATTCCATTCAAAGATAAGTAAGCATTGCTGCACGGGGAGTATATACTCATACCTAAAATTAATGAGAAAGCAATGGAATAATTACAGAATCCAGTTCCCATCCACCTCTGTTTTCTTTTTTTTTTTTTTTCAGTGCCGTAACTGTGTAAAAGAAAATTTGGAAAATACAAGTGTTACTGAACCAAACTTGGGTCCACTTGCCTGATATGCAGCAAAGCCAGTCTACTCACACTGGATTGTGGTGAAGGAAAGTACATCATTTATTGCAGGGCCAAGCAAGGAGAATGGGCAGATCATGCTCAAAAGACCCAAAGGCTTTTGGGGGAAGGGTTTTAAAGACGGTGTGAGGGAGAGAGTCGCAGGGTGCCTGATTGGCTCATGGACATTCTCTGATTGGTTGTTGGTGAGGTAACAGGATGATGTTTCAGGAATCTCAATCATTAACCTTCTGGTTCCAACCAGTCTGGGGTCTATGTGCTGGTAGTCAGCAGTTAATTCCTTCCACCTCTTGGGGGTTTTAGTCTCTGCTAAACAACTCAAGGATATAGCTCAGGATATTATCTATAGACCTTGAGGAGGAACCCAATGTCCTTGACTTTGTTTTATGGCTGAACAATTATTATTCTGTCTTACTTGACTGTTTTCCTTTGTTTCTGTATTTTCTCACTTCTCTGACTGAATTTGCTGTTTGGAACTCAGGGAGAGCTAGAAGGTAAAGCTTTTCTACAAGCAAGAGATGCAGGCCATGGGGGTGTGTCTGTCCTCGGGAAGGCCCCTCAGGGTTTCACAAGTGGTTAATATTTTATCCTACCTGTTTTCTAGTCCGTATAGTCAGTTCAGTGTTTATTGTTCTTCTGAAGGAATATAAGTGTCTGCAAAAAAGAGACCATGTGGCTGTGTTTATACTTTACCTGCAGTTTGGGTTCTCAGTGGATAATAAGAGAAAAAGTTATAGGTCTCCCTGTTTACTGTTCATTGCAGTAGCCTTGCCATACACCAGTAGAGGAAAGGAAACCTTGGGCAAAATCGTTCAATTCTCTTTGTGGGCTGTTTGGTGATTTGGTGTGAACTCCACCCCCCTCCCCCCCTACCGCCACCACTTTGAATGTCATGGAAACTGCTGTACAGTCTGCAGTGATTAGACATCATCCCTTGCACCTTAGTTAAATATCCTTTGTACTGTCCTTTTTCAGCCTAACATTACTTCATGAGATTTTCCCATGTCATTAAGCATTCCTCAAAATTGGATTATTAGTGGCTGCTATGAGTTAATAGAAAATATATGGTCTCTGTCCTCTGTTTCTAGCACAAAGATCCTGAAACCCTTGTAATTTCCTAATTGATAAGAGCATCTTTTGTTCTAATATTTGGTCTTTGACCCCCATCCCTGACACAGAGCTCCTGAAACTCTTGTAATTTCCTGGGTGGTAGGAGTGTCTTTTGTTCTAAAGAGGTGACTCTGGGTGGGCTCTTGGATGGCTCCTGGATGAGGGCTGGTCACTAGAAAGACCAAGCCATGATTCGAAGCTTGGAATTCCCAGCCCCATCATGCCTACATGATGACGCCTCTACAAAAAATCCCAGAAATATAGGGTTGGGTGAGCTACCAGATGGGTGAACACATCCACACCGGGAGAGTGACACACCCAGACTCCATGGGGACAGAAGTTCCTGTGCTCAGAACCCTCCTTATGTATCTCTTTATCTAGCTGTTCATCTGTATCCTTTACCCCATCCTTTAAGAAACTGGCATAAGTAAGTGTCTCCCTGAGTTCTGTTGAGCCACTCTCGCAAGTTAATTGAACCAAGGAAGGGGTCGGGGTGGAGAACCTCCAACTTGTAGCCAAATTGGACACAAGTTGTGGGTTACTTGGGGACCTACTATGCGGTTGGCCTCTGAAGCGGGGTGGGAGCGGTCTTGTAGGACTGAGCCCTTAACCTGTGAGATCTGACACTGTCTCCAGGTAGATGAAATTGTAGGACACCCGGCTGGCATTGAAGAGAATTGCTTGATGTGGGGAAGAACCTGCACACATTTGGTGACCAGAAGTGTCAGAAGTATTCTAAGTAGTAAAGGAGACTCACAAGAGAGAAATACAGTAGGGAAGAACTGGGTTTTTCCCTATTCAGGAGGAAAACTGTAGGTGTTTTCTAGTATTATAGCTGCATACCGTGTCATCATGTGTCTGTATCAGCATTTAGTTAACCATTCCCATGTATCTAGACACTAAGGTTTTTTCCAGGTTTTTCATTGCTATAAATAACACCGTGATAAATGTCACTGTAAATGAATCTTTGTGTGCATTTCTAGATCTTTCCCTACAATAAATTGCTAAAGGTGTTATGAGGAGGTCAAAGGGGATGAAGACTTTTAAAGAATTTTTTTGCTTATTGCCAAGTTCCTGACCTTTAGAATACCAAATGCATTTGCTGGTAGCAGTTGTGGATGTCCTCTCCAAACCTTCATGGTTTTTAAAGCTTTATCGTGATGACCAAAATATCCCAAACTAAAATGAATTCAGGATCCAAACCTACAGTTGTACAATTCGACCTCACTCACCCCACCTAATCCTGACCATGTCGGATCCTGTCTTTATTTCAAATTGTGATATTTTGTATCGTACGGATTGTTTTTGCTGAGGTTGCTGGTACCCTTTACATTTTCTACCCCATTCATCTCTCTGTAGTCTTGGCCCTGGTGGTTTGAACCCAGGACATACAATAGGTGTTCTGATGTGTTCAGGGACATAGCACCAGAGAAGACACACTTTAGTGCCCAGATGACTAAGCAGAAGCAATGATCAAGGACAGTCCAATACCAGGGGGCTTTCTGAGACCTCCTTAGGGGTGGTGTGCACACTTCATATCTAAATGGCAGAAAATGGGCAGGCCGAGGAGGGGCTGAGCTGGCCGATGGCAGAGAATGGAAGTTCACAACTTGTGCTGAAGCTTTAGCAACAAGCTGTTCTCTTCTCCCAATGTAAACACTTCACAAAGATTCCCCTCCCGAGACACCCATTCCCCTCCCATCCTTTAAAAATATCGTTTACTGGAGCCATGTGCCCTATTAGTTTCAGCTTTGATCTTTCTGAACCTGATCACAGACTAAAAGAGTGCCCATGCTGTTTGCGCTGATTTAACAACAAAGAAAATGAGGATTATCTCCTGTGTCCATAATGATACTTCTCCATCCCCCAGCGTGGAAGAGGCAAAGGCTAACGGTAGCTGGTCATATTGTGCTGGCTATCTGTATTTAGAAATCAAGACCTCGTTCTAATCCTGAAGTTTTTCTCATGTAAACATATACAGGGTTGTCAGTGCTCAAGGCTATATAAAAATAAGGTGTTACAAAATTCTCCATTAAGGTAATTTATGGGACAGTAAATAATAACTCCCATTCATTAACTTGCTCACTTAAAATTTACTGAGCAATTATCCCATGCCAAGACTGTGGCTAGTCTGTGGGTAAACAGGGGTGAACCAAACAACCACTAGTCTCTGACCTCAGACGGTTGACAGTTGGGTGGGGGAGAGAGACGATAAACTGCTATAATCATTTTGTGATCACGGATTGTAACGGGTTTAAGAAAAGAGCAGAGTCCTTCGAGCATCTCCTGACAGCCCATGCTCTGTAGAGTGGTGCTTTGTCTTTTCATCCTCAGAGTAACGCTGACGACGTGGGTATAATTTCCTGCATTTAACTAATGAGAAAATAAAGGCGGGTCTAGGCCAATGACATGCCCTGGGTCTCCCAGAACTAGGGGGAGGTAGAGGTGGGTTTATACCCAGGGGACTGCGCTCTTGTCTTATCTCTGCCTGGGTTGCCTCTCCAATCATTTCTTAGCCAACCTCCATCCCATCTCCCTTTTGAGGTCCTAAGAGGTCTGCAAATGACATTCCTGCTTCCCTGCCTTTGAGTTTGGAACTATCCTGACAGTTGATCACAGGAGCCTAGCAAATGGACATCACAATGTCCCTTTTGGACAAAGCTGTTTGGAGAACACAGCTTTGCTATGCAGCTGAAATGCTTGTTTACCTTCTCTGCTCCCCTCCCCTGAACTCCCACCAGTACCCCACTCTGGAACAGGGGGTGGGTCACCAAGGGGATACGGAATCTTCAGGAGTTGTATGTAGTCACCCAGATCACAGCGTCACGCTGACCCAGCACAGCGAGAACCCAACCTGAGTGCTTCCACATTTTCTAGATCAGCTCCAGCCCTTTCAAAACTAGGAACCACTGACTATCGCCTATGGAGCTGGTGACTCGCTCACTGCCCCCTGATACCGCGTATAAGGGGCTGGTCCACGAGGCCTGAAGTTTCCTCCACATGGAAATATAAGGATCGGTGGAGGTATTTTTTCCCAACATACACCCATCTCTTTCTATCCCCTTCTTGCTTACAACGAGTAAAACTCTAGGTCTTCTGGACTTTTTTCTTTCGAAAGAAATCTGCCAACTGTTCACAAACACTTCTGAAATTATGGGTGTTTTCTTTCATAGCAATAAGGACAATAATAAATTAAGATACAAACATCACTTTAAATAGGTAGGTGATTCTTGTAGATCACTGTAGTACAAGAACCCTAATACATTTACTACTAGCAGTTTATCTATAGACCTAGACCCAACTTCCAATTTGATGGGCAAGGTAACAGTGCGTGTGCCTAGAGTTGATCGTTGTAGCTGTTTGTATAGCAGTCTGACGCTGGTTAATATGCAGCTGGCTGGGTACACCCAGGCAAAGGTGGCCTGCAGGGAGATGCTATATCTCAAGTGATGGCAGCCTGTGCGTAAAGTTGAGACTGTGGACACCCATGTGAGGCCAGTCCCTCGGTGGGTACCCGCCCTTGCAGATGAGACGCTACTGTTTTCAGGGTCTGGAATCATGGGTGACTGATTCTTAGGTTTGATGTCTCCCTCTGATGTGTATTTATCCTTTTCCCGCTCCCGTTCATGCCTTCAGGAGCATTTGTGCACCTGCTCTGGACCATTGGTGGTGGCTCTGTAGCGTAGTGAGAGCAGAAGACAGTTGCATTTCTAATCATCCTGCGTTGGCATGCCAGCTACAGCAGAGTTGAAACACCTGGGGCAAGAGAGCCTAAATCTTTTTCTCTAATGAATGTGTTGATTGGACATGCGTTATTGTATGGCAGTGGTTTTTAAACCTGTTGGTCTTAGAACCGACTGCATTATACTCAGTAATTACTCAGGGCCCCTAAAAGTTTTTGCTTATGTGTATTAAATTTATCAATATTTAACATAATAGCAATTAAAAGTGAGGAATTTTTAAATTGTTTATTAATTTATTTTAAAACAGCAACAATAAAACCTGTTTTATGTTAACATAAGTAATTTATGAAAAGTTACTCTATCCTATTAAAAAATATCGAGAAGAGTGGCATTATGTTGCATTTCTGCAAATCTCCTTAATGTGTAGCTAAATAGAAGACATTTGGATCCTTACAGCTGCTTCTATGATTACCCTGTTGCAAGATCGCACATTACGTAGGCACTGCAAAACTCCACTGTACACTCCCGAGAGAATAAAGAGTGACCAGACAGATAACATCTTGGAATTATCAAAAATATAGTTTTGATCTCACAGATACCATGAAAGGATTTTGGGGACATTTAATGTTTCCCAGATGACACTCCGAGAACCCCTGTTGTATGGAATTCTATCACAAGTGTGCATTTACTGCAGGCACTCATGCAACCCAATGGGGTATAGGGTTCTTTGGAATTGAATCACAGTGTTCAAACATTTGTCCAAAATTCAAACCTATTTTTTATTTTTAATTTTCATTACCAAGACAGGGAAAATGAGATTGGACAAAAGATTGATGGCAGAAAACTAGGGTCAGTGGTATCCTGGAGCTGACTGATGATTGAATATTCAGGAATTTTGCCCGTTGTTAAACTATTAGTAGCCGGAAGTTGGCCATGACGGGAGTATTTACACCATGACAATAGGCCAAGGCTACAAATCCAGGCCTTTTCCTTTGCAGAGAGCTGGTTTTTCAGCCCACCACTTACAGATCTTACACTAAGAGATTCAAAATGGCAGCCCAGGACATAACCCACTCCAGGCGCTTTCTGGTTTTTTTTTTTAGTTAGTTAACATAGGCAGGTAAGCTCCGTATTTCCGCGGCTCCTTCACCTAGTTCTTTTGGTCTTAACCCCTAGCCTGATTCCCACATTGGTATGGACACTTTTCCTATGTGCCAGGCCTCACAGGCATTTATGTTTTTCTTTGTGGTTCCAGGTATCCCTTCTACGTGTGGGGCTGGAAGGTCTCTTCTGAAAATCCATGGCTAGCACTCCTGCCCATGTTGTTGTAGAGGTGGTGTTTCCCTCTGTTGTTTTATTGAAATGGTTTAAGAACTGCAGCCAACCCTCTTCTCTTGAAGACAAAGTTGCACCAGGGCCTGGCACGGGTTACCTTATGCAGACAGTTGGCATTATCCCCTGCAAGGATTTACTATTATTTGGAAATTAATGATAGCTCCATATTTTCGGGAGGGGGGTGGGGAGTTGTGATTTACAAATCTCTCTTACCATCTGTTCATTTGCTTCTAGGCACTGCTTTTCACAGCCTTAGAAATTAAGGGAAATTATGTTAAACGATCACAAATTTTCTTTAAAGTTTCATTTTGGAGAAAAACAAAAGAAGGCTTTTAAGAATGACTAGCTCTTTTTCTGCAGGTCAATATACTACAGATTATAAACCAGGAGAAGAAGGGTAAAATGAGATTTTGTCTGGGTTTGTTTTTAATTAAGTCCTAAATTATGATTCTCTTTGTATGGAAAGTGACATTAGCTAGCTCTGAGACGTGTTTGATAAATTTTGCAATATCCCTGCTGCTGGCAGGGAAATGAGAGCAGGTAGGAGCCTCCAAAGGAATTCCATTATAACCAGTTGTCAGATGCCAACACCAGCCCAAATCAGGAAACCTTACCCTTTCTAACTTCCTGCCTCCAGGAATGAAACAGATTGTACGTGTTTGTTCCCGCTAGTAGAAAATCTTATTAACTTTGTCCTTAAAATTTATCTGAAAACATACCACTCTACCTAGGCAATTCTAGGGCCTATCTACCCGATTTTATGCAATGTGAATACATGAAAATCTAGTTTCATACATGAAATTAAATAAGATACTTATGATTCACTTCATATTAGGATTCTTATAGAATTCTTTCAAGTAATAAATTCTTAAAATGAATTCAAGGGGCTTCCCTGGTGGCGCAGTGGTTGAGAGTCCGCCTGCCGATGCAGGGGACACGGGTTCGTACCCCGGTCCGGGAAGATCCCACATGCCGCGGAGCGGCTGGGTCCGTGAGCCATGGCTGCTGAGGCTGCGCGTCCGGAGCCTGTGCTCCGCAATGGGAGAGGCCACAACAGTGAGAGGCCCGCGTACCGCAAAAAAAAAAAAAAAAAAGAATTCAAAATAACATCTGGTGTTCAGAAATTAAATGTACACTCTACTTTTCAGGAGCATCTTTATTTTATAAAGCAGGGTATACACCTGTATTTAACAGTCTACTTGGGTAGATTTTCTTACATGTAAATTTTCTCTATTTATTTAAAGGCTTCTTAGCAGATTATTTCTTAAGTAGATAGAGAAAACCATTTATGTTTTCACAGCACTTGTATCTTATTTTAAGAGTATCAGACGTGCAGAGTTGAATTTATCATACTCCTCCAGGTTGCTGGCTCCATCATCGCTGGCCCATGAAGGGAACCTCTCTTGGGCTACTGATATACTTATTAGTTTCCTCCCATTTCCCCCTGCTTAAACAGGAAGCTAGGGCAGGGAGCATGGTGGAGGATGCCATGGAAGTAGGAATTGCAATTTTACATAGGAGAGACAGGGAAGGCCTCTTTTTTTATTGAAGTATAGTTGATTTATAATATTATATTAGTTTCAGGTATACAACATGATTCAATATTTTTATAGACTGTACTTCATTTAAAGTTATTATAAATTATTGGCTCTATTCCCTGTGCTGTACAATATATCCTTGTAGCTTATTTATCTTATACACAGTAGTTTGTACCTCCTAATCCCCTGCCCCTCCCACCTTCCCTCTCCCCACTGGTAACCACTCGTTTGTTCTCTGTATCTGTGAGTCAGTTTCTATTTTGTTATATTCATTAGTTTGTTATATTTTTTAGATTCCACAAGTAAATGGTAACAGACAGTGTTTGTCTTTCTCTGTCTGATGTATTTCACTAAGCATAAGAGCCTCCAGGTCCATTCATGTTGTTGCAAATGGCAAAATTTCAATCTTTTCTATGGCTGAGTAGTATTCCATTATATTCATATACCACACTTTCTTTATCCATTAATGTGTTAATGAACACTCAGGTTGTTTCCATATCTTGGCTGCTGTAAATAGCTGTGAACATAGGGGTGCATGTATCTTTTCAAATCAGTGTTTTCATTTTCTTCAGTTATATCCCCACTAGTGGAATTGCCGGATCATATGGTAGTTCTAATTTTAGTTGTTTTAGGAAACTCCATACTGTTTTCCATAGTGGCTGCGCCAATTTACATCCCCACCAACAGTGTATGAGGGTTCCCTTTTCTCCACACCCTCACCAACATTTGTTATTTGTGGACTTTTTGATGAAAGTCATTCTGACAGGTATGAAGGACAAGGTCTCTTTTGAACAAAGACCTGAAGGAGATGGAGTGATTCATGGAGATGTATGAGTAGGTGTATTTAGGACTGAGAAAAGCAAGTGCAAATGTCCTGAGGCCAAAGTACAGCTGTTGTGTTTGAGGAGCAGCACAAAGGCCAGTGTGATTGAAGCACAGTAAGCTGGGGGGAATGCAGAGGTGAGCCGGTTAGGAGGGTAACTTTTAGGCCCTCATGAGGACTTTGGTTTCTACTCTAGAAAACTAGTGGAGGGTTTTGAGGCAAAGAGTGACATGATTTGATTGAGTTTTAGAAGGAACATTCTAACTGTGTTGTGTGTTCTAACTGTTAGGAGCAAGGTAACCAGTTAAGGGGAGACTGTGGTGATCCAGAGCAGAAATGGTGGTAACCTGGATTAGCACAGTATCAGTAGAAGAAGGGGTCTAGGCATATTTTTTGAGAACCAACAAAATTTACTGATTGTATATGGGATGTGAAAGAGCAGGAACAAATGGAAGGAGGGAGGGGGCCATTGGCCGAGACAGTCAAGATGGTGGTAGGAGTTCAGATTTAGAAATGCCAAATTTGAGATGCTTATTAGACAGCCAAGGGAAGATGCTGGAGTAGGCAATTGGATATGCAAGGCTGAATTTCAATTTGGGAATCGTTAATATGTAACTGGTGCTTGAAACTGTAAGAATGGATGAGATCATAAAAGCTGTGAATGTAAGTGGATAAAAAATGGTCCAAGAACCTGGCTCTGGCCCACATTCCCACCTCAGGGCTTTTGCACTTACTGTTCCCTCTGCCTTGAACCCTGTTTCTCCAAATAGGTGTATGGTTTACTTCCTCGCTTCATTCTGATTTGTGCTTAATTTTCACTCCTTTAGGTAGTTGTTCTTTGGCCCTTTCTGTTCCACCTCACGTCACTCTGCCTTTATTTGTCTTCAGAGTGTATATCATTACCTGAGATCAGGAGATATGTGCTTTTGCTTATTTGTTTACCGTTATTCTCCCCAAACTCAAGGCAAGATCATGCAGGTGCGGACTTAGTTTTGTACACTGATCTACCCCAGCCCTAGAGCAGTATCTGAAACACTGTGTGGTCGATAAACATTTGTTAAAATAGTGAATAAACAAATCCTTAGGTAATCCCCAAACTTATCTTAATCAACAATCTCAACCTTCTCACTCTCCTCCTTCCAATAAATGCTTATTAGACCTAAATAATAAGTAGCAAAAGGTATGATTTTATTTTCAAAATATATGACTTTTTTTTTTTTTTTTGCGGCACGCGGGCCTCTCACTGTTGTGACCTCTTGCATTGTGGAGCACAGGCTCCGGACCCGCAGGCTCAGTGGCCATGGCTCACGGGCCCAGCCGCTCCGCGGCATATGGGATCTTCCCGGACCCGGGCACAAACCCGCGTCCCCTGCATCGGCAGGTGGACTCTCAACCACTGAGCCACCAGGGAAGCCCCAAAATATATGACTTTTTACTGTACTTTCCCCAACTTTTCCCAGAAGTGTATGATGGAGAAGAATTACCTCAATACAATAAAGGAGAGAAAAAGGAGGATGTCCTGAAGTCTGAATGATTGGGAAAAAAGTGGATTTATTCCTTTATTCCATGAGCAATGATTGCAGGCACATCATGTGTGAGGCCCTGGGCTAAGTACCGGGAAAGCAAAGTTGAACGTGATGCAGCCCCATCCTCAAGAACTTATGGATGGGAAAGAACAATAGAAAACACAGGTAGCGTGATAAGTTGTACTGAGTTTGGAAAAGGTCAGTAAGTGGAAGGGAAAATGAAACATCTCTGTAGACTAGGAAACATTTAGGGGTATAGAAAGAGAGATGTGCCTGAATTTCTTTTGTAAAGCTTTTAGCAATCTCATGTTTCTAATTTAAGTGTCCTTGGAGTATTCATTCATTCATTAGTAATTCACTATTAAGCATTCATTGTAAAAGTCATTTCTAGTGTTGGAAGCTAAGAAATAGACAAAGCTGAGATCTGGAGTGACAAGAGCTTCTGAAAACGTTCCAATAATTCTTTGTACTTGACACCAACCCATTGGGTCAGCATGAGATGGAGAAATTTAGAGCTATGTGAGTGTCATAGCATGTTTTTCATTTTTTAGGCCACGTCAGCAGATTTCCCCAGAGTGTAGTGTGGTAGGATTTATTTAGCCAAAATGATTATATCGTTGACCACTAAATCCTTCCTGGTAGACATGCTTGGAGGGAATGTGGGAAGGACCTGCTGTTCTATACCTTAGTACTACCATTCCTTAAACACTCCCATTTATCTTAACCAAGTATTCTAATACCCACTGATGTTCTGAAGCCACAGCTTGGTATCATATAAGAGGGAATTTTTTTTTTTTTTCGCGGTACCTGGGCCTCTCTCTCACTGTTGTGGCCTCTCCTGCTGCGGAGCACAGGCTCCGGACACGGAGGCTCAGCGGCCATGGCTCACGGGCCCAGCTGCTCCGCGGCATGTGGGATCTTCCCGGACCGGGGCACGAACCCATATCCCCTGCATTGGCAGGCGGACTCTCAACCACTGTGCCACCCCAAAAGGGAATTTTAATATTTCATTTTAAGTTCCATTTGTGTGGCCTTAACTCGTTGCACACGGTTGGTCTTTTTGGGTGAAAGGTTTTCTCTAAAAGAGAAGGATATGACTCTGGGACTAGTGCTTTAGCTTTATAAAGATGTACTGTCTCCAATTTCCAGGTGAGGAAACTAAAGCTTACAGAGGAGCTTATTCAAGGGCATGCTAACAATAAGTGATAGGGCTGGGTTCAAACTCAGGTCTGGTGGGCTCCACCCTATTTCGCCCACATCAGCCTGTCTCCTTCAAGCCTTGAGCGATAGAATCCCAGAACTAGAGAAGAACAGAGAGGTCAGGTAGTCTAAACTTCCTCTCATTAAAGTCATGTTCATTCAGCTTCTATATCATATTTCTTTTATTTCCAACTAAAACATACCATATATACATATGTGTCAATTTTTTTCTTACTATATCAATAACATACAAATGTATAAATATCTTGAAATTCTGTGGCAGTGACAGCAGAGCTTTTGAATCTCCTTAATCCTCCCCACCCCAAACAGAGTAAAGAGATACCAAAACCAAAACACACAAATATCATACAGAAATCAAGCTGACATGGTATCCACCAATGGATGAACTGGTAAAAGTTACAAGGACCTGCATGATATCAGCAATAGTTTAGAAGAAGTTGAGGGAAGAAACAAGGCAGCTGACATACCTGAGAATCCCAAAATTTCCAACAGGTACTCACTGAAAAGTAGACAAAACTAGGAAAGATTTTGTATACTCTGCTGGAGAGTCTATGGTAAAATCTGAAGCTTCCGGAATAGTACGGGTTCCTTGAGCTCTTAAAAACCTTCCTTCCAGGATGGTCACTGAGGAGAAGCTTCTGAGAGCAGAGCCCAAACAAAGCAATACAGACACAAGGGAAAGAGAAGGTACAGATACGGACTGAAGAAGAGCACCTCAGAGGACAAGCTGCCATATATTTTGAAAATAACATGAAAACAAAAGAAGACAGTGTTCTAAAGCCTAAACTTGTTAGAAAAACTCTCCTGAGCTACACCCCTATTCTAATTTTACATAAAAATGAGCAACAGGAAAGGCTCAAGGTATAACACCACACAAAGTTTTTAAAAGAAATAGAACATAGCCCCACAGACAATGAAGGAATGCTAAAAGGCTGCACCCCCCCCCAAATCATATAAATCACTATTTCTAAAAAGCTAAACTATGCTAAGAAAGTGATACAAGATGAAAAAGAAAACATATAAATCAGAATTAGAAAGGCTCAGAAATGAGCTGATGCTACTCAGGAAAATATAATAAATAAAAGGAAAAAAAATTGTAAAAAAAAAAAGGATTTTAAAGAAAATGACAAAAAGACAGGCAAGAAAGAACTGACATAAATATTAAAAGAAAAAATGGGGTCCTAAAAAAGAAAATCGAAACGAACAAAAGAAATACTAAAAGCTACAAGTGAAAAATTTTTTCTAAGACTATCTTTTGAAATTACATGTTGAAAGTGTATACCACAGATCTGAGAAAACTGACCCAGGATGACCAACACTGAGACAAAAATTAGTAAATTTATTGAACTTTCAAGAAAAACAAAAGAAACTCAAGATGTCATCAGATTTTTCTATAACAGCTGTACTTTCTGCCAGAAGGAAATGGAGTAGCATATTCATACATAAGAAATGTGAGGTAGGAATTTATATCCAGCTGAATTGACTTTCAAGTGAAAGCACAGACAAACTGCACAGGCAAACCCAAAGACTTGGCAAATGTTTTTCCCATGAGTTTTTCCTGGAGAATCTACTGGAGAGCAAATTGCAAGCAAGCAAAATAGCGAGAGAGCCATTGACATGTGGTTCAATAGTAAGTGCTAAATATATATTTTCTATTTTCTTGTGGAACTCAGACCAAATAAGTCAGAAGGGAAAAAATATAGTATGTAATGTCTGTGTGCTCCTGCAATGTAGATACAGTGTAACAGTAAAAATGTAGAAAGGACAAGTAAAAAATATAAAGTGTAAAGAGGATTTTAAACAGTCTTCAAGGATCATGTTTATGGTAGAACTGCTCATTTTAAATCAGGTTGTTATAATATGAGATAAGCACCTGGACAGTTACGTCATATTCTAATTCTATAATCCCCTGTGGCCTAAAGAATCAGGATTCTAGGTGTAGAGGAAAGTAGTTGTAAATACCAGGTAGCAGAGGTTAAGCCAGCTATACAGATGATGTTGCATTCTTCTATCAGAGCCACGTGATGTATGGTTGTATAGCTTTTTGCGATGTTAGCAGCCAATGGTGTTCAATACCTAAATCCATTCATGTATTAGGGTTGCAAAATTGGTATATTCCTTTTTGTTCATCTCACATATAGTTTTCGTGTAGTCTTCTATAGAGCCATATCATGTTGGGCAGGCAGACTTGTAAACAAGTAGGACTTTATTAATTCATTCCACAAATATTTCTTCAACAACTGACTCTTGTGGATAGGCATTGGAGAAGCACTGCACCAAAATGAGGCAATTATGGTACAAAGTAAACTATGATACGTGCTAAATAGACAAAATGTTATAAGAGTACAGAAGAGTGGCGGTTTATTTCTGGTTGGGAGAGTAGCAAAAACTTAACAGGGCAATAGCATTTAACTTGAATCCTATAAGTTGAATAATGCATACTTTTTAAAACAAAACATTAATCCATATTTAAAGAATATTTAGAACTCACTGCCTTAATAACTACCCACTCTTAACCCTTATATTCTAGTTTCCATCACTCAACACAATGGAAACACACTGTATGAGTCATTGGTCTTTTTTTTTTTTTTTTTTTAATTTTTGGCTGTGTTGGGTCTTCATTGCTGTGTGCGGGCTTTCTCTAGTTGTGGCGAGCAGGGACTACTCTTCGTTGTGGTGCTCGGGCTTCTCACTGCAGTGGCTTCTTTTGTTGCCGAGGATGGGCTCTAGGCTCACAGCCTTCAGTAGCTGCGGCACGCGGGCTCAGTAGTTGTGGCTTGTGGGCTCTAGAGCGCAGGCTCAGTAGTTGTGGCACATGGGCTTAGTTGCTCCGCGGCATGTGGTATCTTCCCGGGCCAGGGATTGAATCCGTGTCCCCTGCATTGGCAGGTGGATTCTTAACCACTGCGCCACCAGGGAAGTCCCATTGGTCATTTCTTAATGATCTTTCCTTAGTTCTTACCCTTCAAAAACTCTGCCAGATTCACCACTGTTGAGCTTACCCTTCTTGAAACTCTTTTCTTCCTTTTCTTCTGAACCATCAGGGTACCCTGATCTCTCGCCTACCTTCCAACTGTCCCTTTAGTGTTCTTTGGCTGCTCTTTCTACCTCCATGGTATGGTCTCTGCTCTCTCTCTGTTTCCTTCCCTTGGCTTTACCTGCCATCCCATATGCTATTAACATTGAAATGTCTATCAGATTTTTGCCCTGCGGGAGCCCCAAACATATACTTCTGACTCACTTCTCATCATTTCTTTCATGATGTCCATCTGTCACATCAAAATCGACATGCCCAAAACTGAACACGATTTCTTCCCTGAACCAAATCCTCCTCCTGACCTTGCCAATTCAATGGATAGCTTCTCCACCTTCCTGGTCTTGACTTAGAATCTTTTTTTGACTCATCCCTAGCTATGCTGTGGATATGTTTGTTGTCCCCAAATTGGACAACTTCTATTCTCTGCGTCAAGATTACTTATGCGGTCTTTGGAGCTTCCCTATTCAAGGCTTTAAACAGAGTTCATCCAAACCCAGTGAGAAAATTCCCTGTGGTGGCTTAATTGGCAAAATCCACTTTTATTTTCTGCTGGATCATGTTGCGTCTGCCTCTCATTTGGTGATGGCATCCTCAGATTCCAGACAAATACTAGGTACTTTATATCACCAGCTTGGGCAGTGAGCACCAGAGTTATTGTGGCCAGCAACACTACCTAACTAGCTTAAAATGAACAAAGTTGTGAATGCTTTCTCCGTGAAGGTGCCTGTTAACCATGGACAGTCCCACAGTTAGCCTCCAGGGCTTCTGTTTCTTACCATACTTATACCTGTCAGTTTCTTTTTTTCTGCTGAAGGAATAGCCTAAATTTACATTGATTTTTTCAAAACAGATTTGTTACAGGCACAGCAGCTGTTGTTTGTTCCTGGAGGTAAATGTTTAGGTTGAATCAGCTTCATCCATTTATCCATCCATTTGTTCATTCAACAAGCTTTATTGAAAGCTGACTTTGGTGCTTGATGCTGGTCAATCAGATGAATGGTGTAGCTCCTGCCTGCAAGGAGTTCATGGCTGTACTACTTCTATCTGCTTGCTTAATGATTATTGGATCTGAGGATGTAATCACTCACTCACTCATTCATTCATCCATTCACTTCCTTTCCAGTCTCCTTCTCTCCCATGTCAATAGCTACTGTTCCTTTGTAGATATTTCAGTGTGTTTTAGATACCTTTCTTGACCTTCACAACTACATTCAGCAGATAATTACTGGGTTCCAAACTTAATACAGGTGCCATGCAAGAACTTGAGAATATGGTAGTGAACCAGTAGCATGATCCTGGCCCTAATGGTTCTCTGTTAACATTTCACAGGCTTCCACACTATCCTTGCCCTCTAGGAAATTACATTCAAAAATCATAACTGGGCTTCCCTGGTGGCGCAGTGGTTGAGAGTCCGCCTGCCGATGCAGGGGACACGGGTTCGTGCCCCGGTCCGGGAAGATCCCACATGCCGCGGAGCGGCTGGGTCCGTGAGCCATGGCTGCTGAGGCTGCGCGTCCGGAGCCTGTGCTCCGCAACGGGAGAGGCCACAACAGAGAGAGGCCCGCGTACCGCAAAAAAAAAAAAAATCACAACTGCTGTAACCATGATCAATCTTAAATTGTTTTAGTTTTCTCTGCCTTCTAAGAAGGGAAATAATAATTGCATAAAAACTCCTTAAAAACAGAAATTTGGGTACTGTTGCCATAGGAAAATCTCTGCAGAGCTTGCCAAGCAGGATTATTGTCTGGCTAATCACAGTCCAAATAGTGCTCACCATTATTACAGCAGTGTTGTAAGCCATACAGCTACACAAACAAGGCAATGATCAGCTGCTACCGAATGCCAAGTCATTTCTTTACCTTTAAGGAGCTGCAGGAAAGGGAGTAGGGCAGGAAGACGATAACAGGAATGTTAAGTGCCATGGATAATCAAGAGTGTTTTTTTAAAAGTACCTCTTAAATATGTGCCCACATCCCCTTAAATCTGTCACGATAAAACATCTCATTTTAGGTGATGTATGACAAGGAAGCAATCACCGTTAATCAGAATGACACATTTCCATTTGCTTCATGGAAGAGAAGGTAGATGAAGGTCACGAATAAGAAAACAAAGCGGCTTGTGATGCGTGATGTTTGGGGTTTCTTTTGAAATTCATTTCCTTAGGAAGTTCATAATCCATCATTTTCTGCTCTCAGCTTCATTTATCCAAATTGCCAGAAGACCTTGTGAGTGAAGACGGAAATATTTTGTCTTCTGAGTAGAGAAAATTTTAATTTCCTCTAGGTTCCTTGACAAATTTAGGCCTTGAAGGTATAAAATCTCAGAATTTCTGGCTCCAGATATCTCTTTAGGGGGTACCAATTCCATCCTCTGTGTGATAAGATTATACCTGCAAGGTTAATGTTCCAGTTGGTCACAGCCATGCCCATGGGAGATGGGGAGAGAAACGGACTGGAGGCCAGCGCTTTATTAGAAGCAGACACCAAGAGCCTCTTTCCACTCTCCCCTCTCTGCATTTTAACACACTTAACTCCTTAAGTGCCTAGCAATAGCTAGGGTCTGGTTAAAGCATTACCTTTCTTGGATATCACCTTTCAAAAAGGAGCACACTTTCCTGCTTTTGGTCTGTGGTGGGATTGGGGGATGGCGGTGATGGTTGTGAATCATAGTGCAGGCCTGCCTTTGGGGCCATTAGACTTGGCTTCATGGCCGAATACTTATAGAACCTTCTAGACATCAGTATGGTAGCTCATTGTGCTGTGGAATATTATCTGGCAGGTACAGTGTCCATCACTAAAATTAAAATATAATTTGTAAAATAGAGGAAATCTTGGTATTGGGGATCGAACACAGATCTCTCAGGAGGGATGTAAGGTTATTTGTTCTGAAATCCAAGGATGGCACTCTTCAAATGACAGATTTGGTCTTTGAATCGACCAAGGTCCTATGCCCCCAGTATTTTGAATTTGCAAATGTCATGATGCCTAGGTATCTTGACATAATTGTATAACGTAGTATTTAGCTTGTCCAAAGCCTTTTATTGTCATCGTCAGCATCATCAAGATTTAAACTGGAGAAGTTAAAATAAAGAGTTGTTAAGCTATGGGAGAAGACTGAGTATAAAGTTATAAAGAGCAGCCTAAAGGGTATGCTAGGATGAGAAAGAGTGCCAGGGAAGGACATGGAAGGGGGGCCCCTCCCCCGGGATGGGGTTTAGCCCATGTTGGAGAAAATGTGGTTGCAGACACTAGATGCTGGAGAAGTTCTCTGGTACAGGGTCATCAGAAAAACTGGAAACAACCTGCAGGGGCATGGAAAACTTGTTATCCTGTTATCTTGCAGAAACAAAGACGGTGACCTGGAATGGTTGCTTAGGAGCAAGATCTTGTGAATATGCTTCCTTCCCTGAGCTTTGCAAAAATCAAACTATAGCAGGCTTTTTGCTGGCAGAAGCCGTGAGCCCAGTGCCAATACCTGAGGAACTTATGCAGTCTGCATAAGTTTGGGGTCCGCATAAAGCCAAGCTTTGTGAACCCTGTCATCAGCAAGCCACTTGACAGAGACCCCTGTTGGTGCCACTTGATACCGGCTTACCCACAGTATGAGTTTCCTACCCATGCTCCTTTTGGTGTGGCAGAGCTCTGGAATCTATAGTTATAATTTTCTTTTTGTGTATTCTCCTCCCTTGTGTTCTTTGGTTAGTCTTTTTTTTTTTTTCCTAAGAAAAAACTCCAAAATTTGAATGTTCTCCCAAATCGCTATTCTTTCTCCAAATATTAGGAAATTGTGCTTAAATTACTCTTAAACTTCTTTGAACTGATTTTTCAGATAATACAAGAAGCTTGGTCATGAAACTGATCCAAAGTGCAAGTCTCTGGATTAGTTAAGACTGTTTGGATTTGAGGGAAATATCATTGATTTGGTGGGAGGGAACAAAAGGTAGGAGGAGATTTATAAAGTATCTAATGGAACGCAAGGTCCCTGGTCCTTGGCCAGTTACTGAAAACAGGAACTCAGAAGCACCAGGACCCTCTATCTGTCTATTATTTATGCCTCTTGCAAAAGGTCTGACCTTTTTCTCTTTTTCTGAAGAAAGAATGTCTCTGACCCAGAGTCCCTGCATTTCCTTTTTTTTTTTTTTTTAACTCAACTGACTAGGCCAAACTGCACTAAAATCTTGTTGATTTCTAAGAATCAATTTGAAGTTCACTGAATAAAGACTCTTGTTGGTCCCGCTTGGTCATTTGTCCACCCTGTGTCTAATCTGCTGTGGTCAGAGGGGCAGGGTCATATCTGGTGCAGACAGAGTAGTTGGGACCCCACATTGGTGGACAAGGGAAGCAATTCACGTCAGATAGGAAGATAGCCTGAAAAGGACCCTCAACAAACACGGAGAGATTGCATGTGCCATTTAGAATTTATGACAGCTGGGGCATGGGCACTGACTTCCTAAAGCAAAGTATACAACCTTTTTATATTTTAACAAGGCAGGCTTTTTAAAAATATACTTCCGTGGGCAGAGATGTTTTTTATAAAGACTCCAGGGGTGAATGACTGTCAAAAATGAATTTCTGACACCCCAACTGCCAATACTTTTGTTGTGAAAGTCAAGATGTATATTAATGTAATACCCAGGATGCATACCACAAGCTCAGACTTAATAAGGATAAAAGGAGCAGGACATAGTTAGGGATAAATGCAAGCCTGGAATGAATGGGAAGAAAGGCAGACCAAAGCACAGAATGAAGGGTAGAAATGTGCTAAGAGCAACCACAAGAAATATTGTTTGGGTTTTAAAGGTTGTAGTAAATCAAACAACAAAGAGTAGAAGATTCTAAGAGGAACCAAAAGAAATATCATTTAGCTTTTAAAGGTTACGGGAGTGAGAAGATAAAAATGGAAGAGGACACCTGTCTCTTGGATGTAACTGAATAATGCCAACAGATGCTGGAGGAAACATAGCTACGCTTAATCTCTTTGGGCTTTCATTTTCTCTGTCAAGGAAAAATCTATGGAGGTTAGAACTAAATTGGGCGTCCTCGTCAAGGCTCCTGGAGTTGAAAGAACCTATCCAAGCTAGCTAAGAAAAGGTGGTTACAAGAATGCTACAAGAATCTCACATAATGGAAGGAGGGGAAGCCAAGTACAGCTAGATCTCAGGAGAACCAGAAAGAAAGATGCTAACAAAAATGACTGCCCTCTCCAGGTCTCGGGGGCGGTTGCGGGGGGTGCGGTGGGGAGAAGTGCTTTGACCTCCAGGATCCAATGCTCCCTTTTTATAACAAATGTTTTTACAACATCCCGTTTCCTATCTCGGAATGAACTTCATAGATAATTTCAAAATAAAATTAATACAATGCCTTAACTGAAAAATTACAGATGACAAGGAAAGTAATTTAAAGCAAACAGTAAGATATAGTTTAATATATAAACGTTTAGACAGAAGAAAAAAAAAAAAAGAAGAAGCAGCCCTGCATTTGCATCTGCGTGTAGAATCACTGTGAATGGAACAACTTCAAATATAAACTGATAAAGTCAGATTGTACCGGCGATATGATTTTCCCAAAGGGTGATTCTTTCAGTTATTTATTGCAGTCTAGCAAATCAAAACTCAGCGACCCCAAGCCATCATTTTATGATGTTCATGGATCTGACAGGCCAGGAATTCAGAAAGAGCACAGCAAGAATGGCTCTACCCGGCTCTGTGATGTCAGTGGGGCCTCAGTGGGGAGAACTCCAGTGACTGGCCCTGGAACAGCTGAAGCTTAAAGAATCACTGTCAAGGTGGCTATACTTCCCTCACTTGCCTGGCCTCGGGGCCAGGAGGTTGAAGACCGTGCTGCCTGCATGTGGTGACCCTGCGTAACAACCTCAGGGTGTTCAGGCTTCTTACAGGGCAGGCAGGGCTCTCAGGACAAGGGTCCCAGCTGAAGCTGCATAACCTTTTATTGAAAGTCACAACATTTCTGCCATAGTCCCAGTCAAAGCAGTCATGTGGGCTAGGGGTAGAGTCGGGGAGGATGTGAATACATAGATTCCATCTCTTGATGGAAGTACTGACAAAGAATTTGCAGCTATGTTGGAAACCACTACAGTGACTGGCTCTTAGCAAACTTCCAACAAAGCAAACTGTGCCTTTCTTTAAATTATACACTAATTGCCTTCCTGGGAAATTCAACATGTATTAAACCCTTGTAAACAATACGTTATGTATATATGTAACATGGAGTCAGTTCTAGGCTTGACCTTTATCACATTGTCCAGCAGGACTTTTGAAGGTTGTGCAGGATACAGGATGCTTCCTTGTTGTATATAAAACTCCCACACATGGCAGGATTCTGTGTTTCCTTGGCCTTTGACCATTAAATGCCAGTACTGTCAGTATGGTCATTTGTCTTCCTTCTACAGACAGGCTCCCTTTGCTTATTCAGTAAATTGCTTGTGGACCAAAATGTCATTCTCGACCCTGAATCTACAGGCCTTTCAGCTTATCCCTCCTACTCACCTGGGTTCAGATGGCGGTGACAGTGACGGCGATCATGATGATGGTGATGGTGGTGGTGGTGGTGATGATGATATTTATATTGATGGTGATGATATTAATCTTGGTGACAATGACAGCAGCAGCTAACCTTACGAAGTGCTTCCGTTTCGCCAGGGACTGTGTTGTTATACACCATCTCACTGTACACTGACAACAACCCTGAGGCAGGTGTCATTGTCTTTGTTTTCCAGATGAAGAAACTAAGGCTTAGAAAGCTTAAATAACCTATACAAGATCACAAATCTAGAAACTGGGGAGCCAAGATGTTCAGTGTTTTTTCAGGGCTCTGGACAGCTCCAGGTGACATCGGGACTCTACACAATCAGCTTTGGCTGAGGGGAAAGAAGTGGTGTCCTGTATATAACTGGGAGCAATTCCCTCAGGAGACGGCTGTGGGCAGGCAGGCACAGTGATCAGCACCTCTGGTAACGATGAACGAGAGGAGATTGAAGTTCAAAATAGTTGTGGGAATTGTAAAAGAACATTAGCCTGCTCTCCTGGACGAGATAAATTACCCCCTAGACTCTCAGAAGAGATGGCAGAATCCCTACCCATAATCTTTGGGAATCCTGGAAAATAAAGCAAACATAGTTCTAAAATTGAACCAAAGGAAGCAGATAGAGCTTTTAAACTTTAGCCTGATGAAAAATTCCAAATCATGTTATGAGAAAGGACGCCATGCTTGTCTATTCATTGTTGCCTGGCCAAGGAGGTCTCTGCAATGTTTTCTACATAACATTAGATGGGCAAGGTATCCCTGCCTAGACCACCCTCTTTGTCTCCACTGGTCCACGTTTCCAGAACTGCACGATTCACCATTACATGCCAGTGGAAGAGCTTTGAAGATCTATGACTCAACCGAAGAAAATACAAAGCCTATCTACTAATGGGTTGCCTTCATTTAGCAAGAAAATAATTTATAAGCTCTATTTTGTATGATCTTTAAAAATGGGAAAAATAAAATTGCACTGTGAACTATAAAAAGACAAGAAAGAAAAATACCTTACCATTCCTTAATTCAGTTGCAGTCAGCTGGATTTCTCTCTTAGCTTTTTTAAACACCAAAACAAATTTATAATATAAATGCTTTTTTGACACATAACATATCCTGCTTTATCATTGCATATCTGTTTTATGAAAGTGTGTTTATAAAAGTCTTTGAATGCTTCTTGGAAATATAACATCATCTTTAGAAATAAGTGTTATCATGGTGTTCTCTGAATTTAAAAAAAAACAGCCTGAATATAACATATTTTATGCCCATGTAACATTTTATATAAAAATATGGTCATATTGTGGGGGGAATGCAAAAGATGAACAGATGTAAAGAAAATTCATACTCCTGTTTGCTTTCGGACCATTCATTCTATGGCAAACAATGTCTCTAACATTCTGTGTTTTCCTTGAATGGTATTTTCACAGCATATATGCATATCTTCTTCATATGCCCCGTAATGATGTCCTCAGCTGTATCTTGGTTGTCATTTTGATCCTTTCAGGACCCAAGTCCTGGACAGGAGTCAAGTACTTAGGGGATGCCAACGTCAGTTCCTCTGATTTCCTGCCCTGGGGAACCTACTGTCATTATTAAGAAATATCCACACACAGAGATGTTCTGAAAAATTGATTATCTCTCCAAGGAGCATTAGATACTCAGGGATGCAGAGGGACCGCTTTGGCTTATCTGGTCCATCAACCTTCCTTCAGCAGAGCTGTACACAAACTCCCCTGTGCGAGTGAATGTGTTCCCTAAATTCCTATGAACCTGTTCTTACTCTAGACCCATGATACCCAACAGAACTTTCCGTACTGATGGAAATATCGTAACCACAAGACTCGTGTAGCTACTGAGTGCTTGACATGTGGCTAATGTGACCAAAGAACTGACTTCTTAATTGTAATTAATTTAAATTTAAATAGCCTCGTGTGTGGCTAGTGACTACCATATTGACCTATTGACCATGCAGTTCAGGGATTTTGAAAAAAAAAAAGCAAAAACCTATTGACCATGCAGTTCAGGGATTTTGAAAAAAAAAGCAAAAAAAACCCAAAGGTTAATATAACCAGCTCAATCTGTGTTGAATAAAACTTCCAGGATTACTTGAAAAGGTGTCTTTCAAGAAACTAATAACCCTTGAAATAAACCCTACCATTTAATGGGCACCATCTGAGAGCCAGGCAAGTTGTGAAAAAAGTTTAGCAGTAGTATTTTTATTGTATTATTTCATTTAACCTTCATAACCTCCTTATGAGGTAAGTATTATGATCTCCCTCCACCTTTTTTTATCTGCAGATGAAAAAAATGTGGCTTTGAAGGATTCAGACCACAGCTTGTTCTGGGCAGAAGGAGGCTTTGAACTCAGGTCTGAGTCCAGTGCCTGTGTGCAGGGTTTCGCATTCTTAAGTAGCTTGTCAGAATTCACGCTTTCTTCTAACTAGAAATTCCAAAGGCTCTACTGACTGGGTAAAACATAACTTTTTACTGGAAAGTTCTATTTCCACACGAGACCCTTTTGTAAGATTATAAGCCCTGTCGTGGATAGTGACCCTAAGACTGTAATTTGTAAGTTTCTGAAACATCTACTAGCCCCTTGGTGGCACTATTTTTCCAGTACAAAAGTTATAGAAATGATCCATGACCTCCTGAGGTGCTAGAAAACATTGCGTTTGCATTTTTATATAGTCACATGACAGTCCAGTTTAGTGCTAGATTACAAATTACGGTCTCAGAGATGTCTAATGCATAAGGGCAGGGCATTGTGCAACCTCAGACAAGTTACATCATCCTTGGAACCTCTGTTTTGTCATCAGTAAAATGGGCATAATAATAGTTCCCACTTCATGAGTCCCTTTCTGTGAAACAGTGAAAGAATGTATTTGAAGTACTTAGCACAATGCCTTATATGAAGTAAGCGCTCAATAAATGTTAAAGGCTATTGTTATTATTATTATTCTATACCCATTTCAGCAATACTGTGTTGTTGTAATTTCTTACCTGATTTTTACTAGTAAGGAAAAGAGGTCGTGGCAGTAGAAAGCACATGGATCAAAGCCAATGAGATGTTGTCAGTTGACTTTTTCTCTCTTTTGAGATGTAAATACAGTCAAATGAGTCCCTGAATTGCTGGTTTGTACATAATGGGGGAAAAAAAAAACCCTGAGAAAATGCTATTTTCCCTTATAATTAACAAAATGCACAAAGAAGAGGAGGCTCTTTCTGAGTTTTTTTCCCCAGCATGGCCCAGATTCCTGGCTATTTAATACTCACTCTAGCTTGTAACTGTCCATGCTGCTGTAGTATGCAAAAAAATAAAGGTCAAATGGTAGATCAGACAAAGCCTATGGCAGAATCAAAAAACCTGGGTCTGAGTCCCAGCTGTGCAGCCTCATACAAATTACTTGAGTCCTCAGTTGATCCACCTGTGAGATGAAAAATTTAAACCCCAGGGGCTTCCCTGGTGGCACAGTGGTTGAGAGTCCGCCTGCTGATGCAGGGGACGCGGGTTCGTGCCCCGGTCCGGGAAGATCCCACATGCCGTGGAGCGGCTGGGTCTGTGAGCCATGGCCGCTGAGCCTGCGCGTCCGGAGCCTGTGCTCCGCAGCGGCAGAGGCCACAACAGTGAGAGGCCCGCGTACCGCAAAAAAAAAAAAAAAAAAATTTAAATCCCAGGAATTCTCACACACAACCTGGTTATAACGCTGGTTATCTGTGTCCAGTGCACCAATCATGACTCAGAAACTGTTTTATCAACAGCCATTTAATTACATCTGGGTGAGTTAGGGCAATGCTAGCTACTATAATAGGTGATTATCCAAGTCTCACTGGCTTAGCCTGGCAAGAGTTTATTTCTCATGCATGTAAAGTCTAAAAGGTGCTCCGGATTGGCAGATAGCAAGCCTTCAAGTGGTGACTCAGGGATCCAGGCTCTTCTTGTTTTGTGACCCTGCGGTATTCAACACTCATTCCAAGGTTGCCAGCTTCGGCGGTGGGGGTGGGGGGGGAAGGGTCTGGAAGACGGCTTGGTGGGGGAGTTTATATGGGCCAGGCTACTGGGAGAACTACATTCTGCATTCCATTGGTAGAACTCAGGCTCACCAGCACATCTCACTGCAAAGGGGGCTGGGAAATGTAGTCTGGCTGAGTGCCCAGGAGGAAGAGGAAATAGGTGTGGTAAACCTCTAGTGCCTTTGCCACAGCCTCTCATTAGTATTAGGTGATTGGTGCTGACACACCAAGTACCTCCTATTATAGTCAAAAGCAATGTAACGTGAAGTTTTAGGTAGTTTGGTGATTGTGTGTGTATATGTGTATGTGTATGCCTACCTATGGTGTTTGAAATATTGGAAATAGTTGGTGAATTATTTTTTCGTGCTTGTAGATTCTTAGGTTTAGCCTCTTGACAAAGCACATAGAAGCTCCATCCCCTGTTGCTAGTACCTGGTACCAGCGACACGGACACTCTATCCCACTTTCTGGGTTCTCAGGGCTCTGGAGAGGATGTCTTGAGTTCTCCCTAGAAGCCAGCAACATCCCTTCCATTGCTGATGTTCTGACATTCTGGCATTCTCTTTGAGTTGGCTACTTACACAGGGCTTTATCCCAATTGATACAGAACTGAGATACAGTGGTCCTTTCTTCACTGCATCTTTCTAAAGCATTTCTCTCTGACTTAGAAGAATGTTTCATATCATCCCCATTCTCTTGCATATGCTCCTGCCAGATGTTCTTAATTGTTGTTGCTTGATTTTTTCCCTTCTATTACTGGTTCATTAATTTTTTTCATAGTACTTCTAATTTAAAGAAAACAATGAATATTTTTAAATAAAAATAATTTAATATACCCATTTCTCAAGACTCATATAAATTACAAAGGAAAAGTTAGGTAACAAGACAATGATATCATATGCAAATGTGATCACCATTTTTAGGGTAAAAGCTTTTATAAAAGGTAAAGGAAAAAGGTGAAAGAACGAAGCTTTTTTTAATATTTGGAATATTTGATTGTTTTCCTATAATTTGAACAGTGGGGCTAGGTTTTCGAGGGCCTGTGTGTACCTGTAAGCAGCATAGAGCAGTGAAATGAGGTCCAGGTTTGTAGTCACCCCTGTGTTCCACAAGACTCTCTACTTCTCTGGTCTCAGTATTCTCACGTGTAAAATGACAACAGTGGTAGCTAATTCTGCATTGACGTTTTGAAGATTAAGTGAGGTAAATTATAAAGCACGTAGCAAAAGCGTCTGGCACATCGTAGTTGCCTTCTACAGAATCACTTCCTCACCCTTCTGACGTGGTTGGTGGAATTGCAAAGCCAAATTAGGCTGATTCTCTGCCTTTAAAGGTCCTGCGATCCCACAGAGGACCCAGAGGCATGAACGTCTGCCCCACTGGGCAGTGTTCTTAATAATATAAATGCAGCACCACTTGCCCAACTTACATGCTTTTTAAATTACTAGCCAGAAAGCCTTCACGGTGTCTTTTGTAGGCAGAGTCCTTCCCTGCTTGTTCTGCCAAAAAAGAAAATAAATGGAAGACATAGTACCTGACTTTAAGGAGCTTGAAAAGCACACACAGATGGAGACTCTTTAAGAAAATTCCCAAGTAATTTACAGATGGAGCTTGAAGATCTGGGCAGGGTGTGGGAGTGGAGGAGGTAATGTTAGATGTGGGTGGTACACAGAGAGCAGAGTAAAAGACAAGTTGGGCTAAACTTTAGTTCCTGGACCAAATGAAACTTGTGCCAGATTTGGAAGGTGATGGATGTGAGTTAATGAAACCGAAAGAAAACTTTAAAAATTGCTTATGCTACCTTTCAGCAAAGAAGTTTGGCAGCATGTATCAAGAGGCTTTAAAATGTGCATGCCCTTAAAGTCTAGAATTCCACATCTGGAAATCTACTTATGGAGGGAATCCTCAAAATGGAAAAAGCTCCATTGCTGATAGGATTATAAAATGGTACTTTGGAAAATATTTTGACAGTTCCTCAAAATGTTGAACATGTAGTTACTGTATAATCTGGCAATCCCACTCATAGGTATATACCCAAGAGAAATGAAAACATATCCACACTAAAACTTGTTTACAAATGTTCATAGAAGCATTATTCATAATAGCCATAAAATGGAAACACACAAATGTTTCCATAATCTGATGAAGGGCTCAATTATGTGCAGTATATCCATGCAGTGGAGTATTACTTAATCATAAAAAGAACAAAGTACTATAACATGGATTAACTTTGAAAATATTATGCTAGGTGAAAGAAGCTAGTCACAAAAGGCAACATGTTGTATGGTTCCATTCATATAAAATGGCCAGGATAGGTAATCTATAGAGACAGAAAGTAGATGACTGGCTGTCTGGGGATGGGATATGGGGTTATGGGGAGTGACTGCTAATTGTTGAGGGGTTTCTTTGGGGAATGATAAAAATGTTCTAAAACTTGATAGTGGTGATGGCTGCAGAACGCTGTGAGTATCCTAAAAACCTCTGAATTGTATACTTTACAAGGGTGAGTTTTATAGTATGCGAATTATATCTCAATAAAGCTGTTATAAAAAATAGAAAAAGTTTTATGCACGAAGATGAAACAGTGGCATGTTTTCTAAGAGTGAAAAATTGGAAACAATCTAGATGTCAATCACAAGTGAAGTAAGAAAATGATATAGCCACCAGATGGACTCTGAGGCATCCATTTAAATGATCGTACAAGTGACAAGAGTCCCTGTAGGCTTCAATGCTGGAAACAGCCCCCTTCACAATGACCTCATCTCTTTCTGAGCATCCTTCCACTGTCTCACATGGACCCAGGATAGCTTGCTGGGCTTTGCTTTGTTTTGTTTCACTCTGGTTTCGTCCCTGTGTTGCCTGAGATTGTCTCTTCAATGGGAAAAGCTATACTGTCATCACTGTTTTATCCTTAGGAGAAAAGATATCTATGTAATATTGTTTTAAAAAAATAACACAGGGGCTCCCCTGGTGGCGCAGTGGCTGAGAGTCCGCCTGCCAATGCAGGGGACATGGGTTTGTGCCCCAGTCTGGGAAGATCCCACATGCTGCGGAGTGGCTGGGCCCGTGAGCCATGGCCGCTGGGCCTGCACGTCCGGAGCCTGTGCTCCACAACGGGAGAGGCCACAGCAGTGAGAGGCCTGCGTACCACAAAAAAAAAAAAAAAAAAAAAAACACAGAATCTTCCTCCTAATTTCCCAGAATACAGTGGTGTATTAGTTTCTGGGAGCTGCCATAACAAAGTACTACAGACTGAGTGGCTTAGCCAACAGAAACTTATTGCCTCTGGAGGTTGGAAGACCAAGATCAAGGCGTTGAGAGGGTTGGGTTCTTCTGAGGCCTCTCTTCTTGGCTTACAGATGGCTCCCTTCTCCCAGCATCTTCACATGGTCTGCCTTCTATGTGTGTGTCCTCTTATAAGGACACCAGTCATGTTGGATTAAGGCCCACCCTAATGACTTCATGCTACCTTAATTACCTCTTTAAAGACCCCGTGTCCAAATACAGTCATATTCTGAGGTACTAGAGATTAGGACTTCGACATAGGAATCTGGGCTTGGGGGCACAATTCAGCCTATAACAAGTGAAGATAAAAATCCCCCTTTTATAGGTAATTTCTTAAGATTTAGATACAATGGGTAAAAAGTACTATACAGGTGATAATTTGCCCCTCCTTCCCTGTGCCAGACGAATCCTAGTGTTTTTAGCCTCCAGCTTCTGCCTAACTTCCATCCTGCCTTCATATGGTTTTATTTGGGGTAGGGAGGTGTGGAGAGCCCTCAGTAGTATCTGAAGCCTACAGGCCTTTGTATGATTGGCAATAAAGGTCCAGCTGACTCCCAGACCCCGAGAGAGAAGGGGTTCCCCCCCCACACACTTCCTAGTTCAAGATCTGCCACATGTGTCTTCCTCTTCCACACTAGGATTGGCCAATTCTGAAGATAACCAAGGAGAGATGATCTCTTCTCTCCCCCTCCCCATGAGGGCATAGGTGTGCTCACTGATTCCCCAAGTGTAGGTCACTTGATGCAGGGGATGAAAACAGACTAGAAAACACATTGCTCAGCTTCATCCAGCTCCCTTCCAGGTACTTTTCATCAAGGGTTCAAGGGTTTGGGGCTAGTCCCACCCACTGTCGTATTTTATAATGATTAAGTATTAACACAAGGAAGTGTTATTAAAATGAAGTGAAAGGAACAAAATAAGCCATAACATATAAACAACAAAAATAAACTAACCAATGGGGGAAATGTCTGAATTTAAAACACCCAAGGTCGTCAGAAAATGCCTTTTCCTGTTTTGCAGTATTTCCCTCACTGGGTGAGTGGTAGGTGGGAACATTTTTTTTTTTTTTTTTGCGGTACGCGGGCCTCTCACTGCTGTGGCCTCTCGCGTTGCGGAGCACAGGCTCCAGACGTGCAGGCTCAGCGGCCATGGTTCACGGGCCCAGCCGCTCCGCGGCATGTGGGATCTTCCCGGACCGGGGCACGAACCGGGGTCCCCTGCATCGGCAGGTGGACTCTCAACCACTGCGCCACCAGGGAAGCCCAAGGGTGGGAACCTTTTAAAGAGTTGTTTTCAGAAGAGAGCAAATAGGGATGTGAACGTGTTTGGAGACCTTTAACATCTCACTCACTGATCTTCAGGAGTTGTTCCTGTTTCTAAAATGAAAACTGGGTTCAGGAGAGAAGAAACAGAGAGGAGGAAATGTTAATGAATCTCTGGAGTGACCTGGACAGAAGGGCCGGTGTATTTTCCCATTAACATGATGGTTAGCTGAGGAGCGAGCCAGGCCCAGAAAGCCCCTGAGTACCAATTGCCTAGGAAACTAACTGCGAAGAGCTCCGACCTTTTGCTTTAAATCATTTCCTAGTCCCAGGAAATCATTTCAGGCATTCCCTGGTCTTTGGCCTCTTTCATTTCCAAATCCATTTGGAGAGCTCAGTTTGCAGAAGCTTTTCTCTGAATATTGTTAACTTAGTGATGTCCTCTCCCCGGCAACGAGGGAGAATACTCTGTCATAAGGCGGCATAAATCACCCAGGAAAGCGCTAGAGCAAATGACCGTAGAATGGGTTGGTGTCATCAGTATAATAAAATAATTCAGGCAGTTAGTTCATTCAACACACATTTATTAAGTACCTACTAAGTGTGAGGCTGTGGGGCTATGAAGATGAATACTGCGTCCTGGGCTTCATCCTACCCTCCTAGATCATGGTTGATCGAGCCAGAACCGTGGGCGACCGTGAACTCTACAGGGTCTGTAAGAACATCAGCAGTGATGCTAGAGAAGCCTGGATGGGGATCCGGCTGTGCCACATACAAGCTGCGTGACCCTGGCTGTAGGAATAAATTCTGCCTCAAAAAGTTCTTTTTTCTAGCTTATAAAGTTGGATACTGGGCTCATTAATTTTCTGCCTGCCTTCTTTTCTGACATGCAAAGTTAAGGCTCTACATTTCTCTCTTTGGCAGCCTCCAGGTTTTTTTAAAATAATGTTTTAACAGCTTTATTGAGATGTAATTCACATACCTTACAATGCACCCATTCTAAAGTGTGCAGTTCAAGGGCGTTGAGTATATTCACAGAGTTGTGTGGCTATTACCATAATCACCACTGCTGCGTCGAGTCATTTTGGAGATTAAATAAGGTAACGTATATGAGGCACTGGACTCAGTGCGGGACACTTAGGTATTTTTCTACGGGTGATTATTGATTTTGCTGTTGCAGTTGGGGGTTGTATCACGGAAGGTGGAAAAAGTGGGGCGATGGAGTCAAATGGGAGGGAAAAGAAACACAGGGGACCCATTGCCTGGGTATCCTTACCAGATGAGAGTGACAGACTGTCTGTCTTAGCAGCCAGTGGCTTATTTTCCAGCCCCAATAACAAGCCAACTAAAATGACTTGACAGGAGTCATTTGGGACTAGTTTGGGTGGGTTAAATTCAAAATTACGTATCATTAGGCCTGGCGGCCACACGCCAACATAACAAACAAACAAGCAGCAACATACTTCTGAGATGAGCAGTAGTTAAGCTAAATTTTAGCCCTTATGGCTGCAGCCCACGGGAGGCCAGACATCCCTCTGGACACTTCTCATTTGCTAAAGCAGTACAGCTGGCCCCCACAGGGTGCATTGCATGGCCAAGCACAGCAGTCATATTTCAAACCAAATGGACTGCTCTGTTTGGAGTATTTCAATCCTGATGGGGAGAGGATGGAAGGTCTGGGCTTTTCCAATTTCAACACTATTTTTAGAGTGTTTATATGTGCCTGAATCACCAGTACAAACTCCACTCCTGCATTTGTTGCCCTGGGCAGAGGAACAATGCATGATCAAGGCTGACCATTTTCTTTTGAATGGCAAACAAGCTCTTGAAGCTGTCCCTTCTGTGAGCACCCAGGTAGCCAAGGACTTTGGGATTTTGATTACTTTCATGTTGGATGAAAACTTTGGCTGTGATTCCATAGATTCTCTAGCAATTTCAGATGAATGGTTCCCTTGCTTTCTCTCTTTCTGGCGCTAGACTGCTGAACTCTGTGTTCTCCAACACCCCCAAAATTAAAAAATTTAACTAAGCCAAAAACTCCTTATTTTCAGTAAATCATGTTTTTGTTTTTTGCTTCAATGTGGCAATTGATCATATGCTTTAATGGACAAGGACATGCAGAGATGATACCTTGACTCCAGTCTTCAGCAAAATAACGATTTTTAATCATTTTTGTTTTCCATGCTCCTCAGAAGTCTTCTTGGAGGCTGGTTCACATTGTGTCATTTTCTCTGTATCATTGCTGTCAGCTCTGTGAGCGCTCAGAACTCGGGAACCTGAACTCTAAAAAGGAAACAAAAGAGTTCAAATTTACTTTTCCTTTTTTTCTTGCCAGTGAATTACAGAGTAAGTTGGGGTTCTTTAGACCATTCGTTAGACCAAGTGAGGGCAATTTTTCCCCCTAGGGGACATTTGCTGGAGACGTTTCTGGTTGGATGGTGGAGGTAGTGGGGGGTGACTGGCATCTAGTGGGAAGGGGCCGGGGGTGCCGCTAAACATGATACGATGCATGGGACAGCAACTGCCCCCTCCGCCAACAATGAATTCTCCGGTCCCAAATGTCAACACTGCTTAGGTTGAGATGGAACTGTATGTCTACTGGAGATGACACTGTTGGACACTTGGGCCAGTGGCAATGACCGTCAGCTTGCTGTCCTTTGTCTCTGAGCCTCACCCAGTGAGACTTGATCTTGTAGATAGGCAGTATGGCCCAGTGATCAGAGCATGTGCTTCAAATCTGAGAGGCCTGGACCTGGGTTCAAGGAGAGCAGGGATGAAAGTCATAGACCCTAGTCATTCCTATGCACAGACTGTATCAACAGCAAAAAAAAAGACAGAGGGAATGTCTGGGCAAGGGCAGCTCCCTGGTACGTGGGACCTCCCATGCCCATGGCGCACCTCTGCATGATTAGACGAGGAAGCTCATGCTGCCCTGTGGGCACCATCCTCCGGACAGATACAATCCCCACCAGCTGCACAGGATAGAGGCAGGGCAGCTCTAGATTTCAGCCCCACTGTCCACTTTCACCAGGCAGCCACAAGAGCGGGCCCCACTTGGGGGATGTTGGGAGGGGTAATGACAGTCAGCCCGGGGTGAGACATCTGCTTGGCCCAAGGAGCCCAAAACAAAGGAGTAACAGGGCTCTGGCAGACAACCCCCTCCCTGACCCCTTCACCAATCCCTACTGCTGCAGCAAGAACCTACTTCATTAGCATCCACAAACTTGGCTACCATGTAAGGCTGTCATTCTTCAACTTGGAGATCCACGTCTCTTGAGCCTGTTGTCCACATTTGGGGTCTCAGAATTCCTTCTGGGCCACAGCTGTGCCGTCTCATTTTATCTATGCCTATACTAGAGCTTATGGAATCTCCTAAAGGAGCCAGCTTCGCAGGAATCAGGAACACTCCATTTCTGTTGACTGAGGGTCATTTCATGGGCGGGATTCACACTTGATGAGTTTACATCCCAGCTCCACCGTGACAGAGGGTATAACCTACAGCAATCTTTAAAAAAATTTCTCCGAGACTTCACTGTCTCATCTGTAAAGTGGAGATCACAATGGTACCTCCCTCATAGGGTGGGCCTGGAACTTAAATGAAATCATAAATGTCAGGTGCCTAATCTAAGCCCCGGCTAAATGGAGGAGGCTACAAAGGATATATTGTGTTGGGTCTGATCACACCTGTCTCATCTGTCAACTGCCATAGCAGCCTTGGGCCAGGTGGCCTTACTGTCCCCCTCATTTTCGCAGATACAGAAAGCAATGCCCAGAGAGGTCATATTCTAGGAAGTGAAGAACCAGACCAGTATAAGAACCTGACCTCTGGTCCCTACCACGCTCTGGCTTCCACTGCATAGCTCTGCTGCCTCTTCAAAGCTGTGTACGCTATATGAGCCAGCAATCCCACTTCTGGATATACATCCAAGAGAACTGACTGAGATCAGGATCTTAAAGAGATATCTGCACTCCCATGTGTGTTGCAACACTATTCACAATAGCCAAAATATGAAAACAACCCAAATGTCCATCGACTGATGAATGGATAAAGGAAATGTGGTATGTCCATACAGTGGAATATTATTCAGCCTTAAAAAAGGAAATCCTGCCATTTGAGATGACATGGATGAACCTGAAAGACATTATGTTAAGCGAAATAAACTAGTCACAGGATGAATCTTGCATTATTCCACTTCTATGAATCATCTAAAATAGACTTACAGAAGCAGACAATGCAATAGTGGCTGCCAGGGGCTGGGGAGAGGCAGAAGTGGGGAGTTGCTGTTCAGTGGGTATAAGTTTCAGTTATGCAAGATGAATAGCTAGGAGATCTGCTGTACAACACAGTGCCTGGGGTTAATACGGCATTGTGCCCTTCGGAATTTGTTAAGAGGGTAGCTCTTGTGTTAAGTGTTCTTACCACAAAACAAACCACAACATAAAACCAAAGGGACACAAGGAAACTTTGAGAGTTGCTCGTATTCCCTTGACCGTGGCGATGGTATCACGGGTGTTTACCTGTGTCCAAACTCATCAAGTTGTACACACTAAATATGTGCTGTTCTTTATATCTCAATTAAACTTCAATAAGCTGGGTTTTTTAAAAAGAGCAATTAGTTGGCCACCCCAACTACCTGCCCTTCCTCGCTCTCTTCATCTTCTACTGATCCGGCAAAGCTCATGTTGTCTCTTGTGGATTACAGCACTGAAGGCAACTTTTAAATGTAATCCGTTTTGGAAGACAGACTCAGAATAATGATCATAATAATAAAAGTTGTTAATAAAACTAGTTAGTACTCATTCCTTCACCAGGTAGTTCTTGCATCTCTCCTGTGAGCCAGCAATCATGTTGCTACCTTCCCATGCTTTAGTTCACTGAATCCTTCCAATCCCTGTGTGGAGGTGGGAGTGGGGGTTGTGTTGTCATTCTTCCCATTTTACAGATGAGGAAAGAGAGGCTCAGAGAGGGACTTGATCAGGACCATAATGCGGGGGGTGGGGGGGGTGGGTACTCTAGAAGCAAGCAAGAAAGTGGGCTCTGAAAGAAACTTCAAATTCCTGGCAAGAGTCAGAAAATAGAAGAACTTGCGTTTCATAATGCTTATCTTCTCAAAGAGACCCAACTTTCTGAAAGCATGGCAGGATATTTGCGTTTTATTATCCATCTCCTCCTACCCACCCTGCCTCCAAAGAGTGCCAAACCTCTTTCCTTGTGGATAACAGTTTGGGGCTGTCACATAGAGCAGCTTCAGGGAAGCCATGGAGTTGTTTGCACAAATCATCTGTTTGATCTGACTCTGCCCTACTTTCTGACCTGTTGCTGCGTGAAGTATCATCTTCATGATGTTTTCCAGCAAGCGTGGCCTGAGCTCACATTTTCCTCTGGCCAAAAGACACAGATTCTCTCTGAGGTTATGTCATACCCCTACACTTAAAATTTATTTTAAATAGTGGAGAAGGAAGTAAATCGAAAAACTGTAAACTGTTCAACCAAGAGGAGAACTGCACAGATAAACAGATAATACCTCAGCTCATAGCTGCCAGTTGTGGAAAATGGTAACAGATGGGGGGAAATCATGAAAATCACCCTGTAAAGCAAGAGGGCAAATTCAGAGAGGTTACGTGTGAGGTTTCCTTCAAGGGAAACCCAGCCAATGTAAAATAGAACTTCCATGAGAATTACCTTCCAGCATACGTGCTCACCATTTCTCAAGGAGGGAGAGAAAGAAACACCCTGGAAAAAACTGCGTATTTATTCAAACAACAAATATTTACCGAGTGCCCACCCTGTGCCAGCTGGGACTATAGCAGTGACTCCCTGCCGTCCCACCCCCACCCCGACACACGCACACACTGCCTTTCTGTTTTCTGTTTGGTTCTCTTTTGTTTGAAACCATTTCCGCTCTTGGGCTTCCTCCATAAACTCAGCATCTTTCTCTTTTCTTTGAGCACAAATTCACCCTCTCTCCTCTCACAGCACCTGCTAACCCTGAAGAAATAGTAAGGCACCTCTGCTGACCTGTGGATTCCCAGGTTGGCCCTGCCCTTGCCCACAGGCAGAAGGTAAAATTTCCTTCCTTTATGTGCCTCCCCACCCCCGCCCCATCTGTGGGAGGAGGACGGGGAGAGAATGGAGTGACTTATTCTAACATCGACCAAAACAATTATGCTCCTTCAGGGCTTCCCTGGTAGCGCAGTGGTTGAGAGTCCGCCTGCCAATGCAGGGGATACGGGTTCGTGCCCCGGTCCGGGAGGATCCCACATGACGTGGAGCGGCTGGGCCTGTGAGCCATGGCCGCTGGGCCTGCACGTCCGGAGCCTGTGCTCCGCAACGGGAGAGGCCACAACAGTAAGAGGCCCGCGTACCGCAAAAAAAAAAAAAAAAATTATGCTCCTTCATTTAGACCATAAAAGCAACCATGCTGGGTCTTGGTTTCGCATAGCTCTTCGTGACATGAGTACTTATCCCAGTGAATCTGAGAGAGAAGGAAATTGCAAAAGCCATGTTAGGAATTTGCATGTAGTCAACAATGGTCTCTTATTGTGTGCTCAGAAATTGATTAAGAGGGTAGATCTTATGTTAAGTGTTCTTACATCAATAAAAACAAACAAAGCTTGGTGCTTTGTGACCACCTAGAGGGGTGGGATAGGGAGGATGGGAGGGAGACGCAAGAGGGAGGGTATATGGAGATGTATGTATATGTATAGCTGATTCACTTTGTTATAAAGCAGAAATTAACACACCCTTGTAAAGCAATTATACTCCAATAAAGATGTTAAAAAAAATAAAAATGAACCACAAACAAACAAACAAATAATAGAATTTGCTGGTGCTATGAACCAATTTGTAGAGTGTCTGCTGCTGTTGCTAGGGGCAACCTTATTTATCTCTGTGTGAACTTAGGATAAGGTCTGTGCTCCATGACAAGGGAAAGGAGTTTCTAATCTCACTCTGAGGAGAATGGGGAAAACGTAATTATACATTTTTTGAACGAGATGGGATGTGGAGCCCTGACATCCTTATCTTGCAGAGGGCAATGTATTGGGCTGGCCAAAAAGTTCATTCGGGTTTCCCGTAAGATGTTACAGAAAAACCTGAACCAACTTTTTGGCCAGCCCAATAGTTTACGCATGATCACAAACCACACAGCTATACTCCAGGCCCAGAAAAACCAGAGTTTCCTGACCCAGGACTCAGTCCCGGTTGCGTGTGTAGAATAGCTTACTGATTTTGCACATCAATCCATGTTTATTGTTAAAACAGTAGAAACAGCCATTAAACAGAAAAAGAATCATTCATAGTCACCTGTAGTGTTGCCACTGTAGAAAACAAGATAAACTCCTGGGGTATAGCCTTCTTTTAGTTCCTTGAACACTTCCAGATACTCCTGCCGTGAGACACCTGTGCCCCACTGTTTCCTCCTCCTGGAACATTTCCTCTCTGGGCCTTTTGAGACCTGGCTTCTTCTCCTCATGCAGGTCTTGCTCAAATGGCACTTTGTCAGAGAAGCTACCTGTGGCCACTTGACTTAAAGAAGCAACCTGCCTGCCTGCCCCACAGGGACTCTCTAACCCCTTATACTGTATACCTACTTCATTATACATTTCACCTTCTGAATTGACCTTTTTCATTTGCCCATTTATTCAGTGACTTATTCATGCAATAACTATTTATTGAAGGCTTACTATGTGCCAAGCACTATTCTAGGTTCTAGAAATACAGCAGAGAACAAAACAGACCAAAATCCCTGCCTTCCTGGAGCTGACATTTGGAGGCCACTTGGAGCATTTTGGACAGAGGAGTGACATGATCTGGCTTGTGTTTTAAAAGGTCCGTTCTGGCTGTTGTGTTGAGAACGCGCTGCTGGAAGACAAGGGCGGAAGAATGTTTAGGAGCTCCTGACCTTTACCCGGGCAAGAGAGGGTGAAGGCAGGAGTCCAGTTGGTAGCACACACACGCATACATACACGCTTTTGCAACAAAGGGAATTTGTGCTCATGTATTCTGTTCTATTACTGCACTTCTCACTCAACAATATGTCCTCTGCATCTTTCCATATCAATAAATATGGAGCTATATCATAATTTTAACGTGTTTGTATTAGTCTCTTGCATGGTTGTACCATAATTTATCTAGCCAGTCTTGAATTAAACACTTTGGCAGTTCCACATTTTTCACTGTGATAAACAATTCTGTAATGAACATTCTTGAACATACATCCCTGAGTACCCACTGGTCCAAGTATTTCTCTGAGATAGAGTCCTAGACATAGAATCACTGGGTCAAAGTCTATCAATAGATGAGGGGTTTTCATTCACGTTGGCAAATAACCTGGAAGAAAAAGTGTCCTAAGGACATCCCACCAGCTATGTGTCTGTCTCCTCATTCACCTGTCCAGTTTTAGGTATTATCACCATTTTTATTCTCTACTAATTCCATAGATTAAAATTTGGTATTTTTTGTTGTTGTTATTGCCATTTCACGGCTTTGCCCATATATTACTTTAGCTACTGAACTTTTCAAATTAATTATTAAGAGCACTTAGCATATTAAAGACATATTGTCATCGATGTTGCAAAATTTTAAGGATTTTCCATATAATCCTTCTATTTTTTGTTTAAGAAATTATGAAACATTACATGCATATGCAGTATATACTTATGAGAAGCATAAAATCTAATGAAACAAACTCCTGTGTACCTATCACCCATCTTGAGGAGTGGAACATTTGCGATACCACAGTTGTATTTCCTTTCTCCCCCAGCTGAGCTAATCACTCTTCTGAATTTGATGATGATGATTCCCTGGCTGTTCTTTAGTTTTAGCTGACACTCACGTCTTCCTGAGCAACATGGTTTTAGTTTTACAAGGTTTTGCACTTGACGTAAATAAGAACACATGGCACACATTCGTTCATGATCTCCCTGTTTCAAACAATGTTATGTGTGTGAGCGTCTTCCTTCTCGAAGCCTGTAGTTCACCTCCTTTCATGGTGATCGAGTGATCAGGCTCGTTTTTTATACCCTTGACTTACACATTCTCTTGTTGCTGTGCATGTGGGCTTTTTCTGGTGCTGCCGTGAGCCTTGTTGCTCATCCCTCCCAGTGCAACTGTGCAAAAGTTTCTCTAGAAGTGAGATTTCTGAGTCCCAAGGAATGCATATCTTTTTTTTTAGATGTTGGGGGTAGGAGTTTGTTAATTCATTTATTTATTTTTGCTGTGTTGGGTCTTCGTTTCTGTGCGAGGGCTTTCTCTAGTTGTGGCAAGTGGGGGCCACTCTTCATCGCAGTGCGCGGGTCTCTCACTATTGCGGCCTCTCGTTGTGGAGCACAGACTCCAGACGCGCAGGCTCAGTAGTTGTGGCTCATGGGCCCAGTTGCTCCGTGGCATGTGGGATCTTCCCGGACCAGGGCTCGAACCCGTGTCCCCTGCATTGGCAGTCAGATTCTCAACCACTGCGCCACCGGGGAAGCCCCAGGAATGCATATCTTGATATCTACTAGCTCATGATAAATTATTTTCCAAAGTAATTTTTACCAATTTATATTTTGATAAGAATATGTGAGACTTCTGATTTGTCCGTATTTTTGCCAAGAGATGTTATTGTCACACTCCGTTGTTGCCTAATTTTCCTGTACATGAAAGAGTAGTAGACAAGGAACATTTTTTGATTTAAAAAAAAAAAGGACGAGCTCTTAGAAGAGGTAGCTAAATGAAAAATTATGGATTTGTAAAATATTTGTTTGTTGTTTTAGTGTTCCTAGAATACTGAGAAGGTAAACCAACACTTTTATTTAGGTGGGAATGATCAGAACTTTTGTTAGAAATTGAGGTAATTTTAAGGCCAGAAAAAACAGACTATTTTGGGGGCAATTTGCAGGAAGAGATAGTTACACTGTTAGAAAGTTGAATGCTTTCCTCTTTGGTGGTTGTGGATAAGATCAGTGTTAGAATGCACTATCAAAAAGGGAAAAGGAATTCCTGAACTAATTTCTTCTGGACCAACATTTTAAAACATTCATTTGCTTTGGTACATAAAGGAAGTAAGTAGGTCAGTAGTTAAATGTATTACCTCGTGTTCTTGGAAGTACTTGCTGATAAATATCTATGAAAAGAAACTGTACAAGTTGTGCGTACCATCTAGATTTAGATTCTTTATATGTAGATTTCCTTGATAATACAGTTTTACTTTGCAATTGTGACAGGTTCATGAAAAGTGAAAGTTGCTCAGTGTGTTCTTCTAAAGCATTTCGGAACAAATGCTCACCTTTCTGTTTTTGTTTTTTCCCGGCTATAACCCCCCTGCATGTTGGCATGCCGAACATCTGGCCCACGTATGCAGGGACCCAGTTGTGCCTGTACTGCACATCTCAGCTAGGAAGTACAGAGCCTGCTGCCCAAATGCATAAACTAATTAGGCATGAACTAACGCAATCGGTTCTTGTTTCTGAAAATGTAAAATGCCACTCTCAATCTATTGTGTTTTTTTCCCGAGGTCTAAAAGCATCACAAATTAGTTTGGGAAGCCAGAGATTTCCCTGGCAGAGGTTGGCTGCACAGATGCTCCTGGGTTCATGACCACCATACGCAGGCCTTTCTGAGCATCACTCAGGGCCTTATGTTTGGAGCACTGTGGTGGTGTAGGAGGACCGTGGGAATTCCAGAGAGGATCCATGGGTTCTAGATGCCTACAAACAAGTTGTGTGACTTTGAACAATGTACTTCCCTTTCTGGGCTGATGTTTTCTCATTTGCAAAGTGAAGGGGTTGGAAATTTTCACTACGTATGTATTCTTTTAGCATCTTCTGTATGTCAGGAGCCAAATAAAAGTAATTGTAATGATAAAAAGCATGATATGCACTCCTTAGAAAGTGCACAGTTTGGAGAAGAGGGACAAAGAAAAATGAGACAATTTCAACTTGGCGAGACAAGCAGAGGTGTGAATACAGCAGAGTAAAATCACCCCTAGCCCAGTTCAGAAGAAGATAGGAGATGCTTCTCCAGCAGGTAACATGCTACAAAGCCGTGGAGGATGAAGGGAGAGTCACTGGGAGGACAAGGGTGGGAGAAGAATGTTACCTGACAGGAGAAGTATGTGCTAAGGCAAGGAAGTGTGAGAAACAAAAAGCGCCACGTGGGCTTCCCTGGTGGCGCAGTGGTTGAGAGTCTGCCTGCCGATGCAGGGGACACGGGTTCGTGCCCCGGTCTGGGAGGATCCCACATGCCGCGGAGCGGCTGGGCCCGTGAGCCATGGCCGCTGGGCCTGCGCGTCCGGAGCCTGTCCTCCGCAACGGGAGGGGCCACAGCAGTGAGAGGCCCGCGTAACGCATAAAAAAAAAAAAAAAAAAAAAAAAAAAAGCGCCACGTGCATGGTGCTCTTAAAACAGCTCCAAATTCTTTGACACTCTTCCCATGGACAGATGGGAGTCTGTGTCCCCTCCTGTGAATCTGGACAGGCTTGTAAGCATAGTGGAAGTGATGCTATGTGAGGCTAAGCATGAAAGATCAGGCAGTTTCTATTTTGTTTACTGGGACATTTTATCTTATTCACTGGAACTTGGAGCCTTGAGTGGCCATGTAAGAAATACAGCTATCCCAGGGCCTCCATACTGTGAGGAAGCCCAAGCTAGCCGCATGGGGAGCCCATGGATAGGTGCTCTGTTTGGAAGTCTCAGCTGAGCCCAGCCTTTGGATCATGACTACCCAGCATGGGATGTGCCTTTGCAGAATTCTAACCTCAAATGATTCACGTATTGTCTATGGAAGCCTCTGATATTGCGAAGCAGAGACAAACCATCCCTGCTGTGCTCTATGAATTCCTGACCCTTAGGATCCACGAGAATCATGCAACGGTGGTTGTTTTACAGCATTAGTTTTTGGGGTGGTTTGCCATGCAGCAATAAAGGATGGGAACAGGTCCCTTTTAGCTCTAAACTTTGGATATTCTGTAAAACCCAAATATATCCTCCTGTTCTTCCAAAAGAAAGCTCTGGCTCCATGAACTTTTGGCTTGAAGAAACGGTTGTAGGAACATCAAGACAGACATTGAATTCTTCAGAGAAATTAGAATAAACAAACCCAAATTGGTTTAAATCATAAAAAGAATGTGTTGATTCACTCAACTGGGAAGGTCAAGGTGTGAATCCAGCAGATCAGCCTCCAGGTGTTCAAGCGATGATTGGAATCTGATTCTTTCCAATTCTGCCCTGTGCTTTGCTCTGTGTTGCTTTCATTTTCAGGCAGGCACTCCCCAGGAGGTGGTGAGATGGCTACAATTAGCATCTGCAGAAAGAGAGGGTCTCTTTCCCAGCCATTTCAGCACATCTCTCAGGGCTGACTGATGTTCACTAGCCTTGACTGGACTCCACTCAGATTCCATACCTACCCTTTGATCCATGACTATGGCCATCGGAAAGCAGTACCCAAATCGGCCAGGCCTGGGCCACATTTCCACCTTTTGAGCCAGAAGACATTGTCTATGTATTCCTAACAGTGGAAGAAACAAGATTCCCACTTCTTGTTTTATCAGAAGGAGAAATAGATGCTTACCAAGTAAAAAACATCAGGTATCTTAGGCAGAAAGTTCTTGTTCTATTCATAGCCACCCATTTGGCATAACCTGAAACTACTCAAGCATCATAGAACTATCCCTTGTATGGGTTTTGTTAACACCAAAGCAATAAAATAGTTATATCTCTGATACAGGTTGTAGAAAAGTATTTCCCAGGCTTATAGAGCTTCAGTGATCCCTAATACCAATCCGTTCCTTTTGTCATTCTTTGTTTTTTTGTTGTTGTTAATAAACATTTCTGAATTTTAATATGGGTTCTGTTATGCATGCTTTTATGCAGTACTAAAAATTGAAATAGTGTATCTTAGTTTCCTTCAGATAATAGTCTATTGTTAAAAATCAGAAGATACTTAGTTCCAAGGATCTTATTCTAATCATGTTTTACTCAAATGGTACAATAGAAAGCCCCAGCTCTATATACACATTCCTTTTACACATGTTCTTTTGCTTCAAGTTCTTCATGTTGGATCTCACTGTCAACTTCAGGATTCCAAAACACCTATGCACGAGAGCTAGGACTTTTTCTTTAGGCCAATCAATAAAATGGAACAAAAAGAGATCCAGAGTCAGCAAGGCATTCAAGAGATACCTTATACATTACGGATAAAAGGTGAAGCAAAAACACAGAGATCTAAGGAGGGAAAAAGACAACTTGCATGATAGAAACTGTATGGTGAGGTTTAGAAAAACAAACAACAACAGAAAAACCCATGTCTCCCCTCCTAGCGTGCTCCGTGCCCCATGGTGAACCTAAACTAACTAGCAGGAAAGATTCTGGCCCTGGAATTGAATCTAATATATGTGACCTATGCTTGTTTGATTCCTTGGCATAACTCAGGGATCTTTCTCATTGCGGGGACCCCAGGATTCCACCCACAGAAGTGACAACATTGATAATACCACCAGTATCAGCATCTGTTGATCTGGTATAACTACCATCACTTTCTTACATGAAGAAGAAGCTCCTGTTCTCGCTAAAGATGATAAGGTTGATTGAGATAAAAGTCCCTCAGTCTTAGAAAGCACTCAACCATTCCCTTCCCCTGGATCTGACCTGTTCTTGCCATCATCTCTAGGAAGGCAACATACCCTCCCTCTCTTGTCATGTTGGATTCACCATGATTTGGGTAGAGAAGAAGGGTAGGGTCAGAAGTTGCTGTAAAGTTGCTCAGACTCCATATTAGACATTCTGGGAGAGAGAGAAGGGAGCCTACTGTGGCTCTGTGAGACTTTCCTTCATCTGGCACCTGGGAAGACTCAGAAGGCCAAATTGATTTCTGGGATGGGTTCAGGGACATCTGGGCACAGCCTGAAGTTCCTCCTGGATCCCTAGGGCAGGCCATGAAGGTGAAGTTCAAGTTTCGGCAATTGCCAGACAATGGCCAGGATCAGAGAACAGCCCAGTCTGGCCAGAGGAGCCCAGACCCCAACATAGAGTCAGTAGTGAGAAGGAATAAACCAGCTCCTTCCTTGTGTGTATATCATGTATTTGTACCTGTGCCCTCATGGCAGTATGATTTTATCTGGAAATGTGTTTTTCAAGCTAGGAACTATTTTCTAAGGATCCGGATGTTCCTAAGGGATGTCTGTTCCACCCGGTTTCCATCTCGGTCACAGGGATGGACATGGAGCTTCATTTTGTATTCAGGTCTGTCACCTCTGTAGTAACAAGCTGCTGGATGAACTGGAATCCACATGACCCAGCAAAGTTAGTCTACAGCAGAATTCCATTACCATGGCTTTAATTGCAGGCCAGAATGTGAGTGATGGTGAGCTTTTCCTGGGGGGGCGGGGAGAAAGAAAAGAAGCTTAACTTATACCCCTGCTCACTTAATTATACTGGCCTCCTTTCTGTTTCTCCAATCTACCAAGCTCTTTCCTACCCCAGGGCCTTTGCTGACACTGTTCCCTTCACCTGGAACACTCCCTCCAACAACAACTTGGGGGAGTCATGTTCATCCGTCAAACATTAGTTCAAGGTTTCGCTTCCTCTAGTCTCTCTATTGGCACAAACCCCCCACCCCATCCTAGTTATTCTCTCACATCTCTGTTTACTTCCTTCATAACATATGACATAGCAAGTGTAACTATATCTTTAGTTTTTTCACTTACTCTCTGCTCGTTCCCCAGCCCCCGTGAGAAAGTCTGACCCATGAGAGCAGGTGTGTTCCCTCTCTGGTTCGCCACTGTGTCTACCTCCTGTACCTGGCAGAGCACCTAGTGCCCAGTGTGGGCTCAATTAATCTGCATTCAGTGCATGGATACATGAGAAAAGGGCCAAGGCAAGGATCCCAGAGAAAAGCGCCTGGCGAGTGCTGCTGGCTTGGTTGGGTTGCAAATCTCGTGGCATTGCTGAGTGCCCCCATGAGCTACCAGCCACCTCTCTGGTGGGTGCAGTTAAGGCCCTTTGTGTGCAGACTGGGACCTGTAAGCACAGGGGACGATGGGCCTCTCACCATCAAAAATGCCTCCTAGCCATGCAGGAAGGGAACCAATGTTCATTCAGTCCTACCATGCACCCAGTCCTGTGCGGGCGATGAATACTCACCTCGCTTAATCCTCACAAACATCCAGTGAGGGTCCATATCCCTGACGCCACTGTCAGGTGGTGACACAGAAGCTTGTGGAAGCTAGATGTCCTGGTCGGAACTCACAGGCGGCATGTGAATGGCTCAGGATCGTTCCCCACTTCCTTCTGCTGCTGAAGCCCCTTGACTACAACACAGTGTGTCTCCACAGGGCCCTAAGGCTTCCTCATGAACTCAGGAAGCTTGTAAACTTTGTCATCTGTTACCCACCTGTCTTCACTTCTACGCTTTCTCTTCCCCATTGTTGGTCCCAGAGTTTTCATTGTTCTCTAGCTGGCTGGCCTTAGGCAAGTTACTTAACCTCTCTGAGCTTGAGTTTGCTCACCAATGAAATGGAGATGATAATAGTATTACATGTTACATATGGCTATTGGAGGGATTAAAATACTCAGACAAACCCTTGGATACATACCTAATGGGGATTAGCTATAATAATTATTATTATATTATTAGTTAGGATAAGTAATGTTAGTTGCTTCAGCAACTAATCCTCAGCATCTCAAGGGCTTAACCCTCACCTGACAACCCAGTGTGGGCCAGCGGAGGAGCTCAGTCCCTTGTGACACTCAGGGCTCCAGGCTCCTTCCGTTGTCCAGCTCCGTCATCTTCTACAGAATCCACCATTGAATTGTTTGCATCAGCGGGCAGTGGAGAGAAGGAAGGGTAGTGGATTATGCAAGAGGTTTCACAGGCTGGCCTAGAAGTAGCGGACACCTGGGCTTCCGACCTAGCGCCACCTGATTACCTAGGGCAGGGATGTATATGTAGTCTAGCTGTATGCCCAGAGACCGTGGATTTTAGCACTAAGGTTTCCTGCTACATTATTACAATTATAATAGTTATTTCCAAGCCCCTTATCCCATTTTTGCAATCCACCTGGGCATTTCTTCCCTAAAAGGTACCCCACCTCTCCTAAGTTCCCTACCTGACCATTGACACTTACGTGCCATTGTCTGAGATCCATAAGGAATCACGTATTTAATTCTGCCAGGATCCTATTTCTTTAGAACTTCAGAACCATGATTACAGAGAAATGTTCCCCACATTAGAAAAGAGCTTTTTTTCTTTAAGTCATTAGTTCTGAGTGATTGGCTAGTAATGGGTTAATGTATAATTGTCCACAGCACTATTTGCATTTTGAAATAAGACTCACAGGAAAAAAAAAAAAAAAAGAGCTATTTGGGCTTTTGGCAAGGGGTAACCTTGTCCCTTCAGGTAAAGGTCAAGTGGAGACCTGGATGACAGTCTGTTCTTTCTTCCCTCCTTTCCAGATGTAACAGACACTGCTGGGTAGGGAAGGCCACCTCCCTGCCTCCACGTGCTGGGGCTTTCTACTGCCCACACGGCAGCCTCTTTTATTGCCCCCTCTCCAGTCTACTGAGAGAGCGCTCTTCCGCATACAAACTAGGATATGGGCATCCTTAACAGTGCTCTTCCTTTCATTTCACGGAGCCCTCCCTGACCAGATAGATAAGATGCAGATGTGTGAGCTCCTACAGCCATTACCCCTGAGAGAACAGTCAACAAATATTTAACGAGTGGTTTCTTCAAGCGAGGGAATCATTCCGTTTCTGTGATAGAGGGGGAAAAGCAGATATTTTTGGTTTAGGCTATTTTGTTTTGGGAGTTTATAAAATGTTTTAAGTGGCAAGTTGCTCAGAAAAAATTTCCTACCTAAAAAACAAAAAACCCGTTCTCCTATCTGATCTGCCTTTATGCATTTTTCTAAGCCCCTGGTTTTCTAATTAGGAGGAAAGAAGAGGAAGTTTTATTCCCGTGCCCATTATGGCATGTGACCGTGTTTCAATTATATTTTTCTTTTGGCTGAGTAAGGATAACAAATGGATCTTTATCAAATAATTTGAGAGCCTTTTTTATATCCAGGGACTTGCGCTAATAAGATGAGCTTGGAATCTCATCCGTGTTTGAAGTTCACACTGACATCTGCAGGAAGTCAGAGAGGCCCAGCTCCAGCATTTATGACCTGCATCTCCACATTACTCTCCACGTTGTTCCACAGAAGTCAAAGATGTGTGAAACCATTCCTTGTTGGCAACTCAAGCCCATACTCCTAATGGTCCATTGAACCAAAGAGCAATAACAATCACAATACAGGTCCGGAAATCAGTGAATAAGCTGCAAATGGTCAAAATGTAGTCCCTTAAATGGCCCTTACACTATATTGCCTTTTCCCCCCAGAACTGGGACAGATAGCTCTCTGATGGTCAAGCACTGGGTGAAATAGCAGGGGACTCGTTTCATGAGCTTTTATGTCTTGGTTTTACATATGTGCATGCATATGGCCGACCATAGTCCTCCCCGCAAGATGGAGACTCACAGAAACTGAGATCCATAAGGAATCGTGTATTTAATTCTGCCATCTCCCACTGAGCATATGCACATTGAGTGGGGTGGTGGACAGAATTACCTGTACCAATCAGATAGATCTATCTATCTATCGATCTATGTCATATTTACATTGCTGACGTCACCCCAAGTAAGTGATAGACTGTGTGACTTTGACAATGATCATTCATTGAGTACTTACAATGTGCCTGACACTGGGCTAATCTTTTTACAAGTGCAATATCATTTTATCTTTTCAAGAACCTAATGAGTTAGGTAGTTTTATAGACAGGGTAGCCTTATGGAATCACTGAAAAATTGAATCATTTGCTCAAGTAAATAGTGAGCAAAATATTTTGAACCAAGATTTGGTTGCCTCCAAAGGGCATGCCACTGTGCTACACCACCTGTGAGTCATCACTGCTAACCTCACACTAGGCAAGAAAATGGTTGGGATTGAGCTAAACCCAGAAGAGAAGCTTGGTTTTTCATTTCTGGTATAAATTAGAGTCTCCCTGCTTCAGCCTCTCTCTCATCCTTAGGTGTCTGCATGCAACAAGTTCTAAATAAAATGCTCATTACTCTTTAGATTCAGTTTCTAGAGTTTGTCTTTCCCTAGGATCAAAACCTCTTGGTTCTCTTCAGTACCCTCCTATGCCTGCAACTCAGGAAGGGTAGGGTTGCCAACCCTCCATCTACTAGTTGATCTGAGTTGCAAAGATTTTTGCAACACATGTAATCACAACTTACCTTGGTGTTTCTTGTACCCTCAAAGATGAGACAAATGGCTTTGCCCACAGTTAACATTTACTATACATATTGAAATCAGAAAATAGATACCCTGTCTCACCCCTACCAAGTTTTTGCATAATGAAATAATGGTCTTATCCTGAAATTAAAAGGAAAGGAGGGAGGGAGGGAAGAAGGAAGGAAAGAAGGAAGGAAGAAAAAAGGGAGGGAGGGAAGGTAGGAAGGAGGGAAAGAGAGGGAGATAGGGGAGGCAGAGAACAAGGGGAAGGGAACATGTTGCCTACCTGCCCCCAAGAACTCCATTCGGATCATGCTAGAATAAAATAGCAGAGGAAGTTGCATTGGCCATTAAGTCACGTCTCATCAGAGCAGATCCTTCTTGGCCATGTGCTTGGGCAACTCTTTCAACTCTCCTGAGCCTTGGCTTTATCATCTGTAAAGTGGTGAAAATAATGGCATGCATCCCAAAGAATTTTGGAAGAATTAAATGGGATAATATATTTAATGGATATGGCACAGAGTGCATCCCCCACCCCACACATTTAGTTTCTTTCCCCAGGAAGGGCTGAAGTCTTTCCTACTTGTGAATTCCTCATTCAATTGCAAGATGTATAAAGACACAGACATCCCTTCTATTTCTTTAGCAACTTTTCCTCTCCCCATCCCTGCCCCAAATGGTACAATTGGAGTCCTTGCTATATTCCCCCAACATGACAATCAGCATGTCTGACTGACTAATTCTTTGTTTGAAGGCCATGTCAATGTTTAATTACCCTTTTGACCAGAGAGTTCATCCTTATCTCTTAGGCCCCTTCTGCTATAATTTATTTTATTTTTGCTTGTTCAGCCCTGAATGTAGTATGTCTTTATTTTTCAAAGCAGCATTGAAAAGAAGGGGGAAGGGTAAGAAAGGAAAAATTGGGCAGTTTTAATGGAAGCCTAGATGTTTCTGTGAAGTGTCAGAGGCAGGGAAGATAAAAAGAGAAAAAAGGGAAGGAGAGAAAGAGACCCTCATGGCAATATCTCACAGTGAATCATCCACAGTCTTAAAATTGTATTTTACATTATTACTTCTTTTCTTCTTTTTTTAAGACAGAGGTCAACTGTAATTTTGGGAGAGGGACTTCTTTTGCCATTAGCTTAATTGAGAATCTTTATCAGGGAGAGCCAAATGTGTTGGTGAGTTGAGCTGCTTGGCTTTGGAATATAAATTCATTTCTCACTTCTCAATTAATTTCTTGGATTTCATGGCAGCTTGGGGTGGGGGGTTGTTATCAGACCAGGTTAAGCCCAAGCTCCGCTACTTATTGGCTGTGAAGCCTCATGCAGGTTGCTTTTGATTTTGGGATCTCACCTGAAATACAGCTGTTTATGACCTCACAGAAATATGTAAGGGCTATATGATTTAATAGAAGTGAGAGAACCCAACATTGCTGACTTCATGGTAAATGTTCAGTAAATATTTATTGCACAATTGGTTCAAGATGGTAGAGTAGAAGGATGTGCCCTCACTCCCTCTTGTGAGAGCACTGGAATCACAACTAACTGCTGAACAATCATCAACAGGAAGACACTGGAACTCACCAAAAAAGATACCCCACATCCAAAGACAAAGGAGAAGCTGCAATGAGATGGTAGGAGGCATGCAATCACAATAAGATCACATCCCATAACTGCTGGGTGGGTGACTCAAACTGGAGAACACTTATACCACAGAAGTCCACCCACTGGAGTGAAGGTTCTGAGCCCCACGTCAGGCTTCCCAACCTGGGGGTCCGGCAATGGGAGGAGGAATTCCTAGAGAATCAGACTTCGAAGGCTAGCGGGATTTGATTGCAGGACTTCGGCAGGACTGGGGGAAACAGAGACTCCACTCTTGGCGGGCACACACAAAGCAGTGTGCTCATCGGGACCCAGGGGAAGGAGCAGTGACCCCAGGGGAGACTGAACCACACCTACCTGCTAGTGTTGGAGGGTCTCCTGCAGCGGCAGGGGGTGGCTGTGGCTCACTGGGGGGACAAAGACACTAGCAGCAGACATTCTGGGAAGTACTCCTTGGCATGAGCCCTCCCAGAGAGCCCCACCAAAGAGCCTGTAGCCTCCAGTGCTGGGTTGCCTCAGGCCAAACAACCAGCAGGGAGGAAACTCAGCCCCACCCATCAGCAGACAAGTGGATTAAAGTTTTACTGAGCTCTGCCCACTGGAGCAACACTCAGCTCTACCCACCACCAGTCCCTCCCATCAGGAAGCTTGCACAAGCCTCTTAGATAGCCTCATCCACCACAGAGCAGACCGCAGAAGCAAGAAGAACTACAGTCCTGCATGCAACCTGTGGAAAGAAAACCACATTCACAGAACGATAGACAAAATGAAAAGGCAGAGGACTGGGTACCAGATGAAGGGACAAGATAAAACCCCAGAAAAACAACAAAATGAAGTGGAGGTAGGCAACCTTCCAAAAAGAGAATTCAGAAGCATGATAGTGAAGATGATCCAGAACCTCGAAAAAGAATGGAGGCAAAGACCAAGAAGATGCAATAAATGTTTAACAGAGACCTAGAAGAATTAAAGAACAAACAAACAGAGATGAACAATAAAATAACTGAAATGAAAAATACACAAGAAGGAATCAGTAGCAGAATAACTGAGGTAGAACGAATAAGTGACCTGGAAGAGAGAATGGTGGAATTCACTGCCATGGAACAGAATAAAGAAAAAGAATGAAAAGAAATGAAGACAGCCTAAGAGACCTCTGCGACAACATTAAATGCACAAACATTTGCATTATAGGGGTCCCAGCAGGAGAAGAAAGAGAGAAAAGACCCAAGAAACTATTTGAAGAGGTTATAGTCGAAAACTTCCCTAACATGGGAAAGGAAATAGCCACCCAAGTCCAGGAAGTGAAAAGAGTTCCAGGCAAGATAAACCCAAGGAGAAACACACTGAGACACATAGTAATCAAACTGACAGAAATTAAAGACAAAGAAAAATTATTAAAATCAACAAGGGTAAAACGACAAATAACATACAAGGGAACTCCCATAAGGTTAACAGCTGATTTCTCAGCAGAAGCTCTACAAGCCAGAAGGGAGTGGCATGATATATTTAAAGTGATGAAAGGGAAGAACCTACAACCAAGATTACTCTACCCCGCAAAGATCTTATTCAGATTTGATGGAGAAATCAAAAGCTTTACAGACGAGCAAAAGCTAAGAGAATTCAGCACCACCAAACCAACTCTACAATAAACGCCACAGGAACTTCTCTAAGTGGGAAACACAAGAGAAGAAAAGGACCTACAAAAACAAACCCCAAACAATTAAGAAAATGGTATTAGGAACATACGTATCGATACTTACCTTAAATGTAAATGGATTAAATGCTCCCACCAAAAGACATAGACTGGGTGAATGGATACAAAAACAAGACCTATATGTCTGCTGTCTACAAGAGACCCACTTCAGACCTAGGGACACATACAGACTGAAGGGGCAGGGTTGGAAAAAGATATTCCATGCAAATGGGAATCAAATAAATCTGGAGTAACAATACTCATAGCAGACAAAACAGACTTTAAAATAAAGAATGTTACAAGAGACAAGGAAGGACACTACGTAATGATCAAGGGACCAATCTAAGAAGAAGATATAATAATTATAAATATATATGCACCCAACATAGGAGCACCTCAATATATAAGGCAAACACTAACAGCTATAAAAGAGGAAATCGACAGTAACACAATAATAGTGGGGACTTCAACACCTCACTTACACCAATGGACAGGTAATCCAGACAGAAAATAAGGAAACAAAAGCTTTAAATGAAACAATAGACCAGATAGACTTAATTGATATTTATAGGACATTCCATCTGAAAACAGTAGATTACACTTTCTTCTCAAGTGCGCATGGAACATTCTCCAGGATAGATCACATCTTGGGTCACAAATGAAGCCTTGGTGAATTTAAGAAAATTGAAATCATATCAAGCATCTTTTCCAACCACAATGCTATGAGATTAGAAATGAATTACAGGAAAAAACATAAAAAACACAAACACATGGAGGCTAAACAATACGTTACCAAATAACCAAGAGATCACTGAAGAAATCAAAGAGGAAATCAAAAAATACCTAGAGACAAGTGACAGTGAAACCACAATGATCCAAAACCTATGTGATGCAGCAAAAGCAGTTCTAAGAGGGAAGTTTACAGCAATACAATCCTACCACAAGAAACAAGAATATCTCAAATAAACAATCTAACGTTACATCTAAAGGAACTAGAGAAAGAAGAACAAACAAAACCCAAAGTTAGCAGAAGGAAAGAAATCATAAAGGTCAGAGCAGAAATAAATGAAATAGAAGCAAAGAAAACAGTAGCAACGATCAATAAAACTAAAATCTGGTTCTCTGAGAAGATAAACAAAATTGATAAACCTTTAGCTAGACTCATTAAGAAAAAGAGGGAGAGGACTCAAACCAATAAAACTAGAAGTGAAAAAGGAGCAGTTACAACGGACACCACAGAAATACAAAGCATACTAAGAGACTACTATAAGCAACTCTATGCCAATGAAATGGACAAACTGGAAGAAATGAACACATTCTTAGAAAGGTATAACCTTCCAAGCCTGAACCAGAAAGAAAGAGAAAATATGAACAGACCAATCACAAGTAAAGAAATTGAAAATGTGATTAAAAATCTTCCAAGAAACAAATGTCTAGGACCAGATGGCTTCACAGGTGAATTATCAAACATTTAGAGAAGAGCTAACACCCATCCTTCTCAAACTCTTCCAAAAAATTGCAGAGGAAGGAACACGCCCAAATTCCTTCTATGAGGCCACCATCACCCTGATAACAAAACCAGACAAAGAGAATACAAAAAATGAAAATTACAGACCAAAGTCTCTAATCAATATAGATGCAAAAATCCTCAACAAAATACTAGCAAACAGAATCCAACAACACATTAAAAGGATCATACACCATGATCAAGTGGGATTTATCCCAGGGATGCAAGGATTCTTCAATATATGCAAATCAATCAATGTGATACACCATATTAACAAATTGAAGAATAGAAACCATATGATCATCTCAATAGATGCAGAAAAAGCTTTTGACAATATTCAACACCCATTTATGATAAAAACTCTCTAGAAAGTGAGTGTAGAGGGAACCTATCTCAACATAATAAAGGCCATATATGACAAACCCACAGCAATCATCATTCTCAATGGTGAAAAACTGAAAGCATTTTCTCTAAGATCAGGAACAAGACAAGGATGTCCACTCTTGCCAGTCTTATTCAACATAGTTTTGGAAGTCCTAGCCACGGCAATCAGAGAAGAAAAAGCAATAAAAGGAATACACATTGGAAAAGAAGACGTAAAACTGTCACTGTTTGCAGATGACAAGATACTATACATAGAGAATCCTAAAGATGCCACCAGAAAACTACTAGAGCTAATCAATGAATTTGGTAAGGTTGCGGGATACAAAATTAATGCACAGAGATCTCTTGCATTCCTATACACTAACAATGAAAGATCAGAAAGAGAAATTAAGGAAACAATCCCATTCACCATTGCAAAAAAAGAATAAAATACCTAGGAATAAACCTACCTAAGGAAGTAAAAGACCTATACTCAGAAAACTTTAAGACACTGATGAAAGAAATTAAAGATGACACAAACAGATGGAGAGATATACCATGTTCTTGGATTGGAAGAATCAATATTGTGAAAATGAATATATTACACAAAGCAATCTACAGATTCAGTGCAATCCCTATCAAATTACCAATGGCATTTTTTATAGAACTAGGACAAAAAAATCTTAAAATTTGTATGGAGACACAAAAGACCCTGAATAGTCAAAGCAATCTTGAGAAAGAAAAACGGAGCTGGAGGAATCAGTCTCCTTGACTTCAGTCTATACTACAAAGCTACAGTAATCCAGACAGTATGGTACTGGCACAAAAACAGAAATATAGATTAGTGGAACAGGATAGAAAGCCCAGAGATAAACCCACACACCTATGGTCAAATAATCTATGACAAAGGAGGCAAAGATATACAATGGAGAAAAGACAGTCTCTTCAATAAGTAGTGCTGGGAAAACTGGGCAGCTACATGTAAAAGAATGAAATTAGAACACTCCCTAACACCAAACACAAAAATAAACTCAAAATGGATTAAAGACCTAAATGTAAGACAGGACACTATAAAACTCTTAGATAAAAATAGAGGAAGAACACTTTTTGACATAAACCACAGCAAGATCTTTTTTGACCCACCTCCTAGAGTAATGGAAATAACACCAAAAATAAACAAATGGGACCTAATGAAACTTAAAAGCTTTTGCAAAGCAAAGGAAACTACAAACAAGACGACCCCCAGAATGGGAGAAAGTATTTGCATACAAATCAACGGACAAAGGATTAATCTCCAAAATATATAAACAGCTCATGCAGCTCAATACTAAAAAAAACAAAGAACCCTATCCAAAAATGAACAGAAGACCTAAATAGACGTTTCTTTGAAGAAGACATACAGATGCTGAAGAAGCACACGAAAAGCTGCTCAACATCACTAATTATTAGAGAAATGCAAATCAAAACTACAATGAGGTATCCCCTCACACCAGTCAGAATGGCCATCATCAGAAAATGTACAAATAACAAATGCTGGAGAGGGTGTGGAGAAAAGAGAACCCTGTTGCACTTTTGGTGGGAAAGTAAATTGATACAGCCGCTATGGAGAACAGTATGGAGGTCCCTTAAATACTAAAGATAGAATTACCATATGACCCAGCAATCCCACTACTGGGCATATACCCAGAGAAAACTATAATTCAGAACGACCCATGCACTCCAATGTTCATTGCAGCACTACTTACGATAGGCAGATCATGGAAGCAACCTAAATGCCCATCGACAGACGAATGGATAAAGAAGAAATGGTATATATATACAATGGAATATTACTCAGCCATAACAAGGAATGAAACTGGGTCATTTGTAGAGATGTGGATGGAACTAGAGACTGTCCTACAGAGTGAAGTAAGTCAGAACATGAAAAACAAATATCGTATATTAACACATATATGTGGAACCTAGAAAAATGGTACAGATGAACCGGTTTGCAAGGCAGAAATAGAGACACAGATGTAGAGAACAAACGTATGGACATCAAGGGATGAAAGCGGGGGGTCGGGTGGGTGGGATGAATTGGGAGATTGGGATTGATATATATACACTAATATGTATAAAATAGATAACTAATAAGAACCTGCTGTATAAAAAAATAAAATAAAATTCAAAATAAACAAACAAAAATATTTATTGCATTTGAGTTTAGATTTTGATAATACAGGTCAGAGTGTCTTCAAATTTGGGAGGCAGCGAGAGTCAATAACGGGGATGGAGGGAGACTCCAAGGTCTTGGGTTATTGACAAATCACATGAGTCACAGAGCATAAGCCACAAAAGCTTGGAGGGTCCTGGGAGGGCTTGTGCAGCTCTGGACAGGACAGTTTGTTCCAGATGCACACAGCTGTGAGCCTCTGAGGGCCAAGGCTCCAGGCTTTCTGTAGGAGGCATACTGTGCTCTCTCTTTCCCTAAGAGGGACTGACGGAGACCAGCACAGGCTCTCACTGTGCAGAGCTGGGACAGTGGCCACGACACAGAAAAAGGCACATGACATCCCCAGGCGCCCCGGACACCAGTACCAAGACCTCCTTTTTAACTGTCCAACCCTCTGTGGTGTGCCTTTCCCTTTTAGGCTTAGGAACATTCCGGCTCCACCTCCCTGGGGTGTCCTGGGAAGACCCTCATCCATCACATTAACCTGGCTCTGGTTCAGTAACCATCTGGAAGTGGCACATTCATTGTGCTCATCTGGGGTTTATCAGCCTTCGCAAATGAGATGTTAGAAACTCCTCACGTTCAACAGACATGAGTCTCTCGAGTGATCCCTCCTCTCAGATCAAGAAATCGCAGAGGTGCAAAAGGAATTTTCAAGGCTAGGCAGACAGCCACTTCTAAGCTTTGAGAAGGCTTTGGAAGAACTGGAAGGTCCTCTCTGAGCTCCAAAAATTCTCAGTGACTTAATCCCACTCTACTCTGTGACAATGACTTTGGGTGACCTCGAGGCTTTTGACTGGTTCTAGGAAATGCGAACGCTGCTGAGACGTTGTTCACTCTCCCCTTGAACGCACAAATGCGCTGTTACCGAATTGTGAGGTTTTACAGAGGCACAAAGCAAGGGGATTTTTCTTTTGAAAAGGGAATAAGCTGCTGCCTCTTATTTCCTTCTGTTTTCTGTTTTCTTTTATAGATCTTTGTTGGAGTATAATTGCTTCACAATACTGTGTTAGTTTCTGTTGCACAGCAAACCGAATCAGCTATATTCATATACATGTCCCCATATCCCCTCCCTCTTGAGCCTCCCTCCCACCCTCCCTATCCCACCCCTCTAGGTCGTCGCAAAGCACCGAGCCGATCTCCCGGTGCTATGCTGCTGCTTCCCACCAGCCAACTATTTTACATTCGGTAGTGTATATATGTCGATGCTACTCTCACTTTGCCCCAGCTTCGCCCTCCCACCCCATGTCCTCAAGTCCATTTTCTATGTCTACCTCTTTATTCCTGCCCTACAACTAGGTTCATCAGTACCGTTTTCTTTTTAAGATTCCATATATATAAACATTGTGGTACATGTCTCTTTTTGAATTATGGTTTTCTCAGGGTATATGCCCAGTAGTGGGATTGCTGGATCATATGGTAATTCTATTTTTAGTTTTTTAAGGAACCTCCATACTGTTTCCCATAGTAGTTGTGTCAATTTATATTCCCACCAACAGTGCGGGAGGTTTCCCTTTTCACTACACCCTTTCCAGCATTTATTGTTTCTAGATATTTTGGTTGTGGAGCATGGGCTCTAGGCGTGCAGGCTTCAGTCGTTGTGGCTCGTGGGCTCTAGAGTGCAGGCTCAGTAGTTATGACACGTGGGCTTAGTCGCTCTGCAGCATGTGGGATCTTCCCTGACCAGGGCTCGAACCCATGTCCCCTGCATTGGCAGGTGGATTCTTAACCACTGCATCACCAGGGAAGTCCCTCCTTCTATTTTCTAAGTTGGCTGTTATCACTGTTTTTGATTTCTCTACCCCTGAAGTCAGTCATTCTATTATCTTGGCAAAAGTTTCAGGACATCTCCTCCTTTCTTTGCTTCCCCTATTTCTTTATTCATTCAACAAATGCTTGTTAATGTCCTAGGATGTGCCAGACACTCTTCTAGACACTGAGGATACAGGAGTGAACAAAGGAGACAAATATTCTGACCCTGGTGGAACTGATATTCTAGTGTAGGAGTTAGTCAAGAAACAAGAGAAACAAGTCGAATTCAGACACAATGTCGAGAAACAAGTCGAATTCTGACACAGTGTCAGGTGGGGTAAGTGCACAGAGAACATGAAGAGTTATAAGGGAGAAAGGACAGTCTGGACATCTGTACAGAGATTTGAGGAGGTAAGAGAGCCTCCCCTGGAGCACGCCAGGCAGCTAGAACAGCAAGTGCAAAGGCCCTGAGACAGGAGCATTCAGGTGTGTTTAAGCATCAGCTGGATGGCCAGTTTGACTAGAGCAGAGCAAGGCATGGGGGAACAAGGGGGGAGAGGTCAGCAAGGCTGGGGGGAGACAGATCATTCAGGGGCCATGGCAAAGGGTATGGATTGACCTTGACTGGAGTGGGGGTCAGTGGAGGGTTTTGAGCCAAGAAGGGACATGATATGACTTACGTGTTAAAACGCTCCCTCTTGCTGCTGTTTCGAGAATCTGTCCCAGAGTGGTGAGAATGGAAGCAGGAGACCAGTTAGGAAGCTCCTGCAATATTGGGGTGGGGGAGGAGGGTGGGGAGAGAGTATGAGTGGGAAATATTTGGAAATCAGAGCTATACTATGGACGTAAAACAGACAGGATTTGAGGGATGTGGGGGGCAGGTAGAGTCATGTCCAAGTCTCCAGCTGGTTGGAGATACCATTTACTAGGATACCCCCTGAAGAAGGCCTCCCCTGGGAATAGCTCAGCTCTCAAGCTGGCAGGTGGGAAGCTGCCGGGCCATGCACATCATAGGTCGTCTTGTACAGCAGTTAACTACTTGCCAGGCACCGTTTATGCTCTATGTAAATAGTAACTAATTTAATTCTCATCGCACACTTGTGAGATGGGTACTGCTATCCCCCCATTTTACAGATGAGGAGGCTGAGGCTGGAGGAGGTTAAGCCATGGGTCACAGGTCACATAGCTGCTAAAGGGAGGCATTGGAATTCAGGTCGGGCAGACCTCCTCCAGGGTACCTGCTCCTACCCAGGAATGATACTGTCTTTGTGCTGGCATGATGATGACGTCCGTAATATTACATGCTCCTTACATGTGAACACACACATTTAGTGTGCTGTTTGTTACATGTATGATATTATCTAATTTTTTTTGAAAGTTAATAAACTTAATTTTTTTAGAGCAGTTTTTAGGTTCATAGCAAAATTGAGCAGGAAGGACAGAGATTTCCCCTATGCCCTCTGTACCCATCCATACCGCCCCATCCACAAATTCCTCCACTATTGACATCATCCGCTACAGTGGGTGTATTTACTGCAGTTGATGAACCTACAATGACACATTGTTATCGCCCAAAGTCCGTTGTTAACGTTAAGAGTTCACTCTTGGTATTGCACATTCTGTGGGTTTCGATGAACGTATAATGATATATATCCACCATTGTAATATCATACAGAACAGTTTCAGTGCCCTAAAAATCCTTTATGCTCTGCCTGTTCATCTCTGCCCCCACCCCAACCCATGGAGACCACTGATCCTTTTACTGTCTCCATAGTTTTTCCTTTTTCATAATGTCATATACTTGGAGCCATACAGCCTTTTTTTTTTTTTTTTTTTTGCGATACGCGGGCCTCTCGCTTTTGTGGCCTCTCCCGTTATGGAGCACAGGCTCCGGATGCGCAGGCTCAGCGGCCATGGCTCTCGGGCCCAGCCGCTCCGCGGCATGTGGGATCTTCTCAGACCGGGGCATGAACCCGCGTCCCCTGCCTCGGCAGGCGGACTCTCAACCACTGCGCCAGCAGGGAAGCCCCATACAGCCTTTTCATATGGGCTTCTTTCACTTAGAAATATGCGTTTAAATGTCCTCCATGTCTTTTCATGATGTGATAGCTCATTTCTTTTTAGTGCTGAATAATATTCCATTGTCTGGATGTACTACAGTTTATCCGTTCACCTACTGAAGGACATCTTGGTTGCTTCTAAATTTTGGCAATTATGAATAAAGGTGCTATAAATATCAATGTGTAGGGTTTTGCATAGACATAAGTTTTCAACTCATTTAAGTAAATACCAAGGAGCATGATTACTGGATTACATGGTAAGGGTATGTTTAGTTTCATAAGAAGCTCCCAAGCTGTCTTCCAAAGTAGCTGTACCATTATGCCTTCCCACGAGCAATGAATGAGAGTTCCTGTTGCTCTACATCCTCGCCAGCACTGTTCTTCTCCTTCAATATTGAATTGTTGTTCTGGGTCTTTTAATCTTCATATAAACTTTAGAATTGGTTTGTTGATGTCCACAAAATGCTGGGACTTTGATTGGAATTGTGTTGAATCTATTGATTATTATCTAATTTTAATAATGCACCTTGGGAAGGAGGAAAGTAAGACTATTTTCAAGAAGTTGTTGGACTTGGGTGAGACCGTCCAATGGACAAGTTCTAAACCATTTGTCTTCGTCCATTCAGGCTGCTCTAACAAAATTACCATAGACGACGTGGCTTAAACCACAAATATGTATTTCTCACGTTTCTGGATGCTGGGAAGTCCAAGATCAAGGTGCCTGCAGATTTTAGTGTTTGGGGAGGACCTGCCTACTGGTTCATAGATGGCTGTCTTTTTGCTATGTCTTCACCTCACAGAAAGTACAAGAAAGCTCTCCTGGGTCTCTTTTTCAAGAGCACTAATCCCATTCACGAAGGCCCTGCCCTCATGACCTAATCACCTAACACAGGCCCCACTGCCAGATACCATCACATTGGGGATTAGGAATTTGGGGGAAGCACAAATATTTTGTCTATAGCAGTGTTTAAGAGAGTAGGGTGGGGAGCTGGGCTTTCTGGGTTCCAGTCCTGGCTCCATCACTTACTACTGCGTGACCTTGGACAGGGGATCTCAAATTCTGAGACTCAGTATCTATAGCTGTAAATTAGTGTTACACTGTACCCGCCCTCCCCACCTCAAATTCAAGTCCAAATTCCAGTACCTCAGAGTGTGACCTAATTTGGAAATAGGGTTCTTGCAAATGTAATTAAAGTTAAGATGAGCTCATAATAGAGGAGGGTGGACCCCCTAATCCAGTATGACTGATGTCCTTATCAAATGGGGAAATTTGGACACACACACACAGAACACCATGTGAAGCTGAAAGCTGAGACTGGGGTGATGTGTATACAACCCAAGGAATGCTGAGGATTGCCAGCAAACCATCGCAAGTTAAGGGAGAGGCCTGGAACAGGCCTTTCCCTCATGACCCTTGGAAGGAACCAGTCGTGCAACACCTCAATCTTGAACTTCTAACCTCCAGACTGTGATACAGTATGTGTGTGTTGTTTAAGTCCCCCCAGCTTATGATACTTTGTTGCAGCAGCCCTGGCAAACAAGTACAAATGGAGGTAACAGAGTGTGTACTTCGGGGGGAAGCTTTAAGGTTCAGTTAGATAATGTATTTCAAAGTCCTGGCACGCAGTAAAAAGTCAGCAAATTTCAGATCTGATCATCACCATAGACTTATCATCATCGTTTTCATCTAAAATTCCCATTTCCTTGCCTAATATTCTCTCCACTATGTTTCAGTGCCCAGGCCTTGGATTAAGGTGAGCTGGGTCCTCAGGACGGAAGCCGGGCCGTTCCCAAAGGTGATCAAATTTGTTATCATAAGAGTCGTTTTCACAGCTATTGATTCACCACATGACCTTTTGTCAACTTGCTTCACCTCCCTTTGTGCTCATTCCCCACCCAGGAGACCCTTCCAGAAGGATGCGAGGAGGCTGAATAGCCATTTGTAAGATCACTTTGATATTCTGGGGTGGAAGGTGTGTGTGTCACCGTGAGACCTAACTCCTTCCTTCCTATATCACTGTCCAAGGCCAATCCTTCTCCTCTTCAAAAGGTCACTGTCTTGGCTTAAGCGTTCCCTGTGATTTGAGTTGCGATTTAAAACAAAATGTTCTAGAAATCCTACCTCGTGCTGCACAGCCATGTCCCTCTTTGCTTGAGAAGTTCTGGAGTTTGATAGGAAAAGTCGCAAAGGCTCTGACTCACCTCCTGCTGCCGAACCGCAGGGAGGTTATTGCAGACTCACTTTACCCAGATGCCAGGGTCCCCAGTGGTGATGAGCAGATGACTGCTGTCCATGTGATGCTTTTAGGGCACATGTGGAGAAGCACTAAGATTTTACTAGTCATGCATTTAGCTGACATACAACAGAAAAAAATATGACCAGCGTATCAAACCAATAGTGCAAACTTTGGGAATTAAATTTGTATAAAAAAGAAAAAGGAGTTACTTTCTGAAAATGTTAAGCAAACCATGCAAATGGTACACAGGGCAAAAACCACTGTTGTGGTTCTTAAGTGACAAAAATTTGGTAAAACGTATGAGGCACTAGACAATCCATGTGGGCACTTAGAACCCAGAGGTACGGCTTTGATTTTGCGGCTTTCAAAAGTTATACTTTCGGGGCTTCCCTGGTGGCGCAGTGGTTGAGAGTCCGCCTGCCGATGCGGGGGACGTGGGTTCGTGCCCCGGTCCGGGAAGATCCCACATGCCACAGAGCCGCTGGGCCCGTGAGCTGTGGCCGCTGAGCCTGCATGTCCGGAGCCTGTGCTCCGCGACGGGAGAGGCAACAACAGTGAGAGGCCCGCGTATCAAAAAAAAAAAAAAGTTGTACTTTCTACACATTGCTGGCGATTGTAGCCCCTTTACTCTGCTTGCCTTGCTCACTAAATTCAGAACTAGAGCCTTGTTTGAACATTTTATTTTGTTCTCATTTTATGCTGTGGAATTCAGATGGGTTGCCTGCCTTGGACACTGTCCAATGTCATCTAATCCTGGAAGGACCCCCATGATAAAAACCACTTTAAATTTCTGTTCAAAAACCTTGTTAATCCTTCTCTCCAAATTTACTGTTTGAAACTGTTCTGTAGTGAGAAATACAGGCCTTTCTGAGAGCCACTCCTCAAGCTCTCATGTAAGGCTGTTTGTAGGAGCTGTAAATCACTCAGTCGTGGCCATGTGAAGCTATAATGAAACCTCCAGCAACACCAGGCCTGCAGCTGGAACTGAGATTAGCATTTGAGAGTTGGCTGTTTCATTCTTCTTTAAAATCAGAGGAGAGGGGGGCTTCCCTGGTGGTGCAGTGGTTGAGAGTCCGCCTGCCGATGCAGGGGACACGGGTTCGTGCCCCGGTCCGGGAGGATCCCACATGCCGCGAAGCAGCTGGGCCCGTGAACCATGGCCGCTGAGCCTGCACGTCCGGAGCCTGTGCTCCGCAGCAGGAGAGGCCACAACAGTGAGAGGCCCGCACACCGCAAAAAAAAAAAAAAAAAAAAAAAAACAGCAGAGGAGAAATTTACCACTGTCTGTACAACCTCCATGTAATACTGTGTAACCCAGGCAATTCCCACTGTGCGGTCTGTGAGTTCTATTTCTGACTGTGCAGTGTGCATGTGTGTGTGTGTGTGTGTTTGTGTGTGTATCAGTTTACAACTCCACGAGCTGATTCAAACACCACTGATGACCATTTCTGACTTTTGCAATTGTAGTCTGAGATTTTTGTTTAACATATTTATTGGAGTATAATTGCTTTACAACAGTGTGTTAGTTTCTGCTTTATAACAAAGTGAATCAGCTATACGTATACCTATATCCCCGCATCTCCTCCCTCTTGCGTCTCCCTCCCACCCTTCCAATCCCACCCCTCTGGGTGGTCACAAAACACCAAGTTATTCTGAGATTTTAGGGCAAGCCCAAATTAAGTGTCCCTAGGCATTTTAAAAGTTCTTTGAAGATACTTGGAGCTTAACTTTCCTGCCCAGGGTTTCTTACCATCTTTCTTTACCCCTCTAGGCCTATTTTATGTTGAGCAGAGACAATAAACTGATGTAATACAAGGAACAGCTGATTACAAAAATCAGGTCTTTTAACAACTCAAAAGAGGATCTGGGTTTAAATGAGGAAAACAAGCCAGGTTGTGTGTTCCTCGTTTCTGGATGGCAAGCTGAAATGTCACAGGGTGTGCTCTCAGCTGTCAGCTTCTAATCTAATTAGGCAGGATAATTTGGGAGGCTGAGCTTGTGGATGGCTGACAAACATTCGTCTCATTTCATTCATTCTAATATGATGCTGGCAACATGGAGCTTCTCGTGTAATCATGTCAGCCCTGGCTGGCCTCTGTCACAGAGAGAAGAAGGGCTTCTGAACTCAAAGGCAGAACTCTGGCTCAATCTAGAGATGGTTTGCAGAGATCTTTGCTGAAGAGGACTGGGAAAGTGTGTGTGTTGGCGAAGGGGGGTGTCAATCAAACCCGTAAGTTCAAACTAACAGAAAGGATGATTTTTGATTGGAGGAGGTAGAAAGCTAAACCGAATTGCTAAACTGTTGTTAAGGAATATCCCTTTTATGTCTTTTAAGAACTTGCAGTAAACAGAGCCTAAGCTGATAGAACATGGCCTAGGACACCTTTTTAGAGACCTGCTGACAGCATGGCTAAGAGGGATCCCTCACCATCTTTTCATTTCTTCATCCACAAGGCTGATATTCAAGCAAGACACAGTGTTTCAGCCTTCTGGCAATTCAGAGGGATAGAGTATCAGTTCCTAGGCCATGCTGGCTACCAAATATTTTTAATAACTACCCCCCCCATTGTATTAATCTATTGCTGCTATCACAAGCTACCACAAATACAGCAGCTTAAAATGATCCCCATTTATGATCTCATTAACGGATCTCAACACCCATTAAGGTTTCTTCTGCAAATCAGAAATCTGGGTACAGTGTGGCTCAGCTGGGTCCTCTGCTTTGGAGAGGCCAAAACTAAAGTGTGGCAGGACCACGTTCCTTTCTGGAACTTCTGGACACAAATCTGCACCCAATCCCATTCAGCTTGTTGATCAAATTCAGTTCCTTGCAATGGGACTGAAGTCTCCATTTCCTTGCTGGCTGTCAGTGTGTGTGTGTGTGTGTGGGGGGGTGTCTTTGCTCCTAGAGGCTATGTGCACCCTTCTCATGCTTTCCATGCATCCTTCTTCCAGCAAGAGCGGGCCAAGTCCTTTTTCACACTCCACATCTCTCCAACTTCTTCTGCCTCAACCCTCTACCTCCAGCTGAAGGAAGTTCTCTGCTTTTAAGGATTCTTGTAATTAGATTGAGACACTCCAGATAATTCAAGATAGTCTCCCTATTTTAAAGTCCGTAACCTCATTTACATTTGCAAAGTCCCTTTTGCCATGTAACAGAACGTCTTCATAAGATCCAGGGGTTCGAGTGTGCACATCTTTGGGGAAGGATAAACTGATTTCCACATGATTGTACATGCATGAAAATACTTTATATTCATATAACTTCTCCCCTAGATCTTATCTACATTAATAATTTTAATTTAGCAGATGCTTCCTTTTTTCAATTTAATTTTTAATTGAAGTCTAGTTGATTTACAATGTTGTGGCAATCTCTGCTGTACAGCAAAGTGACTGAGTTATACACACACAGACATCCTTTTTTTCATATTCTTTTCCATTATCATAGGATAGTGAATATAGTTCCCTGTGCTATACAGTAGGACCTTGTTGTTTATCCAGCCTATATTTTCATAGATAGCTCTATGTTAAATTTTGGCCCAGGCAGTATCCCAGCTACCATTCATTACTCCAAATTAGTGGGGTCCAAAATAATGAAGTTCCGCAAAGTAAAAAAGGGGGTCTACTGTTACTGGGCTAAAGGTATCTGTCTGGCCTCCCTGTAAATGCCCAGTCTTGTAGGTTCAAAGATGCTAACACTTTGGGGCTCTGGGCATTGGTTTAATTAATCAAATATGATAGGTTGATTATAGAAAAATGGTTATAAAAAGATTATTATACCACCCATACTTCATGACAATCACAGTAGGTATGGATATGGAATCACAAATTTGATGGTAAGGGGGTATCCAAGGCTGCTGCCTGCATGGTAAGATGTACAACAGAGATGAAAGTGGAAAAAGCACTGGCCTTGAGCAGGTACCTCTGGGTACACTCAAGGAACCACCTTTGGCGTGGTCAGCAGGGTGCTTCCTTACAGCTCTGCTCAACCCAAGCTTAACCCCAACAGGTTGGAAAAGCAAATGTTTCACTCCTACTCCCTGACAGAGGAACAGAAATCTAACCCTCAGTATGGAAGTTTTCTGCTTTTTCCCAAGTAATACATTTTTTTTGTTTTGTTTTGTTTTTTTGCGGTACGCGGGCCTCTCACTGTTGTGGCCTCTCCTGCTGCGGAGCACAGGCTCCAGACGCGCAGGCCCAGCGGCCATGGCTCACGGGCCCAGCTGCTCCGCGGCATGTGGGATCTTCCCGGACCGGGGCACGAACCCGTGTCCCCTGCATCAGCAGGCGGACTCTCAACCACTGCGCCACCAGGGAAGCCCCCAAGTAATACATTTTTTACATGTCCCCACAGCCCCCTGTGACTCAGGAAGGAACAGATGCAGTTAGTGATTAAGTAATTCGTCAAAGATGACACCATGACAAAAATGGGACCAGGACTTGGGACTCCTGATTGTGGCCAGCGGAGGGATGCTCTCTAGTGGGGGTTACCAAGCAGGTGGTAATTGACATTTTTGCTTAATTTCCACTTTCATCTCTTAGTGAATCAATTAGAAACGTAACTAACCATATATGACTCTGCAAAGCAAACAACCGTCAGGTGTTTCTGTTTGGAGCTTACATGGAATGGACACTCCCTGGCGTGTTGTTTCTTTTAAATCAAAGATGACAACTTTGAATGCTGCCTCCACTTGATCTGAACAGCTTCCTTTTTCTAGTGCCCAATATTTGACACTGGATGGATGGATAGATGGATGGATGGGTGGGCGGATGGATGGATGGATGGATGGATGGATGAGTGGATGGTCAGGTAGATGGATGGATGGACAGATGGATATAATGGATAATTATGACATGGTGTGCCTTTACCTATGTCTATTTGGAATGCTAAACTTAATCATGCAGCCGAGATGCAACCACATCAAAATTACTGGCATAGCTCTTGAACTATAAAAGACATAGATTAAAAGAACAGCATTTTTAATCTAAGAAGAAATATAACCAAATAGTATAGAAAATATATAATCATGATTAAAAGAACAAAAGAGGGGCTTCCCTGGTGGCGCAGTGGTTGAGAGTCTGCCTGCCGATGCAGGGGACACGGGTTTCTGCCCTGGTCCGGGAAGATCCCACATGCCGCGGAGCGGCTGGGCCCGTGAGCCATGGCCGCTGGGCCTGCGTGTCCGGAGCCTGTGCTCCGCAATGGGAGAGCCCACAACAGTGAGAGGCCCACGTACTGCAAAAAAAAAAAAAAAAGGGAACAAAAGAAACTATATGCAGAGAAGTTACCATGGCAGAGAAAACATTTTTGTGTTCTTGGAACTATTTATCTCTTCTCATGGAATCAGAATCTTGAATTCCGACACTGTTAGACATTATGCATCAGATTAGTGCCAGAGGGTAATTAACAAACATTTTTCTCCACCTTCTATTCCATCACACATAAACATACATGCACACCCTTGATACGGTAAGGAGTGTGCTGTTTTATCATGCTCATGACATTTTGCTTTGTTTGCATCTATTTTTAATGTCAAGTAACCACTCTTTTGTAGTCTGGTGAAAGAGTAAAGAGAGGATGATTTTTAATGTGAAAGGATAGTTTTTAACACTGCTGGTTAAGAATTAGAACTCACTTCTCTACCCTAGGTGTCTCTCTACAACACATTTCCTTTCCAATTGTAAATTACCCTTTCATAGCTCTCTTTCTAAGGGCCATCCCTGTTCAACTCATGTCTTCCTGATTCACAAAGATGCTAGTGGGCAAGTGAGAATATGGGCAAGGGAGGGAGGTGTTAAATCAGAAGCCATGAGTTTTCAGGGGTCCTTCTCAAGAACAACAATGGCCCCTGGGACAGTGCTACTTGATATCTACTCATGCATACCATCGGTCCAGGTCTTTGCAACGGTATTGCAGTTATTATTTCTGATCATCACAACAACCTTTTCAAGTAGAAGTTGCCATGCCCATTTTTTAGATGAGGAAATCAAGCCCAAAATCACAAGTAAGTTGGGAGCCAGCTCAAATGCTGCATCGTGGGTGAGACCTTCTGATCCTTTAGGTTGGGTCACTTGCTTATTTCTTGGTGATGTCTCAACAGCCATACATCTCTCCATGAAAGCACTGGAATGATTGAATGACATCTGTTACCGTGTCTGAGTCATTCTTTGTATCAGTACCCACAGGGACACTATGCTTTGCACATGTTAGGCTGTCGGTACCTTTTTGCTGAATGAATGTAGGGGCTCATAAAGAGCACACGTGCTTATACTTAAGGGTTTTCTGCACCACTGAAGAGTTAAGGAGAAAAATTCCAAGGAAGGGAACATCTAAATCTCTTATCTTTTTATTTCCACATATCCAGCACATATTTTCCTCCTCAGCTTTCTTAAAAATATTATTTCTGTCTTCTTACATATTTATATGCATTTTATTACCCACCAATATCCCCTCAGAGATGGTAGTATATTTTTAAAATAATCTGTTAATTCTGTGACATAAAGAAAATGGAACGAAAAATTTTACTTTGACATTTCTTGCCTAGTTAGAGTTGGCTTAATTAACAAAGCTAGATGTGGTTGGTTTATTTTTTAAAAAAGATGAGAGAGAGGCAGTATTTCTTATGACCAAGTCCTCAATTCGCAATGGAGTTTTTAGCGGTCCCTCATCTATTCCCATCCAGGATATTCCTGAGCCAAAGCATGGGTGTCAATTCCCAGTGTGTCTGCACTGCAAGCCATTCGCATTCTTCTCTCTGTGCAGTAATCTTACTGACCATTTTCTTTGCCGGGACCTGGGGTACAGTGGCGAGCAAAAGAGATTTCAAACCTGCCCTCACAGAGCTTACTGTCTAGTAAAAGCAGGATATCACTTGTGGGCCCAGTGAAAAATGAAAATATGGGGCCCCTTGTTCAAAAATAGAATTTCAAGATGGTGACCATAGAGCATTAAACCAAGGATTTGACCCTACTAAACATGGGGTCCTGTGTGACTACACAGGTTGCATACCCACGCAGCTGGTCCTGGGTGGAGGAGACAGATATTAACACATACACAAATCTATAAACACAGCTGTGATTAGTCCAAGTTCCATGAGAGACAAATTATGAGATTTTTTTGAATTTTATTTTTATTTTTTTAAACAGCAGGTTCTTATTAGTTACCTATTTTATACATATTAGTGTATATATATCAATCCCAATCTCCCAGTTCATCCCACCCACCCGACCCCCCGCCTTTGCCCCTTGATGTCCACACATTTGTTCTCTACATCTGTGTCTCTCTTTCTGCCTTGCAAACCGGTTCATCTGTACCATTTTTCTAGGTTCCACATATATGTGTTAATATACGATATTTGTTTTTTCTCTTTCTGACTTACTTCACTTTGTAGGACAGTCTCTAGTTCCATCCACGTCTCTACAAATGACCCAATTTCATTCCTTGTTATGGCTGAGTAATATTCCATTGTATATATATATATATACCACTTCTTCTTTGTCCATTCGTCTGTCGATGGGCATTTAGGTTGCTTCCATGATCTGCCTATCGTAAATAGTGCTGCAATGAACATTGGGGTGCATGGGTCGTTCTGAATTATAGTTTTCTCTGGGTATATGCCCAGTAGTGGGATTGCTGGGTCATATGGTAATTCTATCTTTAGTTTTTAAAGGAACCTCCATACTGTTCTCCATAGTGGCTGTATCAATTTACATTCTCACCAACAGTGCAAGAGAGTTCCCTTTTCTGCACACCCTCTCCAGCATTTGTTGTTTGTACATTTTCTGATGGTGGCCATTCTGACTGGTGTGAGGTGGTACCTCATTGTAGTTTTGATTTGCGTTTCTCTAATAATTAGTGATGTTGAGCAGCTTTACATGTGCTTCTTGGCCATCGGTATGTCTTCTTTGGAGAAATGTCTATTTAGGTCTTCTGCCCATTTTTGGATTGGGTTGTTTGTTTTTTTAATATTGAGCTGCATAAGTTGTTTCTATATTTTGGAGATTAATCCTTTGTCTGTTGATTCGTATGCAAATATTTTCTCCCATTGTCTTGTTTGTAGTTTCCTTTGCTTTGCAAAAGGATTTAAGTCTCATTAGGTCCCATTTGTTTATTTTTGGTGTTATTTCCATTACTCTAGGAGGTGGGTCAAAAAAGATCTTGCTGTGGCTTATGTCAAAAAGTGTTCTTCCTATGTTTTTATCTGAGAGTTTTATACTGTCCAGTGTTACATTTAGGTCTTTAATCCATTTTGAGTTTATTTTTGTGTTTGGTGTTAGGGAGTGTTCTAATTTCATTCTTTTACATGTAGCTGTCCAGTTTTCCCAGCACCACTTATTGAAGAGACTGTCTTTTCTCCACTGTATATCCTTGACTCCTTTGTCATAGATTAGTTGACCATAGGTGCATGGGTTTATCTCTGGGCTTTCTATCCTGTTCCACTGATCTATCTTTCTGTTTTTCTGCCAGTACCATGTTGTCTTGATTACTGTAGCTTTGTAGTATAGTGTGAAGTCAGGGAGCCTGATTCTTCCAGCTCTGTTTTTTTCCCCTCGAGATTGCTTTGGCTATTCAGGGTCTTTTTTGTCTCCATACAAATTTTAAGATTTTTTTGTTCTAATTCTATAAAAAACGCCATTGGTAATTTGATAGAGATTGCACTGAATCTGTAGATTGCTTTGTGTAGTATATTCATTTTCACAATATTGATTCTTCCAATCCAAGAACATGGTATATCTCTCCATCTGTTTGTGTCATCTTTAATTTCTTTCATCAGTGTCTTATAGTTTTCTGAGTACAGGTTTTTTACCTCCTTAGGTAGGTTTATTCCTAGGTACTTTATTCTTTTTTGCAATGGTGAATGGGATTGTTTCCTTAATTTCTCTTTCTGATCTTTTGTTGTTAGTGTATAGGAATGCAAGAGATTTCTGTGCATTAATTTTGTATCCTGCTACTTTACCAGATTCATTGATGAGCTCTAGTAGTTTTCTGGTGGCATCTTTAGGATGCTCTATGTATAGCATCTTGTCATCTGCAAACAGTGACAGTTTTACTTCTTCTTTTCCAATTTGTATTCCTTTTATTTCTTTTTCTTCTCTGATTGCTGTGGCTAGGACTTCCAAAACTATGTTGAATAATAGTGGTGAGAGTGGCCATCCTTGTCTTGTTCCTGATCTTAGAGAAAATGCTTTCCGTTTTTCACCATTGAGAATGATGATTGCTGTGGGTTTGTCATATATGGCCTTTATTATGTTGACGTAGGTTCCCTCTATGCCCACTTTCTAGAGAGTTTTTATCATAAATGTGTGTTGAAATTTGTTGAAAGATTTTTCTGCACTATTGAGATGATCATATGGTTTTTATTCTTCAATTTGTTATTATGGTGTATCACATTGGTTGAATCCTTGCATCTCTGGGGTAAATCCCACTTGATCATGGTATATGATCCTTTTAATTGTTGTTGGATTCTGTTTGCTACTATTTTGTTGAGGCTTTTTGCATCTATATTCATCAGTGATATTGGTCTGTCATTTTCTTTTTTTGTAGTAGCGTTGTCTGGTTTTGGTATCAGGGTGATGGTGGCCTCATAGAATGAGTTTGGGCGTGTTCCTTCCTCTGCAATATTTTGGAAGTTTTTTGAAGGATGGGTGTTAGCTCTTCTCTGAATGTTTGATAGAATTCATCTGTGAAGCCAGGTCCTGGGTGGAGGGGACAGATATTAACACATACACAAATCTATAAGCACAGCTGTGATTAGTCCAAGTTCCACAAGAGACAAATTATAAGATGTTGAATCAACCCCCACCATGACTATGTTGTGTTTGCACAGAGTAGATGCTCAAGAAATATTTAATTAACTGACAGCTTCAAGTGTTCTGGTCTTACAGAAAGGATTTCCTTGAGCTGCCATAGAGAACATGATGGATTATTATACTAATAATAGCTAAACATATTGACTGTGGTTGACAGCACAGTCAGTGCCAAGCACTGCATTAAGCCCCTCTTATGATTGTGTCATTGAATCACCACATGGTCCTATGTGTTAGGAATGATATCATCCCCATTTTTCAGATGAAGAAACAAGCTTTGAAAGGTTGGGGTACTTGCCCAAGGGTCACCCAGCTAATACATGTTGGGACCAGCCAGCCAACTACTATTTACCTAACATCTAAGCCTGTGTTTTTAACCACCATGCTATATGTTTCTTCAAGGGCAAAAGCAAGTATTTAATATCTCTCCATCATGTCCCATCCTGCCCCACTTTTTGAGAGGTTCTCAAGCTTATTGTACTTCCAGTTAAATTGGGCCAACCAACATATATGGAACCTAGTCCTTGCTCTGTGCAAGGCCCTGAGAACTCTTCAGGTACCTGCAATCACGCTAGGCCAATGCAGCTGGTTCTATTGCATAATAAACACCCAGAGGTTGATGGCTAGGTCTGGTTTTTCGTAGGAGGTTTCAAGAACTAAAGAAGTTGATATATGTAAAGAGATGTGCGTAGTGCTCTGTCCACAATGCTCTGTAAGAGCTAACTCTGGTATTAATGTTATTCTCATCGTACCCAAGGTCCACTATAGTACCTAGTACATAGTGAGCACTCATCTGCAAATGAATGGGTAGAAGTTAGGAAGCCAAAGGGATTATTGGATAATATGGTTTGAAAACCAGGGGACTTTTTGTGTGGGATGAAAAGAATGACAATACAGTAGTAGAGCTGCCAGTACGTCGCAAAGGAGGAAGAAACTAAATAACACAGTGAGAGGAAACAGTTAACCAGGAGAGGCAGGATGGGGAGGGATAGGAGAAAACCTTACACTTTCTTCTCACCTCTCCTTTTGAAGGGGACACATTACCTGTGGGTGATTATTCCCTTCTCCCGTTGGCTTGCAATGTGAAGTTTAACAAGATGATGATATATATGTATATGTACGACTTTGAAACCAGAATTTGACCTGCTAGGTTAATAAACACTAGCAGTTACTGTAACTCACAAATTACAGGTCCCAGTTTTCACAGCCAGGTTTCAGGCATTAATTAAAACTGGTGTTGCAAATCACACCACCAGTTTTTTGGAATGCCTGCAATGTTTAAATTATCAATGGTGTTGCTACCTTAATTTAAAAAAGCAACTTCCATCATGTTTCAAAGAGTACCCTAAGCAGGAATAAACCCATCTCTCACGCTCACAGAGTCATTAATGTGCTAGAGCAAATGAAAGATTTTAATGTCTTTCAGTATGAGTACAAATTACCAGACTCGCTACTGGGGCCAACTCTGCCCATTATAAAGTACAGAATAATTAAGACGATGTTAGTATAAGTAAGTTTCTGGTTTGGCTGGCTTATCTTAACCTCTCTCTTTCTTTCTCTTCTCTCTTTCACAAACATGCATTTCTAATACTGGCAAAATTCCTCCAAAGGGGTGAAAATTGGTTCTTGGGAAGGGGCCTTATGTATTACAATTTCACGGCCCTCTAAAGGGCCACAATACATAAACAGACATACAGTGTATCTGTATTAACATTTTGTGGTGTGGAGTGGCAAATGAGAAAAAAATGTCTGAAAAGACTCCTTAGGTAGATGATAATGATTTAAAAAAGCTTGAGAAACTGCCCTGTTACGATGGCTTATGTAACACTTGATTTTGAACCATCCACCTATTTTGTGATAAAGAATATATCTTAATGTTTTTCAAATGTCATTGCAATGGACTGAATGTTTACATCCCCCCACAATTCATATATTGAAATCCTAAATCCCATAATGATGGTGTTAGGTGGTGGGGCCTTTGCGAGGTGCTTAGGTCATGAAGGTGGAGCCGTCATGGATGGGGTTTAGTGCCCATATAAATGAGACCCCAGAGAGCTCTCAGGCAGCCTCTCAGCCACGTGAGGACACAGCAAGAGACAGCCATCTGTGACCCAGAGGAGAGCCCTCATCATAACCCGACCATGCTGCTACCCTGATCTCACACTTACAGCCTCCAGAACAGTGAGAGAGAAATGTATGAGCTGAACAATTTATGGTACTTTGTTACAGCAGCCCAAACAGACTAAGACAGGCATTATACAGGGAAAACATAGAAGTAGGTTTGGAAAAAACAAAACAGAAATAAAAGGGGTCCATTGTGGGTGTGAACTGGTGAACATCCTGCTAGAAAACTGGGAGAAAGTCAGGCTCAGAGGAGAGAATAAATGGCAACAAGAGCCTAGAATCGGATGACAACAACGGTGGAAATATAGGGGTTGGGTCAGAGAAAGGAAGTGATGGAGGTGAGAGGCAATGCTGTGAAAATCTCAGAGAGCTGTGTTGTGGAGAATCATATGTGGTGACAACAGGGGAATCGAGGGACATAATGACCTCGGGGTAGGCAGTAGAGAGCAGAAGTTAATGAAATAACAGATAAGGTCATGGGGCTGACTGTCCCCCTCACATAAGGGCAGGAGGGACAGGGCATTTCCGTACAGGTACTTTAGGGAAAGTAGCTCAGGGGATGGGAAAGACATGGTTCTGAAATCTCTGTGGTTTCTTCAAAGTGTTAGTTAATACCTCTGATCAGATCAGCTTGAATCATGTGCTCAGTCCTGATCAATCATTTTGGAAAACCCAGCCCCAGTCAAACCATGTGGGGAGTGAATGGAGGAAGGGGGTATCTCCAAGGAAGATTCAGATTCAGATGTGTTACTGCCAAAAGAGCAGAGAATGGATATCGGGGTCGGGGTGGGGAAGGACAGCTGATGTTGACTATTGTGTCACATAGGGCTGTTTTCCAGTGCTGGCACCCTGGGCACCTCGGCAAAATACTGCATGTCTCTGAGCCTCACTTACACCCATCACGTTAACTGTGGGTGACAACAGAACCTGCTTTATAGGATTATGGTGAGGATTGAATGATACGATGGAGGTCGTGTGCCTGTCACGTAGTCAGTCCTTGGTAAATGTGAGCCTTTTTCCTTCCTACTGAGGAATTCTGTCCTACCACAGAAGGGTAGTTTGTGTTGATTAATGTGTGTCCACATTAAGCAATTGAATGAAGAGAATCAGTGATGAAATTTGTAATTCATTAACTGTGTGCCTTCAATGAACTTATTAACTCATGAATTCTCCACGGGGTTACTTGTCTTCTCCTCTTTCAGTACCCCTCTTTTTTCTGGACCTTCTGGGGCACTAATATCAATATATTCCCATTTTCCTTTCAATACTTTGCTTTGCTCTGATTTTGATATTTTTCCCCTGCCATCCTCACTTGAATAGTGCCTGGTAGTGTCACTGTTTGCCAAGAAATGGGGTACAGCCTACGAGGAGGAAAGTAAACCTCAAGATGCAGTGAGAGAGGATCTGCCATTGTGTTGATTTGCAAAAACTGCTGTAATGAAATACCACAGATGAGGTGGCTTAAACAGCAGACATTCATTGTCTCAGTTCTGGTGGCTGGAAGTCCAAAATCAAGGTGCCAGTGGGAATTGTTTCTTTTGAGGTCCTCTCTCCTTGGCTTGTAGATGGCCGTCTTCTCCATGTCCCCACATGGTCATCCCTCTGTGCGTGTCTGTGTCCTAATCTCTTCTTATGAGGACACCAATCATATTGAATTAGGGCTCACCTTAATGCCCACATGACTTCTTTAAAGACCTTATCTCCAATACAGTCACATTCTGAGGTACTGAGGGCTAGGACTTCAGTGTATGAATTTGGGGCACACAATTCAGCCCATGACAGCCTCTTAAAAGCCGTGAGCCCACAAATAGGGCTCCAAACCACTCAGTTAGCAGATTAAAGCTCTCTCGGATGCAGTGAACTGAAACCCACTCAAGCCAGTACAAGCAAAAGGAGAAGTTACTAATGAGTTCCAAAGTGTAATCCCCTGAGATAGGAACTGAAATCCAGCTATCCTCTCTCCATATCTCAGGACTAGCAATATGGCTCTCATCTCTGCTTTATTATTCATATTCATTCCTTCCTTCACTCTCTCTCTCTCTCTCTTTCTCTCTGCCTCTCTCCCTCCCTCCCTCCCTCTCTCTCCTCTTCTCACCTTGTTCTGTACTTATACGTGGTCCAACAAGGCAACTCGTCCCAAGATAGTATGATCTTTTATCACTAAACAGTTTTGGTCCCTAAGTTCTTATTTGAAATTCTCAAGAGAGAAAAAGCTGATTGGCCATTGGCCAGCCCTGATTGGTTGATCTTGAGTCAGGTGCTCATTGCTGGTCCAATCAGCTATGTCTGAGTCATAAGGGAGCAGGGCTGTGTAATACAGAACTGACTTCCTAGGCCAGTCCATTCAGCAAGTACTAAGGCAGGGGGTTCCCATGTAAGGGGATGGAGATGTGAACAGCTATCCCAAACTATGTCAACAATGTAAAATAAACCTCAGCATTCTCATTTGTAAAGTAGACATGATAATACATACTTCACAGAGTCATTCTATCAAATAAATTAGATAATGAGTTGTAGAATTCTTTGGTGACCTGAAGCACCTAAGGTTTTTGCAGAGTTCAACAAGAGCTTACCAGTTACATTGCTATGTCTCTGTATCAGTTAGCTCTCAGCACAAAATTGCTGTGTAACAAATCACCCCAAAATCCAGTGACATAAAATAACAATCATTGTTCTCATGGATCTGTGGTTTTCCTGATGTTGGCCAATGTAGGCTTGTCTCAGTTGAGAGTGGTTCTGCTTTAGATGTCTCTTACTTCCCTGGAACCAGTGGACTAGTCAGGATATATACTCCTCATAGTGATGGCAAAAGTTCAAGAACGCAAGTAGAAGCAGTCAGGCATCTTAATGCCCAAGAATCTGTCTTTAGTTTTGTTTTTTTTTTATTTTTAACATCTTTTTTTTTTTAACATCTTTATTGGAGTATAATTGCTTTACAATGGTGTGTTAGTTTCTGCTTTATAAGAAAGTGAATCAGTTATACATATACATATGTTACCATATCTCTTCCCTCTTGCGTCTCCCTCCCTCCCACCCTCCCTATCCTATCCCTCCAGGCAGTCACAAAGTACCGAGCTGATCTCCCTGTGCTATGCGGCTTTTTGTTTTTTTCCCTTTAAATGTGATACCATCCTAGGACTGGGCCATCTGGATCATAGCTTTATAAATGTTACATGTGTAGCAAATCAATCACTTATACTTTCATGGTCAAATCTAAAAACTTATATTTTCATGGTCAAATCTAAAATATAGTCAGGGTTCCTTTTGAATTCATGTGAGTACATGATTTTTCACAGGGACTCCTTACTCCAAAAAGTGAGGCACATAAAACTCAACATCCTTGTGAAGTCAATCAAATTTTACTTATTCAGTGATGTTTTTCTTGAATTCTTTATTTAAACTATAGAATCCAAAAAAAATGTTAGAGCTCTGAGACTTGGGAAAGACCTAATATTTCTCTTTCATTTCTCAAGTGGGAAGATTGAAGCTTGGAGAGATAAAAAGACATATCCAGGGCTTCAAAAGAATTTCCTAATGTACTTATTATTGGGCTGAATGAAACATGGATCAAACTAAACCTGGAACGTTTAATGCTGCTGGGAAACTGGAGATTAATAAATCTGAGATTTTTTTTTTGTTTTTGTCTTGGATCATACCCAACTTGGTTTAGCTTAGAGGTGCTATTCATTACTTCTTGGGCCCCATCTGGAAATCTGGAAAGTAAACAGAAAGGTAGGAGTCGGTAAGTGGAAGAAGAATCCAGAGAATATGCAGTTGAGTTGCCAAGTTGAGAAGATCATTTTCTACCTGCTCTGCAGCTTTTTCATCAGTCTCCTGGCTCTAAAACTCCTTATGAATTAGTCTTAGTAGTATACATGTACAAACCTCTACTCTCTGAATTGCTTATTTGAGCTTCTCTGCCGCTGGGGATTTGATTATTAACCATGATGAAATGACTGGTAGGGAATCAGAGGTTAAGAAAATGTTAGACGATCATCTGGTTTTAAAAAATTATACAGCTTATATTCAAAGTTCAGCACAGAATTAAAGGCAAGAAAAATGCTAATAAATATACGGAAAGGCAAAAACACATCCTAATGTTCTCTGCCTCACAAAGCAGCCATGAAGAGCCTTCTTAAACTACAAGAAAAGATGTCAGACATCTTCCTTCCTTTGAGCCATTTCTACACTTATGTCCTCTCCTCCATCTTCTCTTGATCTTACCTTTCTGATAGCCAAGCTTATTGTTTTGAAAACAAGATCTTTCTCAAATTCTGAAAGCTGGCGAAAGAATTTTTATGATTCTCTCAGGCCTTGGTGAAAGATAATCTAAGTAAAAAGCATTTGGGTGAAAGTAACAGATTCAAAATATGCAAATTATGAAACACTCATTCTGTAGTCATATCAGAAGCCAGACTCCTACTGCTATCAAATGTGATTCTCCCATCTGGGAGGGCTGGAGGTTTGCTTTTCCTATTGATGTATTTCTTTCCAAGGTACCCTGTGCTAGGGCACACAAAGGCTGCAGCACCCCATATGATTCTAGTGCCTTTGTTGTCTGCTTTTGAACATTAAAAAAAATGCAAGTTATGAGCTACAAACATCACCTCGGGGTTAATATTTTTGTAAATGAAAAATGTAATGAAATGGACATTTACACATCTCTAATTACTACAAGTCTTTTAAGTAGAAGCACTTTGTTGTATGAAATAGGCAAGATAGCTCCCTTGCTGACATCAGCACAGTCTTAATGTTTCACATCTCTAGTCAACTGGCTTCTATTGTCGAGTATATTTCACCACACATTCCTCTTACACCCTGACTCCACCTTCACCTCAGATATACAAGTTTTTAAAATTATATTTGTTCTCATTTTAAGAGCTTACAGAGGCTGGCCAAGGATCTAATGAGTCCTGTTGTCCACTGTGATCTGGAAAAATGTTGGTCCTGATTCTATCTTCATTTATACATAAGCTTCATCCAAGGAACTGAATAAAATACAGATTCCAAGGCCCACCTGCACAAAATCTATGATAGGCTGACTTGAGGCTTGGAGATCTGATTTATAGAACATGGCACAATTTTGATGCAAGTGATCAGTAGACAAGACTTTGTGAAACACTGGGGTGCTCACAGAGTGGGCCCTCAGCCACCCAAACTGGGTTTGAATTCTAGCTCCATCATAGAATAACTGTGATGCTGTGAGTGCAGTTTGCTATTCATTGTGTTCTTCAGTTTCTCCATCAGCAAAATAAGATGATAATGTATGCATTGCAGCACCGCCGTGAGGCTTGCATGCATCTTCCTGGTATCTAGATGGAGCTTAGTAAATGTCCTTTTCAAAAAAATCTCTTCAGTAGTTCTTCAGTTTAGCTCAGTGGTCCAAGACTCACTTTTTTTTGTTTTGGCCGCATCCCACAGCGTACAGGATCTTAGTTCCCCAATCAGGGATCGAACCTGTGCCCCCTACAGTGAAAGCACGGAGACCTAACCACTGGACCGCCAGGAAAGTCCCCATGACTCATTTCTTATTCAAGAATATGACTCAACAGAGAATAGTTAGCATAGAATGAAAGAGTTGTGTGGGACCAATATTTTTTCATGCATTGTTTTGCTTACATTTTAAAATGTTAACAGAGATTATATTTACAAAAATGTGACTATAATTCTTATGAATATTTTAAAGAATAATTTTTAAAAGACCACCTGTGCCAAACAGCCAGGCGCTCACCACCCAGTTTAATAAATAGGACATGACCAATATCTTTAAAGTCTCCTCTTTGTTTTTTCCTAATCACGTCTTCCTCCCCCACCAGGAGAACCACTATCCAATATTTGGTGCATTTCTCTGGACCAGCAGTATCAGTATCTCCAGGAAATTTGCTAGAAATACAAATTCTCAGGCCCCATTCCCAGACTCACTGAGTTAGAAACTCTGAGGGAGAGACCCAGGAATGTGGGTTATGGAAACACCCCCAGGTGATTCTGATGCACGCTGAAAACCACAGATTTGTAGTAGGTAAATTGTGTGTGTGTGCGTGTGTGACTAAACAGTGTCTTATTTAGTTTTACCTTATTTTGACCTTTGTGTCAATGAAATCATGCATTCTTTGCTACTTGATATTTTTCCCTACATTATGTTTGTTGAGGTTCATACATATTCATGAGTATTCATAAGGTCATTCATTTTACAGTTATATAGTATCCATTATTGAATATATGGCAATTTATTTATATATTTTACAGCCAAAAGACATTTGGGTTTTTCCTAATGTTTTTTCTATTTTTAGCAGTGCTACCATGAACATTCCTGAAAATTTAACTGATGCACCTCTGCAAAAAAGAATGTATCTAGGGAAGTGCTTCTCAGATTTCTTTTTCATGTCATAGTGAACATGGGAAATGATAATATTCATAAACAGGGGCAAACAGGCTTCTTGGGGCCTATAGTGGATTCTTAGGCTTGGTTCTCTGAACTCCTATTCAACCGTCCTTCAGTGTGGAGGGGGGGAAAATCTACATAAAGAAAACAAAACTCCCAGACTGGCTCGTGGCTGCATTTCAAGAGGCAAATGAGATTTTGCCAATTAGATGCATTCATACAAGTTGGGGAAGGCCTTAGAGGGTCCAAAGCCATCCTTGTTGCTCCTGGCTGCTGCTGCTGCTGCAAGTTCCCTGTGACAGGCTCCCTGTGCCTTTCCTCACGTATTTGAGAGACAAGAAACAACAGCAGGGTAAATGCCAATCAAACCCACAGTGGAATACCACTTAGCACCTATGAGGTTGGCTCTTAGCAGATAGACCAGACGTCCCCAACCCCTAGGCCACAGACTAGTACTGGTCCTGTTAGGAACCGGGCTGCACAGCAGGAGGAGAGCGGTGGGAGAGCGAGTGAAGCTCCATCTGTATTTACAGCCGCTCCCCATCGCTCGCATGACCACCTGAGCTCCACCTCCTGTCAGATCAGCGGCGGCATTAGATTCTCATAGGAGCGTGAACCCTACTGTGAACTGTGCACACGAGGGATCAAGGTTGTGCGCTCCTTATGAGAATCTAACGCCTGATGATCCGAGGTGGAGCTGAGGCAGTGATGCTAGTGCCGGGGAGCGGCTGCAAATACAGATTATCATTAGCAGAGAGGTTTGACTGCACCGACCATAATAAATGCCTTGTTTGAAGACTCATATCAAAACACTATCAGTGAGTGGCAAGTGACAATTAAGCTGCATCTTACAGAGTAGACTGGACATAAGCAACACACTTCGGGTGTCCCTGTCTCCCATCACCCCCAGATGGGACCATCTAGTTGCAGGAAAACAAGCTCAGGGCTCCCACTGATTCTGCATTGTGGTGAGTTGTATAATTATTTCATTATATATTACGATGTAATAATAATAGAAATGAAGTGCAGAATAAATGTAGTGTGCTTGAATCATCCCGAAACCATCCCCCCAACCCCGGTCCATGGAAGAGTTGTCTTCCACAAAACCAGTCCCCGGTGCCATAAAGGTTGGGGACCGCTGAGACAGAGGACAGCGAGTGTTGGCAAGGATGTGGAGACATTGAAACCCTTGTACCTTACTGGCGTCCATGGAAAATGGTGCAGCATTTTGAAAATAGCCTGTCCAAAGGTGAAACATCGTTACCAGGTAACCCTAGGTATATACCCAAGAGAAATAGAAGCATGTGTCCACACAAAAACTTGTACATGAATGTTGATAGCATTATTCCTGCTAGCCACAAAGTGGAAACAACCCAAATGTCCACCAATTGAAGAATAAAAAAAAGTGGCATATTCATACAATGGATTACTATTCAGCCATAAAAAGGATTGGGGAACTGATACATGGATAAGGAATGAAGTACATACAACAAGGATAAAACTGGAAAACAGTATGCTAAGTGGAAGAAGCCAGATACAGAAGACCACGTATGATGTGATTCCATGTATGTGAAATATCCAGAACAGGCAAATCCATAGAGATAGGAAGTAATTCGTTGCAGGATTCCTGGACTGATGTCAATATTATGACATAGTGTGAGTGCGTTTCATGTTTGGTAATTGCAATCATTGTTGCTTTTGTTGCGGTCATCCAGTTTATTTATCTCTTGTAAAAATAAAATACAGTGTGTGTGTGTGTGAAAAGAAAAAGAAAGTAATTCGTGGTTGCTGGGGTGGGAAGGGGGAGGAATGAATGGGAACTGACTGCTTCTTTTAGAGGAAATGGAAGTGTTCTGATAGTGGTAGTGGTAATGTTCTCACAGACTGTGACTACATTAAAAACCTCTACATTGTACATTTTGAAAGCGTGAATTTTATGGTATGTGAATTATATCTCATTAAAAAAAACAACAGTGGAAAGGGCTCACTTCTGGACCTAGCTTCCTAATCCTGGAATAGAGGCTTCACGAGCCCCTATCTACCATCCTGGGTGTAGCCAGCAGTTGCAGAGAGAGCAAAGATGAATGCAGCATAGCTGAGGGGCAGTTGGTCCCAAAGTGGCTCCATTCTATATATTCCTGGCTGTGTCATGGTGGCAAGAATGTTCCTTCCACCCCTCCAAAAATTTTATAAGCGCCTAATTCTAAATAGTAAATCACTCTCTATCTTAAATACATAGAATGGTCTCTGTTTGGAGCATTAAGCCCTGACTAATTTATGGCCTCAGGCAACCACCTAGAACTCCATCCACCCCCAAAGCCCACCTGCCTCCCTGAGGGATAGCAGGGTTGCTGTTCTAAGGCACCTGTAACTAGTATTGTGAAGCCCTTTGATTTTGGCCGAGGTATGAAAATCTGAAATAATATCTTGTAGTTTTGGTGAGCATTTTATTGATTACTAATGAAGATAACATCTTTTAATAAGTTTATTATCCATTTTTGTTTCATTTTCTATGAAATGCCTGTTCATGTGCTCTGCCCACTTTTAAAAATTAAGTTGTTTTAATTATCATCTTGATTTTCAGGAGTTCTTTGCCCATTCAGGATAGTAACGCTTTGTCAGTTGTTATAAATGGCAAATATTGTCACCTTTTTGGTGACTTGTCTTTTTATTCTTTTAAGTTTTGATGTAATTGAGTTTTGAGTCTTATTTAAGAAATCATTCCTTACCCCAAGATAATAAAGATATTATCCTATATTGTTTTTTTAAAATCCTACATTTTGCTTTCAGTTGCTGGGCCATTTGAAACTGGTGTTTCTCTGTGGTGAGATAGGATGTAGTTTCATATTTTCCCCTTAAGGATAACCAATCTTTCAAGCACCCCACTGATTTGTAATGTCACCTCCATCATATCCCAGGTTTCCATGTATGTGTTGGTCTGTTTCTGGGCTTCTACTCTGTTCTACTGTTCTGTCTTATATCTCTTGACAAATACCACATTTTGTTTTCTACTATAGCTTTATAATTCCTGATAGTGAGAGTAGGGCACATTCTCCTAAGTAGCTCCTTTTTTCTTTTTTTTTTTTTTAATGTCTTGGCTATTGGGGGTATTTTGTTCTTCCATTTTTGGGGGTTTTCAATCAGCTTATCTAGTTCCAGGAAAATTCCTTTGGGATTCTTTTCTTGGAAGTGCATTAGATTTAGAATAACTTACATCTTTATAATATTCAGCATTTATATCCATGAGCAGGGGATGTCTCTTTACAAAGACATTTCTAATTTCTCTTTTATAATTTCCTACTCATAAGTCTTGCACATCTTTAGTTAGATTTATTCTTAGGTACTTAATAGGTGCTAAGATAAATGCTCTTTTTAAATTACATGTTCTATTGCTGGTGTATAGAATTCATTGCCTTTTTTATATCAGGAAACTCGCTAAATTCCCTTATTCATTCTAATAATTTGTCGATAATTTTTTGGATTTTCTATGTTGAAAATTATCTGTGAAAAGTGATAATTTTATTATTCTAATCATTATTATTTTCTTGCTGTCATTTAAAAAAGCTTTCTGTGCTGCCTAGATCCTCTAGTATAATATTGAATAGAAGTTTTGACAGTAGGTGCATTCTTGTGCTGCTTCTGATTCTAAAGAGAAACTTTTAAAAATTCTGCCACTTAGTATAATGTCTGCTGTAAGTTTTTTGTACCTATCCTTTATTAAATTAAGGAAAGTCCCTCTCTTCCTAGTTTGCTAAAAGTTATATCATCATCATCATTATCTTCATGAATACCAACTATATTTTATGGATTTCTTTTTTGATATATATTGAGATGATCAGGTATTTTTCTCTCCTTTATTAATATGATGAATTACATTATATTACTCTCCTGGAGCTGCCATAAAAAGTACCATGAACCAGGTGGCTTAAACAACAGAAATTTACTGTCTCAAAGTTCTGGAGGCTAGAAGTCTGAGATCAAGTAGTTGGTGGTGTCCGTTCCCTCTGAGGGCCGTGGGAGGGAATCTGTTCATGCCTGTTTCCTAACTTCTGGTAACCTCAGGCATTACTTGGCTTGTAGATGGTGTTCTCCCTGTTTCTTCACATCATCTTCTCTGTGCATATTGGTCTCTTTGTACAAATTTCCCGTTTTCATAAGGACACAGTCTTTTTGGATTAGGATCTACCTTAATGATCTCATCTTAACTTGCTCATCTGCAAAGACCCTATTTCCAAAAAAGCTCCCATTCACAGGTATTGGGGTTAGGATTTCAACATCTTTTGGAAAGACACAAGTCAACCCCTAACGTACATTTATGATTTCCTAGTGTTGAACCAACCCTGAATTCCTTTATGATGTTATTTTTTTAATACATACATTGTTGTGTTTAGTTTCCTAATATTTTGTTTAAATTTAATTTAGGATGTCTGTCTATATACTCATCAATGTGACTGGCCTCTAATTTTCCTTATTGAACTGTTTTTATCTGGCTTGGATATCAAAGTTATAGGAGTGTCACAAAGTAAGTTAAGAAGTAGTTCCTCTTTTTCTTTTTTCTATTTTAAAAATGTTAAAGAAACATTTCAAACATACAAGGGTAGAGGAAATAATATAAAGAACACTCATGTACCCATTACTCAGCTTCAAAAATTAACAACCTATGACCAGCTGTATTTTATCTGTTCCATACTCTCTCAGTTTGGGTTGCTATAACAGATTACCATAGATTGGTAACTTAAACAACAAAAAATTAATTTCCCACAGTTTTGCAGATTAGAAAGTCTAAGATCAAGATGCTGGCTGATTTGGTTTCTGGTTAGGACACTCTTCCTGCTTTGTAGAAGGCTACCTTCTTGGTATATCCTAATGTGGTGGAGAGAGAGATCAACTCCCTTCTGTCTTTTTTTATAAGGGCACTAATCCCATTTATGAGGGCTCCAACCTCATGACCTAATGACTTATTAAAGATCCCACCTCCAGCACCACATTGGGGATTAGGTTTCAGCATATGTATTTTGGGAGGGATACAAACATCCAGTCCATAACACATCCTACTCTGAATTCTTTTAAGGCAAATCCCATACATCATATCATTTCATCCAAACATCTATCAGTATCTATCTCTAAAAGGTAAGGCGTCTTTTTAAAAACACAGCCACAATGCCACTTATAACACCTAAATTTTTTTCAAAAATATGCCGAGTTAGAAAGAGCAGTATAATGGACTCCCATATGCACATTTCTCAGCTTTCATAATTATCAATTCATCATCAATTTTGTTTCATTTCAATTCATACTCATAACCCCCTCCAAATCATTCTGAAGTAACTCCCAGGCATTATATGATTCTAACTGTAAATTTGTAATATGTATGTTTAAATGATAAGGATTCTATTCTTAAAGAACACTGTAATAAATTAGTACACCAAAAAATTGACAATAATTCCTTAACCTGATCAAAAATCTAATCAGTGCTCAAGTTTCCCATTGTATCTCAGAATTTTTTTAACTGTTGATGTATTTAAATCAAATGCAAGCAAAGTCCAGATGTTGCATTTAGTTGATCTGCTTCTTACAACTTTTTACATTCATGGTTTTCTTCTCTCTTTTTATGTATTTCATTTTGGACCATTTATTTGTTGGAAGGAACTAAATCATTTGCCCTACAAGTTTCCCACATTCTGGATATTTTTAAGTCCACACATGGCATCTGTTAACATTTTCTTCTCTCTTGTATTTTCTGTAAACCAGTGTGAGGTAAGCCCAGAGGCTTGATCACCTTCAGTTTCTTTTTTTAGCAAGACTAATTCCTCGATGCTAATGGTGCTGCATATCGTGTCAATCAGGAGGCATAGAATGTCTGTTTTGTAAAACTATGAACCATCTCACTGATGTTTTTAGTGGCCATCTAATTTGTAATTATCATAGGTTTAAGGAGTTTCAAAAGATATAACTTCTGGCATATTATCAATATTGATGAAAAATGTCATATTACTCATTTAAATGTATCCAATGTAACCTAAATACTAAAGTAATTTAACACCCTCTCCTTTATCTTCCTGACAAGTCCCTGTATTGCCTGGCAGAAAGCAGACAGAATGTGAGCTCTTAGCAGGCCTCCTGAGAAAGGAGAAGTGAGCAAGGGGCTTAATTAGGCATGCCCAGTCCTTCATCCCAAACTCAGCAATCAGAGAAGACACTGAATTAGTGATTGAGAGAGGCTAGGGGTGGTTCTAAACTACTGTTCCTTCCAAGGAAAATATAAAATCAAAGGAAAAGCGGTTCCTGCCCTCTCCAACCTCGTACTTACATCCCTTAGGCAGTTGCTCTCAAACAGAACTGGTCTCAGAATCACAGGGAGGCATTTGTTAGAAATAGAGATGTCTGGTGATTCTCATTCAGAGATTCATGGAGGGGCCTTGGAATCTGTTAGGCAGACATGTCTTGTGAGTTCACCACTGTCAGAGCTCTGGAGGATTCTAGAAAACCAGCAGTTATACAGGTGGTGCCTCAGTCCAAAGACAGTAGCTCTGAGTATGAATGAATTATTCCCTTTATCATAAAACAAGGTAGTGATGCTTATCCCCTGGAGTTGTTTGAGGGTTAAGGCACATCTATTCACTTAATAAATATTTATGGAGTGTCTGCTGTGTGCAAGGCAGTGTCCTGGACCCTGGGATGGGCAGGGAAAGAGAAAGAGAAGGAAAAGTTGCCTCAGGAAGGGAGATGGGCCTTAAGCCAGTGGTAACAAGGATGTAGGATGAGGTTGAAGGACAGAGCAGGAGAATCTTTGCTGATCTAGAAGATATGGGGTGGGGAGTGGAATGCTGACCACCCTCTTCACTCCCTTTCTGCAGTCAAAGAGCTCACAAGTCTAGAAGGTAAATAACTGTTAGGCGTTGAATGTTATCTCCCCAAATCTCATATGTTGAAGTCCTAACCCCCAGGGCCTCAGAATGTGACCTTATTTGGAAATACAATGCAAATCATTGTAGATGTAATTAGTTAAGATGAGGTCGTACTGGAGTAGAGTGGACCCCTACTCCAGTATGATTGATATCCTTATGAAAGGGAAAATTCAGACACGGAGACATACACACATGTGAACGTGAAGACAGAGATCAAGCCAAGGAATACCAAAGGTTGCCAGGAAACCACCAGAAGGTAGGGGAGGGGCATGGAACAGATTCTCCCTCACAGCCCTCAGGAGGAACCATCCCTGCCAATATCTCGATCTTGGACTTCTAGCCTCCAGGACTATGGGATAATAAATTTCTGTTGTTTAAGCCACCCAGCTTGTGGTACATAGTTAGAGCAGCCCTAGCAAACTCAGACAGCCGCACGTACAGTACAGACGTTCATTTGGTAAAATGACAATAACCCACCTTTATTGAGTGAGGACCTGCGTACATGCCAGGCATTTCTGTAAATGCATTACCTGCTTCATCTCACTTATGCCTCATGACAACACTAGGAGGTAGATACTATTATTATCCCCATTTTACAGAGGATGAAACTAAGGCATGGAGGTTAAGCCAGCTGCCTGAGGTCACATAGGCAGTAAGTAGTCAGGATTCAAACCCAGCACGCCTAGAGTCTGTCAAGCCCAAGCTCTAAGCTTCCACAATCCCTGTTTAACTCGGAGCACTGAGTGTTTGTGCAAAGGCTCTTGAAACCAATTTCACTGGATATCTCTGGAACAATTTCCAGCCGCTCTCAACTGGCACAGTGTCATGTCAAGAGATGTCCTGTTTCGCTTGGCTGCTTTAATTCCGTTGGTCAAAACAAAAATCCAGGAGCCATACCACTTGGGTTTCCCTGAAAGAGCTGTGTGTGCCTCCAAGTCTGCAAATTGCCCACCCCCGTTTCTCTACCGGATTTGAAGGGTGAAGGTGGTTGAGATACACATGTATATTTTAGCAGCAGCAGCAGCTTCAGGGATTGCTGCTGCACACATAAGCAAGTCTGCTGGAAGGCAAACTGCAGCCATCTGACTTTGAAGGAACTTTAGTGCCACTGAGCAGGATGGGAATCCCAGGACTGCCATCACCTGACATGGTCCAGGACCCAAGGATTGTCCCTTTGTTACCGAATGTGGCCCCATGTGGCAGCGTGAGGCTGAGCCCCTTCCCCTGCCTCCCCACCTCGAGCCCCACCAGGCAGTTTTCTCCCGCTGAACTGCACGCTTTTGTTGGGGGCTCTGCAGAACCTGGTCCGGCCTGCACTTCCCTGAGCTATTGGATTTAGAATCTGGGATTTTATTTCAATGCAGCCCTCATCCAAAGCCAGAAGTGGCTGAGCGTCTCCAAGCCCTGGGGTGGTTGGATGGGTGGTCAGGAAAGGCACTGCTGCTAAACAATGTCCTGTCCAGCAGCCCTGGCAGGCAGCAGGGAGCCACAGCCCAGACAGCTTGTGGAAAGGGTGGTGATCCGAGGCATGGGTGGAAGGCGGCAAGGAAAGGTGTGGGCCTTTTGGGGTCCCTTTGAGACGTACAGAGGTATAGTATGATGGCCAGGTCAAGGGTGCTAGAACACACACACCTGCATTATCATACCGGCTCCCGTATCAACTCACTTTCCTATCTCTAAATTCTACCACATGTGTTTGCTTCAATGGTAATGCACACGAAGCAGCTGGCCCAGGACCTGGAACATTCTAGAAGTTTGATAGATGCACCTCCCTTTCCCCTTTTCTTTCCGGCATTTCCTCTATGACAGCAATATTTTAAGGGTGTTCTGGGGGTTCTATGTTATTTCAATTCAAGCAACATTTATTAAGTATCTTCTGTAAGCAAAGCACAGAGCTTGGTACAGGGGATAAAGAAATGAACAACAGACCCTGATCCCCACTGTCACGTCACTCACGGGAGCCCTAGAAGTTCCAATGGGAAGCCGTAGCCAACTGGTCCAGTGAGCCCACATCCCACAAGGGTGACCTACTGTCCCAATTTATCCAGGACTGAAGAAGTTCCTGGGACATGAGGATAAAATCAGGAAGGTCCTGGGCAAATTGCAAGAGGAATTGTTGGTCACCCTAGTTCCAACACCCCAGCTCCCCATTCCCACACATACAGTTTAGGTAATCCACTTGGATCAGCTTAATTGTTTTTATCTCTTGTATATAGTGAATTTCCAAGGAAGGTTTTGTTAGAAGAAATATTTTTGTTGCCTAAAAAAAAATTGTTTTTGACATCTTCACCTCCTTGCCCTATTCGATGAGCCGTTTCTTTTGCAGACATTTTATTCATAGCATGCACTCATGCACCAGACGTGATTCAACTGCTGGAAAGTACACACGTGCAGAGCTTCTCTCCATCTACAAAATGGGGTTATCAGTGCCGGCTTGAAATTCCCACCAAGGGAAGAGCTCACAACAATTTGAACTTGAAAATTACCCCTATAAATACAACTCAACCTGAAAGATGTGTCTTAGGACAGGAAGTCCCTTCAGCTTATCTATGTGCTTGAATGATTCCTTATTCCTTATTCCCTCCTATTGAATGAAACCTTATTGGTGAGATTACAGAAGCCACAGTCTACCTTTGCGCCTGAGTGTATTCAAGCATCTTGCTCTGCAAGGGTATTACTAAGCATCTCTGTCATTCTAGGGATTCGGGCCAATGATCCTCGTTCAAGGATGCTCTAATTCCTTCCAAGACACTGATGCCCCTCTCGGCAAAAACATAGAGGCCCTGAGGCTCTCAGCATTCTTGCCTGTGTGGAGATGGTCTTTACCCAAGGAAACAGAAGCATGGTGTGTTCCTCCAGCTCCTGGGATTCATTGCACTGCAGAAGTCAGGACAGCTTTGTACCAACCCCAAAATCTTTCCGCCAGGTTTCTTTTCTGCCTCCTCCAGGAGCTCGTGCTTCCTTAGTAGTTGGTGAGGTTTCCTTGACACTGGCAGTGCCTAGGGACACGGAGTGCCCTTTAGGGAAGAATTCAGCCAGGAAGATAATAGATGCTGATGTCAGAAGGGGAGCCCTGGGGGGAAAGAATCTGGAGAGTGCTGTTTCTGTAATTTCCCCATGGAATTTCGATCTGCCCTTGCCAGGGAATGAGCTCAGACAAATGAGTTTATTTATTCTCTTGAGTGACTACCAGAATGGAAGCGTCGCAGGGCGAAGGGGAATTCGGGGAGCAAACCACAATTAGTGATATTATCCAGAACTTGGCACTTCCAAGATTTTCTTTTTTACTTTCACAGAATATTAATTGGGCTGCAATTTTTTTAGACAAAATAATTTCCTGAAGTCTGAGTCTTCCTTTCTGGATTTGCAGACTCTTATCAAGGCATTTTTGTCAAGTCCCCAGATTTTAAATTATTGTTTGAGGCCAAACTCACACTTGTCACAGCAGAGACGTGTTCTTCATTCTAAGAGGAAAAGCCCCATTTTCTAGGGTTATTCTTAAAGAGGTTGTTGATAGTGGAGCCAACTGACTTGAGGAGGAAATAACTCCACCAATTAAAAAATGGGCAAAGGATCTGAATAGACATTTCTCCAAAGAACATACACAAAGTGTTGATAAACATATGGAAAGATGGTCAACATCATTGGCCATCAGGGAAATGCAAATCAAAGCCACAATGAGATGCCATTTCACATCGGCCCGGATGGCTGTAACAAAAAAGTCAGATAATAACAAGCACTGTCAAGGATGTGGAGAAATTGGAACCCTTAGGCATTGCTGGTGGAAATGGGAAATGTTGCAGCCACTGTGGAAAACAGTCTGGCAGTTCCTCAAAAGATTAAACATAGAGTTACCATGCAGTCCAGAAATTCAAGAGGATTGCAAACACATAGCCACACAAAAACTTGTATATAAATGTCCATAGCAGCATTATTCATAATAGCCAACAAGTGGAAACAACCCAAATGCCAATCAACTGATGAATAAACAAATTAAATGTGGTATATTCATATAATGGAATATTATTTGGCAATAAAAAAGAATGGGTACTGATACATCCTAGAACCTAGATAAACCTTGAAAACATTATGCTAAGTGATAGAAGCCAGATACAGGAAACCACTTATTGTATGATTCCATTTATATGAAATGCCTAGAATAGGCAAATCCATAGAAACAGAAACTGATCAGTGATTGCCTGGGGCAGGGAGTAAGGAAGAGGGAGGAAGGAGGAAATGGGGGGTGACTTTTAATAGGCAAGGGATTTCTTTGGCCTGATGAGAATGTTCTAAAATTACTGATTGTGGTAATGGCTGCATGATCCTGTGAATGTACTGAAAACCATTGTATGCTTTAAGTAGATGGATTGTATGGCCTTTAAATTATATCTCTCTAAAGTAATTGTTTAAGAGAGGAAATGGAAAGGAAGGCATTGACTCTTGAACTGACTGCAGAGGACCAAGTGGTAGTCACCAAGGTGAAGGGCGAAGAGCAGAGCCTCTCAGCATCAGCCTGTGCAAAGGCCCTGTGGCAGGAGAAAGCATGATGATAAGTTCAGGGTTCTGAAAAGAAGCCAGTGGGGCTGAAACCCAGAAAGTGATGGAGAACAGAGAGTGACAGGAGGTTGGACAGCAGGGAGGGGCAAGATTCTAGAGGACTTTGCAGGCCAGGGAAGAGAGTTTTGTCTTTACCCTCAGGTCACAGACAGCTGTTACAGGAAATGACCATCAGATTTACTTTATGATCAGATGGACTGAGCTACAATGTGGAGAATGAATTGGGGAGAAGGTAGAGAGGAAAGTGAAGTGCCACTGGCAGATCATGGAGCAGTTCAGGCAGCGATGATAAATAGCACCCAGGAGTGTTTGGTCATCACAGGCACCTTGAGAAGTAAGCACACCAGCAGTTACCGTCTTCATTTGACACACGAAAAAGTGGTTGTATGTGGGGTCCTTCAGCAGCAAATTATAACAGAGATGGCTGTCTCCATTTTACCCTTAATGGAAACAGGAAATCCTGCCCCTGCCCCCGCCCCCCCAAAAAACAGATCTCTTTTAGCTCTTGACTGGTGCCAGGTTGGCACTTTTCTCCTCTTGGGTTTGCTGAAAGTAAATGTCACAATGCCAAATACTCAACTGTGCACCCAGGAGACACAAATCTCCATTGGAATCCCAGCTCCCCCGCTGGTGAACTGTGGCCTTAACCTCTCTATGCCTCAGGCTCCCAGTCAGTGAAATGTTGATTAGAATAGTACATAGCTCAGGGGATTGTTGAGATAATTAAGTAAAACAATTCCCATAAAGAACTTATGACAGAGCCTGGTATATGTCAAGTGCCCAATAAATGTTGGCCGTTATTATAATTTTTATAATTGTTATTACTTTGAACAAAAAGCAGACATACAACAGCTGGCTACTTCTCCCATCCCAGCATCTGGTGGCTTCAGCATTTCACTGGCACCTCTCTAAGCAAAACACTTTTCTTGCATCTCCTGTGCAGCAACCAACAGTCCAATATCTGGCCCTGAGAACTGACCAAGACAGAGGCCCAACAGGCTGATGCTCCAATGGCCAGGAGACATGTGGATCTAAAGTCCCTGAAGCAGCAGTATTTGTCCTTTCTGCATCATTGCATTGTCCCTGTCGCATTCCTGTGGAAGTAGAAGGCTCCCTCTCAGAATGACCACTGACCACTTCATTCAAGCCCATGCATGAGACCAGAGCCGACTTCCTGGGTGTGCAACCTGTGTAGTTGTCTCGAACCCTGCGCTTAGAAGGGCCCCATGCTTTGGTCAATGTGCTGCTCTTGCCATCTTGAAATTCTTAGTAATTTTTGAACAAGGGGCCCTCCCAGCTTTTTCGTTTTGCCCTGGGCCCTGCAAATTGTATCATTATAGTGTGGCCCTATTGCCCCTCCAACTGCTAGCACCCACAGGGAGTAGTGGTGGTAGGGGAGATCAGCTATTAGCTGATTTAAATTCAGCAAGGGAACCGTGTCACAGGCTATGACTGTGGGTATATGCCTGCCTTCTAAGCAAGCATGGGAGGTAGTGGTTAAGATTCAAGTAGCCATATTAAGAGGCGAAAGGGGCTCAGGAACCATAATCTTGTTTCACTCTCTCTCTCTCCACCCCTCTCCCTCCCTCCTTCTTACTGTTTAGTGCCCCAGCATCTCTTCAGCCTAGGAACTAGGACCACGTCTGTATTCCTGTCCTAGGGCTTGCCATAACAAAGTACAACAGACTGGGTGGCTTAAACAAATGAAATTTGTTATCTCACGCTTCCGGAGGCTGGAAGTCCAAGATCGAGGTGTCAGCAGGGTTGGTTTCCTCTGAGGCCTCTCTCCTTGGCTTGTAGGTCACCGTCTTCTCCCTGTCTACACACTTGCTCTGTGTGTATCTGTGTCCGTATCTCCTCTTCTTATAAGAACACCAGTTATATCAGCACCCACCCTAATGGCCTTATTTTAACTTAATTACCTCTTTAAAAACCCTATCTCCAAATAAGGTGACTTTCTGAGATAACGGGGTCTAAGACTTCAAAAGGTGAATTTGGGGGTATGATGGTTAATTAATGTGTCAACGTGACTGGATCATGGGCTGCACAGATATTTGGCTGAACGTTATTTCTAGGAGTGCCTGTGTGGGTATTTCCAGATGAAATTAGCTTTTGAATCAGTGGACTCAATAAATTGATTTGCCCTCTCCAATGTGAGTGGGCGTCATCCAATCCGTTGAGGGCCAGTATCGAACAAAAGACAGAGGATGGAAGAATTTGCCACCCCCAATCTGACTGACTGAGCTGGGACATCCGTCTTCTCCCACCCTCAGCTCCCCTGATTCTCAGGGCCTCAGATTCACACTGAATTACACCACCAGCTCTCCTGGGTCCCCAGCTTACAGATAGCAGATGATGGGACTTTGCAACGTCCATAAAATTGCATGAACTAATTCCTTGTAATAAACCTCTTCCTGTGTATATATCTAGGAAGAGGCTGTTTGTTCTAGAGAACCCTGACTGGTACAGGGGAGGACATAGTTCAGCCCATGGCAACGTCCTTGGAGACAACTGCTTCTTAAAAAGGAAGTGGAGATGGCGCCATCTCAGGACGTTGAGATGGTAAATGCCATGTCTGCGTGTGTGTGGGGGGGTGGTGGTGGTGTGGGTGTGTATGTGTATTGATACAAGTATTCACACAAAGGCTTTGCTTTCAGCCTCTGAAACAGGACTCGTAGACCCACATTAAATCCAGGTTCTCTGCTCTGCTCACCCACCACCAGGCTTTTGCATGTAGCAAAGCACCACATGAGTGGCACTAAGAACATAGGCAAAAAAAAAAAAAGAAAGAAAAAACAAGCTCTGCAATCCCCGTTCTAACTTTTCACATCTGTAAGATGGAGGTACTTTCTACAACAGCCACAAGGATTCAGTTAGATAACCTACGTAAAGCACTTTGCACAGTAGCATGTAATAACTAATAACCATTAGTAAATACCATCTGCAGCTTTCATGTAGTACTGGTAGCCTGTTCATTCAGTCTTGAAATTATGAGTAAATAATCCCTCGAAAGCCATGCAGTTTCCAGAACAAGTTTTAAGCTTACTTTTTGGATCAACCAGGGCCCCTAGGTCAGCATTTCTGGAGAACTCAGATCCTTGGTGTAACAGAACTTACCTGATTTTCTCACTGAGGGTCTTGGGACTATAACTCATTACTTGAATTTTCATTATATTAGTCTTGATTTTTCAGTCTTCCAATTTGTGGACCTGTGGTTGTTTCCATAATCTTGTCTGTTCATTTTTATGTGGATTGTGCTAATGGATTTTAACTGTTCTCTAGTGTGTGTGGGAAGAGGAAATTACTCCTCCTAAGAAACCGTATATGAATTGAGGGAAAATTTAATCTGATGGAGGGGAAGAATAATTGGAATATGATTAAGTTTTATATATACTAATATTTTTATTAGTGTTTGCAAATCCAGTTAATGACTTAGAAAGTGAGTGAGAGTTTCATGCTCTCCAGGTGAGCCTGTGATGATAGGAGCTGTGGGGAAGGGAGACCCACTGACAGTGGAACTTTTGGAGACGTTTGGTTCCATGACCTTGACCCAGGCTTACGATCAGTGACAGACACTGTGGGCTTGTTCACCCAACACCCATACCCACTCTGGGCTCCTTCCCCACTTGCCTTTCTCTATGATCCTTTCCCCATCCTGCACTGCAGCCAGAGGAAGTCATGTGACACCATTCTGACCAATGAGGACTAAGCAGAGATCTGTGGGTGATGATACTAGAAAACATTTTCATTTCTGGATAAAAAGAAAGAGAAGATGCTGGCACCACCAACCCCTCTCATTTCACTCTTAACCTTGAGTACAGATCTCATGTCTGGAGCTGCAGGAGTCATCTTGGGGCCATAAGGCAACAGGCTGAAATGGTGAAGATGGCAGAATGGGAAGACAAAAGAGACAGAGTCCTTGAGCAGTTGAGCCAACTCTGAAGTCCTCCTCACATGAGAAACTTAACCCTGATCTATGGAAGCCACCATTGGCAGGTTTTCCAAGATGTGCAGTTACATGCATTCCCAATGGACTTTAATTCATTGGACATCCTCAGTGCCTTACAGAGTACTTTACAGGGAAAGTTTCTAAAAACATAATCCAGAGAAACCCCTGGACTAGGGTTTGGGTGGCCTCAAGGGGAGTAGCTTGGGCAGATAATCACATGGGCTCAGCTCAAACAGAAATGGTCGTACTTCCACAGTGAGAAAGCAACAAAAAAAAGATGAGGCTCGGATGAGATGAGGGAGAATTAGGAAGTAGAGTCCAGAATGACTGCAAAAATAGCACCTTTTCTGTAGGGAGTCTCCAGTGCTAGAGCAAAGAATGGGATACATCGTTTCTGCCGACGTTGTTTGTATGTGTCCTCTTGCCCGCTGACATTGCTCCGGGCTGTCCTTTCACAGGAGCATTTGAGCATTTCTTTTGTCCTCTGATCAGTCCAGTTGTTTTGCATTGTAGCAGTGTTAGGGGGCAGAGGACACAGGGAGGAGATAGATGGGCTGAGATGCTGGGTGGCACCCCAAGGAGGGGCCTCGTGAAAAATTGCCCACATGGCCAAGGACTCCTCTGTTTGGGGTCCCTTCTGGGGCTTTGGTTCAGTAACCATGAAGGCTGGGAGGGGGAGCTGAGAGATCAGGGGGTAGGCAGAGTCTCCAAGGGCCGATGCAGGCTGGCAGGGATGATCAATACCCAGTGAGTAAAGGCAGGTGCAGAGCTAATGTGCAGCCTCCCTGTGGGCATCTGACTTTCCAGAAGCCACCTGCCAGGCTGGCCGAGCTCACCTCCCCTGCAGAGGTGCAGAGGCGAGGATGGCAGGTTCTGGGTGATAAATGGGCTCCTGCCTCGCCACCTTTCCTCTTCTCTGTGTGTGTCTGTGCATAAGGGGCCTCACTTCTCATGTCAGCTGCTGGCTTAGGCTGATGGATGAGCCGGAATGCTGCTGTCTCCTCCGTGCACCTGTTTCCTCCCGCCCCGACCCCCACCCCCATGACCATGGCGGACACTGCAGCCTCAGCTTTCACTCCAGCAGATGTGAAGATTCTGGGTGGAACTGAGGGCAGCCTGGCCACGCCTGAGGAACACCCCTGGGGTGCGCACCGTATCGTTTAGGCAGGCTTAACAGGTCCTGGTGATCCCACTGAGCAATGCTGGGGTGGCGGGGCTGGGGAGGTGATGGCTGAACTAACACTCGTGAGAACCGGTTGTGAGACAGGAACTGTGCAGCCTCGTTGTCTCTTTAGGTCTCACACGACCCTGGAAGCATTGCTCCCTTTTTGCAGAGAAACTGAGTCTCAAACCAATATTACTCATATGAGTATCTGACACAGCTGCTAAGTGGAACAGCCAGAATTTAAGCCCACTTCTCTAGCCCCAAAGGCTGCTGAGGAGTAGATTAAGTGTCCATGAAATACCCCATCAAATCTGAGATTCTGTGTTCCAGGGCCACCATGGATGACATGAACTACTAAAGCATTGAATGATGCGTCAACATTTGGCATCTTCCCTCAGCTCCAAGAACTCCATCTCTAGTTTCTTCCCTTTCTTCTTGTTCTTATATCCTCCTCCTCTCATTCATCATCAACTCCTTGTTTTTCTTCCTTTAAGGAAGTTCAGAATCTCTATAAATTAAGTTTGAATCCCTTGCTGACACTGTGGGTTGGGGTCTTGCCACAGGCTCATGAAACCATTTGGAAGATGGAGACATTGTCCCTTTTCCTCATCTTTGTCAAGATTACCCCAAATCCTTGATCTTGGCCCATTGTTCTTCATACCAAGCTCTTCTGCACCATTCGATTTTCTTGAGTGTATTTTATGTTTCTGAGAGGCACCAAAGATGCACAGAGTAAAATGGTCCCAGATTAAACCATTGACTACCCTTGCTGGAGTCATCAAGCTCATAGGTCAACATCTTCTTACAGCCCCCAAACAGCTGGTGTCAGCATGCCCCCCTCTCCGAGTGTGGCATCTTGACTCTCCATACACAGCCTCAGTGTCTCTAAGGAGGTGATAAGCCTTTGGGAAAGTCCTCAGGGTTGAAAGTAGCCATAAGCAAGTCCATTGTCCATCTCTACCTGGAGATGCCCCCTATGAGGTTCTGTCTCCCAACAGACAAATAAGATAACAATGGAAGTGAAGTGCATTGCATATTCACTCTGTGATAGAAAGGGTTCTAAGTGTATTGCGTGAATTATCTTCACCATAAACTGATGAGGAGTGCTACTATAATCGCCACTTACAGGTGAGAAAACCAAGGCTCAGAGAGGTGAAATAACTTGGCCTTTGTCACACAGCTAGTAGGTGGCAGAGCCAGAAGAACATAGGCAATTTGAGCCCAGAGCCCACTTGCTTAACCACCATGTAAATTTGTTTTATGCCTGTATGTCATCAGTGCATCTTGAAAGCAGAAGCATCCACCACAGCAGGTCCCTATGCATCGTGAGGAAGTGTGATTGACTTGTCCTCCTCTGCTCTCCATACAAAGGTCCTTGGGCTCAAGACACTGAAATCCCCTTGTAGATACACCACAATTGCCATGGAGCTAACAGTTTCTGGCATGGTTGGCACCTGCCTTGTGCCAAGCACAGGGCCAGGCCCTGCAGATAGTTATTTTGTTTAAAGCTCATGGCATCCTTACAAGCTGCTGTTCTCCCATTTCACTGAGGAGCAGAGAGGTTTGATAACTCACCCAAGGCCAGGCAGCTGGTATGAAAAGGACCTGGAATTCACACCCAGATTTGTCTGACTCCATCTGACAGGTGGAATGGGGATCTTATCAGAGAAACTGTCCAAGCCTAGGACATTTCTGGAAAATCAGGCCAAGTAGATACTAATGCTATTAATATGAAATACCTAACCTCCCGGTACTTCTGTATATTTCACCCATAAGTACTTTATGAGGCACCCATCTGTGGGAATAGCTTCCACACCAACCCCAAAGTGCCTATAGGTCATAGACGGCCCTCTGTCCCAACCTGGTTCAGACCTTCCTTTAAGAGCCCTGGACACAGAGGCTCCCAGTGCATGTGACCACATTTGATGTGATAGGCAGAAATGAGGCTCTGGAGTCAGACAGACTCAATCACCTTCCAGCTGTGTGACCTGTGGCAAGGTATTTAACCTCTCTGAGCCACAGTTTCCTCATCTATCAAATGAGGATAATGACACTTAACTCAAAGGGTGGTTGAGGAGGTAGAGAACATAATTATACATCCTTATTGCAGCCACAAAGCTGTGACCCTCAGGTTCCACTGACTTCCCCACCCCCCAACCCCTGTGACAGACACACTGGCCTTCAACATTTTTATTCAGTTACTCAAAGGTACAGTTGTTTTTCCTGCTCAAAGACCTTTCCATATGCTGTCTCTTCTGCCCATACTCTGCCAAAAACACAAATCCTCCCAGCTTCTCCCCTGCCAAACACATGCATGCACATACATATACATATATATATATGTGTGCACACAGACACACAGAAACCCAGAAACACACACACATCACAGAGTGACAGAGAGACACACACGCACATAGGCACAAACTCATGCATGTAGACACAGGAGGCACACACACATTACCTGGTTAATCCCTACACATTCTTTAAGTCTCAGCTCACTTTCTCAGGGAATCCTTCCCGAGGTCAGACTCCTTGGTTCAACCGTCGCAAAGAACCACACTCCTTCCCTTCATTGTGTTTATTTTTGCACTGACTCCTTCCCCGAATCACAGGGCACTGCCTGCCCCTCTTCTGTGGGTAGTGTCTGCTCACCACCTCAGATTGCACAGGTTGGAATCCTGACTCCACTACTTATTGTCTGTGTAACCTTTGGTGAGTTCACTGCTCTGTGCCTCAGTTTCTCCATATGTAAGATATAAAATAATAGTACTTATCTCACTGAGTTGTTGTAAGGATTAAATGAGTTACTACACGGCTTCCCTGGTGGCACAGTGGTTGAGAGTCCGCCTGCCGATGCAGGGGACACGGGCTCGTGCCCCGGTCCAGGAGGATCCCACATGCCGCGGAGCGGCTGGGCCCGTGAGCCATGGCCGCTGAGCCTGCGCGTCCGGAGCCTGTGCTCTGCAACGGGAGAGGCCACAGCAGTGAGAGGCCCGCGTACCGCAATAAATAAATAAATAAATAAAATGAGTTACTACAGTGACAGCACTTAAAGCATAGCCAGGCTTAGAGGAAACACTATGTGAGAGTCAGCTATCATTATCTGATGAATGAATGAATGTCTGGCATAGAGAGGACACTGAATAGATGTAGTAACAACTAATATTATTATTACTGTCACTGCATGTGGGTCAGCTTTTCAGGTAAGTGCTGTAGTGGTGGGTCAGTGTGCTACTTGCTGGTCATTTTAGCTCCTCAGTAGAGAGGCCTAGGCATGCAGTGGGTAAGAGGTTAGGATTCTGCCTCAGCCTGTCTGGGTCTAAGCCCCATGTCCATAATTCTGTGCAGCCAGTGCTTTCATCTCTGCAAGCCTCGGTGCGTTCCTCATAGACTTGTGAGTTCCGATTAAGGTAACACCTGTACATGACCAGCTCAGCTCCTGTGCCTTGCCTGTGGTCCACACTCAGAGAATGTAACCCACCCCCCGCCATTATTGTTAATAACCATGGGCTGTTACCTTGTTCTGGCCAGACATACAAAATTACACTCCTTGGAAATAACGTGGGACTGAGTTTTTGCATTTCATTCTCAGAAGATGAGTTGTGTCATTGTGAACAAACAGCACAGTTGTGTGTGTGAGTGTGTGTATGTGTGTATGTGTGTTCATGTGTATGTATGTGTGTGGCATGCCATGCTGTGTTGAAATTATCCAGAAGCAAAAGCCCTTGGCTTAGTTACATATCAATTAGCAATGATTTCATCTGCAAGAAGCAGAAAACCTGGCTCCTGGGGCTCACATAGAAGGGCTTACTTTTCTCTCTCAAGGAGTCAGAAGGTGGGCAGATGCCAGCAGAGTTCTCTGTCTCCTCCGTGTCAAGGCCAGCTTCCCTGTAGTCCTCTAGATCTTTCCTCAGATTGTTGCGTCTGTTAAAAGATAAGTGCTGTGCTGAGTCCAGGCATCAAGTTTACATCAAGCCAGAAAAATGGAGTAAGGGTGGCATGGGTGGGTCCATCCTCTCCTGTCAGAAAAGCAAACACAGAATTCCGTTGGTGTCGCATTAGCCACAACTGTATTGCATGGGAGGACAGTTTGGGAGAGCCACCTGTGGTGCTGGGGACTCAGGTGGCTCCCTCCGCCCACAGTGGTCCTTAACATCCCCACGTCCACACCCAGCGGCAGCCCTGCTGACAGATGCTGTTCTCTGGCACCATCTGCCCTATGGGGAGCTCTGTCGACCCACCACTCCCCTGCCCCCCAACATTAGCTACAACTTCATCGCCCCGCTTTCACTCTTACTCATTCGAAAACAGAGTAAGAGGAATGGCCTTGAATTTGCTTAGATTTACATTAAAAATGTAAGTCTGGTACAAACATCAGACTTTATGATGAGTAACAAACTACAGGAGACACCTCACTGGGTTGTGACATGGAGGATGAGAATAGCAGGTGGAAATGGCCAAAACACAGGAGAAATCAGTTTAAAATAAGTAAAATTGGCTCTGTCTTAAAGGGGGTCATTTTAAATAATCTTCCACGTAAATAGTCCAAAAATCAGCCCAAATGCCACAGGGCCCATGTCACTCGTTGAATTGCCTCTGTGTTCCTCTGTCTTCTCTCCAGTGCAACTCAAGATGGCATGTATATAAAGACCCCTCAGAACACATTGAAAATGGAAGATATTCCCTTGATTTACATTTAAGGGAATGCAGTTCTTTTTCTTTCTGAGTTTAGATTTATGAACTGCCTCTCTTCCCTCCCCCAACACACATGCATTATTTTAATGTTCTTTTGATATATATCTCTGCATGTTCTCTATTTCTCTTATTTTCATTCAATTACTCCACGGATTATTTTTAGTTTTCAGACAAAAATTTGGGAAAGGAATAAAAGCACACCTGGCACATGAAGCCCATGGTATCCACTTGCTGCTGTTTCTCTGTACATACCTCCAAGTCTTTGGAAATGGGTGGAGGCGGGGATCAAGTCCCCCTTGCTTTGTTAAATGTGAACAGTGGTTCTCAACCATGGTAGGAGGTGTTGTGTATGTAACTGGTTACTAATATTAGAGTCTACAGATGATTTACTCTTTTCCTTTTCAATACACTGCAGCAAATTCAAGATTTTTAGTAAGGGCAGGGGTGGCCTTCTGGTGGTAGGCAAGATACTGAGCGTAAGGAAAAACGTGTTTTACCTGCACCAAAAGGAGAGCGAGGCTGTTGTTGATACAATGTGATTAGTTGGGGTGGTTAAAAGTATCCATCCATTCAACAATTGTTTACTGAGCTACTATTGTGTGCCAAGCACTGTCTTCAGTTTAGAGCATAACAACAGGGAAAATGTCAACATCATCCCTGCTTTCTTGGAGTTTACAACCTGGTGAGGGAACTAGACAAGAAATGAGACAAATAGGGAACATTATTAGACTGTGGGAAAGCACTGCATTTCATCAGTCATTGCTGAAACAAAGCTGCATCACAAACCACTCCAAAAGCCCGGGGGCTTATTTTTCATTCACAATCTGATGGGAAGCTGTGGTTCTGCTGGTCTCAGCAGGGCTTGGCCTCAGGCTGCGCCCTCAGTCTCCCACCCTCCTCGGCTCAGCGGCACCTTGCGTGCATTCTTCTCATGGTGGATAGCGGGAGTTCAAGAGGGTAGACCTGGCCTTCTGAACAATTTAAAACTTCTACTCAGATCACATTTGTTGAAGTCCGTTAACCAAAACAAGTCACATGGCCAAGCCCCAAGTCAGCAGAGCGGGGAAGATTCAGGAAGAGGAGAGCAAATACTGGCCGAACAGTGATGGCGTTCGTCACAAGCATTAAGAAGGAAATAATGGTGGCAGGGGTGGGAAGGCTGTTCTGTGTAACATGGTTAAGAAGGACCTCTCTGGGGAGAGTTGGGGGACAGTGGAGCTGAAAAAATATCCATCCTGTGAAGAGGAGAGAGCGGTGTCCTTGGTAGAGACACCCACAAACGCAAGGGTCCAGAGGCAGGAAAGTGCTTGGAGTGTGGTGGGCAAGGGGGAGAGTGGGCTGTGGAAGAAGTGGATACGTGACCTAGGATAGGATCCTATAGGGATTAAGACTTGGGGTTTTATTCCAGGTTTGATGGCCAACCACTGAAGAATTTCAGGTAGCAGAATGATGTAATCTGATTTGTAGTTTCAAAAGGTCCTTGTTGCGTCACCGAGGAACATAGGTTAGAGATGATGACCTTGACTAAGATGGCGGACGTTTCAATATATGTAAGACATTCAACTGTCAGGTATTGGGACACTTTTCTTGAGAAACCGAAAAGGCTTTCTCTCCCACAAATCTGTTTGGCATTTCATACAATCTGAGTACATCCCTGGGGTACGTCCCACCTGTGAACACCATCTCGTGAAACGAGGGAAGATGGAGGTGGAGAGTCTTTTTTTAACCTGAATGTGAAGGTATATGCCTTGCTGGAGACCCACCCTGCATTCTGCAAGCTTGTGGCTCCCAGAACCTTGGAAAAGAAACCACGTTTACACTAATGTCAGACTCAGCCTTGGGGAGGGTTGATAAAATCCACATGTTGGGAGGGTTGATAAAATCCACATGTTGGGACACTGAAGACTTCACCAAGAGAATTCATGGAAATGTCTTAGGCAGAAAGCTTAGCCTCTGTCCAGTGAGCCCAGGAGGTTATGCACCTGAACCACAGGTCATTCACACAGGGTTCCATCCAGGAGATGAAGGATGGCCAAATGCACGCTTCTCATAATTCACATATCCTGTTGTGTTTGCTGTACCCGCTGCATGGAGAAGCAAGGTCAGTGGAATCTACAAGCCAGAAGCAGTGGAGGAGGGTTCCATCCTGAGTGTCCAGTGCCCAAGAGTGCTGAGAGCTGTGCCTCTCTTCTCCAGACCTGGCCACTTCTTACTCCAGACCCATCAGCTTGGGAAAAATATACACAGGTTTTCATCACGGGTTTGATTTTGGCCACTCTCACACCAGCCCTCCAGGGTTGTGTAGACACACCCCCTCAGAGTGACCCTGAGCTGGGCGCTGCAGGGATCTATCTGTTCCCGTGACTCATATCAGGCTCGGAGCCCCCTCTTTACTCTTGACAAGGCTACTCTTCCTGTTGGGAGACTTGGCTTGATGCTTACAGCCCTGTCAGCAGATGAAGCAAGACATATGCCAGCAGCAGGAAGCATGCATTAAACACAGAGACCTCTTCAGATCACGATTGTATGGGCACATTCTACGTAGAAGACACTTGGCAGGCATTCACAGGAACCAGGTCCCAGACATGAAGAATTAATCAAGTGTGACACAGTCCTTGCTTTCCAAGGCTGGCCCCTTCTTATCATCTGGGTCTCATCCCAGATGTCACCTCTGCCAGGAGGCCTTCCTTGATTACTCTGCCAAAGTCAGGACCCCTGTGTCACTTCCTATCATACCACCTTGTTTTCCCTTTATGGCACTTACAATAATCTTACTTCTTTGTATATTTGTGTTTTATCTATCTCTCCCAATTAGACTGTAAGCTTTGGGAGGACTGAGATCTCCTCCTTCACTGTATCCTGCTACCTAGTACAGGATTTGGCACTTGGACGTTTGATGGATATATGAATAAATGAATGAAAAAATGGGACATGCACAGGGGATGACAAGGACCATTCTTTATTGATAATATCTTTCCCTATTTTGGAACTGACAGGCTTCCCCTGAAACTTTTCTAACTGTGTGCTGTGGTTGAAATGCTTGACAAGTTTGGGAGCTGAAGTGCCTTGAGTCACAGCAGAGAGTTGGAGGGAGCAGACAGATCTATAATGAAGTTGTCACTTATTCTCAAATCAATGCAGACCATAATGTAGAAGCAGGTATGGCATCTCCCATCTTGCACCAGGAAGGACTTGAGAAAGTGAGCTGAGATCAACAGGCAAGCAAATGGAGGTTCATGAACATTTAATAAAAATCCCAGAGAAGAGTCAGGACGTATAGTTATGACGCTGAAACAGATACATCTGCCCAGAGGTTGAGTGGATGAGATTGTTAACATTAAGAAAACTGTATGACTAAAGATTAGGCCCCTCTAACAAGAATGTTTTAGTTGATCACTCCTGTTGGATGTTATGAAATTATGCCAAATATACATACAGGTGTCCACATACAGTTACCTGGAATGGGATCATAATTTTCTCAAGAGTCTATGATCTCCAAAAGAGGTTAAAGACTGCTACTCATAGGTCACTTGTGGAGAAGATGATATAGATCATAAATGTATAGAAACTGAAGGTGAAAATGTGTCTTGCATCTTGGTCACCAAAAGTCATGCCTCCCCTTGCCTTTCCAGTCGTAGAGAACAGCCTGAGCTGGAAGGAGGGCATTAGACGGGGTTCAGTGTCAGTTATGAACACGTTGGGGTTATGAGAGTGGTGTGGAAACGTAGAGCATGATATTAGTTCATGGCCTTTTTACGTATACCTTTACCGGATGTCTTGGCCCTCCACATCCCATGTTGGTTTAGCTCTTTGAAGTACATTTCCCTCCAGGTTATAGACTAGGATTCTAAGGACGATATTCCCGCTTGGTGTTTTCAATGATCAAACAAAGAAGCGAAAGGAAGTAGATGTCACTGTTTCGCAAAGTGTGGCCCATGGGCTATCATCTGGGATACTTGTTAGAGATGCAAATCTCTGAGCTCAAGCTCAGACCCACTAAATTAGAGTCTGTAAAGATGGGGTGCAGGAGTCTATACTTTTAAGAGGCTCCCCGCCTCATTCTGATGCACAAGAAAATTTAAACCTTGGTCGTAGTAGGAGCTCTCAAATGTTCTCCAAGTTGACTCCAGAGCAAACAAAGCCTCCCTTTGCATGTGTTCTTCTCCCTTCCTATTGATGCCTATCCAATTCTGTCTGTCCTTCGAGCTTATCTCATTGCCCATTGCATCCAAGAAACCTTTTTCAGCTTTCAGACTTCTCTAGCTTTCAATGGCTTTCTTTTTCATGAATGCAGCACCCTGAATTCTTGCCTTCTGCTCTTTCCCATGTGTGAGGAGACTCTGGTCTCCTCAATTCCATTATAAGCAATGGGCTCCTCAAAGGCTGCTTTGCACTCTATTCAGTGCCTCATTTATCTCTAGGGGCGAGAAGGATGTTCAAAAATGACCCTTCCTCCAGAGTACACCTGACTCTCAAAATGTTAGCAAGCCTGTTTTAGACTCTACGAAACAGAAACCAAATAATTTACCAACTTCAAGTACTGATGGTGTGGATGTCTTGCCATTTGGAAATCCCAGTCTCCTCCTGCTTTTGGTTTCCCAAGGCTGCCCTTCCTATTGGCATTTCCTTTTGAAGTGGTAGGAGATGGACCCAGAAGAACTGGAGTTACATTGTTCGGTGCAAAGAGTTGGTGCAAGAAACTGGCTGACCACAGCGGTATGCAAAGAAGCTCAAAGAGTTTCACCCACCCATGTTTGCTTTCATCCAACACCTCAACTGGATGCTTTTCTTTGAGGTTCAAAGACTTCAGGGAAAGGGTGTTGGGCTCAGCACCCCCCAAGGACCTGGCCAGGACCTTGAGAAAAAAATCTGACAGTGGCTCAGGCCAAACTATGCACAGGATGGCTGCACACCTTTGTGCTTTTCACCCTTGAATTCCATCTCATGAGACCTGAATATCTTCAACACGCTTCAGTGAGCCTCTGGAATTTTGGAAGCTTGCTAAAATCACATTCCATTCTGAGAAAGTTTGGTCATTCCCCAGCGTCATGTCAAACATTGCTAGTTTTCTTTTAGAGGTCACCCATAAGGAACTGGACCACGGATTCATTTCAGTGCATTTCCAGCGATCCAGCAGGCTTCTGAAACCAGCGACCTTTAAATATATTCCCAAGGGTACATCTGAGATTTATAAAACCATTCAAAATCTCTTTCTTCGTGCATGGGGCATTCCCACACCAGAGTCTTAATGCATGACATAATTGACTTTTGCCTTTTCCCTTCATTCTTGAACAGTTGGCCTGGTAGCTGCTCCTGGAACCCATAACAGAGACGTCAACGGTGGAAGTTGATGAAGTCCTAGGACCGTGTCGTCTTTCAACAGAACATTCAAAATTAGTTTTGGAAGCCTTAAGAAGCACTATTGCTCTGCAGCCAAAGCTTGTTCTTTTTAAATAAGAAGATAGAGCTATGAGCCTTTGAAAGAAGGATGAGCGTTAAAAAATTAATAATACATATAACGTGGCTCTTCTCTGTTTCTACATATTCACACAACCCTGTGTTTAAGAAAGGATATACGTCTACCACATTTTCATTAGCCTGTGTCAGCTTGGATTGGATTGAGTACTTCCTCACTAGAAAATAGCCACTGCTGAGGAAAAGACTACAATAATCTACAACTACAATAAGGCACAACTAGTGAAATCCGTGTTGGGGCCAGAATCTTCTTCCACAGTTTGGGGAACAAAATACAAGCCATGATGTCAAAATCATTGAAGCAATTTATACTTTGGCATTTAGGGATATTTTAGAGGGGCCGACAACTCCCTGAAATTGAATGCAAGACTGCAAACGTGTGTGCAAACTTGAGTTTTAATGGGGAAAGTGTCTAACTCTCATTCGATTTTCAAAGGGATCTGTGACCCCAGAAAAGGTTGAAAAAGCTGCATTCAAGATCAAGTGTGCCTGTTTGCTGAACCTAAAAGCAGGCTGCCTCACATGTCAAAACAATATTAATTCTGAAGACAGTGGAGGAAAACGTCTGCAATCAAGATTACTCCAGATCATGTAGGGGATCCAGTTGTCTGACTGGAGAATGATATAAGGGACAGGAGTTGGCTTTTCTACATTTTTTTAAATTGATGAAAATTTCAATGAACATTTGGGTGGCAAGGTCTCTGCTAGGAATCAGAAGTCCAAACATGCATTGGCCCCAGCTCTGTCTTTAATGGGCTCACAGTATACAGTGAGAGGCAAGGCAATCCCGTCTGTTTCTAAAATTACGGTTCATGTATCTTTGCTCTGCTGTAGGAAAAATCCGACAGAAGCAGCTTAGGTTCAGCAGCAAGGAGCTCCTGTGTTAATGAGTACTTCCTCACTAGAAAATAGCCACCGCTGAGGAAAAGACTAGTAGAGATGCTCTTGCTGTTTGGGGGAAATCCCATGAGAGTTCAGAAAATAGGCGACATCTCCCTCCCTCTGGAAAGCACACTCATCTTGCCTGTCTGCTCACTGCTCCTCCCCATTAGGGGAGGGAACATAACAGTTTCTGTTTCAAGAGATTAAATTGATTGGCTGACTGTCGTGGCCCTGGGTGGGACGAAAGCAAGACATCGTTAATGGAATGTGTAGCTGCATTTTTTGATGGATGGTTTTGAAAAGTATTTAACTGGAGAACATTAGCACAGCTTGGGCAAAAGTGCTTTGTGGGAAAGTTAAATTCCCATATTTCTCCATTTTTGCAACTGCTCCCTTAGTATAGACTTTTAAAGGGGCCTTTGGTAGAGGCCAACATGTTGGGGCTGGTTCTGAGGGTCCCTGGACCACACCCGAGCTCACACTCAATTGGTCGTTGTTTTGTGGGCCTCACTGCTCATGGCCAATCTATCAGAGGCTCATAGCGTCTCTGGCAGGCCATCTAGAAAGGATTGAGAAGGATGGTTCAGCAAAGAGGAAGTGAACTTGGGGTGGAATGGGCTTTGGTCTCCATCATAGCCCTTCCTGATTCCAGCCTATTTGGATCTAAGACCCTGCTATTGAAAACTGCCCAGCCCACCCTCACTGTGAAATAAGCATCCCAGGTGACTCTTGGAAAAGTAATGCCTTGTTCTATGCCACCATGGGGGCCAATCCCACCCCTCACCACAGGGGATGGAAACTAAGGTGAGAATAGTAACCAAGAGTAGCCAATCACAGACCAGGATATGATGGGTGAGCTTCTGGGACTGCCTTTCCCAGACAGGCCTAGATGTTGCCACATTTAGCTCCAAACCAGCAGCATCTAACAGATCCCAGGCTCTACCTACAAAGACATCTTCACAATCAAAATTAATTCTTTGAAGGACAGGTTCAGATTGCCTTTTTCGGGCTTCCCTGGTGGTGCAGTCGTTAAGAATCCACCTGCCAATGCAGGGGACATGGGTTCGAGCCCTGGTCCAAGAAGATCCCACATGCTGCAGGCAACTAGGCCCATGGGCTACAACTGCTGAGCCTGCGCTCTAGGGCCTGTGAGCCACAGCTACTGAAGCCCGCATGCCTTCAGCCCGTGCTCCGCAACAAGAGAAGTTACCCCAGTGAGAAGCCCACGCACCGCAACCAGGAGTGGCCCCCTGCTTGCCGCAACTAGAGAAAGCCCACATGCAGCAGCGAAGACCCAATGCAGCCAAAAATAAATAAACAAAATAAATAATTTTTTTAATTAAAAAAAAAGATTGGCTTTTTCAGACATTTACCCCCTGTTGGAGGTTTAGGCATGAAATTAGCATAATTTGCCCTTCATGTCCCCGATTCATTCTATTATATTTCACTCAATATTGTGGGCAGGGACCCCTATTCTGCCATTCATTCCAAATAATTTGTTCTCCAGGATCTGCTCATCTCGTTTATACTGAGTTGAACCCTAAAGTGTGGAGCGGAAAGTAGAGTACACAGTGGGGTATTTAATGAAGAGATGTTGACCCTAAGTGGCCCCACAAGTTCATATTCTGCCACCTTCTCTGTGAAGTCCTCCCCGATCCTCCGACGGAAATAAATCACTTCTTCCCTCTCACAGCTGCCATCCTCTGCACCTATCTAATGAAACATTCTACACTGCTTTGGCATGACTTATTCACTCCCGTGGCAGCCCCATTTCTGTGTTCTCCCAATGCTATGTCAGACAATAACTAGCATGAATGTTTTGGTTAAAGTCTAGCCAGCCTGATGTTTGGGGCCGCTTCCACCTTTAATGATAATCACACAGCTATCGCTAACACCTCTATGGTCCAGGCACTCTGTCTATATTATGTCATTCATATGTACCTCTTGCTATAATCCCCTAATGGAGGATACTATAGTTATCCTCCTTTACAGGTGAGGAAACTAAGTCTCAAAGAGACTGAGGTGTTTCCCCCAAGATCATTAGCTATGCTAGTGCCAGACTTGAACTCCAGCCTACTTAACTCCAAAGACTGTGTTATTGATCCCACTGGGACACTGCCTGTCCTCAGATACCCATGACAGAGCCTCCAACTGGGCAAGGGTTCCCACCATTGAGTTGGAAAGCAAACCCTACATACAGAGTGGTTAGCTACCAATGGATGCTAAAGTAGTGGGTGAGAGTTTGATGAGATACAACGTGAGTGCAGAGTCCCAAAGTATCTTCCCTCAAATTAGCCATGAATTAGGAATGGAGACATGGTATCATTTTACATATCAGGAGAAAACTGACCGATACAACCTTGATCAAGTGATCAAAGCTAACATCATCAATATGGGTGCAACAAAGGATAGCTTATGTCTCCTGGTGTGAGGCACTGAGAAGGACACAGCGTCACTCTGGTCTTCCTGCCAAAAATGCAAAAACTTGAATCTCGTCATGAGGAAACATTAGGAACATGCTCTGAAAAACTGGCCTGTGTTCTTCAAAAATATCAAAGTCAGGAGACACAAAGTAAGGCTAAGGGGCTGTTTCATGTTAAAGGAAACTAAAGGTTCTGGAATAAAGGTAACTAAGTGCAGTGCATGTTCTTAGGCTGTAGCCTGAACTGCGGCAAAAATAGCTATATCGGACATTACTAAGACAAGTGATGAGATTTGAATATGTACTCTGAATTAGATAACAGTGTTGTATCAGTGTTAAATTTTCTGATTTTGATTACTGTGATTTTATACTGATTATATAGGAGAATATTCTTAGGAAATGTGGACTTTAGTACTTAGGGTTATATGGACACAATATCTCCGAGTAACTCAATGGTGCAGAAAAACATAATATGCATATGATTGTATAAAATACAGAAAGAATAATAAAGAGAGTGAGACAAAGTAGAAATAATAGGTGGATCTGGGTAAAGGTGTACAGGAGTTTCATGTACAATTCCTACAACTTTATAATTTTCAAAATTATATTGAAATTCAAAATTGCCCTCCTGGAGATCATTGGCTCCATCTTATAGGAAATGAAACTGAGACACAGAGAGGCTGGGTATCTGTGTGCCTAAGATCACACAGCCAGTACTTGCCGGATCCAGGATTTAAGACCAGTTAGTCTATCTCCAGAGCCTATATTTTCAACAACTACTCTAAAATTTTGTTTTGGTATTATCCTGATATGTATGAATTTCTGGTTTGTCAGATGATCTCCAGGGGTGCAGTTCTAAAGATGAGCAAATTGTTTTTAGATTTGGAAGCCATTTCATCAAGCACACACTGTCCATGAAGGCCTTGAATGCAATGCCGTTAACAAGAATTAATAAGAAATTGGCCGCCTGATATTTTTGGCCCAGTCAAAATGTGTGGAGTCTCATTACTAATTAAGTCTCCTCATTTTTCCCAGAGCAATGCCACCTGTGGGTTTGCCTGATTTATGTATCTATTTTTCCAAATGACAGCTACCTGACAGTTTCAGGAACCTGAGAAAAATAACTAGGATATTAAAAAAGAAATGGGGTCTCCCAAAAATGCAACAGGATGGGCCCTTACAAAATGATAGATTTTGGGGCTTCCCTGGTGGCGCAGTGGTTGAGAGTCCGCCTGCCGATGCAGGGGACACGGGTTCATGCCACGGTCTGGGAAGATCCCACATGCCACGGAGCGACCGGGCCCGTGAGCCATGGCCGCTGAGCCTGCGCGTCCGGAGCCTGTGCTCCGCAACGGAAAAAGATAGATTTTGGTGATACACCAAAACTAAGTTGAAGTCTAAAACTTCAATTTTAAGTCTGAAAATTACCATTCAATTAATAAAGATTAACTTATACCTACTCGTTATAAGGTACTGTACAAGACACTCCTGGGGACTTGAAGGTGAATAAGATATGGACCTGTTCTCAAGTTACACAGTAGAGGACCTCAGTGTCTGGAGCACAGTGACCAGAGTGAGACAGCAGAATGAGATGAACTCAAAGCAGTGGCCAGACCTAGATTTCTGGGGCCTTGGAGGCCATGGGAAAGAATTTGGGTTTGATGCTAAGTGCCGCAGGAATCCACTGAAGAGTATTAAGCACAGGAATGGCATTAATTGATTTACATTTTGAACACAAAATTTCTGGGAGTTGTATGGGCCAGGTCCAAAGCAAGAAGATCCAAGTTGAAGCCATTGTAGTTCATCAGGCAAGAGATGATGATGTGCTAGACAATGGTGAGAACCATGGAGAGAGCCCAGTTCCCAAGCCACAGCTATTTTGGAGATGGAGACATCATGACTTGCCAGTGAGATTGGGTCGGGTTGGGTTGGAGTGAGGGGCAATGAGGGAAAGGCAGGAGCCAAGGATGACCTCGTTTAGAAAAAAGGGTATGGTTTGAACATGTGGGGGTGAGAAGGATGATGTTCTAGGCAGAAAAGTGTGAGCATCAGGTGAGAAAACGGCACCCGTGTCCAGGGAAGCAGGAGTAACTGGAATCTTTCTGGAAAATGAAATGCCAAAGGGAAAAGGGAAGGGTATATGGTTGGAGCTAGAGAGGAAAATGCCAGACCAAAGAAAATGAATTTCTTTCTGCAGGCAATATGGAGCCACCATAGGACTTTGAACAGATTAGAAAACTCCCAGCAGGCCCCTGAGGGTTAGAACGAGTCCACCGCCTTCCTAATGACCCATTCTTGTACTCAGCGATTTAAAGAATATTTTGCATCTAGCATAAATCTCTCTATTGGCTCCGTGGAAAACACCCACACCCACCCATTGCCTACCTCACTGATTTTTAAAACGGTTTCAATTCCCTTTTAAGGCTGTTGGTGGGCCCACATATTTACCAGACTATTGACAATTTCACACATTCAAATTACAACCTCCAACTTCTGCAAATAAAAGATCTTTATGTTCCCCAGTTGTGAAGTTTACTTGCAATTTCTATGTAGAACGTTCCATCTGTGCTTGCATTCAGAGACTCTGTGAGCACATCTGCTCACTGCCACATTTGAGAATCCCCAAGAAAAAGAAGGTTGTGTTGTAAAGGGCCTGGCAGCCCCACCTCTTTCCAAAGGACGCCTCGCAGATGCTGTGCTAGAGTGAAACAGTCACGACAGAGGCACCGACCCCAACAGTGTGTCCAACTATTCTGAGAAGTCCAACACCAAAGGAAGGCCACAATGGTGAGCTTGATAAGAGCTCCATCAGGCCTTTTGTGCTACTGATAAGATGCCCTGTTTGGGCATTCTGTGGGTCATTCTGTCACTCAGTAAGTATTTGAAATAGTGGATGTGAAAGGCCTGTGTGACTGTGTTGAGAAATTAAAGGTTAGAGGCTCTTCTCATCACTTATTGAGTTGCAGGACCAATACTCTACATGTACCACAAGAGGAAGAAAGGAGGAGTAAAGTAGGAGGTTATGATTAAACAAGGACTTTGCAGGCAGATAGACCTGGGTTTGAGTCCAGGCTCTACCCTGTATTGGCCATGAGACATTGAACTTGACCTCTCAAAGTCTTTGGTTTCCGTACCTGCACAATCACATAATAAGAATTACTTTGTGGAATTTTGAGGTTCATTCTATAAGATGATTTGTATACAGTTTTTATCTCAGAATAAGTCCCCAGTAAAGCTTAAAAAATCCCCTTCTCTTATAACCATGTTGCAAGCAGTTCTCTACATTAAGCCATTAGATGGATGATAGGATTCATGGGACCGAGGAAATTTCGAGAAGCATCAGTGTAATGGAATAATCAGAAGGCATCATGGAGACCAGAAATTGTAGCCTGGGATTGAGCCCCAAGAAGTATGTCAGCAGGGCTTTGTAGTTCTCTCCTGTAGAATTTAATACAGTGTATTCCAGTTGAGATATGACTGGACTCTAAAGATCAGGGGCCATGCTTGATTCTTCCTTGTAGCGGTTCCAGTGCCTAGCACTGTGCAAGGCACCCAGAAATGGACTATAAATATGGGGTGGATGGATGGGTGGATGGAACTAACGAGAGAAATTTTAAGAGACTAACATCCTAAAAAAGAAGAAAGCAGTGCAAAGGTATGGAGGTGGGGATAAGATGGACCATGACATTTTTGGCTAATAATGAACTCATGACGTTTGGAGCAGGGAATGTGTACTAGGGAACTACAGGAATGTAAGTGTCTCAATATTAGAACCAAACTCAGGGTCCTTTGTAGGCTGGGAAGAGGTGGTCACCTGATATAGAAGTCATTTGGGACATCTTCAGCTGGAGAGTATCAGGTGAAGAAAGGTGTTAGGAGAGTTGGTCTGACAGCAGTGTGAACAAAAGACCTAGAGGTGACAGAAATAAGAGGGTGAAGCCAGTCAGGCTACTATGGGGAAGCAGAAGGTGCAGGAAATAGAAATGACTTTGGAGTCAGTGGGCTCAGGTTCAAATCCTGGCTCAGCTGTGTGACATTAGACATGTTGCCTAACATCTCAGAGTCTCTGTTTCCTCAAAACACCTGGCATATAATCCTGTTCCCTTCTCCTTGCGATTCAATTTACTTTGGGAATATCTTTAAACAATAGTAACACTTGATACTGAGTACTTCCTTGGTGGAAGGCCCTACATCAGGGCTTTGTGGGCACTGCCTGCTTTCCCTAAATTAATAGTTACAACAATTCTAGGAGGTACATAATATTATTGTCCCCATTTAATAGATGGAGAAACTGAGACTTAGGACAGTTTAATGACTTGTGCAGTCTCTCTCAGCTGATGGGAGAGGCAGGATTTAAACTCAGGTCAACCTGATGCCTGAGCTTGCATTCATTATTTCTTGTTAAGCTTTTATTATCATGTAATGCATGTGGTGAGTAGCCTCCTAAAATGACTCCTCCCTCCCAGTATTCACACCCATGTGTAATCTCCTGCCTGTGAGTTTGGACTGGACCTAGTGACTTGCTTCTATGAGTAGAATATGACGGGTGATGAGATGTCACTTCCATGATTAGGTTACAAATGACTATGTCTTCCACGTTGGCAGCACCCTTTCTATTTCCTTCTTGGCTTGCATGCTTCGGTAAAGCAAACCGCCATGTGGGAGAGGCCCACGTGGCAAGGAATTGGGGGTGACCTCTGGCCTATAGCCAGCAAGCAACTGAGACCCTCTATCTAACAGCCCATGAGGAAGTGAATCCACCCACAACCACATGAGAGTTGAAAGCAGAGCCACCCCAGCTGAGCCTTGAGATGGGGCTGCAGCCCCAGCCGACATCTTGCTTCAGAAGCAGAGGACCCAGTTAAGCCATGCCCAGATTCCTGACGCACAGAAACTGTAAGATCATAAATGTTGTCGTTTCAAGTCCTGTGTTTTGGGATAATTTGTTATGTGGTGGTGGTAACTAATACAACATGCATAGAGAAAAGTGTGTCCATCATTATTGGACAGCTTGATGAATTTTCACCAAGGAAGCACACCTGTGTAACCAGTACTGCAATCATTGATTGATATAATCAAGAGATAGAACATCACCAGCACCCCAGAAGCTGTGGTGACACACCTCCTAGTCCCCATGCCCCTCCACCCCAAGGAAAATTTCTCAAGATCTATCAACATAGATTAGTTTTGCCTGATTTTGAACTTCATAAAAATGGAATCATGTGGTAAGTATATATTTGTGTGTGACTTCTCTCTTGGAGCCTGCCTCCTTAATCTCTCCCTAAATTTCCTCAACAATGGAACAAGCGATCTTCATTATTAGTCTTATCTTGCTATGATCTTCATCTATCCCACAAAACTAATTCTGTGTATTTTATCCATCCCGTATAATAATTCTGTATATGTATTCTGCATAACAAATATCCCCAAAATGTCACTTAAAAAGAAGTTCAGCTTTTCCTGTCATGGAGATGTGATGCTTATACTTTTTATAAACCATTTAAAGAAATTGAACAACCCTTAAGGGATTCTCTGTTTTTGTCCCTTGTTGTCCTAAATTCACCAGGACACTCTGGGTAAGTCACTCCACTTTTCTGGGCCAAGGTTTTCTCTTGTGCAAAATCAGGCAGTTTGACCTAATTTTAAGTTTCAACTGTGGAGTCCTGAACTTGTGAGAAGAACTTCTGGTCCAGATTATGACACACCCCCTAATGTCACCCCTTTACTCAGACATGTTGACAAATTTAAGTAATTTTCAAAATCTAGTTTAATTTTAATTCATCTGAAACACACATAAAATTGACCACTTGGGATGGGGAGAGATTATGAAATGAAATAAATAATAAATAGGATGTGAATTCAAAAGAGCTGGGAATCATAGGCCTGGAAAAAAATGATGCCTTAGCTTTTTCAAGTGGAAAATGAGGCCAATAAAGACAAATTACAATGATAATTGCCTGGTTCTAATCAGTGGCAAATTATGGGTAAGTAGGTAACTGGGCAGTTAGTCCCAGAAAAAGCCATTTGCTCTGTGATATTAGACACAGATTTGAAAATTTAGCCTTGAATAAAAACACTTTAACTCCCATGAGCAATTTCTTTCCACTTCTGCACATTTAATCCTTTCCGTTGGTTATTCAGAGTTTGTACAGCCCTGTGTTCACCTGTACTTACACCAAGAACATATGGCACTACTAGTAGGAAAGGGGAGCGAGTTCTCAGGTGTAGATTTTGCCCTGAACCTGTGTCACCTACTGGGGTCATCTTGTAGCTAGATTTGTCCAGAAGTTCTATGATAGCTTTCTACTTAAGGCTGATCAAATTTAGAACCATAGAATTTCCACACCTTATTTACCAACTCACTTTTTTATTAAAGCAAATGAAAAGAAGCCTTATCCAAGCCCATTGCTCTGATGTACTTGATCTCTCCTTACTCCTCAGGTACTTCATTGTGAATCATCCTTGCCTCTGCTCCCTATGCCCTGCTCACATGGATTCTCATCAGTTCTAAGGTTTAGAGAAAACATTTTCATGTTTCTAGGACTTCATATAATTGGCCCTTTCTAAATGCTCCTTTCAAGAAGCATCCCTTGCACACCCTAACCAGTAGCTTCTTCCCTGGTCATCTCTCTTACTGCATCCTAATTCTTACAGTGACATACCATCATTCTTCCATTCATTTTTGTTGTTGTTGTTTAAAAGTAAATTCTTTATTAAATATAATTTACATGCCATAAAATTCACCCTTTTAAAGTTTACAAATCAGTGGTTTCTAGTATATTCACGAGGTGTGCAATCATCACTATTACCTAATTCCAGAACATTTTCATCATTCAAAAAGAAACAGTCACTCCCAAATCTCCCTTCCTACAAACCCCTGGAAACCACTAATCTACATTCTATATCTATGGATTTGTCAATTCTGGACATTTTGTATAAATGGAATACTGTAATATGTGGTCTTCTGTATCTGGCTTCTTTCACTCAGCATAATGTTTTCCAGTTTCCTCTATGTTGTAGCCTGTATCAGAATTTTATTCCCTTTTGTAGCTGAATAAATTCCATTGTATGGATATACCACATTTGTTTATCCATTCATCAGCTGATGGGTAATTGGGTTCTTTTTACTTTTTGATAATTATGAATTATGCTGCTATGAACATTCACGTACAAATGACATTTATTTGTACATGAATGACATTTGTGTGACATTTATTTTCTTCTATTCACTTGTTCTTTTTCTGTCTCCACAATTACGATGAAATGTCCATGAGGTCAAATTCCTCATCTGTCTCATTTACTGCTGTTTCCCCAAAGCCCTGAGACAGAGTCTGGCGACTAAACATTTGATAAGTGAATAGAAAAGTAACAAAACAGTGAAGCAGATATTATAGAACACTTTTTTTTTTTTTTTTTTTGCGGTACACGGGCCTCTCACTGTTGTGGCCTCTCCCGTTGCGGAGCACAGGCTCCGGACACGCAGGCTCAGCGGCCATGGCTCACGGGCCCAGCCGCTCCGCAGCATGTGGGATCTTCCCAGACCGGGGCACGAACCCGTGTCCGCTGCATCGGCAGGTGGACTCTCAACCACTGCGCCACCAGGGAAGCCCTATAGCACATATTTTTAAAACCAACTTTATTGTTACAATAAGTGTCATTCATTACATACAAACCTTACACCCAATAAAACATACACACTTTTAGTGTACCATTTGATGAGTTTTGACAAATGTAAATACTCGTATAACTACCACCATAATCAAGATAAAAAACATGACAGTCAAGATGTAAAACCTTTACATAACAAAATATTCCCTTGTGCCCCTCCCAGTCCCTGTTTAGCCCCCGATCCCATCCCTAAGTAAACAGTGATCTGCTTTCTATCACTTGCCAAGATCTGCCTTTGCTAGAATTTCATATAAATTGAATCACATACTATGTGTTCTTTTGCATCTCAAGTCTTTTGCTTAACACCTTTCTGATACTTATCCTTCTTCTTTCATGTATTGGTAAGTGTGTTCCTTTTCATGACTGAGTAGTATTCCACTGGAAGTGTATGCTACAATTTATTTATCCATTCATCTGATAAGGGATATTAGGATATTCCCAGTTTTTGGCTTATGAATAATGTGTCTATGAACATTTTAAACCCAAGAGTGGAATTGCTGCCTCAGTGGAAATTGCTGTTGAACTTTATAGAAGCTGCTCAACTTCTGCCCAAAATAGTTACACTATTTTATATTCCCATCAACAATACATGAACTTTCCAGTAGCTCCCCATCCTCATCACACTTGATATTATCTATTTTTAAATTTTAGTCATCTGGGTGGATATGTATTGGTATCTTTTTCTGGGTTTCATTTGAAATTTTTTGATGGCTTCATGATATTAAGCATCTTTTCATGTGATTTTTGGCCTTTGGTGAAGTATCTGTTCAAGTCTTTTGCCGACTTTTTTTTGAGTTGTTTATTTTCTTAAAGTGTTCTTTATATATTCTGATTATAAGTCCTTAGTCAGATACATGTATGGCAAATATTTTCTCACACTTTGGCTTGCTTTTTTTCATTTTCCTAATGGTCTTTCAAAGAGTAAAATATTTAAAATTTGGTACAATAGAATTAATCATTTTTTTTCCTATTTTCCTTTATGGATTATGCTTTTGTGTCCCAATTAGTAAATTTTCTGCCTATGTCAGGATCACAAAGATTTTTTTCCTGTTTTCTTCTAGAAGTTTTATAGTTTTACCTTCTATGTGTAGGTCTAGGTAGGCTTTGAATTAATGTTGTGTATGATAGAAAGTAAGGGTTGAGACTCATTCATCTGTACCCATTTGGTCCAACATCATGTGCTGAAAAGATTATTCTTTTCCCATTTAATTCCTTGGCTCCTTGTTGAAAATCAATTGATCATACATGTGTACCTCTATTTTTGAACTCTTCTGTTCCATTGATCTACATGTCTATCCTTATATCAATACCATACTACCTTGATTACTATAGATTTGTAGTGAGTCTGGAAATCTGGTAGTATAGGTCCTCCACTTTTGTTCTTTTTACAACTTATTTTGCTAGTCTAAGTATTTTGCATTTCTATATAAATGCTAGAAAATCTTATTAATTTCTACAGAAAATCCTCATAGGATTTTAGTTGGAATTGCATTGACTGGGCAGGTCAGTTTGGGGAGAATTCATACATTAAAAACATTAAGACTTTCAATCCATGTGTATGTTATATCTCTCAGAGATTTTTTTAAGGTCTTCCTCAATTTTTTTCAGCAATATTTTATAGTTTTAGATATTCAACTCTTATACCTATTTTAATGTATTTATCCCTAGGTATCTCATGTTTGTATGCTATTATTTTTAAATTTTAATTTCTAATTATTCATTTTAGCATATAGAAATAGAATTGATTTCATATATGGACCTTGTATCCTGCTGTCTTGCTAGACTCACTTATTACTTATAGTAGCTTTTTAAAAGATTCCTTTTAATTTTCTCTATATATGATCATGTCATCTGAAAATAAAGTTTTACTTCTTCTTTTCCAATCTATATGCCTTTTATTTCATTTTCTTGACTTCCACTGTCAAGGACTTCTCAAATGATGTCAAATAAGAGTGAAGAAAGTAGACATCCTTGTCTTATTCCTGAACTAGAGGAAAAACATTCAGGCTTACACTCTTTTTTTTTTTTTTTTTTTTTTTTTTTTAACATCTTTATTGGGGTATAATTGCTTTACAATGGTGTGTTAGTTTCTGCTTTATAACAAAGTGAATCAGCTATACATATACATATGTTCCCATATGTCTTCCCTCTTGCATCTCCCTCCCTCCCACTCTCCCCATCCCACCCTTCCAGGCTGTCACAAAGCACCGAGCTAATATCCCTGTGCCTTGCGGCTGCTTCCCCCCAGCTATCTACCTTACTACGTTTGTTAGTGTGTATATGTCCATGACTCTCTCTCGCCCTGTCAAAACTCACCCCTCCCCCTCCCCATACCCTCAAGTCCGTTCTCCAGTAGGTCTGCGTCTTTATTCCTATCTTACCCCTAGGTTCTTCATGACATTTTTTTCCCTTAAATTCCATATATATGTGTTAGCATACGGTATTTGTCTTTTTCTTTCTGACTTACTTCACTCTGTATGACAGACTCTAGGTCTATCCATCTCATTACAAATAGCTCAATTTCATTTCTTTTTAAGGCTGAGTAATATTCCATTGTGTATATGTGCCACATCTTCTTTATCCATTCATCCGATGATGGGCGCTTAGGTTGTTTCCATGTCCTGGCTATTGTAAATAGAGCTGCAATGAACATTTTGGTACATGACTCTTTTTGAATTTTGGTTTTCTCAGGGTATATGCCAAGTAGTGGGATTGCTGGGTCATATGGTAATTCTATTTGTAGTTTTTTAAGGAACCTCCATGCTGTTCTCCACAGTGGCTGAACCAATTCACATTCCCACCAGCAGAGCAAGAGTGTCCCCTTTTCTCCACACCCTCTCCAGCATTTATTGTTTCTAGATTTTTTTGATGATGGCCATTCTGACTGGTGTGAGATGATATCTCATTGTAGTTTTGATTTGCATTTCTCTAATGATTAATGATGTTGAGCATTCTTTCATGTGTTTGTTGGCATTCTGTATATCTTCTTTGGAGAAATGTCTATTTAGGTCTTCTGCCCATTTTTGGATGGGGTTGTTTGTTTTTTTGTTATTGAGCTGCATGAGCTGCTTGTAAATTTTGGAGATTAATCCTTTGTCAGTTGCTTCATTTGCAAATGTTTTCTCCCATTCTGAGGGTTGTCTTTTGGTCTTGGTTATGGTTTCCTTTGCTGTGCAAAAGCTTTGAAGTTTCATTAGGTCCCATTTGTTTATTTTTGTTTTTATTTCCATTACTCTAGGAGGTGGGTCAGAAAGGATCTTGCTGTGATTTATGTCATAGAGTGTTCTTCCTATGTTTTCTTCTAAGAGTTTGATAGTTTCTGGCCTTACATTTAGGTCTTTAATCCATTTTGAGCTTATTTTTGTGTATGGTGTTAGGGAGTGATCTAATCTCATACTTTTACATGTACCTGTCCAGTTTTCCCAGCACCATTTATTGAAGAGGCTGTCCTTTCTCCACTGTACATTCCTGCCTCCTTTATCAAAGATAAGGTGTCCATATGTGCGTGGGTTTATCTCTGGGCTTTCTATCCTGTTCCACTGATCTATCTTTCTGTTTTTGTGCCAGTACCATACTGTCTTGATTACTGTTGCTTTGTAATATAGTCTGAAGTCAGGGAGCCTTATTCCTCCAGCTCCTTTTTTCGTTCTCAAGATTGCTTTGGCTATTCGGGGTCTTTTGTGTTTCCATACAAATTGCGAAATTTTTTGTTCTAGTTCTGTGAAAAATCAGGCTTACACTCTTAAATATGGTGTTACCTGTAGGGTTTTTGTAGGTGTCCTTTATCAATGTGAAGAAATTCCCCTTCTATTCCTACTTTGCTGAGGTGTTTTTTTTTTTAATCATGAAAGTACATTGAAAATGTCAAATGAATGTGCTGTGTCGATATTATGGTTTTCTCCTTTATAATGTTAATAAGGTGTATTACACTGTTTGATTTTCAAATTTTAAACTACCTTGGCATTCCTGGGATAACTCTTACCTGATCATGATGTAGTACTCCTTATATATATTATAAAGTTTTACTTACTAAAATTATGTTAAGAACTTTTGAGTCTGTATTCCAGTAGTTTTCTTCTCTTACAATATCGTTGTCAAGTTTTGATGTCAAAGTGATTCTGACCCTAGAAAATAAGATGGGAAGAGCTCCCTCTTCTATTTTCTGAACTAGTTTTTTAGCATTGGTTAATTTCTTCCTTAAATGATTGATAGTGTCCATGAGTGAAGTCATCTGGGCATAAAGTTTTCTTTATAATAAGGGTTTCTTTAAAATATGAATTCAATTTCTTTAACATATATAGGACTATTAATATTTTCTACTTTTTGGTTTCAGCTTTGCTTATTTGTGTCTTTCAAGAAATTTCTCAAACCTCCATACTGTATTCCACAGTGGCTGCACCAATTTACATTCCCACCAACAGTGTGTAAAAGTTCCTGTTTTTCCACATCCTTGTCAACATTTGTTATTCATGTTCTTTTTGATGATAACCATTCTGACAGGTGTAAGGTGATATCATGTTTTGGTTTTGAGTTGCATTTCCCTGATGATTAGCAATATTGAGTATCTTTTCATGTGCCTGTTGGCCATCTGTATTTCCTCTTTGGAAAAATGTCTATTCAGTTCTTCTGCTCATTTTTTAATTGGTTTGTTTGTTCTTTTGATGTTGAGTTGTATGAGCTGTTTATATATATGTTGGATATTAATCCTTTATCTGTCATATTATTTGCAAATACTTTCTCCCATCCAGTAGGTTGTCTTTTCATTTTTTTGATGATTTCCTTTGCTGTGAAAAAGCTTTTAAGTTTAATTAGGTCCCATTTGTTTATTCTTACTTTTGTTTCCTTTACTTTAGGAGATGGATCCAAAAATATATCACTGTGATTTATGTCAAAGAGTGTTCCGTCTTTGTTTTCCTCTAGGCATTTTATAGTATCCAGTCTTACATTTAGGTCTTTAATCCATTTTGAGTTTATTTTTGTATATGGTGTTAGAGAATGTTCTAATTTCATTCTTCAACATGTAGCTGTCCAGTTTTCTCAGCACCACTTATTGAAGAGACTGTCTCTTCTCCATTGTATATTCTTGCCTCCTTTGTCATAGATTAATTGACCATAAGTGCATGGGTTTATTTCTGGGCTTTCCATCTTGTTCCATTGATCTATATGTCTGTTTTTGTGCCAGTACCATACTGTTTTGATTACTGTGGCTTTGTAATATAGTCTGAAGTCAGGAAGCACGATTCTACCATATGACCCAGAAATTCCACTTCTGGATATATATCTGAAAAAAAGACAAAAGCATTAGTTTGAAAAGATATGGGTACCCCAATGTTCATAATAGCATAATTTACAATTACCAAGATATGAAAGCAGTCTAAGTGCCCATCAACAGATGAATGGATGAAGAAGTGGTGGTATATATACACAATGGGATATTACTCAGCCATAAAAAAGGAACAAAATTGGGTCATTTGCAGAGACATGAATGGACTTAGCGGGCATTATGCTCAGTGAAATGAGTCAGACAGAGATAGATAATCACTGTATGGTGTCATGAGGAATCTAAAATATACAACAAACTACTGAAGATAACAAAAAAAGAAGCAGACTCACAGATAGAGAGAACAAACTAGTGGTTACCAGTAGTGGGGAGGGGCAATATAGGGGTGAGGTAGTGGGAGGTACAAATTATTGGTTGTGAGATAAGCTCAAGGATATATTGTACAACATGGGAAATATAGCCAATATTTTGTAGCAACTGTAAATGGAAAGTAACCTTTAAAAATTGTATGAAATTTTTTTAAAAAGGAAATTGTCTATTTCAATTAAATTTTAAAATTTATTGACAAGCATTGTTCAAAATACTTTGCTATTCTTTTACTGTCTATAGAATCTTTAATAATTTAGGATCCAGTGATGTCCCCTATTGCATTCCTAATATTGGTAATTTGTGTCTCTTCTCTTTATTTCTTAATCAATCTAGGTAATAGTTTATTAATTTTGTTGATTTTTCAAAATTTTTGGTTTAATTCATTTTTCTCTATTGTTTATCAACTTTCTATTTCATTGATGTCTGCTCTTTATTATTTTCTTCTACTCATTTTGAGTTAATATTCTCTTCTTTATCTAGATTCTTAATGGAATACTTGGTTCATTGATTTTGAGCCTTTAAAAAAAATCTTTTTATACCATTTAAAGCTATAAATCCCTGTTTTATATATTATGTTTTCATTTTAGTTTAGTTCAGAATATTTTCTAATTTCTCATATGATTTTGGTTTTGACCCATAGATTATTTAGAAGTATTTTCCTTAATTTCCAATTATCTGGGAATTTTCCACACATTGTTCCGCTATTGATTTCTACTTTGATTCTAGAAAGAATGCTGAAAGAACATAGTCAGTATGATTTTAAATCTTTTAAATGTACTGAAAGCCTCTTTTTGGAGTTCAGCATATGGTTTATCTTGGTGACTATTGCATATGTCCTTGAAGTGCATGTATATACTGCTGTTGTTTGTTGGAGCAGTCTATAAATGTCACTTAGGTCAGATTCATTAAAAGTGTTGTTCATGTTTTCCATATATTTACTGATTTTCTGTCTACTTCTATTGATTACTGAAAGAGTGCTGGAGTTTCCAACTATGGTTGTAAATACGTGGCTTTCTTTGTGAAGTTCTGTCAGGTTTTGTTTCATGAAGATCAGTTTTGAAGCTCTGTTTTTAGGATTGTTATGGCATCTTGATGACTTGACCCCAATATCATTATATGATGTTCCTCTTTATCCCTGTTAACATTCCTTGTTCAGAAGTCTATTTGGCTGATGTCAGTATAGCCACTGCAGCTTTCTTATGATTGTTGTTTACATGCTATAACTTTTTCCTGCCTTTGACTTTCAGCCCATTTGTGTCTTCATATTTAAAATAGGTTTCTGGTACATAATATATAGTTGGGGTTTGCACTTTTTTATTCTAGTCTGAAAGTCTCTGCCTTTTAATTGTAACCTTTAGGTCACTTACAATTGATGTATTATTTACATGTGTGCATAAGTCTACCATCTTGCTATGTGTTTTCTATTTGCCCCATCTGTTCTTTGTTCCGCTTTTCCTCCCTTCTTTTGGATTATTTGAGTATTTTTAAGGGTTCCATTTTTTCTCCATTATTTTTTTATTTTTTTATTTTTATTTTTTTGGCTGCACTGTGCAGCTTGCGAGATCTTAGTTCCCCAACCAGGGACTGAAGCCAGGCCCTCAGCAGTGAAAGCATAGAGTCCTAACCACTGGACTGCCAGGGAATTACCTCTCTATTATTGATATATTAGCTATGCTTTATTTTTAAAAATTACTCTATGGTGTGCATTATATATCTTTAATATATCACAGCATAACTTCAAATGATACATTAGCACTTCCTGAACCTTATGACAACATACTTCTATTTTCTCCTTCCCATTTTTTGTGCTACTTTTATCATAGATTTACTTCAACATATGTTATTAACTTCCTGATAATGTATTACTGTTTTTATTTTAAACAGGCAATTATCTTTTAAAGAAATTTAAAATGAGAAATTTTTTTTTATTGAAGTATAGTTGATTTACAATATTGTGTTAGTTTCAGGTGTACAGTATAGTGATTCCTTTTTTTTCAGATTATATTCCATTATAGGTTACTACAAGATTCTGGGTATAATTCCCTGTGCTTTACAGTAAATCCTTGTTGCTTATCTATTCTATGTATAGTAGTTTGTATCTGTTAATCCCGTACTCCTAATTTGTTCCTCCCATTTGGTAACCATAAGTTTGTTTTCTATGTCTGTGAGTCTGTTTCTGTTTTGAATGTGGATTTATTTGCATTATTTTTTAGATTCCACATATAAGTTGTATCATATGGTATTTGTCACTCTGAGTATTCTCTAGGTCTACCCATGTTGCTGTAAGTGGCAATATTTCATTTTTTTGTGGCTGAGTAATAGTCCATTTGTATATGTATACCACATCTTCCTAAGCCAATTGTCTGTTGATGGGCATTTGGGTTGCTTCCATGTCTTGGCTATTGTAAATAGTGGTGTTATTTTTTTTACACTTATCTACCTATTCATTATTTCCAGTGTTATTTATTCATTGGTACATTCATTTTGTATCTTTTGCAGTGCAGGCCTTTCAGTGACAAATTCTCTCAACTTTTCTATGTCTGAAAACATCTTAATTTTGTCTTCATTTTTGGAAGATATTTTTCCTGGCTCTAAAATTCTATATTAACCGTTTGTATTTCCTTTCAGCCCTTTGAAAATGTCATTTCATTTTTTTCTGGATTGCATAGTTTTTGCTTGTTTATTTGGGTTTTTTATTCTGGATTGCATAGTTTTTGACATGAAGATTTTTGTCATTTTTATCTTTATTCCTCTGAATTTAATAAGTCTTTTTTCCATTCTGCTTTTAAGGTTTTGTTCCTTTGGTATTTATTTTCAGTATTTGATTATGATGTGCCTTGGTATGGTTTTCTTTGTGTGTATCCTGCTTGGGGTTCATTGAGTTTCTTCAGTCTGCAATTTATAGTTTTCATTAAATTTGGAAAATATTTGAATCTATTCTCTTCCAATAATTTCCTCCTCACCATGATGCATATGTTAGACCACTAGATAGTATCCTATAATTCAATGGGATTCTGTTCATTTTTCTTTCTGAAATTTATTTTGGATTGTTTCTATAGCTACATCTCCTGGATCACTAACTTTATTCTTTAGTATTTAATTTGCTGCATTTAAATTACTAATCTTACCCAGTGAATTTTTAATTTCAGATATTGTCCTTTTCATCTCTAGAAGTTCCACTGGTTCTCTTTACATCTTTGATTTCTCTTCTCAGTATATTCAGGTTTTCCTTTAAATACTTGAAAATAGTTAAAATAACTTTTTAAACCTCCTTCTCTGCTAATTCCATCATCTTTATCATTTCTGGGCCTGTTTCTTTGATCATTTATTTTTTTCCTGCTTCTGTGCCTGTCAGGTAATTTTTATTGGGTGCTGGACATTGTAAATTTTACATTTCAGGGATTAGATTTTGTTGTCTCCTTTTAGAGAGTTCTGGGGGGTGCATTTTACTTGCATGCAAGTCAGTTTCATCCCTTCTAGGCTTGTTTTTACTTTGTTATGGTGGGTCTACAATAGCCTTTAGTAAAATACTAATAGGTGTAGCCTTTTGGTGTGTGTGGGGGGGGGTCTCTACTGAATGACCCAAGTGATTGTTGAATCACCAGTGATAACTCTGGCTGGAATCAAATGGTTCACAAGCCTGTATGAGCTCTGGGAACCTGTCAGCTCATGACTCACTGGTTGGTCTTTACCTGCCTCATGGATTTTCATCCTCTACATGTAAGTCCCTGTTTTTAGCAAAGACTCCAGGGTATCCCTGTGCAGATTTGGGGAACTCTTTTCCTACAAAGCCCCATCTTCTCTGGGACTCAGCCCTCAGATTCTCTGCACTCACATTTCAGTCTCCTCACCTCAACTCTGCAAGTCCTCTGAACTCTGCTTGGGACCCCCTCCCTTCTCCACAGTCTGAATTATGCCTCCAGACATAGAGTCAGGGTGATCATAAGGCTTGTCTTGCTTGTTTTCATTCTCTCAGGGATCACAGATCTGCTTTGTCTGTTGTCCAGTGTCTGAAAACTGTTGTTTCATATATCGTGTCCAATTTTCCAATTATTGACGGCAGGACAGTAAATCAGTTCCCAGTTTTCCCATCATGACTGGAAGCAGAATTCTCTAACAGCACACATCTTTAAACAGAGTCAAATCTGATTACTTTATCACTAACCCTCACCCATTAGTAATTTATTCCAAATATAATCTTACGTTTGGTCAGAATATTATTGTTATGGTTGTTGCTGTTATCGAAGTCATAAAAGAATTATAACTATCAATTATTAAATGTTTATTATTTGTCAGTTATGTTGCTAAGCATTTTACCATTATTCTTTTCAGTATCGCTATCTTAAAATTGAGGTAACTGAGAGTATGGGACAGTAATGGTAGAGTCAGGATTCAAGCTCAAGTACCATATTTTTGTAACCCACCCCACTTTGTTTTGCATTTACCAAACCTTTGGTGGCATGAGGAAGAGGAGGGAGGTATATGTGATTATGGTAGATAGAAGCTCTATGCCATGTTTCTCAAATTGAGGTGAGATGAAAGGGATATAGTTCCCCGGGTTCTATCTCAAAACATCTTTGTCATCATTTCTGAGCAGTTATATATGTAATCTGTATTTTATTTAAGTTCTCAAGGGGTTCTTATACACAAACATTTGAGAATCATTACCCTGACTGAACTGAGGATTTAATATGTTTCCTCATGTTATTCTTAGCACTAACTGCTTCCAAACGATCAAGGAATCTCTTTCTTTACTTGCACGCCTGCTGATCCCCACCACTCCACAATTCCACCATCAAATATTTGAACTCCAAGACCTCCAGCATACTCTGTCCCACCAAGTTAAAAAATAAAGAGGAATTTCCACCATAAAATCTGTTCCATGGTGAAAAAGTCTTTCCTGGCCATTATCTATACCTGTTTTTTGTCATTTGCATTTAAATATAGTGACTTTCTTGTTAGAAAAACCCCAACAGTTGCAAGCTTTCAATTAGCCTCTGATACCCTCTGCTTTGAATCATAAAGCTTCTAACTACAAAGTCATGCTTATATCAAAACATAATGTTTTAAACTTTGGATTGAGGCATTCGACTCTATAGACTTTAGTTTCCATGTTTTTCAAATTAGTGGGTTAGATACTTGAAGGCTCTTGCAGCTCTAAAATTTTATTATTTAAATTATTAAATTTTTTAATAGCAAAAATGTATCCGTGTCTTTGCTTTGTTTTTAAACTACTTTAAAGAGATTTTGTTTCTAAAATTATATTCTCTGCAATTAATACTACAAGTCACAAGAATGCACGGTAGCATTTCCTGGCAACCCCAAATGGCAAAAATGCACCATGAAACAGCCTTTCCTCTACTGAAATGGTCATTCAGGCTCTTTGAAGTGTACAGCATGACTTACAAAATTTGGTTTGTCAAGGTGAAGAAGATTTATTGATCAAGGTGTAGCCCAACAATCAAAGGAAATGCTGAGTGTTTGTCTTTTTTAAAAAAATCCATCTCAAAGTCAAAACCAACCAAGAACATTTTGTATTGAGAATGGCCAAGCAAAGAAAAACATAGAGCTCTTTATCTGTGGTAAGAAGAGGTTTTGTCTGTCTCCTTTTTATTTAAATGGGAGTGTTTGGCTTATAAGATACTATGAATTGTTGAGTAGCTCTTACTTAAAGTGTAGCATAGAGGGTATTTAATTACTCCTCTGTGAGGGGCATGATGCATTTTAAAGCCTGGACCCGGGTTTTCTTACCAAGGATGTAGAAACCAGTAACAGAACTTAGTATTTATAATTTTGTCCCTGGCTCACTAAGGCAGCCCTAGCCAGCTGTGCAGTCAAAGTTACTGCATTTATTTGATCAGAAAATGATCACTGTGAACTATAAAAGCATCATTCATTTCTCATTTCCATTGATCTCCGGAGAGTTTCACTCAGACCTTGGCAGTAATTTCAAATGGCAGGTGGTGGGGCTATATTTTTCTATGATTAATCGTACAGTCCAAACTCAGTGAATACAGTTTATTAAAGAGAGCAGACTTCCTATTAATGAATGCTTAGTGCCAGAATTCAAGACTCAGAAGTTCCAGACCTAGAAATAAGGCAGACACTGGATTCTAAAAGAGGAGCCGTTACCCAAGGGCATCCCTGGAGAAACTCTTGCCAGATTCCTTCGGCACATATTGGAGCTAGTACGACCCATCAAGAGCTAGTTCACTTCGATATTATGCATTTCATATTTCATCCACTGTAAGGGCTTTATAGCCAAATATGACTGTGAAGACACAGGACCTAATTTTTAACGCTCAAATTATCCACTCTTTGTTCAACCCTAACAAACTTGTTAGAGGCTGTCCGAAAAACTTGGTCTGAGAACCAAGTATGGAATGATGACGTCACTTTATCCAACCAGATGCATTTGAACTATGAAAAATGGTCTTGCAAAACTCTGTTCATATTTAAAGACTTAATTATGTCTCCTCCCCATTCCCATAACTTTATTTGCCCTTCTTTGCTCCTCAGGCAGCCTCCAGACAGCCTCCTGGAATCAGTCTCATTTGTCTCATGTCCGTTCTATACACAGCCTCTTGATTACAGTGTTACAGGAAAGCGACATCTGAAATCAGTGTCAGTTGTTTTCAATCTTTTATCTGAAGGAAAGGCCTCTTGGAATTGACGAGGTTAGTACCGCAGTTTAGTGACTGATAACAACAAAGCTTTATTTCTCATTCATACTAGATACAGTTTTGAGTCATGGTGGTGGGGTGGGGGCGGGATGTTCTCATATCTTCTCACTCAGGAGCCAAGACAAATGGAGCCACTGTCGCCACCTGGAGTGGCACCCAATCGGTGCAGCAGGGGGAGGGAACATAGCAAATCACACATTTTTTCTTAAAGACTCTAAGAAGTGCTTCCATTTGCATTGCACATGGCCAAACCAAGCTACCTGATGGATGAGCAGAGAGATGTGATCCTACCACAGGCCCAGGAAGGGCAGACCTGAATGTATTGGTGGACCACACAGACAACTACATAGTCTATCAGTCTGGTCACCAAACAGTACACTTTCTTTCTTATGCACAAAAATACCCTTGTCCCTTATGAAAGTTCCATTCAGGCAGGACATGAAGCTCAAGGTCCAGGATCTCTGAATAATGTAAGGTAGTCTCTACATCAAGTCTGTGTCCAGAACTGAAAAGATGAGGAAGCTGTTCATCACACATGCACTCTATAATGATGGCATAGGGACAAGGTAAGCTTAATAAATGCTCCCATGCATAAAGGGGAAAGACACTGATCTGTAGCAGTTCTGTAATCCTGCTGGGCAGACGTTATGAAGTTTTTTCCCTCCCCAGAGGAAAGATCGTGATCCCATTCTCTTGGAATTTCTCCCCTGTCCATTGTCCTTTGGGAACACCATCTCTGTCCTCTAGGAGATTCTTCCTTTGCAAACATTCCCCTTGGCTACGTTTGAATTGGGGAATAAGTCTTCCTTTGGAGAAGAATACCTTTCCCAGCTCACACTCTGCATGGACAGAGTTGGGACCCAAAAGGTGACTTGAAGTCTAGAACCATCACTTCCTCTTTTAGTCCCAGTGATGTATCCTTTATTATTACAACTTGCCTCCCAAACATGCCTTGTTAACTTTGTGATTCCAGCCAACAATTTGTGCTGATAGCCACACCCATCATTCATTTCAAAATACAATCCTCATATTTGCTGTATTTCCGTGCTTTCCTACTGCCTGCTTCCTTCTTTCTCAAAATAAATCACTACATCTTGAACCTATCAGGTGTTGGTGAGGGAATCACATCCTTATTTTTTTTTTCCCCTGAGATATTTGGCCCACTTGATAGGATTCACTGGATCTTTAGTTGACACCTTAATCCAGTCAAAAAGTCAACCATTAGGTGTGATGGCTACACCCTTCATCTGACTCTTGCCACAGACTGAGTTTTTACTTTTGACCTTTACGGTTCCAAGATTTGAACATGTGGAGCATGTAGTTGAGAAGCAGTTGTCCCTTCCAACCTTATGAGTCTTTGAATTCATGGACCCCTTTTCCTTTCCTTTCCTGTTTGCAAACTGACCAATTCTTTTATGAGTTCATCTCGTACTTGAAATACCTTGCCAAATGCAGCCAATAGCAATCTTTATACCCTAATCATATTCTGTTTTCCAACCTATCCACCTAAGTGTGCATGATATCATTAGGGATGTGATGTGCTTCCCAATGTCACGACAGGTGACAATCTGCCAAACATTTTTCTACTCCCTAATGTGGATCACCATCTCCCCAACCTCTGACTACAGTTTCTTTGCTACTTCCTAGTGACTGCTGACCCAATGCCACAGATTTTAGGTTTGGATTACAGCAGCAGCTCACTGCAAGGTGCCAATTTCTGTATGAGTGAGTATGGGCTATGTGTACTGCAGTAACAAGCATCCTTAAATCTCAGTGTCTTAAAAAAACAAACACTTATTTTCTGCTTATATCACATGTCCATTTCCAGTTAGCAGACGTCTCTGCCCCATGAAGCTCTCACTGAGGGACCCACAGTCATGAAGCTTTGACAATCTGAAATATCTCTAGTAACCATGACAGGGAAGTGAAGGAAGCACATGTTTGCTCTTCCTAGAAATGGCCAGGCAGCACTGCTATTCACATTTCTTTGGCCAAAAGAAGACATGTGACATTAATTGACTTCAAGTATGGGAGTGCCAGCCTGCTAAGTTTCTGAAAAGGAGGAAGGTGCTCAAACTATAGATTTCTACCTCATCACTGTTATTCCCTAGCCCCCTCCCACAGGCTCCATGTTTTAAAGGATTTTTACCAGCCAAACCACGTTAATTATGTGATAGTTTCTCCACTTAAAGTATTCAAAGACTTACAGGTGCAAATACAGATGTAGCTCTCTAAACAGTTACTGAATATCAAAACTATCTGGGGCTTCGCTGGTGGCGCAGTGGTTAAGAATTCTCCTGCCAATGCAGGGGACGTGGGTTTGTAGTCCTGGTCCAGGAAGATCCCACATGCCGCAGAGCAACTAAGCCTGCGTGTCACAACTACTGAGCCCGTGTGCCCCAACTACTGAAGCCCACGCACCTAGAGCCTGTGCTCTGCAACAAGAGAAGCCACCGCAGTAAGCCCGTGCACCACAATGAGGTGTAGCTCCCCCTCGCCACAACTAAAGAAAGCCCGTGCACAGCAGCGAAGACCCAACACAGCCAAAAATAAATAAAATAAAATTTAAAAATTTATAAAAAAAAGTTTTTAAAACTATCTGTGTAACCTTATTGAAAATTAATGTACAATTTCCATTAGGCTGTATAAAATTATGAACATGGCCCATGAACCCACATAATTGCCTCTGGGACCCTAGAAATTCAGGTGCCTTGGGAAGGTGGCCATTATTAGGTCTTTATCAAGTAGGTTCTGTGCACAGAATTTTCTAGGAAGAAGAAAAAGAGCTGAAAGGGGAGGAAAAAGGACAGAGACAGTAATCTAATTTATAATTTTGCCTGGGCCCTGTCTACACCCACCAGTACCCCTACTAGCTCAAATGGCCATGTTCTTCTGAGTGCATTCTTCTCCCCCTCCCTCCCTCCTCCTCCTCCCCCTCCCTCCCTCCTCCTCCTCCCCCTCCCTCCCTCCTCCTCCTCCCCCTCCCTCCCTCCTCCTCCTCCCCCTCCCTCCCTCCTCCTCCTCCCCCTCCCTCCCTCCTCCTCCTCCCCCTCCCTCCCTCCTCCTCCTCCCCCTCCCTCCCTCCTCCTCCTCCCCCTCCCTCCCTCCTCCTCCTCCCCCTCCCTCCCTCCTCCTCCTCCCCCTCCCTCCCTCCTCCTCCCCCTCCTCCCCCTCCTCCCCTCCCTTCTCCTCCTCCCCCTCCCTCCCTCCTCCTCCCCCTCCCTCCCCTCCTCCCCTCCCTCCCTCTCCCTCCTCCCCTCCTTCCCTCCTCCTCCCCCTTCCTCCTCCTCCCCCTTCCTCCTCCTCCCCTTCCTCCCTCCTCCTCCCCCTCCCTCCCTCCTCCTCCCCCTCCCTCCCTCCTCCTCCCCCTCCCTCCCTCCTCCTCCCCCTCCTCCCCCTCCCTCCCCCTCCTCCCCCTCCCTCCCCCTCCTCCCTCCCTCCCTCCCCCTCCTCCCCTCCTTCCCTCCTCCTCCCCCTTCCTCCTCCTCCCCCTTCCTCCTCCTCCTTCCCTTCCTCCCCCTCCTCCTCCCCCTCCCTCCCTCCTCCTCGTCCTTCTCTCTCTCTCTCTCCCCCCCTCCTCCTCCTCCTCCTCCTTCTCTTTCTCTCTCCCCCCACTTCCTCCTTCCCTCCGTCCCTATAATCTCTGATGTTTTTCCACCGTGGTGATTAAAAGCAAACAGGAGCCACCATCTCTCTGAGCATTAAAGCCAAAAAAACCCAGCTGAGACAGTGTAGAGCTGCAGTCATCTAAATTATTATATATTTGTAAAGGAAACCTCACTTCTCCTCCTGTGTGTGTCTCCTTTACTCTCACACTACCACCCCACACATAGCACAACACTTCTGATGCCAGAGGTGTGGGTTTTTTCCCCCACCTCAAGCAATTCTCTGCAGCATCAGCTGGATGTCTTACAATTTAACTCAGTTCTGATGCTATCTACCTGGAGGTAGCATCAGCTCCCACAGAGTCAGGGCTCAGTCCTACAAGACATGCTTCCGACCAATCAGCTATAAATCAAAGGTCCCCACGACCCCTTCCCTGGGTTTGATTATTTGTTATAATGTTTCACAGAACTCAGGAAAAGAGTTTATTTACTGTTTACTAGTTTATTACGAAAGAATATGATGAAGTATAGAGATGAATATCCAGACGGAAGACATGCACAGGGCAAGGTGTAGGAAAGGGCATGGAGCTTCCACACTCTCTCCAGATGCTCCACTCTCCCAGCACCTCCATGCACTCACCAACCCAGAAGCTCTCCAAATCCAGAGCTTTGGGGATTTTTATGGAGGCTTCATCATGTCAGCATGGTTGATCATTAACTCCATTTCCAGACCCTCTCCCCTCTCTGGAGAACAGGAGGTGGGGCTGAAAATTCCAGGCTTCTAATCATGGTTTGATCTTTCTGATGCCCAACACCTGTCCAGGAGCTCACAGGAGTCACCTCATTAGAATAAAAGACACTGCTGTCACCCAGGAAATTCCAAGGGATTTAGGAACTTTGTGTCAGGAGCCAGGGTCAAAGACCAATCTTAGAACAAAAGATGCTCCTAGGATTCTTATCACTTAGGCAATTACGAGGGATTGGGGAGCTCAGTGCCAGGAACCAGGGGCAGAGAACAATCTATGTATTTTCTATTCCCTCACAGTATTCAATACTGACTTGAAAATGCTGACTTAAGAACATAGTATGTTTTCTTCTCTACATTTCCAATTAGCTTTATTCCTTGTTTAGAATATTTCTGAGAAAATACCAAAGATCAGTAACCCAAACTACATACATCATACATGGCCTTTTAGCATCATTTGACACAGCTGGTTACTCCCTTCTTCTCAAAACACTTTCATCGTGTGGCTTCTGGGACAACCCTCTCTCTTGATTCTCCTCTGACTGTACAAGCCACTGCTTTTCCATCTTCTTTGCTGATTTCTCTACATCCCCCTCGCCTCTTAGTGGTGTGACCCCCCCCCCCCAGGATTCCAGTCCAGGGAACTCTTGTCAAGCTATACTCACTCCACAGGTGACTTCACCTGGTTTACTGGCTTTGAAAACCATCTCTGCATTGAGGACTCCCCGGTTTTTAACCCAAATCCAGACTTCTGCTGTGAATTCCACATTCTTATATCCAACTGCCTACCTGACATCTCCACTTGGGTGTCTCATGGTCATCTCAAACCTAGCAAAGCCAAAAACTCACATTCTGGTTTCATCTCTCGAATCTGGTCCCCTGAGTGCCCACCACCACCACTTCTTAGCAAAAGAGAACTTCATCCTTCTTCATGCTCAGACTATAAACCTCAAAGGCATTCTGATGCCAAAATTCAGCCTCTGTACCCCAGTACCAAATTAAATCTTGGAGACAGAGTTTTTGGGTGAAGTAGAAAAGAATAGCTTTATTGCTTTGCCAGGCAAAGGGGGCCATAGCGGGCAAATGCCCTCAAAACAGCGTGTCCCAACACTGGGGAGTTTGTGAGGAGTTTTATAGTCAAGAGGCAGTGTTGCTGGTAAGGATCAGGGTGCACACACGGCCTGCATTCCTTCAATCTAGAGATCCTCTGGCATCAGGTGGTCTCGTGATCTGTGGTTCTCAGGGTTATTGAACTGTGACCTTCCCTCTGGAATATCTTCCAGGTGGTGGAGGTTTTAGTTGTGCAGAAGAGATCAAAGATATCGTTATGTGTATCCCTTTAGGTGGAACCAGGACCCTACCCCAAGGCTGCACTACTGTTTCTTAACTACTCCTCCCTTGTCTCTGCATCCCCTCCCTTTCCTGATTAGCAACCGTTTGAACCTGCCCTTTGGGACTCAGGGAAGGGGACACAGAAAGGCTTTTGTGCCCAAGAGCCCCACAACATCCTGCTCAGTTTCAGTCCTTGATGTGTCTCGTTCTATCACATCTTCTATAGAACACACCTAGACATTTTACTTGTTCTTCTTCAGAATATATCCAGAATCCAAATTCCATACCACCTCCATCTCCACCACCCTGGTGCAAGGCACCATCTCTCACTTGCATTGTTGCATTGGCTCCCTGATGGGTCTCCTTCCTCCCATCCTTGCCCTCCACACTCATTTCTTAACAAAACGGAAGTCAGAATGACCCTTTTTAAATGAGTTCAGATAAAGGCATACCGCTGCTCAAAACCCTCCTTTGGATTCCCCATCTCACTCAAAATAATATTCTAAATCCTTAATTACCCTGGTCAGCAAGACCGTGCACGCTCTGGCTTCCCTATTCCCTCTCGCCTCACCTCTTTCCACTCTTTGCCTCCTTCACCTGCCTGAGCCACCCTGGAGCCCTGCCTGTCCTCAGCCATGCCAAGCACTCCCCCAACCCAGGGCTGTGCACTTGCTAGCCACCCAGTCTCTGCACAGCTCTTCCGCACTTCTTCTAGGACCAAGTTCATCTGTAGGCTTCTAGTCTTCTCAGGGTGGTTTTTTTATGATCGCCCCACATATAATGCAACCCCTTCCCTCATTATCTATCCCTCTTGTTATGCTTTGTGTTCTTTAGAGCCTTCATACTACATATGTTTGCTGGTTTAGCCATCACGAGTCTCCTCCTATCAACATTAGCTCCATGAGGGCAGCTCTTTGCCTTTTGTGTTCACAATCCCTAGAACAGCACCTGGAACAGAGTTAGTGCTCAGCAAATGCTTAATCAATGATTGGAGAAATATGTCAGCATAAGTTAAGAGGTGTGCCCTGAGGAATTATGTATTTAAAAAGATAAAGAGTCGATGTCTCCAAATGATGATCTTTTTATAAACTAGAGGGGCTTCAAAGTTATCCATAATCCAATGTCTCTGTGACTGACTTGTATTTCAATTTATTCTCTTAAATAGTAGAGAAAGGGTGGAATTACAGCCGGCAGGTCAGGAACCCATGATCACACATATCCTGAGCTCCAGCCACCCAAGACCCTGTTTACTATTCCCCAACATGCCCAGCCCTTCCCACTCTTTCAGAGCCCCCTGCCTGGAATGCCCAACCAACTCATTTGCCATGGCTCATCCCATTCCCAGCTCCAGTGCCACATCTTCAAGAGGCCCTCTCATTCCCCCAGCTGGCCTCAATCTCTCCCTTCTCTGTTTTTCCTTAGAGCTAAGCATCTATCTCTTTTCTATTTCTGTGATCTAATAATGTATGCGCCTGCCTTTCTCAGTTTCTAGGGTCTGAGTCTTTGAGAGCTGTCTCCTATTCATGCCTGATTACCCGGTAGTGTTTTGAATGCAGGTAGCTGTAAAGATTTGTGAACTAAAACCCTGTAAGTTTGAAGTAGACTGACTCCCCACTTTCACTATCTAAGACCTTTTCCTGGGACTGTGGATGTGATCCTCCTGTTTACTCAAAAAAGAATGGGCTGTCATCGGCCCCACAGTGTCACCTGTGCAAACACTCATCCAGTGTCTCCAATACTAAATTTACAGGTAGCCACAGAAAAAGGTCTCCTCTGAGGGACCATGGAAAAAAATTGTGCTCACGTACGAATGCTTAGAGAAGGGGGAAATTAAATAAGATGGTCTTGCTAAGCTATCTAAAAGAGAATCTTTCAGAATAAAATTAAATTAGCATCAGAGATTCTAGTATCTGAGCCCTTGGATCACTTACTTTTTCCTTATAAATATTTTTGTATGTTCAGTGAACAGAGATGTCTCTGGCTCGTGTAAGGTGAATAACTTTTAATCTTTTTCTTCAACTATATACCAGGAAGACAAAAAAATATAACCTGTCTTTTCCCCATGGAGTAACAATTTAAGCCTCCAGCAATGTCTGTGCTACCCTTCATCTACTACTTTGAGTTTTCCACTGTCCTTGGTCCAAATGTTCCTCCTCCTACCAGTCTTAAGTCTCTTTAGCTGCAGTAGATATATGTGTGTGAATTTCAAAGGAGATACATTGCTAGTATTTGTTATGCTTTTCCACTTTTCTCTGTATCTCTTCTCTGCTCTCAATTACCCCCCTCCAAATCTTCCCTTACTTCGTAAAGTCGTGTGTGTGTGCGTGCGTGTGTGTGTGTGTGCATTCATGTGCATATGTAGAGAAGACAGTCCTAACTTAAGAAGCTCCAGATTCTGTGTACACCTGGTGGATCAAAGGATTGTGTCTTGATCAAGATATCCCTATAAAACCATACCTCCTAAGACATATTTTGCAAAGTTTGTTGGGAGGCTGCCACATTTAAGAGAAGCATTAGTAAAATGATTACTCAGAAGTTAAGTCATCAGAATGTAGAAGGATATAGAACATACATTCAAGACTTGGATGTAAAAAAAAAAGAGAAATGCAACTCAAACTACCTCAACCAGAATAAGAATTTTAACTATTCAGTTGACCAAACAGTCTAAGTGTATCCCAGCTTCAGGCTTACTTAGATCCAGGTACTGAACCAACGTTGCCAGAAATCTCTCTCTCCTTCCCTCAGCTCTCTTTTACCCTTTGTTGGCATCAATTCTCGGGCTGATCTTCCCACAGGACAATGAAATGTCCATTAAGAACGCTGAGCCTGCAATCGACTAGATTAGTAGCTCCAGCAGAAGGAGACTGTCTTTTTTCAGTGGTTCTAGAACAAGTCCCAGGGAAATCTTCCACTTGCCCAGTTTTGGGATTTTTCTCACCAGTGAGCCAATAACTGTGGCCGGGGGAAGGAGGCTGAAGTCAGTCCCACCCGAACCACGTGGGAGAGGAGATGGCCCCGCCCATGGAAATTCAGATGCTATTACCAGGAGAGGGAATAGACATTATCAGACAAAAATGACACCTATCCATATGAAGTAGTGTACTTTATATGAAGAAACATGGAACGCTTTGGAGAAGACTCGGTGGGGGAAGAGCACTTAGATATGACCCACGGGGAGGCAGCAGAACATGGGTCAGCGGGGGGGGGGGGGGGGGGGGGGGGGGGGGGGCGGGGTTGATCCAGGTGTGTCTGCTTCTAAAGTCTGCAGAGCCATTTAACTTGACAGCAAAAGCAAGGGGCGTTAAGGCAGCCTGACCCAAAGTTGAAGCCCACCACTGCCTCTAAGTAACTCAGCCAAGTTACTTAACTTCCTGGATGCCAATTTCCCCCCAGTTCAAAGGACAGGTCTCAAGGATGTTGATGAGCCCGTGTTTGGGTCCCAGGCAGCTCAGTGCTCAGCTCTGGGAGTCACTGCTCAGTGTCAGCCTCTCCCTCACCCCCTCCCCTTCCAGCGTGTTGCACAGGGTTTTGTTTCAAGATTGCCTTCTGGGGAGGAAGAGTCTAATTTAATAACACTTGTTATTAAAGAATTCCTAACACCTCCTAGAGCTCGCTAATCACATGCATTAACAAAGACAGAGTATGGCCAATTCCAAACACCTGGAAGCTGCTTGAGACACCCTCAGCTCATGACAGTGTGACAGCTGTGCAGGTTCTCTCTGAATTCATTGAAATGGTACCTCTGCAGTACAGAAACAGAGGAAGCCCCGGGAGAAACAGAAAGAATCATCGTGTTAGATGGGCACTGGGAGAAGATGGAAAACTATTAACTTGAGAAGATGGCAGTTCTCTTCTTACTGTGGGAGATAATTTCTTGCTGGGCAGTTAGAGGACATAGGCCAGTGCCTGTTTCTCTTTCTGCTATCTTCCGTTTTCTTTCCTCATCTCAACATCCCCAAGGTTGGTGTTAGGCTGAGACTCAGAAGAGTGAGGCTCTCACCATCCCTGCTGTGGCAGTGGGGGAAGGTAGCATCTGACCAAAACACAGTCAGGCTCCTCCCTTCAGGACCACAGCTGGACCAGCTAATCCCCCTGGGAGTTTCTTTGCACGTGTCAGAAGCAAACCGAAGATATTGGTACTGAAGTTTGGGAAGGCCAATCCAGGACTACCACTTGGAGAGCTGGACTTATCATCAGGAACCGTGACTCTCTGCTTTGCAAGGGTGTAAATACATGTATGTATGTAAATATGTGTATGTGGTCATCAAGCCTTTCAGAAGACCCCAGGCAACTGGAAAAAACTAAAATGCTGATGAAAAGGGATGGTTATGTACATTATGCTACATACATGCAATGGAGCCCCATGTAATCATTTCAAAGAATGAGACATACTATATGTGGTAATATGGAAAGACTTCTAGGATATATTGCTATCTGGGAAATTCAACCTGCAGAACAGCAATAGCTTATGTAGGGTATATACAGTTTCATAAATAACAGTGCATGCATATACATTTATACGTTGATGTATGAACAGAAAAGAATGCTAGAATCTAGCTAGGCCCACACCTCCTAGAATAAAGACTACACTTCCCAGACTCCCTTGCAGCTAAGATTTGCCCAGTGGTGTGAGCATAAAATGATGTGTGCAACTTCTGGGCCTTAAATGGAATGGCAATGTCCTGTGACACATCCCCTGCTGTGAAAGTGGTGGTGGGCTCTCTCCTATCATGTAGACAAGGGAAACTGTGAAACAGCAAGACAGAAGGAGCTTGGATTCCTACCCGAAAGGCAGTCATTACAGCCAGGATGGCCCACTGTGACGTGGGAGAGACATCAGCTCATTTCTTATTTATGCACCTCTATGTATGTTTCAGGGTCTCTGTTTAGCAGTGGTTTCTATCCTTATATGAGCAGAATATCCCTCAGATAGTTGACAGTGGTTACCTCTGAGGTATGGCATTGCAAGTGGACAAGTAGGGAGAAAGAGATTTTTACTACTTTACTTTTTTATTGTATATGCTGATTCTTTTTTTAAATTTTGCAGTTAGTATGTTTTGCTCATTAACGTTCTTGGACCTCATTTGCCATATTGGGTTAATTACAAGCCTTGGTTCATGGTACACTCTCATCATTGGTCCATGCAGGGCCTGCTTTTATTTAACTACTTATTTCTTTAAAAGATTAATAAGCACCATCTTTTCACCTCCCACAACAAAACCTAGGACCTTCATCTACATATACTGCCCACCCGACCCCATCCTCTGGAGTACTTAATCATTTGCCCCACCTGGGGTAGCTAATCATTCTCTCGAATTCCATCTTTCCCCTGCTTTTCTTCTTCTATATTTTTATTGCATCTGTATGTACTCCTTAAAAGTCCATTTTTACTTTAGTTGACTTTGTTTTTATAAAAAAGATATCATGATATATATAAACTTTTGAGACTTTTTTCTCACTTCTAAGATTCATCCACATTTTTGCAAGTTGCTCTAGGTCAGGGATCTGCAAACTTTTCCTGTAAACGGCCATATGGGAAACATTTTAGACCCTGCAGGCCACCTATGATCTGTCACTTTGTTTATTTTATAACCCTTAAAAGATGTAAAAAGCCACCCTTAGCCTACGGACCATACAAAAATAGGCCACGTAGTTGGCTGACCCCAGCTCTGGTTCATCAGCTAATTACAATTTCATATTAATTGTACTATGATTTATTAATGGGTTCTTCCATTAATGATACTTGGTTTATCTCCAGGCTTTTGCTATTAGGTAGAGTGTATTCTTAGTATCTCCTGTAATACATATGCAAGAGTTTCTTTGGAGAACTTTCCCAGGAGTGGAATTGCTGAGTAATGGGAGATGTGAACGTCCATCTGCGGGAGGAATGCTGAGGACAGCAAATCAAAGATAGGGCAGCACCAACCTTGTTGTCGTTGAAATTTGCGACCTCTGAAACGACTTCCCTGGCCGTCTGAGATTTGTTATCTTGCTTTTTTGTGTGCTTGCTTTATCTTTGGGGCTTCACAACCCAGCTTGAATGTAATTCCTTCCCAGGCATGTCCTGTGGCAGCGTGATTGTACTACCCTCCTGTGCACCAGTGAATATAAACGTGGGCTCCAGCATTAGACTTGGACTTGGATCTGGGCTCTGCTAGTTTCTTGCTGTTTGGCCAAGGGCAAGTCACTTACAGATTCAAACTCGAGTTTTTACCTCTTTAAATCAGTGAGAATACGAGTGCTCCAGTTCATTATGTGGTGGCAAAGAACAGGAAATCATTCTAAGTACCAAGCGAAAAGGAGACCGAGTGGAAGCCTAAGTAAGAGCTGGAGAAATGACAACCTCTCTGGGACTCAGTAGAAGGGCCTAGTGGACCTGTCCTCACGACGCTGCCATCAGCAGAAACTGATTTCTGGCTCTGGGCCACTCCAGTTTTCATTCACTCATCAGATATTTATTGAGCACCTACTACTTTCCAGGCTCTTCTAATGCTTGCAATGCAGCAGTGATCCCTGCCCTTGAGGGGCTGACATTCTAGTAGGAGAGAGACAAAAACCAATGAACATAATCAATGAGAAGAGTGTAAACTATATTAGAAGTCGATGAGTGTCGTGGGTAAAGAAAGAGTACAGCTGGACAAAAGGTTGGGGGTGTTGAGCGGGAGGGCGCTATTTATGTGAAATAAAGTGGACTGATGGACTTCATTGTGGGACTGACATTTGAGCAAAGACTTGAAAGAGGTGAGTGAAGGAGAGTGTGGTCACCTGGTGGGGAGTGTTCCAGGCAGAGGAAACGTGGCTGAAAGACCTGGACGGAGGCTGGATCTGGTCCCGGGAGGCCAGCTGGAGCAGAGTGAGCAACAGAGGGGAGAAAGAGCTCAGGTCTGAATGTAATAAGAAGCCAGATCCTACAGGGCACTGTGAGCCATCACAGGGGCTTAGATGGGAAGTCACTGTGGGGTTATGATCAGAGGAACAACATGAAGAGGTGATGACCAGATGAAGGTGGGGCTGGGAGATCTCATTCCAAGTGCATTTGTGTGACTGCTGGCAGAGGCTTTAGTTCCTCACCACGTGGACCCCTCCATGGGTTTGCTCATAACTTACTAGCTGGCTTTCCCCAGAGCAAGAGATAAAAGAGAGAGAGACAGAGAGACGGAGACAGAAGCAGACAAACAGAGAGACTGTCGTTTCTGCCTTATTCTATTCCTTAGCAGCAACACACTAAGTCCAGCCCACACTCAACAGGAAGGGATTGATTAAACCAGGGAACAAATACCAGGAGGTGAGGATCCTCCTGGAGACAACCTAGGACAAGGAGAACAAGGGCAGAAACAGGGAAGCTGGTTAGAAGGTTCCTGCAGTGATTCAGGGTAGAGTTGCTGGTGTGTCTCTCACTAGGGAGATAGCTGCAGAGGAGTAAGGCATCGTGGGGTTCCAGGTATAGTTTGTTCATAAAGCGAAAGGAATCTCCTGCGTGGTTAGATGTGAGGTGTGAGAATAAGAAATGAGGTAGGGATGGCTCTGAGGCTTTTTGGCTTGAGCAACCAAAAGGATGGAGTTGCCCTTACTTGAGATGGTACAATAGTAGCTAGGACAGTTTGGGATAGCAAAAGAAAATAGGACTATAGTTTGGACATGGATGCTACGTAAGCAGTTTGGGAAGGAAGATTCAAATTCCAAGGGGAGCAGATTTGAGTGGCTTAGCTTGAGTGAATGATCTCTCTTTGGCTGGGGGAGGGCAGGGGATTTGGGAAATTTTTTGATGGTATTCATGTAACAAAATTAACATTTAAAAGTGTACAATTCAATGGCATTTAGTATGTTCACAGTGTTGGCAATCATAACCTTTATCTAGTTCCAAAACATTTTCATCACCCCAAAGGGAATTCCTGTACCCATTAAACAGTTACTACCCCTCCCTCCCTTTCCCCAGACCTGGAAACCATTCATCTGATTTCTGTCTCTATGAATTTACATATTCTGGATATTTCATTTAAGTGGAATCATACAATATGTGACTTTTTGTGTCTGGCATCTCTTATTTAGCATAATGTTTTCAAGGTTCATCCACACTGTAGCATGTATCAGTACTTCATTCCTTCTACAACTGAATAATATTCCATACTATGGATATATCATATATTGTTTCTCTATTTTTCAGTTGATAGACATTTGGGTTATTTCCACTTTGGGGCTATAATGAATACTGCTGCTGTGAACATTCATGTACAAATGTTGGACTATTTTCAGTTATTTTGGGTATATATCTGGGAGCTGAATTGCTGTGTTACATGGATTTTTTTAAACATCTTTATTGTAGAATAACTGCTTTACAATGGTGTGTTAGTTTCTGCTGTATAATAAAATGAGTCAGCTATACATATACATATATCCCCATATCCCCTCCCTCTTGCATCTCCCTCCCACCCTCCCTATCCCACCAATCTAGGTGGTCACAAAGCACCGAGATGATCTCCCTGTGCTATGCAGCTGCTTCCCACTAGCTAGCTATTTTACATTTGGTAGTGTGTATATGTCCATGCCACTCTCTCACTTTGTCCCAGCTTACCCTTCCCCACCCTGTGTCCTCAAGTCCATTCTCTACCTCTGTGTCTTTATTCCTGTCCTGCCCCTATGCTCTTCAGAAGCTTTTTTTTTTTTTTAGATTCCATATATATGTGTTAGCATATTTGTTTTTCTCTTTCTGACTTACTTCACTCTGTATGACAGACTCTAGGTCCATCCACCTCACTACAAATAACTCCATTTCATTTCTTTTTATGGCTGAGTAATATTCCATTGTATATATGCACCACGTCTTTATCCATTCATCTGTCGATGGACACCTAGGTTGCTTCCATGTCCTGGCTATTGTAAATAGAGCTGCAATGAACATTGTGGTACATGACTCTTTTTGAATTATGGTTTTCTCAGGGTATATACCCAGTAGTGGGATTGCTGGGTCGTATGGTAGTTCTAGTTTTAGTTTTTTAAGGAAGCTCCATACTGTTCTCCATAGTGGCTGTATCAATTTACCTTCCCACCAACAGTGCAACAGGGTTCCCTTTTCTCCACACCCTCTCCAGCATTTATTGTTTGTAGATTTTTTATGATGGTCATTCTGACTGGTGTGAGGTGATACCTCATTGTAGTTTTCATTTGCATTTCTCTAATGATTAGTGATGTTGAGCATCCTTTCATGTGTTTGTTGGCAATCTGTATATCTTCTTTAGAGAAATGTCTATTTAGATCTTCTGCCCATTTTTGGATTGGGTTGTTTGGATATTGAGCTGCATGAGCTGCTTGTATATTTTGGAGGTTAATCCTTTGTCAGCTGCTTCATTTGAAAATATTGCCTCCCACTCTGAGGGTTGACTTTTCATCTTGTTTATGGTTTCCTTTCCTGTGCAAAAGCTTTTAAGTTTCATTAGGTCCCATTTATTTATTTTTATTTTTATTTCCATTTCTCTAGAAGGTGGGTCAAAAAGGATCTTGCTGTGGTTTATGTCACAGAGTGTTCTGCCTATGTTTTTCTCTAAGTGTTTTATAGTGTCTGGCCTTACATTTAGGTCTTTAATCCATTTTGAGTTTATTTTTGTGTTTGGTGTTAGCAGTGTTCTAATTTCCTTCTTTTACATGTAACTGTCCAGTTTTCCCAGCACCACTTATTGAAGAGACTGTCTTTTCTCCATTGTATATCCTTGCCTCCTTTGTCATAGATTATTTGACCATAGGTGTGTGGGTTTATCTCTGGGCTTTCTATCCTGTTCCACTAATCTATATTTCTGTTTTTGTGCCAGTACCACACTGTCTGGATTACTGTAGCTTTGTAGTATAGACTGAAGTCAAGGAGACTGATTCCTCCAGCTCCGTTTTTCTTTCTCAAGATTGCTTTGGCTATTCAGGGTCTTTTGTGTTTCCATACAAATTGTGAATTTTTTTGTTCTAGTTCTGTGAAAAATGCCATTGGTAGTTTGATAGGGTTTGCACTGAATCTGTAGATTGCTTTGGGTAGTAGAATCATTTTCACAATGTTGATTCTTCCAGTCCAAGAACATGGTATATTTCTCCATCTGTTTGTTTCATCTTTAATTTCTTTCATCAGTGTCATATAGTGTTCTGCATACAGGTCTTTTGTCTCCTTAGGTAGGTTTATTCCTAGGTATTTTATTCTTTTTGTTGCAGTGGTACATGGGAGTGTTTCCTTAATTTCTCTTTCAGAATTTTCATCATTAGTGTATAGGAATGCAAGAGATATCTCTGCATTAATTTTGTATCCTGCTACTTTACCGAATTCATTGATTAGCTCTAGTAGTTTTCTGGTAGTATCTTTAGGATTCTCTATGTATAGTATCATGTCATCTGCAAACAGTGACAGTTTTATTTCTTCTTTTCAGACTTGGATTCCTTTTATTTCCTTTTCTTCTCTGATTGCTGTGGCTAAAACTTCCAAAACTATGTCGAATAATAGTGGTGAGAGTGGGCAAACTTGTGTTTTTCCTGATCTTCGTGGAAACGGTTTCAGTTTTTCACTGTTGAGAACGATGTTGGCTGTGGGTTTGTCATATATATGGCCTTTATTATGTTGAGGTAAGTTCCCTCTATGCCTACTTTTTGGAGTGTTTTTATCATAAATCGGTGTTGAATTTTGTCAAAAGCTTTTTCTGTATCTTTTGAGATTATCATGTGGTTTTTATCCTTCAAGTTGTTAATATGATGTATCACATTGATTGATTTGTGTATATTGAAGAATCCTTGCATTCCTTGGATAAACCCCACTTGATCATGATGTATGATCCTTTTAATGTGCTGTTGGATTCTGTTTGCTAATATTTTGTTGAGGATTTTTGCATCTATGTTTATCAGTGATATTGGCCTGTAGTTTTCTTTTTTTGTGACATCTGTGGTTTTGGTGTCAGGGTGATGGTGGGCTCGTAGAATGAGTTGGGGAGTGTTCCTCCATCTGCTATATTTTGGAAGAGTTTGAGAAGGATAGTTGTTAGCTCTTCTTTAAATAAAAGTTGATAGAATTCGACTGTGAAGCCATCTGGTCCTGGGCTTTTGTTTCTTGGAAGATTTTTAATCACAGTTTCAATTTCAGTGCTTGTGATTGGTCTGTTTATATTTTCTATGTCTTCCTGGTTCAGTCTTGGTAGGTTGTGAATTTCTAAGAATTTGTCCGTTTCTTCCAGGTTTTCCATTCTGTTGGCATACTGTTGCTTGTTGTAATCTCTCAAGATCTTTTGTATTTCTGCAGTGTCAGTTTTTGCTTCTTTTTCATTTCTAAATCTGTTGATTTGAGTCTTTTCCCTTTTCTTCGTAATGAGTCTGGCTAATGGTTTATCAATTTTGTTTATCATCTCAAAGAACCAGCTTTTAGTTTTATTGATGCTTGCTATCTTTTCATTTCTTTTTCATTTATATCTGATATGATCTTTATGATTTCTTTCCTGCTGCTAACTTTGGGGTATTTTTGTTCTTTCCCTAATTGCTTTAGGTGTAAGGTTTGGTTGTTTATTTGAGATGTTTCTTGTTTCTTGAGGTAGGATCGTAATGCTATAAACTTCCCTCTTAGAACTGCTTTTGCTACATCCCATAGGTTTTGGGTCGTCCTGTTTTCATTGTCATTTGTTTCTAGGTATTGTTTGCTTTCCTCTTTGATTTCTTCAGTGATCTCTTGGTTATTTAGTAGTGTATTGTTTAGCCTCCATGTGTTTGTATTTTTTACAGATTTTTTCCTCTAATTGATATCTAGTCTTATAATGTTGTGGTCAGAAAAGATACTTGATATGTTGTCAATTTTCTTAAATTTACCAAGGCTTGATTTGTGCCCCAAGATATGATCTATTCCAGAGAATGTTCCATGAGCACATGAGAAGAAAGTGTATTCTGTTGTTTTCGGATGGAATGTCCTATAAATATCAATTAAGTCCATCTTGTTTAATGTGTCATTTACAGCTTGTGTTTCCTTATTTATTTTCATTTTGGATGATCTGTCCATTGGTGAAAGTGGGCTTAAGTCCCCTACTATTATTGTGTTGCTGTCAATTTCCGCTTTTACAGCTGTTAGCATTTGTGCTATGTACTGAGGTGCTCCTATGTTGGGTGCATAAATATTTACAATTGTAATATCTTCTTCTTGGATTGATCCCTTGATCATTATGTAGTGTCCTTCTTTGTCTCTTGTAATAGTCTATATTTTAAAGTCTTTTGTCTGATATGAGAATTGCTACTCCAGATTTCTTTTGATTTCCATTTGCATGAAATATCTTTTTCCATCCCCTCACTTTCAGTCTGTATGTGTCCCTAGGTCTGAAGTGCATCTCTTATAGACAGCATATATATGGGTCTTGTTTTTGTATCCATTCAGCCAGTCTGTGTCTTTTGGTTGGAGCATTTGATTCATTTACATTTAAGGTAATTATCTGTATGTATGTTCCTATTACCATTTGCTTAATTGTTTTGGGTTTGTTTTTGTAGGTCTTTTCCTTCTGTTGTGTTTCCTGCCTAGGGAAGTTCCTTTAGTGTTTGTTGTAAAGCTAGTTTTGTGGTGCTGAATTCTCTTAGCCTTTGCTTGTCTGTAAAGGTTTTCATTTCTCCATCAAATCTGAATGAGATCCTTTCTGGGTAGAGTAATCTTGGTTGTAGGTTTTGCCCTCTCATCACTTTAAATATGTCTTGTCGACTCCTTTCTGGCTTGCAGAGTTTCTTCTGAAAGGTCAGCTGTTAACCTTATTGGTATTCCCTTGTATGTTATTTGTTGCTTTTCCCTTGCTGCTTTTAACATTTTTTCTTTGTATTTAATTTTTGATAGTTTGATTAATACGTGTCTTGGCGTGTTTCTCCTTGGATTTATCCTATGTGGGACTCTCTGCACTTCCTGGACTTGACTGACTATTTCCTTTTCCATATTAGTGTAGTTTTCAACTATAATCTCTTCAAGTATTTTCTCAGTCCCTTTCTTTTTCTCTTCTTCTTCTGGGACCCCTATAATTTGAATGTTGGTGCTTTTAATGTTATCCCAGAGGTCTCTGAGACTGTCCTCAATTCTTTTCATTCTTTTGTCTTTATTCTGCTCTGTGGCAGTTATTTCCACTATTTTATCTTGCAGGTCACTTATCCATTCTTCTGCCTCAGTTATTCTGCTATTGATTCCTTCTAGAGAATTTTTAATTTCATTTATTTTGTCGTTCATCATTGTTTGTTTGCTCTTTAGTTCTTCTATGTCTTTGTTAAACATTTCTTGTATTTTCTCCATTGTATTTCCAAAATTTTGGATCATCTTTACTATCATTACTCTGAATTCTTTTTCAGGTAGACTGCCTATTTCCTCTTCATTTGTTTGGTCTGGTGAGTTTTTACCTTGCTCCTTCACCTGCTGTGTGTTTCTCTGTCTTCTCATTTTGCTTAACTTACTGTGTGTGGGGTCTCCTTTTCACAGGTTCGTAGTTCCCATTCTCTTTGGTGTCTGCCCCCAGTGGGTAAGGTTGGTTCAGTGGGTTGTGTAGGCTTGCTGGTGGAGGGGACTGGTGCCTGTGTTCTGGTGGATAAGGCTAGATCTTGTCTTTCTGGTGGGCAAAACCACATCTGGTGGTGTGTTTTGGGGTGTCTGTGAACTTATTATGATTTTAGGCAGCCTCTCTGCTAATTGGTGGGGTTGTGTTCCTGTCTTGCTAGTTTTTTGGCATAGGGTGTACAGCACTGGAGCTTGCTAGTCGTTGAGTGGGGCTGGGTCTTAGCATTGAGATGGAGATCTCTGGGAGACCTCTGGCTGATTGATGTTACGAGGGGCTGGGAAGTCTCTGGTGGACCAATGTCCTGAACTCAGCTTTCCCACCTCAGAGGCTCAGGCCTGACACCCGGCTGGAGCACCAAGACTCTGTCAGCCACATGGCTCAGAGGAAAAGGGAGAAAGAAAAAAAAAATGAAAGAAAGAAAAGAATAATAAAATTAATTTATTAAAATAAAAAGTGTTAAAAATCCTAAAATAAAAAAGTAATTAAAAAAGAAGAGAGCAACCAAACCAATAAACAAATCTACCAATGATAACAAGCGCTAAAAACTATACTAAGAGAAAAACAAAGACAGAACCCTAGGACAAATGGTAAATGCAAACCTATACAGACAAAAATCACAGAAAGAAGCATACACATACATGCTCACAAAAAAGAAAAAGGAAAAAAATATATATATATAAAGGAAGTGAGCAACCAAATAAATAAACAAATCTACCAATGGTAATAAGCTCTAAATACTAAACTAAGATAAACATAAAACTAGAAACAATTAGGTGCAGAAAGCACAGCCCAAGTCTAGAGTTGCTCCCAAAGTCCACCTCCCCAGTTTTGGGATGATTCATTGTCTCTTCAGGTATTCCGCTGATGAAGGCTACATCAAGTTGATTGTGGACTTTTAATCCACTGTTCCTGAGGCTCACGGAGAAATTTCCCTTTCTCTTCTTTGTTTGCACAGCTCCTGGGGTTCAGCTTTGGGTTTGGCCCTGCCTCTGCATGTAGGTCGCCCTCTGGCATCTGTTCTTCACCCAGACAGGACAGGGTTAAAGGAGTGGCTGATTCGAGGGCTCTGACTCGCTCAGACCATGGGGAGGGAGGGGTATGGAATGCGGGGTGAGCCTGCAGAGGCAGAGGCCCGCATGACATTGCAACAGCCTGAGGCACGCCATGTGTTCTCCCAGGGAAGTTGTCCCTGGATCACGGGACCCTGGCAGTGGCTGGCTGCACAGGCTTCAGGGAGGGGAGGTGTGGATAGTGACCTGTGCTTGCACACAGGATTCTTGGGGGCTGCAGTAGCAGCCTTAGCATCTCATTCCCATCTCTCATGTCCGCCCCCATAGCCTCGGCTTGTGCCCATCTCTGGAGCTTGTTTAGATGGTGCTCTGAATCCCCTCTCCTTGTGCACCCTGAAACAATGGTCTCTTGACTCTTAGGCAGTTCCAGACGTTTTCCTGGATTCCCTCCCAGCTAGCTGTGGCACACCAGCCCCCCTCAGGCTGTGTTCACTCAGCCAACCCCAGTCCTCTTCCTGGGATCTGACCTCCAAAGCCCGAGCCTCAGCTCCCAGCCCCCACCCACCCCAGTGGGTGAGAAGACAAGCTTCTCAGACTGGTGAGTGCTGGTTGGCACCAATCCTCTGTGCAGGAATCTCTCCGCTTTGCCCTCTGCACCCCTGTTGCTACACTCTCCTCTGTGGCTCCAAAGCTTTGCCCCTGCCCACCCCCTGTCTCCACCAGTGAAGGGGCTTCCTAGTGTGTGGAAACTTTTCCTCTTTCACAGCTCCCTCCCAGAGGTGCAGATCCCATCTCTATTTTTTTGTCTCTGTTTTTCCTTTTTTCTTTTGCCCTACCCAGGTATGTGGGGAGTTTCTTGCCTTTTGGGAAGTCTGAGGTCTTCTGCCAGCATTCAGTAGGTGTTCTGTAGGAGTTGTTCCACAAGTAGATATATTTTTGATGTATTTGTGGGGAGGAAGGTGATCTCCATGTCTTACTCCTCCACCATCTTGAAGGTCCTCTTTATAACTTTTTGAGGACTCATAACACTCTTTTCCACAGCAGCTGCACCATCTTACATTCCGATCAGCAGTGTATGATGCTTCCAATTTCTCTACATCCTTGTCAACACTTGTTATTGTCTGTTGTCATTTTAGGCATGCTAGTAACTATGAAGTGGTATCTCATTGTGGTTTTTATTTTCAGTTCCCTAATAATGACTAATAATGTCCAACATCTTTTATGTGTTTGTTGGTCATTTGTATATTGTCTTTGGAGAAGCATCCACTTAAGCCCTTCCCTATTTTTTCTCAATTTGCTTGTTTGTCATTTTGTTGAATGATAAGTATTTTATATAACCTGGATACTGGACCCTTATCAGATATATAATTTGTGAATACTGTCTCTCATTCTGTAGGTTGTTTTTTCACTTTCTTTATAGTGTCCTTTGATGCACAGAAGTTTGTAATTTTGATGAAGTCTGATTTACCTAATTTTTCTTTTGTTGCTTGTCTGGACAGGGTATGAAGACTTATCCAAGTCAAAAATTTGGTGGCATTATCAGAATGAGGTGAGAAGAGACGCCAAGTGGGCAAAACAATAAACATCCACCACAGTTAGCAACTTCACAGGTTGTTAGACAATTAAATGAGATGACACATACCAAGCACTTAGCATGGAGTAAGTGCCTAATAAATGTTAGCTCTTACTATTCGAGTCTAGCACCAGTGTTTGATGTGTAATTTTGGAAAGAATAAATATGGTGCAGGCAGATGCCACATTCTTTCTCTTGGTCTCTGTCCAGAGTAAGTAGACTGTCTGGGGGGTGGGGAGGAAGAAAATGGTATTGGAAGCATCCCTAGTGGAAAAGAATGTGGATGGGTTTTTTTTGACTTGGCAATAGTTTAATAGTTCAGTCTTTAGGGAGGAAAATATATTTAGGATCCTGTTTTACAAATACTGTTTTCCCTCAGTCAGTTTTATATGTTGTCAAGATTTAAAGCTGAGTCTAGATGCATGCACAGATCTTGAAATTCCTAAAATTCTCTCCCTTATTCCTTTTCTACCTCTCCGGCAAGCAGCTGTTTGTAAGGAAGGAATGGCGTCCTCTATCTGAGAAATTTGTTCTAATACTACTTGTGGTTGTCACTCTTGATTGTCTACCTAATTGTCATCTCCCCCTTTTCTTTGATCCTAGCAGGTGATTATATCCACATTCCATAGAGCCACCATATATATGGTTCTGGTGAGCTTGGACCCCTTCCAATTCTCCAAAGAGAGAAGCTCAATCTTTCTGAGCTAATCAAGGAGGTTTCTCTATCCTCCTGCCCAGGGATTGTTTTAGGGATGACATTGACCCTTTTCTGGCCAATAATATGTGAAAGGAAGCCTGCTAGGGAACTTCTGGGAAAGGTGTTCTCAGAAATAAAGAGCTGATGGGAGGAAATGTTGCTCTTCTTGCTATATGCCATTGTGTCTGCAGGCAAAGGCAGGAATCTCTCTAGCCAATATGTGACCCCAAATGGAATCCATCATGTCAAATATGGTAGCATAGAAAGCACCTGGATCTTCTGTTGGTGGTGTTGAGCAAATGAGCCAACCCTGGATTCATCTCATCTTTAGAATCCTTGATAGAGAGGTGAGATGACAAATGTCCTTCCTATTTAGCACACTTTCAGTGAAAGTTTCTGTTACTTATTGTTAAAAGCACCCTGAAGGATGCATTATTTCAGGAGAGACCCCATGATGGAAAGCAGCACTCCCCAATTAGGCAGGTAATTGAATCAGTCGTTAGGACCAATGTGGTAAAGATGTTACAATTCCACTGCCCAGAAACTGATAAAAAAAAAATCAACAAAGCTCTCATCTTTATCAGAATTCATAGGTGAGCACAATCAGGGGTAAAAAGAGAGAGATTGGATTCTTTATGAAATAAGAAAAGCAATAATATGGAGAGGAAAAAAAAACCCATAAACACAGACATTCAAAGCTACCGAATACTATCATCCCTCAGGAGATGCTCCTGTTCTGCTTCTTTTAATGGGCAGGAGGAGAAAAAGTCAGCCAAAAAAATAAATGCTTGAACTACTTTAGGCCCTTAGCAAATTATGTATCGCATAAATATGAATTAAGTATCTACTATATATTAGGCACGGGAGGGGAGGGAAATTAGAGTGGGTGGAGCCGTGTATTAGTCAGTGTTCTCCAGAGAAACAGAACTAGTAGAATGTGGATATGTATAGGAAGAGATTTATTGTAAGGAGTTGGCTCACATGATTATGAAGCTGACAAGCCCCAAGATCTGTAGGGTGAGTCAGCAAGCTGGAGTCTCAAGAAAGCCTATGGTGTAGTTCCAGCCCAAAGGCTGGCAGACTCGAGATCCAGGGAGAGCCGATGTTTCAGTTCAAGTCTAAAGGCAAGGCAGGCGGGCAGGACGAATTTCCTCTTATTCGGAGAAAGTCAGCCTTTTGCACTCTTCAGGCCTTCAACTGACTAGGTGGGGCCCACCCACATTGGGATGGGCAATCTGCCTTACAGAGTCCATCAGTTTAGGTGTTAAACTCATCCAAAAACACCCCCCCGGTAGCACTTAGAAAATGTCCGATATCTGGACCCCCGCCATGGCCCAGTCAATTGACACATAAAATTAACCAGCACAAACAGCAATAGGTTTTCTCTAAAAATACAGTCGTCCCTCCTTCCCGTGAGTTATCTGTAGGGCCTTAACTTTGTACCATGGTTAACAAAGCACCTCTCAATTCGGGTTGCAAGTATTCACAAGATACCTGTCCTCCTTATCCTGCTGCTTCAAGCAGCAATCCCAGCATATGTCACCATGAATCTCCCTAGCTGTAGTTTTCTGTGGAATTCCGCAGAACAGTGGACACATTTACATAGCTGGATGCTCTACACCTCTTGTTACTGAATATGTAGCTGGTAACAACATGGATGTGAGGAAAAGGGTGAAGGGTCTTCCATCAGTGTGCCAGATGAATACATTCAGGGCATTCTGAGTATCTCCAATGTGCCAGAGTTGCTTTTTGCTTCATTGAATTACTGGCTCATTGGAAGCTACTTCCTATTTATCTTTGGGTCTCCAATGCCTTATTTCTGTGATTTGCACAGAGCAGACATTCAGGAAATATTTGTTTATTTGGATATTAAGCTATGCAGTTAGTTCTTTAGAAAAGGTTTGCTTTAAATAACCAAGTTTTACTGCCCTCCAAATCTCTGAAAATATTTCAGCAGGGCTCTACTTTCCCTGAACCACTGGGTGTCTACTTGGTCAATATGAGAGGTGGAGGGCACCAGCTCGAGAGTCAGAAAAAGCTGGGTTCAGACCCCAGCTGTAACACTTCCTCAGTGACCTTAGCATGGTTCTTAACCTCTCTAAGCCTCATTATTTTGTTCCTCTAAGGAGAAAAATGTGCATTTCATCCCAAAGTTACGCACTGTCTAGAAGACACCTCTCCAGTTTATCTGATGCTGATCTCATATAAGTTGTAAACAACCAGTAGTAGCAACACAAAATACTGCGCGTCTGTAGCCATGCAAGTTGTGTTCTGTCCTGTAGAGGGTCCCATGGTCTTCCCTGGTTCCCTGTGGAAGATGCGAGCTTTGCCTTCATCTGCTGTTTATTCCAACATTCTTGAGCTACAGATGTGTTTGTTCTTCAGCCTCTTAACGTTTGCTTGGTTCACCCATTCTGAGTAAAATTAACTTTTGGGTTTTTTTGGTCATATTACATCTGCATGAGCACCATGGTTTTATTTTTTTTTTAAGTTAGCCTTTACAGCACTCACCTGTGAAATGGGGAGTTAGCAATGATGACCTCAAGGGGTCATTTTGTTTGTTTGTTTTGTTTTGTTTTGGGGGGGTAGTACGCGGGCCTCTCACTGCCGTAGCCTCTTCCGTTGTTGTGGAGCACAACAAGGCTCCGGACACACAGGCTCAGCAGCCATGGCTCACGGGCCCAGCCGCTCCGCGGCACGTGGGATCTTCCCGGACCGGGGCACGAACCCGTGTCCCCTGCATCGGCAGGCGGACTCTCAACCACTGCGCCACCAGGGAAGCCCTCTCAACGGGTCACTTTAATGATCAAATATGATGTCTGCCTGCATTTGACCCTCTTTGCCACGTTCTCCATGGTGCAGACAGTGACTGTTGTGGAATCTTAGGCCGTGCTGCTCCCCGACTCAGAGCACTGCAGTGGCTCCCAGCTCACCCAGTCCACATGCTCCCGTGACCCCCGGCCCTGCTGTCCTCGGGTCTTGCATGCCCTTCCTTCACTCCTTTCCAGCTGCATAGTCCTCCTTGCTGTTCTGCAGACACACACAGATACTGCTGCCTCAGGACCTTGCCACAGGTTCCTCCCTCTACATGGAAACCCTGCCCTCAGTCCTCCACCTGGCTAATCCCTCACTTCCTTCAGGTCTTGACTCAGCTCTCATGTTCCCAGAAAGCCTCCCCTAGCTGCCCATCTAGAATTTCAATCCACCCACCTCCCCCAAGCAACACTTCCAATCTCTTTGTCCTGCCCCATTCTCCGTAGTACTGACCACTCCCCGACAATCTGAATATGGTACTAATTTACTGAATGTATTTCCTGCCTCTCCCACTAGCACGTAAGCTCCATGAGAGCAGAGATATTTTTTGTCCATTCCGTTCACTGCTGTATCCCCAGTGCTTACAGTGGTGCCTTGCACATAGTAGGCTCTCGATAAACGAAGGCTCTGAGATAACACATAGAGCACTTAGTCCAATGCTTGGCATATAGGAAGAGCCCCCAAATATTACCTGTGACAGGAAAAAGAAACAAGAAAGCGAGGAGGATCAGGCTGCAAGGAAGTTGGGAGAAGTGGAATTCTAAAGAAATGAGGAAGAAAACAAGGCAGGAGCACTTTCAGGAAAAGCTAAGGGATGAGAGGCATCAGAGGGAAACCCAGAGAGCTGCAGGTGTCCTGATCAGATGTGCTTTGTATTAACTCATGTTGGTTAGACGCCATAGTACTTAGCTGGCACATGTCCTGTCCCACCCAGTGCGGTCTGCTGAAGTCAAAACCGTAAATTCGTGAGAGCGTCGATAGTTGGGAGCGTGGGAGGGGGAATATCGAGCAAAAACATCAGAAAGACTATTTGAGTCCACTTCATGCATTTTTCTGCCACACTCCAGCAATTTAGGAAAATTGGCACAAATAAATGGAGATTGCTTTGCACTGAAGTGCTTAATTGCAGGAGTGAAAGATAATTCTTCCTTGGTTAAGAGCTATTGATCTGAAGGTCTGCCAATGCAGATGTGGTGGTAGATTTCTGTGACAGTCTTCACAGAAGAGTGGCACTGACTCTGGCATTTCCTGGCTCTTTGTGGCACCACACTGTAAGTGCCATGCTTGCAGAACTTCAGGCCCATTAACCAGCTGCCCTAAAAGAAGACCGTCATTTCCGTCCTGGCGACCCTACTTTTGAGAACCATATTCAGTTTGTATTGATTTAAATTGGAGCCACAAACTGAAATTTGTTCATAAAGTAGTTTGGAAACCAATGGAATTTTTTTTTTTTTTTGCGTTACGCGGGCCTCTCACTGTTGTGGCCTCTCCCGTTGCGGAGCACAGGCTCCGGACGCACAGGCTCAGCGGCCATAGCTCACGGGCCCAGCCGCTCCGCGGCATGTGGGATCCTCCCGGACCGGGGCACGAACCCATGTCCCCTGCATCGGCAGGCGGACTCTCAACCACTGCGCCACCAGGGAAGCCCCAATGGAATTTTTTTTAAATCTCTCTTTTCAATTAATTCCTCTGCTAATTAGTTTTCATTTTGAGACCCATTTTGAGACACTTAACACTGGTAGGCAGCCACTTCCCTTTCATGTCCTTTAGAGAACTCATCCAATGAAAAGTAAATTACGACATTTTTCTGTACAGAAATTGGGGCGCCATTTTGTTTTTTAAAATCCCTGGACCTTAACCACTATGGCTGTGTTACATTAGGATGAGTTTCTGAGTTTTCTCCAACTCAGCTGTTCTTTCTGTTGCTAGATGATGGATCCACAACCAGAACCTCATCCTTCTAACCCCATCAGCCAGAACTTTTATTCTTGCACTGGTGCCAGTGGGATCATGTTCCAAGATCTTACCCTGCATACTACAGGCATTCTAACCTCCAAGGAAGGAGTATTTTTCATTTTCAGTTGCTACTTCCATCTTTCACCAAATACTCACTGAAGGACGGTACAACCTAGGCCCCATCTAGGCGTGTGCTAAGACAGTAAACATCAGCGGCACACGTCTACTATTACGTCTGTGGTTCACGTTACGTGCCTATGGAACAGTGCTGGTCTAGGAATTGGGGATCCGGCAGAAAAAATAAATAAAAAGTTCCTGTCTTCATGCAACTTCCATTCTAATGGAGAGAATATAGACTTGAAAACAAAAAGAATTAAAAAGCATAGTATGTCAAATTGCGATGAATGCTATGGGGAAAAATATAATACAACAGGAAAGGAAGCTAAAGGGTGGGAGGGGAGAGGCAGGTCACTGACTTCAGCAAAACTGAGACTCTTGGGAGAAGAGCGTTTCAATGAGGGAACAGCCAATGCCAAGTGAGACTACTTTGCAAGAAACCAGTTCAGGGAAGAAAACGTTAATAGCATCCTCATTGGTCAAGAGTCTTAAGCTGACAAAAACTCCCACCAGGTTCAGGAAAAAAAGGGAGCCTTTGGTTTAGCTCTTGTAGATGGGGAGTCCATAGATGGAGCCAGCTTTGGGAGCTCTAAACACAGAAAAACACACACCGTCCCCAGTCCCTCTTTTATATCCTGATATCTGCAGCAGGCAGACATGAGACCAGTGGTTATCAAACTCTAGCTGTATCAGCATCACCTGAGGGCTTTTCTGAAGCCCTCAAACTTCTGATTCAGCAGGTCTGGGATGGACCCAAGAATTTGCTTTTCTGATAAGTGCCCAGGTGCTACTCGAGCCGTTGCTGGTCCAGGGACCACCCTTTGAGCACCACTGTGTTAGACAACACCTACATTTTTAAAACCAACAAGTGGAAGAATAAGCATACTATCTGAAAACGTGGCGGTGACAACATGAGAAATAGTTCAAAGAGCAAAAGAGGTTTGTCTTAGGGGAGGTGGAAGCGTGTGTGAGAGGGGAGGGGCAGGAGGCTGCTAATGTCCGTTAGAAGCCTGGTGGTACTGTTTGGCTTTTAAAAACGCCATATGTGTGTTATTTTGATAAAAAATAAAAGATGGATTTTCAGAAAGAATGTACATGAAAAAGTGGCACTTGTCATCAGGCAATAGATGGTTCCCGGTGTGCATTTTTGAGGAGTGGCAATACATCAAGAGGTCACCCTCCAGGTGGACCCTGGCCCCACGGTGACCCCAGCTGGGCCGACTTTCTGGCTGCTTCCTGCCATTTGGGGGGCTCATCACTGCCCCCAGAGGGGCACAGGCTCTTTTCCCACTGCCAACCTCAGTCTATGCCCAAGGAAGAGGAAGAAATGCTTGGTTCTATTGTGCTCCAAGGGCACAGTTGGGGTGCCTGATTACAGAGTGGAACTCTCAAAGCGATAACTAAGGGATGATTCATAGCACCAGGCTGGAGCCAGTGCCTCTCGGCTGAGCCCCTGCCTTGTCTTTATCCTGATGGTCTTTCTCATCCCTCCCTTGTGACTGCCCCCCCCACCCCACCCTGGAAAAGCAGAGCAGAAGAGGAGTGCGGGCACAGAGCAGGAGGTATGGTGGGGACGGTTTGAGTAGCTACTCAGAGCTTTGGGCAGCCTTCTCTTTCCTAGGGTGAATTTCCTGTACATTCCTTCACCATCAGCAGAAAAGACCTCCAGGGCTCAGATCAGAGTGTGGTTTCTTGGATAGTAGAGTGGGATAGTGTGATGTATGATAAGAAATATATATTTGGTCTTCAACCTGCTTTGTTTTCCGGCACTGAGCTTCTAAAACCCTTGGAATATCCTGTGATGAGGGCATGAAGTGTCTCTTATTATGTTAATAAAGTGACTTTTGGAAGCATCTAAGGATGGGGTTGGTTGCCAGGGGAACCAGTCAAGTGATTGGAGGATAACCTCGGGGGAGGGGAGCAGGGCTGGAGGTTGAATCAATGACCAATGGCCAGTGATTTAATCAATCATGCCTGTGTAATAAAGCCTCCATAAAAATCCAAAAGGAAGGGGTTTGGAGAGCTTCTGGGTTGGTGAACACATGGAAATTTAGGGAGGTGGCACAGCTGGAGAAGGCATGGAAGCTCCATGCCCTTTCCCCATGCCTTTCTCATACACCTCTTCCATCTGGCTGTTCCTGAGTTATATCCTTTTACGATAAACTAGTGATCTAGTAGGTAAAAGGTTTCTCTGAGTTCTCTGAGCTGCTCTAGAAAATTAATCAAACCCAAGGAGGGGCCATTAGAATCTCTGACCTAGAGTCAGTCAATCAGATGCGTAGGTGACAACCTGGACTTGTAACTATCCTCTGAATTGGGGGATGAGGAGTGGTCTTGTAGGACTGAGCCCTTAACCTATGGAATCCAACACCATCTCCAGGTAGATAGTGTTAGAATCGAGTTGGACTGTAGGGCTCCCAGCTTGTGTCAGAGAATTGCTTGATGGTGTTGGGTAACACCCCACCACCCTACTACATGGGAATTAGGTGCAGAACCCCTTCTAGGGTGACTGAGTTTGCCCAGGACTAAGATGGTGCCTAGGACATGGAATCTTCAGAAAGCCCTAGGCAAACAGGGCAACTTAGTCACCCCATTAGAAATAATCATTAGTGTGTACTAAGAGTAACTTGTGAGCTGTCCATTGTAACACTGTATAAACAATTAGAACACAAACTAATTCAACAAATATTTATGAGGCACCTACTCTGTGCTGGGGACTAAGTGGTTGGGAGACAGTAGTGAATAAAATAGACAAAAAAGTCTAATTATACCAAATAAAGTATGGTGTAGCCATATCACAGAATATTATACAACCAAAAAAAGAAAACTAAGGGAGAATATTAAATTACATCAAGGATGCCTATAAGATAATAAGTTCAGGAAAATACATGTAGTAGACATCTTTGGGTTTTGACTGCCCAGCATTTCCTCTCTCTTCTGTTGGTACTCACCTTGGCTTTGGCAACTTCCCTGCTCCCATCCCAGTGACTTGGGAAGGGAACTGTCATTCAGGGTGAGCATGTACATGTAAAGCCACCATGTAGGTTGTTCTGGTGGGACATTGTACCATCCTTGATTACAATGTGAAGATGCTCCCAAGGGTTATGCTGTGTACAACTTGGACAATTATACCAGCAGTCCAAGAATGTGATCCAGCTGGGCCAATCAGACCTCTCTCCCAGAAACTCAGATCTTGAGTAGAATGCTATAATGCCAGGACTCAGGAACTGAGTCGTCCCAATGGAAACACTCTGAAGAATTTGTCCTGCTACCTAGATTCCAAGATTCACCTGACCCCCAGCCTTCTCAAGGCCTGATTGTTCAAATTAGTATTTGAATCTTTGAGCCTTCTTGGTATCTTTCCAATAGACTCTTTTTTGTTACATAGGTCAGAGTTGGTCTTGTTACGTACAGCCACAAAATTCTGATGGCTTTAGTAGTTGTTGAAAGAGTATGTATAAAATTATTCCATTTGAGTACAAATTATTTGGACCTATATATATAATATATATGTCACATATTATACATTATACCTATACTACATGTGTGTATGAATATGTGTGTGACTCTAAAACACCCAGTTCTATGGGTAGTCAGATTACAGATGATTCTTATTTTCTCTTTGATTGACTGTATCTTCTAAAGTTTCTACAATGATCATGTACTATTTTTAACAAGAAAATTAAAGTCTGCTCATAGCTTACACCTAACAGAGACCATAGAAATTTTGAGCCAAAGCCCTATTTATAAGTAAATAAATGTAAATAAAATTACAAATAAATTTACATTTTCCTGGAGGGTTCTCAAGTGATGTTACTCCAAATGGCTGTTGACAGGTGGTTGAGGATTCAAATGTTAGCCATTTCTCTGTCTCATGATCAACAAAATGATCTTAGTTTTATATATCTCTGAAATCTGTCACTTTAACTAGAAAAGGGTGAGAGAGGGGGAATAATCCATATTTTACCTTTTTCCAAACTGAAAAGGAATTAGTGAAAGGAAACTGAAGAGGAATTAGTGAAACCACATGTGTATACAGGGTTCTAGTTTTTGAACAACCAAAGCTGAGCACATTAAGGTGTGTGGTCTCATACAGTTTTCTCAAAATATTTAGAGCTTTTGTCCTAGAGATAAAGAAGGCTAAAGGGTGATTAGATTATGAGCTTTACATTTATAAAAGGTTCTGTAGGGTGGATGCAGATCTGCCATACAGTCTGCAAAGGACCAATGAGAGGAACAGGCTTACATGCCAACACAAGAGATCAGGGTTGGCCGTGAGGAAGGACTTTCATTCAGTCGAGTGCATTTTGAGTGTTGAGCTTTGTGCTGTGCTGTAAGGAATTCAAGAGAAAATAGAAGTCAGGGTCCTATCCCTTGAAGCAACTTTCATTGTTATTGGGGAGACAAGATGAAAGAACATGTGAAGTAAAGGACAAATCAAAGCATGTACATGACCAAGGGCCGGGATCTGTGGTACAAATGGTAAAGGATACTGGAGAGGAGTCAGGAGTGTTCCGAAGAGGATGCTTGGCTGTGGGCCCTGAGGCTAGCCTTGGAGGATGAGAAGGACTCAGACAAATGCAGACAAGTCTTAGAAAGGAGGTTAGGGCAGGAGCTTCAAAGTGAAGGCCCAGCTTCAGCCCAGAACCAGGCCACGGGTATTTTTTTTTAACTTGAATGACCTACCAAAATTTAAAAATTGGTGTTATACGTATTGTTACAATTTCCAGGTTTTCTTGAAAGACTGCAAAAATCCAGGAATGCCAGTACACATTGTCACAGGGCACGATGGAGAAGCAGCTGCCTTCTAATTTGCCACAGTCCGCACCATTCCCAAGGTTTCCTCAAATGAGGCTGAGAGGTTAGTTGCCCTTTAGCATCTTGTACTGAGCCCACTTTCTTTTTCGATTTTGCCTTCTAGGACCCTGTAGACCTTTGAGTTTGAGACTCCTGAATGAAAGAAATAGCCCCAGAGTAGAAATTAGCAGGACACATTCAGGGTTGGAGAGGAGACTGATTTAAGGTCAGAACAGAAGAGCAGATCAAAACATGAGAAGTGGAGCCAGCCTGGCCTGCCAGGCTAAAGAATATGGGTCTGGTAGAGCAGACGTTTAGGAGTTGTTAGATCGTGACAAGAACACACACTGGAAGATAAGGAGAAGTCTCATTGCCCCTTTGGGTCTAACTGACCCCAGCACCCACTCTGAAGTCAAACACAGGTGGATTCCAGCTATGGTCACTGATTACGCATGACCTCGAGAAAAGTGTTTCAGTTCTCTGAGTCTTCTCCAAACCTTTATAAAATGGTGATGGAAATAATGCCTAACAGTATTACCATGAGGATTAAACAAAATAAGTTGTATTAAGTCCTTGGCACCAAGCCAGTTTCCAAATAATCTCTGTCCTTATTATCATCATTGTCATCATTAATAATATAGAATGATCTAGAACAGTGGCTACCATGAGAGAGGGGATTTGTCCCCTGGGCATATGTGGCAATAATGTCGGGAGATATTTTTGGTCATCATTCTGTGCAGTGGGAGGGGCACAGGAAGGGGTGCTGCCGGCATCTAGTGGGTAGAGGCCAGGGTTGCTGCTAAACATCCTACAATGCACAAGACAGCCTCCACGACAAAGAATGATGCAGCCCCAGTTGTCCACAGTGTAGAGACAGAGAAAGCCTGGTCTAGAACAGTTGTTGCCCAGGACCAGCTTCACAGAACCACCCAGCAAATGTGCTAAGAACACACATTCCCAGCCCTTCCTCCCAAGATTCTGTGTCAGCCCATCTGGAAGCTGGCCCTGCAGTTCACATTCTAGTAGAGTTCCCCAAAGTTCCACTCCTCAGCCACGTTTGGCAGTCATCGGCCTACAGGTAGCAGGTTCTCACGCACTTCTGACGTCTCCAGCACCAGGTGTCTTTTGGATACTGAGATGTGCCTCTAAGGCAGGGGTGTCTGTGGTCCATTGGGAGGGACAGGCTTGGGAAGTCTGGTTTGATTTAATAGATAAATAAGACCTGTTTGTGAAAGAGGAGTGTATGAGCTGACCAGAACCTGGCCTTGTTGCTCATCTGGGCAGCGGCTTCATGTTCTAAACCCTCAAAGTTCCCAGCAGCCTGCCCCATCCCAGCAGGTGCTTTCCTATGTTCTTCAAATCTCTCTGGCATGTAAACTCCGACGTTTTTGCCATCTCACCAGAGCCAAAAGGCACTGGAAGAATGGGAAAACTCCTTCCTCTGTTTGGAAACTTATGATATTTTACTTCTAAAATAATCAGAGCCAAAGACCTGATTGTCAGAAGCGCGATGGGCTTTCATCTCCGAAAGGAAATAGGCATGGTCCCCCCAGACCAAGAACAGGCCATTTCATGATCTTTTCTAGGCCGACAGGAGGCCCTCTTAACTTCTGGGGCCTACCCCGCACACACTAAACACTCTGACCAGTGACTGGATCATGTATCAAATGCAATTGCTGATTTGTATAAATTTTGTAAGAATTTTTATAACTTTTGAAGATTTTGAAATTTGTTGGCTGCTAGAAACCCATTTAATTTAAGATTGGCTCTGATCTCTCAGGGAATCATATATACTCAGGAATTCTTCCAAAACAGAAAATTAAAAAACTAAACATACAGATTACTTTCAAATGTCATAAAAATTTTGAATACCAATTGAATAGTTGATGAAATTTGGGTAATGTGACATATCATAGACACTATGTATTTGTTTATTTCTCTTTTGCCCTTATATCTATATGTTAAAGCCACAGCATGTTTTCAGGTTGTGGACATTTTTATATATCCCTGAAAATCTTGTGGGTCCTCCATAATATGCCTTTAACAGCCCTCACTGTGAAGGGGAATTTTTACATGTCTGTAGATGTACAGGGTTATGTGCAGTTAGGCACAGAATCAGATCAGTAGCATTTTTTCCACTGTAGAAAAAGGACAGTCTTGAGCATTTGTGCATGTAAATAGCAAAGTTTTACTGGCTTCAGGGGAGTGACAGAGCATTAAAAGACCCCATAGGTAGAGGAAAGAATATAACAGGGTCTTCCCGAAGTCTAGCTGGCTAAAGCCTCCTGACTCTGAATTCATTTACTACAATAAAATTGATTACTTTACCTTAGACTCTGAGCCCTTAAAAAGTACCAATATAGTTCTGAGCTACTACTGTGAAACCCATACTTGTGTATGCTTTATGCTTTAATGCTCATAAAGTACTTTTCCCATGTTATGACCAGAAATAACTTATTCATCCACTCATCCACGTATTAACTCATTCAACAAACTATTATTACATTCTTAACATATAAGAAAAAAAGGTGAGCCAAAGAGATGTGATTCCAGGCTTCATGACACTTACACATTTTAATCAAATAGACATGAAAATAAATGAAAAATTATAGCTAGACAGACATTATAAGATGAGAAAATTACAGACCAATATATTTAAAAGGGTAATACATCATGGCTAGCTGAGGTTTATCCCAGAAATACAAGGTTTATTTAACCTATAAAAATCAATTAATGAAATTCATGATATTAACACATTAAAAGAAAATATGATACGATCGTTTTTACTAGGTGGAGAGAAAGCATTTTACAAAATTTAACACCCATCTATAAATAAAATATATTTTGCAAATCTAGGAACAGGAGGAAATTTTATCAATCTGCCATAGAGTATCTGAAAATTTAGTTGTACACAGCATACTTACTGTTGTAATACAGAGCTCTTTCCCCCTAAAGTTGGAGATTAGTCAACAGATGTCTGTTCACATCATTACGGGAAGTCCTAGCCAGTACAAGAAGGCAGGAAAGTAAAGTAAAGGCACAACAATTGGGAAGGAAGAGGTAAGGCTGTCTTTGCAGATGACCTAATTTTATATGTAGAAATTGTAAGGAATCTACCAAAAACTCTACTAAACCTAGTAAGTGAATTTCACAGGCTGCAAGTCTATAGTGATCAAGATAGTGTGACATTTTAGAAAGACTAGAGAGTAGAAATATAAACAGATACACAGATATATGGTTGACAAGAATGCCAAACCATTTCCAGGGGAAAAGGAAAGCCTTTTCAACAAATAGTGCCAAAACAAGTGGATATCGTGGGCGGAGGTGCAGCTTTAATCCCTACCTTATACTATACACAAAAATTCGTTTGTGATAGATTATAGACCTAACATAAAAGCTGCAAACTATAAAGCTTTTAGAAGAAAACATGGGGAAATATCTTCACAACCTCAAGTTAGGCAAAGATTTCTTGGATAGAGCATAGAAAGCAGAAAACATAAAAGAAGATTGATAAATTAGACTTAAAATTGTTTTCTTACCAAAAGACACCATTAAGAAAGTGAAAAGACAATCCATGAGTTAAGAGGAAAATGTCACAATATCTATCTCTAACAAAGGACTTATATCCAGAATATGTAAGGAACTTCTATAATTCAGTAACAAAAAGACAAACAACTCAGTTTTTAAAAATGAGCCAAACGGGCTTCCCTGGTGGCGCAGTGGTTGAGAGTCCGCCTGCCGATGCAGGGGACACGGGTTTGTGCCCCGGTCCGGGAAGATCCCACATGCTGCGGAGCGGCTGGGCCCGTGAGCCATGGCCGCTGAGGCTGTGCTCCGCAACGGGAGAGGCCACAACAATGAGAGGCCCGCGTACCACAAAAAAAATAATAAAAAAATAAAAATGAGCCAAACATTTGAATAGACAGCTAATAGTTCACACAAGAAGATATATAAATGATCAATAAAGACATGATAACGTGCTCAACATCAGAGTTGCCAGGAAAATTGCACGTTTAAGCCACAGTTAGATAACCACTTCTCACCTACTGGTTGCACAATGCTTTTCAGATGGGGAAGCTGACACAGATAGAGGCTCAACCTTCATGAGGTTCCTCAGTGAAGCACTGGCAGAGCCCACACAGGACTCCAAGTCTTGCCTCGTAGCCCATGATTTATCTTACATCACTTCTCCTCCTACAAAGAAGCAACTACCTCTAAATATAGATCTCCAAGAACTGGCACCCTGGCTCCAGAAAACCCTGTAGTTTCACTCCAGGGAGCAATGGTTGCATTTTTAAAGGAAATCCAATTTGGCGGCCATAAAAGTCCTCATTATCCTGCTAAGGTTGGCAGCTGGGGACTCTGAAATAGCTGGAATCTGTATAAACTACTCCTGGCACGCATCCACCTTAGCCTGGTAGACTGAGAGAAAATCATCTGCCTAATGTGGAGACGATGTTTAAACATGCACATATGCCACCTCATGAGCAGGAGGGCGTTCCAAGGGCCTGAGTAGGTGTAGGCTCACACCCACCCACCCTCTGGCTGTGAGTCATTTTCCCTCTAAGGGAGCAAACTCAGCCCAAAACAAGGTACTGCTCAGACTTTCATTTTCTTATCTGCTACATAGAAAGAACAGTGATAATGTAAAGAATTTTGGTTTTCTGTTCCTGGACATCTAACACTGGATTTCTCAGTGCTGTCCTAATGAAAAATAGTATTAATGCATCCAAAGTTGTCTTCTGTTTGTGTTCTCAACTCTGTCCTTCTAGAGGAATCAGCAGACGTTGACTGGCAGGCCAAATTTAGCCAGCAACTGGGTTTATTTATTATTTTTTTTATGACCCTCAAGCTAAGAATGGTTTTTACATTTTTAAAGCATTGTTTAAAAGAAAGACAAATAAGTGACAGAGACCATATGTGGCCTGCAAAGCCTAAAATAGTCACTGGTTCTTTGTAGAAAATTTTTGCTGCTCCCTGATCTAGATAATAAGTGTCCTACAAAAAAAAAAAAAAAATTCATGGTCAAATAATTTGGGGAACCACTGGATTAACACAACAAACGGGGTTCAGGGTTGTTGTTTTTTTTTTTTTAATGCACACCTTATCAGAGCCTTTACTAATGACATTTTTGAATCTCAAAGAGAGGGATGTAGTATGAAATGATTCCACTCTCCTTTTGCCTTAGAATCCTTTTCCTGTGGGATAAGGTTCTGGAACTGCTTTATATTAAGGCCCTCTTCATTAGAGATGTGTTCTTAACAGGGCCATGGAGTTTCGCTGGACAAGGGCCTGCCATTGGCACTGATTGGTTGCACTTCAGAGCCAGAGAGCATGTGGATAAGAGTGAGGGCTCTGGAGCCTTGCTGGGTTTGCAGCTTCCTCCACTTACTGCCTGTGGGACCTTAGGAAATGCACTTTACCTCTCTGTGCCTCAGTTTCCTCCACTGCAAAATGAAGGTAATCATAGTAGCTGTCCCCGAGGGTCACTGCAACAGTCACATGAGATGATGTTTGTAAAAAACATAGCACGGAGGCTGGCACAAGAAAGCTCTGGAGAAATGGCAACCACTGCTGTTATGTATCTTTATCTCTCTCACAATGAGAATTGTGATCCCTCCCTAACAGAGTTATTTAGCATGATAATGTATGGGGAAGGGATTCATAATGAGGAAACAGTATATTTTCCTAGTTAAATATAACTATTATCATTCTAAGAAGAAAAAAGTTTCACTCGTTTAAAGGAAGTGTATAAGTTTCCTAGGGCTGCCGTAACAAAAGTACCACAAATGAAGGGGTTTAAAACAAAGTTATTCTGTTGGAGTTCTGGAAGCCAGAAGTCTGAAATCAAGGTTTCAGCAGGGCCATGCTCCCTCTGAAGCCTCTGGGGAAGGACGCTCCCTGGCCTCTTCCAGCTTCTGGTGGCTCCAGGCATTCCTTGGCTTGTGGCCCCATCACTCCGATCTCTGCTTCCATCTTCACATGGTGTTGTCCCTGTGTGTCTGTCTTCATGTTGTCTTCCCTCGTCTTATAAGGACACCAGTCATATTGGATTAAGGGCTCATCCTTAATTCCAATATGACCTCCTCTTAACTAATTATACCTAAAATGATCCTATTTCCATATAAGATCACATTCTGAAGTCATATTCTCTAAGTAGAGAGTCAGGACTTCAGCATATCTTTGTAGGGGAACTCAATTCAACTCATCACAGCAATGTTTTGCAACCTTGGCACCACTGACATTCGGGCCAAGATAATTCCTTGTTGTGGGGCTGTCCTGTGCACTGTAGGATGTTTAGTACCATCCCCGGCCTCTACTCACTGGATGCCAGCAGCATCCCTCCCCCAAGTCGTAACAATCAAAATGTTCTTTAGACATGGCCAGATATCACTTGAGGAGCAAAACTGGCTCAGTTGAGAACTGATGGGTTAAAAATATAATACTTCCTAGACCAACTCAAAACAGAAAGACTTCCTCCAAGGAGACTGCAGAAGTGGCTAGCACTGCAGTTAGGCTGTAATGTGTGGCTTTTCCTCTTATTGCATATTGCTAATAATAATAACTAAAAGTTTTGCATTGCTTAGCAGATATTTTTGCTGAGATAAATTTCCCTACCTGGAGGACATAGTTATTATTGTTAGTTCATAAGTGAGTCGCAGCTTAAAATGTAAATTGCTTGGAAATGAACCAAATTTGGTGGCATAATAATAAAAAGGAAAATCGATTTCTCTAGAAATATACATCTGTTCATTAGAGCTGCCTGCTAGTCCATTGCAGCTGTTCCCATTTAAAAACTAAAGATCTAAACATAATCCTTTACAGTGGAAAGTTAGTAGGGAACATATTCATGAAGTCTGTGGAAATGGTTTAGCAATTAAGTGTAGTTTATTTGGTATATGACTCTTATGGGGCCCTCTGGCTGTTCAAACAGAAAATAAGGTGTTGTGACTAAATCCCCATTGAGGCTGTTAGCAATCCAGTGTCCCCAGTTCAGATTTTGCTGGGGCAGTGCAGAGGGTCATAAGTTCCTGGTCAATTAAATGGTCAGTGCTCTTCAACCATCTATAGGAAGCTTAGAAGATTTTCAAGAAAAGTGTCATAGCTACCCTGGAAGTGATGCAGCCTACCAGTCACCCATGTCAACTCCCTTTGGGCAACTGAGCTAGAGAATCTGGGCTGAGCCATTAACAATGACATTCTCACTCCCCACTGATAATTCTTGGCTTCCATGCAAACCAGTCAAAAGCTGAGCCTTGCACTGGCTTAGTGCAAAGGCAGTGATGTCCAACTGTGTCGTGTGATTTGGGGGAGGTGTCCCAGGGAGACTCCTGTCCCTGCATATGCACCGCACCTATGCCTGTATTCCCCCCACTTCCCTCCACTGTATTCCCTAAGTGCTGCCTTTTCTCTCGGTTCCATGGAGATGCTTCAGTTCGATTGTGTCTGAACCTTGGCCCCATTATATCAGAATAAACCAGACCACATGAAGTACGAGAGGCCTGAAAGGAGAATGGTGGGGTAGCAAGAGCTAGGAGGTCTGATCTAAGTTCAGATCTCTGTTCTACTTCCGAGCTTTAGTCACTTGCGAAAAATGAAGTTCACCATCCAGGTCCACCGTGAAGACACAAATGACCGACTTTATCTAAATCTGAATAGGTAGATACAACATATACCAAATGTCTAGCATGACACCTCAAACTTAAGGGCATTCAGTACGTGTGTGTTGATGGCTAGGAGGGTGCAGTGCAAGGAAGGAAGACGAAGGCAGAGACAAACTTGGCTTCTTCTCAACCACTACATTGTACCTCTCTGTGGCTCTGGAAAGCAATATTGTGTTTGGAAAGCATCAGTGACCCCATTGTAAATCTGTTTACTTATGGGACACATCCCTGAGAGCTGGAGTTGAACTTCTGAGCATCAGTCCGTGAAAAGCAGCTGTTTACCGAGAAGCACGTGTTGACATTTTGTTATCAGAGTGTATATGAACGATCCATCCATTAGGCCCTCCCATGATGTGGTGGCCAGTGAAGCTCCTCAATCCCTGACAGTTTTAGCAAACACAGAGTCAATTCTCACAAGTTTTATAACATAGCTGGACCCTGGTAACCATCTTTGGGACCTGGAGAAACAGCTTTGTCAATAGCTCAGAAGTAGACCCAATCTGGGCAGTTTGCATAGGTGGGCGTTACCTGTGATGCATCCTACCTGCCAGGCCTCCAGCTCAATCCTACTTCAGGCTGTTTGGCTCCTGGGGTTCTTTGCCTGGACTATGTAACCAAACACGAGAAAAAAAAAAAAAAGAGAGAGAGAGAGAGAGAGAGAAAGAGAGAAAGCATTGCTTTAATTTTCAGCAACTGGATTTTCATAGTTGTCAAAAGAAACTCATCAAATTATCTGCCGGAGAATTCATTGTAAAAAAAAATTGTGGGATTGTCAAATGGAGAAATGCTAGCTACCTCTCTCCCCGCCTCCTCTGCTTCTTTTTCTCTCTCTCTCTCTCTCTCTCTTTCTCCTCCCAAGCACATGAACAGCCCCTATGTTCTGCACGTCCATTTCTGGTCCAGATCTTACCTAGCTTATCTTCCTCTGGACCACATTTCAAATAGTGGCTAATATGGAGCTCCAGCCTTCCCAGGAGTGGAATAAACAATGTTGACTTTCATTAGCTCACGCACACACCTACTAGAAGTGGAGAGATGTGCTTCTGCAGTGTAGCCCCAGGAAAGAGTCATACTGGAGACACATTTCCAAGTGCAAAATGAGAGATCCTCTATCGGAACATTTCCTCTGTGGACACAGGTTCTTTATTTTGCGCGTGTGATGGCAAAGCTGCCGCTGCTGTCTAAGTGGCAGAAATGTCAGAAGTGTATTGTTCGTTCTTTAATTTCCTCACTCAACACTGGGTCATTAGGTTTAACACTATCCAAGCACTTTCCTGCCCGTATTTACCTTAAAGGATGTGCGCATACCTAGTGTTTAAAATGTTGGCATCCCAAAGGGAGACACTTTATAGCCGAATCTATTTTGCTTCAGAGAAGGACCTTGAAATGCATTCCCCAAGATTTGTCGAGTGAATCCTCCATCTGGAGAGTGGTAACAGAGAAGGGAAGTGTTTAGAGGGGGACGGGGAAAAATGAGAAATGAGAAGGCTTCCGAGGCTGGGATAGGTTCTGGACTATGAATTGCCCTTTCAAGACGCATTGAGCAACAGGCACAGCACGTCTCCTGGTGGAGGTATTTCATACAGAAGCAAAGCTAAGCAAGGACCCCGAGGGAATGAATCTGACCACAGCCCTAGTGCCAGTTACATAAAGTAAATCTGACATCTCTACACACCTGTAGGAGAATCTGGGTCTCTCTGCTTTTAGATACTGATTCAGCTAAAAACACATAAATCAGAAACAAACCACTGTTATGGTAATTCGTGTTTTCATGGTGGTACATGATCAAAATCACTATCAATGGAATAGTTAAATGTCTTAGTCACCACATGGTGGGATTATATCCATATAACTAATCTTTGTGTTCTGGGCGCTTTCCCAGCCTCCCCACCTCCCCACACATGCACGAAAAGTCTTTTTGCCCCTCCAAAGCCCCTCATTATCAGGCATGAGTTTTCGCATCAGCCCCAGGACAGGCAACTGAGCTAAAGACAGAAGCGCCAACCAAAAGGCCAGGTGGAATGGTCCTGCAGAGAACAGTTGTCTACTCCCAGAAACTACAAAGGACCAGACTTGGGAGAGCGTTGTCTTGGGGGCTGGGAAGAAGTGGAAGGAGGTAGAGGGACCACCTCGGCTAGTGAGGAAGGAGACGAAGGACTGGGGAACATGGGTCCTGGGCAGGGTTGAGGGGAGCCTCAAGGGCCTTTCTTCCTTCAGGAGACCTGGGCACTGCATGGGAGCAGGTGGAGGCTGCTAAGCCGTTGTTTGATGAGCTAACCAACCCCAGCAGCCAGCTGCTCAGCTCCTGAGACCAGGTCTCGGTTTTCCTTTTCCCATCCACCCCCATGCCCACCCTGCCATGCAAGACCAAGAGTACTACAGTTCAGGAGAGGGTAGGGACGTAGCCACCTTGTGGAGGGGGCAGCGGCATGTTAGGAAAGCCAAGGTAGATATGGACAAGATTACTGTTCTTTCGGAGTGGTGGACCCATTGCCTCTTTGATATCTGTGTCCTCCTGTCTACCTATTGGGCTGAAAAACCTCGGACTTCCAGGGGTCTTGAGTCCCTGAAATTTCTTTTAGGAGCCATGAAGTTAACTCATATCTTCAATAAAACATTACAGGCAGCTTGTGACCAGGAGGTGGGAGATGAAGTCATCACTCAAGAGAAAGCTTGAGCCTCTAACATAGTAGTTGTCAAACTTCAGAGAACATCAGAATGCCCTGGAGGGCTTCTTAAAACCCAGATGCTTTGACCCACACCTTCAGAGTTGATTCAGTAGGTCTGGGGTGGGGCCAGAGAATTTGCATTTCTAACAAGTTCCCAGAAGATGCTGACGCTACTGGTCCTAGAACCACACTTGAGAGCTATTGCTCTACCACTCCTCTAATGGATGCATTCTTTATTGTGATCTTGAGACGTTAATCCCATGCTTAATCCCATCTTGCCAAGGTATCTATGCTCTTAGGGGTCAAGGATAAGACCATGCCCTGCAGCTGAGACAGTCTGAAAATTATGTGTGGGTGGGGAATTACATCTGTGGAATGTCTGTCAGGAGATGAACAAGAGCTCAATTGGAGACGTGTGGTCTCAGGGCCTCCAAACAGCATCTCAGTCCCTTTGAGAGGCCAAGTGTTGGAAGAAAAGAGTTTCTTTTTTTTTTTTTAATTAATTTTTATTGGAGTATAGTTGCTTTACAATGTTGTGTTAGTTTCTTCTGTACAGCAAAATGAACCAGCCATGCATATACATATATCCCCTCCCTTTTGGGTTTCCCTCCCATTTAGGACACCACAGTGCAGTAAGTAGAGTTCCCTGTGCTCTACAGTTTGTTCCCCTCAGTTGTCTATATTATGCATAGTATCAGTAGTGTACCTGTGTCAATTCCAATCTCCCAATTCCTCCCACCCCACCCCTTTCCCCCTAGAAAAGAGTTTCTTAATGAACGTTTTTCAGATGCTGATAAAAATGTCCCATAAAGAACAAGACAAGAATATAAGAAAATACCTGTCTGATTCTGTACACCTCATCAGAATCAATAAATATTTATTGACTTCCCAAAATGTTTGGGGTGCCGGGAAGCAGAACCAAACATCCAAGAGACACGGGCTTTGCCCTTCAAAAAGACCGTCTTCTGAAAAGAAACAGGAGAATTATCTTTGGGAGGGAAGGCAGATGTGCTTCCCATGAAAGATGCAGTTAGCTTTTCACAATGGAAGTGGGCCTGAAAACGTGCACATAAATTAATGCTTTTGTAAACCAAGTTAGATTCTAAATGCACGAGAGGAGCCAACTGTTTAAAGGAACCTGGCAGAGAATCCTTCTGAAAAAAAAAAGAATCACTTACTAATGTGAATAATTGTCCCTCTCATTTATCAACCTTATTAGCTTTGTTGGGTTTTTTTGTTGTTTTTTGGGCTTGTTTTTTTTTTTTTTGGTAAACCTGAAGGGTCTAAAAACGCAAGGAAGAGGAATTTTTCTTCATTCTTACTTTGGGAAAAGAAAATGATATGTTTATATCAGAGATTCATTATTTTTTGGTTTTATTAATTTTACTGGAGTATAGTTGCTTTACAATGCTGTGTTAGTTTCTACTGTACCACAAAATGAATCAGCTATACATATACATATATTGCCTTTTTGGATTCTTTCCCATTTAGGTCACCACAGTGCATTAAGTAGAGTTCCCGGTGCTCTACAGTATGTTCTCATACTTAGTTGTCTCACACTTAGTTGTCTCATAAATAGTTGTCTATTTAACACATAGTATCAATAGTGTATATGTGTCAATCCCAATCTCCCAATTCATCCCACCCTCCCCCTTCTCCTTGGTATCCACACATTTTTTCTCTACGTCTGTGTCTCTATTTCTGCTTTGCAAATAAGATCTATACCATTTTTTCTAGATTCCACATATATGCATTAATATATGATATTTGTTTTTCTCTTCCTGACTTACCTCACTCCGTATGACACTCTCTAGGTGCATCCACGTCTCTACAAATGACCCAATTTCGTTCCTTTTTATGGCTGAGTAATATTCCATTGTATATATGTACCACGTCTTCTTTATCCATTCTCTGTTGATGGACATTTAGGTTGCTTCGATGTCTTGGCTATTGTAAAATAGTGTTGCTGTGAACATTGGGGTGCAGGTGTCTTTTCGAATTGCGGTTTTCTCAGGGTATATGCCCAGTAGTGGAATTGCTGGATCCTATGGTAGTTCTATTTTTAGTTTCTTAAGGAACCCCCATGCTGTCTTCCACAGTGACTGTATCAATTTACATCCCAACCAACAGTGCATGAGGGCTCCCTTTTCTCCACACCCTCTCCAGCATTTATTGTTTCTAGATTTTTTTGATGATGGCCATTCTGACTGTTGTGAGATGATACCTCATTGTAGTTTTAATTTGCATTCCTCTAATAATTAGTGATGTTAAGCATCTTTTCATGTGTTTGTTGGCTATCTGTATGTCTTCTTTGGAGAAATGTCTATTTAGATCTTCCGCCCATGTTTGGATTCATTGTTAAATGCCTACTGTGTATTTTATTAGGTCAACTCGGGCCATCTCTATGATTCCTTATAGTCGAAGTGTTGTTGAACCATGATTGCTGTACCATCAACTTGAGGTCAATAAAACAATGGAAGTGTTTCTATAGTCACTAAGGAATGATGATTTGTGTTAAGCATATTTTCTTGGACTTTGCCTTCAAGGAGATTACACTCAAGTGGGTTGGTCAAGTGGCCAATAAGTAAGCAAACTAGTAATTAATTGTAAAATATAAAATCATGTGATGGAAACAGAGGGTTGAGTTAGAGGCTAACGTGAAAACAGCCTACATAGGCAGAGTAACCCAGGAAGGCCTCCCTAAGGAGGTGACATTTAGGCTGAGTCCTGCAGAATAAGTAGGAGGCAGCCATGTGAATAGCTAGAGGAACTACAGTTCATGAAAACAAAAAAAAAGACTGGATCAAAGGAAGTTAGAAAAGTAGATGAGGACTATAAGAGGCAGTTTTCTAGGAATCAGATACAGCCTCATAGGCCTAGGGGAAGTTTGTCTTCTTTCCCTAGGGAAACGAGTGAATCCCACACAGTCCTAGAGCATGGAGAGTCAGGCCTGGAGTGGTGTGTTGCCTCTTTGATTCCAAGGCAATGTGTCAGGTGGAGAGACGGCTTCTGATTTCATAGGGAATTGAGGATTCTTTCAAATATTAAAGTTATGCCTCTGTGCTAAGTAGGGTGAAATTGTCTAGAGATTTGGTTATCCAGGTTTCCTAAATGGATCTTGTATGGGGAAAAAACCTTCCCATCTTTGCAAAACTAACTTATAAACTGACAAGCCAATTTGAGCATGCGTATCTATTAAGTGCTTTTTGGTAGCTATTGACAGTCCCCAGTAGTTGGAGAGGGTTGGGAATTAGCTACTCACCTGCAACCTAGCCACTGGGTTATAATGAAAGCACATTTCAGACCAAACCCCGAACCACAGGCAAACATTTAGTAGCGAGCTGAAAACAGACCCTAAAACAAATGTGTGGTGTAAGCTCCACAAAATCCCCCCTACCTGTCCTTGTGTGTGCTCCAGCCACACCTCCCGTGGAGACCTCACCCCAGGCAGATGAGACAGTTTTCAAGAGGGTGGATAGAGCTAATCTCACAGTGGGCACAGGCAATCCTCCTGACCATCTGCTGGACCCAGAACAGTGTGGGGCTCATGTGTCAAGGCCCATCCCAAATGGAGAAGAAGAGGGTGCCTGCCTGATTCTTATAACTACTTCAGGAAAGGGTGGGGAGCTTCTGGAAGATATTTTAGCAAAACCACACATCTTGAAAACCATTAATGGCACCAGTGAGACCCCACCTCTTATACCCATTATACTAAATAATGAGCCCCACTTCTGCCAGTGAAAACCCATCTGGGACCTTCTTTGAGCTCACTAGCAAAACGTCTGGTGTTGATGAGAGCTCAGAAGAAAGATGAGGGAGCTTTGTGGGGACTGTCAGGAATGTGGTCTTTCTGAGTAAATGCTGGGGTTTACTCGCAAGTGTAGGTTCCCAGTCAGGACCACTGAATGCCCCCTGCCCAGGAGAGTAGCTTAAACCAACCAGCATATACATAGCGCCATGCTCACTCTCCTGCAGGATTTTAGAGTAAATCACATGCATGCAAACAGGCACAGGCTGAAGAGGTCCCAGGAATGGCTGTGGGAGAAAGGAGGCTGGTAACTCGAATAATCTGATTAACCAAGAGTGATCCCACGCAGCATATCGGGATTTGCCAATTTCCAAAGAATTAACATCCAATCAATGAGGCTTTTTTACACAAGTTCTAGAGCTGTTCAGTCTTTTAGGGTAGAGGCTGACACAGACTTTCAGCTTGGCTTGAGAATCTTGGTTGCGTCTCCAGGTTAGCGGTTTTCAGGCTTTTCCGGCAAGATGACCCCTGATTTCAGTGACCTCTGCTAGAAAGCTGTTGTGCTTTAGGGTCTGTTAATTGAAAAAAATCAATAACAATGAAAAAAGTTGTTATGGATTCAGCAATGCCTTCAACTTGTCTTTTATTAATTGCAGTAGCATTATACACACACATTTGAAAAAGAATGTAGGAAGTTAGATTCAAAAGTAAGGGGAAATCAGAGAGGCAGTACCCCAGGTAGACCCCAGCTGTGTTGGAGACCCATGAAATTTCTCTCTCAAGTCAGTTCAATACCAAGAGCCTCTTCCTCCTGTCCCCTCCTCCCCACGCCGGAGTCGATGGCTTTTTCTGCCCCTGAGTCCGGGATAAAATGGGCTACTTATATTTACGGTAATATTTACCGAAAACTATGTACATTTCTTAAACACTGGGGTCACACACTTCCTGTGGCAAGATGCTTACACTGAGAGGACCTAAGAACTGTGACCCATGGAGGACTCAGCTGCTCTGCACATCCTGTCTGACGGTCACCAGAATGTCATGTGGAGCTGCATGTATACATGGTCCGTTCAACACAGTGAGAGTCCCTGGAGTCTGGATGCCAACTGCACTCTGGTGAAAATACTCCCTGGGATCCCAGCCAGCCGTGACTGTAGGTCATTAGTTAACACGCAGAAAAGTGTGATGCAAACGATAGATAGAAAAGAAGTAATCATCTTGCAGTATAAACGTGTATCACACCAGCCCATTGTACACCTTAAATGTATGCAATGCTATGTGTCAATTATATCTCAATAATGCTGGAAAGAATTTTAATAAAATAAATTTTAAAAATAATAAGAAAAGGGGAGTGTCCCAAGACCCAGTGCCTGAGTACTGTGGATAAGAACCAGTGGCTCTCTGTTTCTTGTGGAAATTTTATCATCCTGATCATCATCGAAAGAATGCTTTCAGCTCCCGAAGGTGCGTGGCCGGGACGTGCAGTGTACTCAGAAAGAGTACATTCCTATAATGGGACATAAAAGCTAAAGCGGTAGGAGCTTGCATCACTCAGCCCCACGTCCTGGCTGCAGAACCTTGGGCAGATCACGTGACTGCCCTGAGCCACATCGTGTGATTAAGCATAGTAAGTGCTCAATAAATGGAGGTGATCACATTCGTCCTTAGACTCTGGGTGTAAAATTATTGCAGCAGGGCAGCGACAGCAAACCACAAAGCATTATGCGAAATGAAATTGTTTTGGCTGTGTATGTTTTCATTTGCAGAGCAGATACTCCTGTGGCGCTGTATGTCTGCTGGTGCCAAGTAGCAAATGGGATTTGTTTAGTATCAGGCTCTTCCCTATCAGCCAGACATTTATGTATTTTTTTATGTTGGAAAAGAAATATCATTTGCATAACACTTGAAGAAAGGTAGCTACTTACCCATTCTCCCTTTCTTGTTATTCCTGAGTGAAGGCTAATGGGAATGATAGCATTTTGCTGCGGTGTTTAAATGGAAGGCATTCTAAGGTGTCTAGCTGCTCAGTATAATACAGACATTTAAAAATAGCGTGCGGGTGGGAATCAACCCACCATCAAGATCTTTTTAACCGGTAATTGGTTTCCTATCCATCAGTCGTCCATTCCATAAGCTTCTGTCTGTTTCAGAGATGACAGATGTGGAGGAGCCTTGTAGGAACTGGAGGTGGCAGGTCCAAGGGGCCAGCAGATCAGCGGAAAGACCGTGCATTATGAGGGCTATCAGTCCCACTCTCCTTTGGCTCAAAGAAAATGCTCTCCATGGCAACAATGACAGTCAGATGTAAGGAATAGAAATTCCGCCAAGCGGAGAATCCAGCTTTCAATTTTCAGCGATCCCAACTCCTTGTACTCCACTTTTCACAATGGGACAGGTCACTGGCAGTAGTAGGTGGTGCCCGTGAAAATGACTTAACGCTGAGCCTACTGGTGAGTCATGGGCGGGCTTTACTGCCTGGGCCGTAGAACCAGAGTTTGAAAACATAATGACTGTTTTGGGCAGACAAGAGACTTCCCTCGTGGGGAGAGCCACTGCTATTCCACTGCCAAAAAGTTAGGCTCCAAGCACATAGTAACAACTCACCTATTTGATTCAAGTCTAGGCTTTTCAACCTCGGCACTATTGGCATTTGGGTATCATTCTTTGTCATGGAGACTGTCCTGTGTATTGTAGGATATTTAGCAGCATCCCTGGTCTCTACCCATTAGATGCCAGTAGTACCCCCCTCCCCAGATGTGACAACTAAGAATGCCTCCAGACATTGCCAAATGTCCCCTGGGGGGCAGAATCTCCCCAGCTGAGAACCACTGGTTTGTGTATTGTCTATGGCCTAATAGGGACCAGTATTTTGAAATCCATTTCTTCATGTGTTCATCCATCTGTTCATTCAGTGAATATTCAGTAAGCCCCTACTATGTAACAGGTGCTGTTCTAAGCACTGGGGATTCATCAGTGAACCAGGTTCATGCTCTAGGGGAGCTGATGTTCTGGAAGGGACACAAGATGTAAACAAACATAAACAAGATAGTTGTGGAGTTTCTCTCATTCAAAACTGCTAAATTTCATGGAACATAATTATCAATGTTGGAAATAAAATTCAATTATTTAATTCTTAGTGGAAAAATTAATTTGAAGCTAGCCACAATAAAAGGCTCATTTAAAAGAAGGGTAAATGGACCAAAGCCAAATAAGGATATGGACATATTTTAGATTGTGATAAACAAATAAATAGATAAATTTCATTAGTTATTTTTCCTCTAGTTACAAGAAAATCTGCTACATGTAAAGAAAAATAAACATTATAGCAAGTTTTGATTTAGCCTAATCATGTATTAAGCACCTACTATATGCATTTATCTTGCTCTGGAGACAAAGCAGTGAGTAAAACAGGCAAAATTCTCTGCCACCCTAAGCTTATATTCTAGTGGGAAAGACAGAAAATAAGATAAATAAGTAAAATGCATAAATAAGTAAAATGATCTATGGTATAAACTTCTAAGAAAGAAACCCCACCTCCCTGGGAAGGGGGAAATAATATGAGGTGAAGGGAGTTACAATGTCATCTAGGGAGGCCTCACTGAGACGGGTCATTTGAGTAGAGATCTAAGGGAGGTGAGAGAGCAAGTGTGCAGATATTTGGGGGAAGAGCATTCCATGCAGAGGGAGCAGCAGGTGTGAGATCCCCAAGGGAGGACAGCCCTCGTGCTGCTGGTGGAGGTGAATGCAGAGAGGTGGCGAGGCCAGGTCATCATGAGGACCTAGCTTTGACTCGGAGTGAGGCCAGAGCCCTTGAAAGTCCACGCAGAAGGGGCTGCTCTGGTGGATGTGTTGAGAGTTGGCTGGGGTGCGGTTTATAAGCAGGAGGCCATTGCCATACCCAGGAAGAGGCGGGAGGGCCTTGGATGAGCAGGGAGCCTGGAGGTGGTGCAGAGAGGCTGGTCGCACTCTCCTTGCTCTCCTCCTCTGATTGGGCTGCTCCTCGGTCACTTCTGAGGGATCCCCTAAGGCTCTGGCTCTAAATGGTGCAGTCCCCAGGCTCAGTCCTCAGACCTCTTCTCTTCAGTAATGACACTCGCTTCTTGGTAATCTCATCTCATGTTTATATCTGCAGCCACTCTCTCCCCAGACTCACAGAGACAGCAGACCACCTCACAGCCTGGACATCCAATAGGCATCTTGACCTTAACTGACTCAACACCCAACCTGCTCCTCGCACCTGTCCACTGTCTTGGCCAGTGGACATCCTGTTCTTCTAACCACTCATTCATTCCTTCTCTCACACCCATTTCTGATCTGCCAGAAAATCCTATTGGCACCACCTTCAAAATATAATCAGAAAGTGATTAGAAAGGAAGAGTCCCCAGAAATCTCACCATCTCCATTAACAGCCAGTGTAAGCCGCCCACTTATTAACTTTGTGTATATAAAGGAATTGAGAGACATATACCGGGACCCTGACTTCTCACAGCATTTAGGCATTTGGTTATTCTCTTTTTGGGGGCCAGGGTACTTCTGAGTCTTTTATTCCTCTTTTGCAGCCCTCACAACTTCAACCCCAGACGTTAATTGGTAGATATAGGGTTACAGTACTTGCATGCACAATTCTCAGCCTCATGTCTTCAAATCCCTGCTGGGAACAAATCGTTACCAGGTAGCCATGGATTCTGGCATCCAGGAGCATGACTTGTCCTTGGGAGCTGCCACAGATTCCAGCGGCAACAGGCTCCTTCAGTGTCATGGAAAGTATTACGAGTGTGGCCAAGGTGTGGAAGCAGAAGGTCGTCTCTGCTTTTTCTCCATAAAATATAGTTCTCACCTCTTCACCTCCGGAGCCAAAGTCTTCAGAGACAGGCTGTCTTAGTCTATTAGGCTGCTTTAACAAAAATACCACAGACTGGGTGGCTTAAGCAGTGAACATTTATTTCTCATGGCTCTGGAGGCTGGGATGTCCAAGATCAAGACACCAGCAGATCTACTGTCTGGTGAACGACTGCTTCCTTGTTCATAGCCATCTTCTTGCTGTAACCTCACGTGGTGGAAGGGACAAGGGAGCTCTCTGCGTCTCTTTTTATTTATTTAATTTAAAAAAATTTTTACATCTTGGTTGTGCCGTACAGAATGCAGTATCTTAGTTCCCCAACCAGGGATCAAACCTGCGCCCCCTGCATTGGAAGCATGGTGTCTTAACCACTGGACCACCAGGGAAGTTCTGGATCTCTTTTGTAAGGGCACTAATACCATTCATGAGAGCTCCACCCTTATAACCTAATCACCTTCAAAAGGTCCCACCTCTTGATAGCACACCTTGGGGTTAGTATTTCAACATATGAATTTTGGGGGAGTACAAACATTTAATTTATAACAGACTTCCAGAGAAGACAAGAAAATCATAAAGAGCAAAAAAGTTATTTCTTTTTCAAATGTTTTGGAGGAAGAAGGTAAGGGTATATAAGGTAGCAATGTATATCCTGTAATGACTCATCTTTCTCAAGTCTCTGTGGTGCCTCTAATAGGGAGAAATTGAAGGGTACCCTACCTTGACCCTTACAGGTGGTACTTTTTAATCTCTCCTATTGCTTGGATTTAGTTCATATTTGATTAGTCAATCTTCAGGCATTTAGTAAAGGCTTACTTCGTGCCAGCCCCTGTGCAGAGTGCTGGAGACCCAGCATCCAACAAGACAGACAGGGTCTCTGGCCTTATTGAGCCTCGATCCGATCTAGCCTAAGGTTTCCAAACGGTGGCGCTATTGACATCTGGGGTCAGATAACACTCTGTTTGGGGGGTGGCAAGAGGTGGGAGACTACCCTGTACATTGTAGGATGTTTAGCAGCATCTCTCCCCTCTACCCACGAGATGCCAGCAGCAAACCCTCCTCCCAGTTATGACAAGCAAGAATGTCTCCAGACATTGTCGCCTGGAGTGAGGGTGGTGGGGGCAAAATTGCCCTGAGAACTGCTGGTCTAACCCAATTGAATCAGAATCCTGTCTCTTTGGAATTCCCCAGGTGATTCTAACAGGGGCCAAGCAGAGCACCACCACTTCAGTCTACAGAATAAGTGCATCTGTATTCGAGTTGGGGGGCTTCTGGTGGAAATGAAGGACATTGTTTGCCCTTGGCTTGCTTTCTGCCCTGGGAATGTGTTTTGATGTGTGCCGTGGGTGATACACACATGGTCAAGTGCAGGGAGAAGGGAGCATTCTACAGGTCCTAACACAGCTGCTCTGAGTTCTATTGCAGACATTCATCAAGGCCAAACCAAAAGGCCAGCCTTCACACACAGGTTACAGAGCCTATCAAAGGCTTTGTAGAGGTCAGAGCCCCAAATAGGCACTTTCTCAAACCTCTTCGCCCAAGGAACCCCTGTGTATGGCACTTCTTGTTTGTCTATTCCACAAGTTTGAGAACCCTGAGATAATTCCTGTGAAGCATTTAAGTACCTGGCTCAGAGCAGATGCTCACGAAATGGTAGATACTGCTGTCTTAGTATCATTATGATAGTTACATCAATGTACAGCAAGAACAAATGTATATAAATAAAAACATTTAGGTCATAAACTCTTGCATGTGGCGTAGTTTAGCTTTAGAGGAGTCACAGGGTGCTAAGCATACTCCCTGTGCCTCCAGGACTGTGAAAATAAACCATGCTTCTAACATCAGGGAAACGCAGGCTTTGTATGTAACAGTTCATGGTGAAATGCAATCTCACAATGAGTTTGCTGTAACTGGTGTCCCGCCAGTCCGTGCTTCTTCCAGAGCATACATTTGCAGGAGCAACTTGTGCTGCCCTCCCCAGCACAAGTATTTTAATTAATATTGAGTTCATTAATATTTTGCTCCCTGAGATTTAGCATTGACAGATGATTTCTCAGAAGGCCTCCGGGACACCATTGCTATCATACAATACCTGAATCGGGTGAATCTTATGAAATCCATGGAAAGCTGAACGTGGAAACGCCTCGTGTGGAGGGAAGTTTTTGAAAAGAGCAGTTGGGAAGCCCTTTAAACTAATTTTAATGATACCAGGAGACTTAAAGCTTTGCTGTAAGGATTTGATGATCAAAGGCAAGCCGTCCCAACTGGCATTTATCTGGCACTGTGCAGCTGCTTCAGGCTTTTTGATGTCCTCCTGCCGTCAGACAGGCAGGATGGAGGACAAGCTCAGCTCTGATGGCAGGGACTCCCCACCCCCAGCAGCACAAGGGTGTGCTTAGTAAGAGAATCAGTGCTCAGGATGCTGATTTTCTATTTCCTTAGTAGGCTCACAAGGTATGGGAGCTCGTAAGGGGGTTAAAATGTCATGTATTCTTATATCCAGGGGAATGACAATGGCCTGAGACCCGGGGACCCTCTTGCCATCCCTGCCATTTCAGCAGACAAATTGATTTCCAATATTCTCTTGGCCACACTATTTCAAGGTTCTCAGTAAATAAAATAGTGAGAGGCCCTGGGATGAGGTGGGGTGGGGAGGTCTCCTGTCCAGTGATTGAAGGAAACAAGTGAAGAGCTTGTTGAAAACTACACCAACATTATATCATAATATGTGCTGGTATTTGGTTGATATTTGCTATATTTATTATCTGGAACTTTATACATACATATATAATATACATATACAGACATATATATAATATACATTTACTTACATAGTCACGTGTTCACATATAATCATCATGACCCCTCTGGGTTATAGGTAGAAGGTAGTTTCTATTTGCCCCATTAAACTGGGAGGTTAAGTAGCTTGCCTAATATCTCAACACTCTCCTTCACTAAGTGATACTGTCATTGTTTCCCTTCATTAAAGAAAAGAGAACAATCCCACTGTTTATCACCACCTTTGTACACTGGGCATGGCATTAGGTCCTTTACATATATTATCTCGCTGAAAGCTCTCAAGAACCCTATGAGATGGGCAGGAAGTGTTTCTGTTTTATGCATATGGGAACAGCAGCAGATAAGCTTTAATAATATACCCAAGGTCACCCAGCTGGTGAGCAACAGAACTGGGATGTGACCCAGGTCTGTGGACTTGAGAACCTCTGCTTGGTGCAATCTTTGTGCTTCCAGGATAAGTTAAGTCCTAGGCTGGGAGCTCTTCGAGGTCAAAGACCAACTAACTCATCTCTGTCTCCCCAGAACCTCGTACTGGGCCTGGTACAGAACAGGCTCTAATTAGAGCTGAAGAATGAAAGAAGGGAGGGGAGGGGAGAGAAAGAGAAGGAGGCCCCAAGAGGAGGGGGAGGGAAGGAAGAAGAGAAGGAGGGAGAGGAAAGGGAGGGAAGGAAGTGGTTCTGTTTCAGAGGCATCTCCTTATCTCCACAAATAGAATAGGAGTCTCTGTTGATATATAAGCCATATCATTGGGTTCTCCACCATCACTACTGTTTTTTTGGAAAATAGAGTCTTGGCAGAAAACAGATGGTGCAGTCAAATGGGATCATTGAAGAGATTTTAATTTAGGGTCTATTTACAATGGTAAGATCAGGTTTAAGGGAGACCACTAAGAGCCAGGGAAGCACTCTGGGCTGAGGGAGTGCTCTTATGACTAGGGGTCAGGCAGTGGTTCTTAGAAACCAGAGAATGAGTTGTGCTGGGACTGGTGGGAGCTGTGGGCCCTGGTGGCGGAGGCAGCTGCTGCCCAGCTGTTACAAAGGGCAGTGGGGGGACTAACGTACCCCACTCCTTCCTTCTCACCTTTCCGTCCCCTGCCAGTGCCCCCACCCTAATCATGGCCAGCACAGTAAGAAGCTGGAAGGCAAGGGCATACTTGATCCAGAAATTCAGCCTCCCAGGGAAAGATGAGAGTGGATTTGGAGAGGCAACAAGAATATCTCAGACAGAGTTAGGAGAGGGATATGTAAGATATCCAACAACCTGAACAGCACTGACCAATCAGAGCAGCACCAGCCATAATGAGACTTCGCAGGACTTAAGTCTTACACTGGTGCCCCCTGAAGGTGAGTCCTTGGACAAAGTATGCTCATGCCTCCAGGGCAATTCACATGACTGTGCACACAGTTGCTCTGCCTTGGTCACCTATAGGAATTGCTGTGGCCTCAGCTGTGGCTTAGACAGGACAGAGCCAAGTTCCCACTGGCCACAGACTGTGACCATATGGCTCAGACATGCGGGCTCAAAAAACGGATAGTGAAAGACCAATGTCTGACACCTTTTCAAACTTGTGAAAGTTCCAGAGCTTTGGAGAAACGCTCCCATCAGACTCACTCCCCAAACACGTGACAGTTTTCCAAACTATTTTGACAGATAAAATTGCAGATAATTAGCCTGGCTCTGCCAACTTGAAATTACTGGAGATAATTTCTATGGCTGTGTACTTGAGTTTCTGGAAGATAATTTAAAATGGAGAAACGGGCCAGTGTTGTCCTCATCTTACCCCTTCGACACATCATTATAAGTGTAGAAGAAAACTTTGGGTTGGTCATGAACATCTATGATAAATGCGGGGAAATATGCCATTCAATTAAAGCTGTACAGCCTGGGTCTGTTTATAGCAGTAAGATTGAAAAAGTGCTGTCACCTAAATGTCTTTCCACTTATGTCAGCCATCTTTCTAGACAGATTCCATTTTCTCTGCTCTATGAGTCTTTTTTACTTAGGACAAGATTGGCATCTAAAAAATAAAGTAAGATATATAGAAAGTTCCATCTCTGTTCCTATATACTCCTCCTTCAGTGATTTCAGTGACATTGGATTTTGAAGGTTTACTTCTCCCTCTTTTCAAGAGCCTAGAGTCAGTGTGCCTCTGTAAGACTTACATGGATAGATTTCAGTAATGGCCCCACTTCAGTTCTCCCTGTATCTGGACCCTTTATCATGTGACATTATGAGAGGAACTCCCATGAAGTTGGAGTATATTTTCTCTCCCCGTGTGCCTTAGTCAGCTTGAGCTGCCATAGCAAAATACCAATGAGTGGGTGGCTTAAACAACAGAAATGTATCTCTCACAGTACTGAAGGCTAAAAGTCCAAGATCAGGGTGCCTGCTTGGTTGGGTTCTGAAGAGACCTCTCTTCTTGATTTGCAGATACCACCTTCTTGGGTCCTCACATGGCAGAGAGAGAGAGAGCTCAGGTCTCTTCCTCTTCTTATAGGGACATTAATCCCATCGTGGGGCACCTACCCTCATGATCTCATCTAAACCTAATTGCCCTACCTCCCAATATAGTCACACTGGGGGTTAGGACTTCAACATGTGAATTTGCCAGGGACACAAACATTCACTCCATGACATCATGTGACTCACGTTGACCAGTAGAAGAAGGCAGAATAACAGTGTGCCAGTTCTGAGACTAGGCTTCAAAAGTCCTTACGTGACTCCTCTTGCTCTCTTGCATCACTGGAAGAGGATAAGAGACCTATGGAGCTAAACTGCCCCAGCTGAGGTGGCCCAGCCATTTCCAGCCTAGGACAAAGCTTGCAGGTGAGCTGTAGCTGCATGAATGAGCCTAGCCAAGATAAACAAAGCCCAGCTTACACCAGCTGACTCCCTAACCTACCTATAAATTCATGAGTTATAGTAATAAATGATTGTGGTTTTATGCTGCTGAGTATTGGAATGTCTTGTTATGCAGCAATAGCTAACTGATACAGCTTAGTTACTGGATAGTTATTATGATTTATACTCTTCCTAGAAAGGAAGTTGAGTGGAGTGTTTAAAAGCATGGAGTATATCCAGACTTCTTGAATTTTATTCCTGCCTCTGCTACTTACTATTTGTGTGACCTTAGGCAAGAAACCTCAATTTCCTCATCTATAAAATGGATATAATAACAGTATCATACAGGGCAATTATGTGTATTAAATAGGTTAATGCATATAAAGTACTTCAAACAGTGCCTGATACAGAGGAAGTACTGAAGAAGTGTTTACTGTTATTCCTTCCAAAAGGCTTGAGACTTGGAGAAAGCAGGCTGGACGTGAGGTTGGTTAATGCCCAGGTGGCATTAACTCCACTGTTAAATAAAAGTGATGTTCCATCTTAGCATGAGATGAGCTCACTTTTCTAAAAATAGGAAATGCAATCAAGATTGCTTTAGAATTCTGAGAGGACTATTTTTTTTTAATCTTCTCTGAGAAATAGGCATTAACATTTTGATGGCATTACTCCTTCTCCCCATGTAGAAGTGATGGGGAAGAGAGAAGCCATCAACCAAGTGACTCTACTGTGGACAGTCACCTGAAGGGTACAGACCCCTTTTTGTTTCCTCCCTCTTCTCCCCACATCTAGGCCTTGGTGTTCTTATACTTTTGCAACCAGATAACCCAGGAATTTCATCTCTTCCAAAGTCTTGGGACTGCCACCACCACCACCACCACAGATGCCCGGAATGTCATTGTGTCCTTCCCCACACAGAGCACTTGCTACCTCTGGACAAGGATTTTTATATAGCTGGTAATTTGTTAATAAATGACCTCTCCTAGGTAACCTTTCTGCTGCTAACCAAATATGTTTCTTAAATAATATTTCATCATGGAATAGTGAATTTAATGATAGGAAACCCAAACACCCTCACAGTCATTGGTAAAGATAATTTAAGGACAAATAGGCATTCAGCGCTCCCACAACAACACACACGTGGCCACCCATTAGGACCAACCCTGGGCATTGAGATGGATTCATGACTCACCAGTGGGAGGCATTTGAGGGCAGTCACATGACTATCTCAAAGCCATCAGGAATGACCTACCTGCCCCTATTTTTGCCACCTGAGAATCTTTGCATGTGCTGTTCTCTCCAGTCAATACTGATTCCCCCTCCCTCATCCTCTGCCCTGCAATCGTAAACCTGACCTATTCTTCAAGGCTACCTTGTTCCATATCACCTCTGGTAGAAGGGCGTCCCTGAGGCTCTGTTTGTCAGTTACCTCTTCCTCCTCTGGATTCCTCATAGCCCTTTATGAATGAATTCCTCCAATACCATACCAGGCTGTGAGCTCCTTGAAGACAGTAGCCATGTCATATTCATCTCATCATCTCTCACATAACTTAGTAGACTTACATAACAAGTGCTCAGTAAATAGCTGTTCAATTAAAAGAGAAAAGAATGAGTGATTTCACAGTCATTTCATCCATTTGGTGGATGACACCTGCACTCCTTCCCAAATATGTGATAATCCCCCAAACCCAGGCGTCTGGTAAGTTCCCCTGGCTTCCAGGTGTACTGAACAATTTCTCCTGTGCTCCTTGGGGTATGTGGGAGAGGGACAAAGTGTTTGGGGAATTCTTTCACTCACAAGTCTTTCTTTGATGCCAGCTCAGGCAGTATTTGTCCTAAAAGAATCACAGAGGAGGAAATATAAGCATATTTAATAGCAATGTGAAAATAACTTGGCCAAGAGAAGTCCCATTGTCAGTGAATTTAAAGCTTGTCAAGCCAGGCTTTCAGTGTTGTGCTCCTTGTATTTTAAGCTCTTGTAAATCATAAAGTCATAGAGCTAAACAGACAATTAGAAATCATCTTGTCTAGTCCACCCATTAAAATATGCATTCCTTGGGAGATGCTTTCTCTCAGAGTCCATGCATTGTACAGATGCATGTAGCCCAAGGACACAGAACCAGTAGTAGGGCTGGGACTGAAATCCAGCTCTCCAGCTTCTTAACCAGTATTCATTCACCTCCCCACACTCAGCTGGTATGGCAGGGAGGGAATGGGTCACTGTGTCCAACCTATGCCACTGACTGTAACAGGTACTGTAATTACTTGTGTACAGAGTAATAAACCTCTGTATAAGTATGTAATGCAGAAGCTTTATTCGGCCCATTAATCCCCAAAAACATCCATAAATGTTTTTGCCTAGCTGTGCTCTCCCAGGCCTGGCCCTTGCTGCACTGCCCATCACTTTAGAGCCTAAGTAATGGCATTTCTTGCATAAGAGCAAGGCTCTGCCAGATGTGGCTAGATCATAAGAATTAGCATCAGAAACAGATTAAAAATAAAAACTTTTTTTTTCTCATGGTATTCCTATTTGCCTGGTGTGTGTGTGTCTGTGTGTGTGTGTGTGTGTGTGTGTGTGTGTCTGTATTTGGGATGTGGAGCATGAGGAATAATGTTATATAGACATTCATTTAACAAATGCACGCTGAACATCTAAGAGAAAGGCCTGTGCTAGGCACTTTGAGAGGGATGGGGATGTGTCCCAAAAAATGGGGCATAACTCTAGAGCCTGCAAGCCACAACTACTGAGCCCACATGCCACAACTACTGAAGCCCGCACGCCTAGAGCCTGCGCTCCACAACAAGAGAAGCCACCGCAATGAGAAGCCCAAGCACCACAACGAAGAGAAACAACTAGAGAAAGCCCGCACACGGAAACGAGAACTCAATGCAGCCAAAAATAAATAAATGTTTTAAAAAATGGAGCATAAATGCTGCAAGCATGAAAGAAACACATTGGTCTGAGGCTGCCAGGGAGAGAGTGAGTGCAATGGATTTCCTAAGAGGGTAAGGGGGTGGGTGGTGGAGAGGGAAGAATTCAAACAAGGCTTCAGAGAGGTGATGACATTTGAATGAAATCTGGAAACTTAGGAATTTTTCAAATCAGGAAAGAGAATTCCTAGTAGAGAGGATAACCCTGAGCCCAGGAGGTGATAAAGAGTTTTACCAAAGCTTGAAAAAGAAGATAGTACTTTTCTTATACAAATTGTTCAGAAGAAGCACAAGAGTAAAGAAGACCAACTTTATGAGGCTTCCAGTGTAAGAAAGTATAATTATAGGTCAGTCTGACTTATAGAACACAGATGGAAAAATCCTAAATAAGGTATCAGCAAATTTAATCCAGAAGATTATTACAATAAATACATTGTGACTAATGAATTTTACACTAAGAATGCAAGGATGGTATGAAGGCTTAAAATCTATCAGTGTAACTCAACACATTAACCAATTAAAGGAAAAATAACATGATTCATTCAGTAGATGTGGAATAGTGATCCACATCCAGATGTGGAATAGTGATCCAAGTATGTGGAATAGTTGATATATTTCAACACATTTATAATTGTTTAAAAAATAGGAAACATTTTACCAAACTGAAAATAGATAAAAATTTCCTTAGCCTGATAAAATAACTGCCAAAACTTGGAAACAAACATCATTTTCGACAGTGAATTGTAGAAGCATTCCCAGTAAAGCTCAGAACAAGGCAAGGACTCCTGCTTTCACATTTATTATTCAACATTATATTTGAAGTTTTTGCCAATACAGTACAACAAGAAAAAGATTTTAAAAGCATAAGAATTGAAAAGGCAAACACAATATTTTCATTTGCAGAAGTTATAACTGTCTATGTAGAAAAAATAAGAAGATTTATGCATAAAATTTTAGAACTAGAATTTAAAAAGGTTGTTGGATACAAGATCCATGTCTTTAAAGAAATGAATAGCTTTCTTATAAACCATAAAATATATTAGAAAATATAATTTCAAAAATAGCCTGTTTATAATATCAACAAATTTATGACAGTGTTTTTTTAAGATATTTATTGAGATGCTTAAGCACCTACAGCACATTTTTTAAAATATTTACTTATTTATTATTTATTTATTTTGTCTGCTCTGGGTCTTAGTTATGGCACATGGGATCTTCATTGTGGCATGCAGGATCTTATAGTTGCAGCAAGCATGCAGGATCTAGTTCCCTGACCAGGAATCCAACCCAGGCCCCCTGCATTGGGAGCACAGAGTCCTACCCACTGGACCACCAGGGTAGTCCCTGAGACAGTATTAATAATTGTTATTACTGAGTTCTTTCCAGTGTTCTAAGGATTTACATCTTCGATCTTTACTCTCTTAACAATTCTATGATCTATTCTAACTATGAATAAATCTAACAAAAGACTTAGAAGAACTTTACAGACAAAATTTAAAAACGTTATTAAAGTACATAAAGGACTCAAATAAATGGAATGCATATAATATTGTTTGATGAGAGAATCAACATATAAAATCATAAATATCAGTTTTCCCCAAATTAAATCATAAATTCAGTACACTTCAATCAAAGTCCTAACAGAATTTTTGGGGGAACAAAAGTTGACAAACCAATTCTAATATTCCTAGAAAAGAGTAAACATCTAAGAATAGCCAAAAATTTCTGAAAAAGACCAACAAGAAAGGACCTGCTCTATCAGTTACCAGGACTAATGCTATCATAATGAAAACAGTGTGAGAGTAATACAGAAACAGATTAATAGATTAATGGAAGAGAATAAAGATCTCACAGATTGACACAAACATATATATAAATGGAATACATGACAGAATTGACATTGCAGACTAGTAGGGAAAATATGATCCATTAAATACTTTTACAAATGATGCTGAGAATTAACTTTCCATCTGAACAAAAAAGTGAAACTATATCCCTACCTCACCCCATAGACGAAAGAAAACCCAGATGGATCAAAGACCCAGATGCAAAAGATAAATCTTTAAATCTATTAGAAGAAAATGGAACAAAATATATTTAAGTCTTCAGGCAAGGGAAGGAGTTCTTAGTAAAAACCCCTCATCCACCACCCCCCCAAAAAAATCAGCAAATGAAACATTAATAAATTTTGTTCATGCCAAATACAAGCTCTTTGTGAGCAAAGTTAAAAAACAGTCTACACACTGGCAATAGATATTTGCAATCTATAACTAAATTAGTATCTGGAATATATAAACAATTTTCAAGTCATCAATAAGAAAAAGACTAACAACCAAGAGCAAAAGAAAAAAAAAAAATACAGAACAGAAAAGGAATGTAAATTGGCCAAGCCAGCATACACAGAAGGCAAGGCTCAACCTCTCTGGCAGTATGGGAACTGCAACAAGGTATCATTTCACAGCCACCCATTGAGGAAAATTTTAAATCTGATAATATCAAGAATCTGTGAGGGATGGGGAAACAGGAACTTGCATACACTGATGTTGGAAGAGTATGCTGGAACAACTTTCTTGATGGGCAGTTTGTCAGGATCTAGTTAATATCTAGCTAAACTGAAAAAAAAGGGCTAAAGAGGCATCCATGAAGATGTTCACTGCAGTATTGTTTACTCTGGGAAGGAAAATAAAAACATAGAAACAATTTAAATGTCTATAAATAGGAGAGAAACAATGGGCTCTATTCATAAGATGATTACTTAACACAGTTAAAGGAATGAATCAAAAGTTCTCAAAAACATGAGTGACCAATAACAACAAACACCCCAAACTATGGAATTAAACACATATACGCAAATGAAAAACGTATACTGTCACTGACGGGTACGTTTGTAAAAGAATAAGGAAAGTTGACGTGAAGGACACTCAGTAAATTCCTATAGAAGAAATCAGGTTTCACTGTTCTATCTGGTGTCTGACATTTTGTCACATTATTGTAAAGATGAGCAAGGAAGAAAGAGCAAATGCTCAGCCTCCCTGCTGGGAGAGCTGCTTTTTTTATACGCTTTTGTGCATTCTTTATGTTTTCTACATTGCATTAAGGTAGCTAAGAAACATTTTCATCTTTATGCATGGTTGTGGGGGGGGCAGTGTATGTGAATAGACTCACCTCTTTGAGAAACCTTCTGAATCACATAATCGAAATGCTTTCAAACTTAGGACTTTGCATACTGCTTCTCAGAACAGATCCAGGCTGTGTGTTGTCATAACAACAAACACAATGATTTGAAATGCAGATTCTTCCTCTTTTACACTGATGGAAACCAGTGAGGAATGCAGGATACTTTGTATTGGATATGAGCCGGTTAAAGTCCAAATGTGATGTTAGAAATTGGTTGTATGCCCAGCAGAGAAGAAAGTGTATGATTTGTGAAGCATCTAAACTAAGAATCATACAGGTTTTCAGGAAAGCCTGTCCATTCAGATTATAAAGTCTTGACACTTAAAATTCTCTTTGAATCTTAGGAGTCCTATAAGACTAGTTTTGTGCTGTGTTGGAGAGGCAGTAGGGTAGAATGGATAAGCATTCTGGCTCTGGAATCCAGCAGACCTGCTTCACTACTTCCTAGCCATGTGGCACTTGGCCAAATTATTTACTCTGTTAGTCAGGTTCTCCAGAGACACAGAACCAATGAGATGTATGTATATATCCACAGAAAGTGATTTATTACAAGGAACTGGCTCATGTGATGATGGAGACTGGCATATCCCAACATCTGCAGAGTGAGTGGGCAAGCTGGAGACCCAGGAAGAGCTGATGTTTCAGTTCAAAGGCAGTTAGACAAGAGGAATTTTCTGTTACTCAGGGGGAGGGTCTGCCTTTTTGTTCTATTCAGGCCTTCAACTGATCAGCTAAGGCCCAACTACATTAGGGTTGGCATTCTGCTTTATTCAGTCTACTGCTTCAAATATTAGTCTCATGCAAAAATGCCCTCGTAGAAACACACAAAATAATGTTTGACCAAATGTTTTGGGCATCCCATGGCTCAGTCCAGTTGACACATACAATTAAGCGTCGCACTTACCTTTTCTGAGCCCTGGTTGCCTCATGTGTAAAAGGCTACTAATATTAGTAAATAGCTCATAGAGTTTAAGTGAGGAGTAAATAAGTTGTTGTCTATGAAGGGCAAGCAGAGGAGCTGGGACTTAGTAGATGCTCAATAAATATTTACCAAGTGAGTTAGTACATTGAACTCAGAGTGGAATCCATTCTGAATTTTGTGTTTCTCACTGTCTTGCCTTTTTTATACAGTTTTACTAGTCATGTATGAGTGTCCAAAGACTAGATCGCTTAGATTTGCTTCTTTTTGTGCTTCAGAGACTTGTTTTGCTCACTCAGTATATTAGCAACATTCACCCATGTCATTGCATGTAGCTGTAGGTATTCAGGTACTACTGAGAGTATCCATCCTGTTGATGGATTTGTGGGTCTTTCCTAGTTTTTCCATTATGAACAATGCTCCTGTGAACATTTTTGTCTATAGGAAATGAGACCTGCATCTAAGATCTTCTTTAGGATGTGCTCCTAGGAGAGGAATTGCTGAGTCATAGATAGTCAAGTGTTCCATTTTACAAGATCAGGCTAAATTGTTCCCCAAAGTGGTCTGTTTGCCCTTGTTGAATGAGGAAATCGTGATCAGATATTCTCCTGCTGGTCATTAAAAGTGGTGCTTATAAAGACTATCTACGAATGGACAAAAACAGCTTATGAAAATAAGTGGGGGGAAAAAAAGAACTATAAAGTTAAATGTGATCACAGCTCCATAGAAAAGAGGCAGTATAGTATCAGAGTTGCAAGAAGAGGCTTGAACGGGGTCTGGAATCAGACAGACCTGGGGTCAAACTTTCACTTGCCCACTGCCTGCCTGAGACCTGGAGCCAGTTTCTTGACCTCTCTATGCCCTTGTGATCACATTTAAAAATTGGAGTAAGAAATCACACCTACTTCAGAGCACTGTATACACTGAACTCATGCATATAGTAAGTACTCAGTAATGATGGCCCAAAAAACAGCCAAACATAATTCTAAACACCAGACAAATATGCACCAGAATGATTACTGAGGCTTATGGTAGGTCTTAAATTATGAGTGGTTTCTTTCTTCTGTATTTAGAGCTCCTGGAAAGTGATTATATTGCTTTCAAAGTAGGGAAATTAATTTGTTTTTTAAAGATTCCATTATTTGCTACTTCATGTGGATTCCCTGTGCTACTTTTATTTACTCATACCTCTTAGCTCAATGCATCGCCTCCATGGGGAGCTGGGACACAGATTCGTCAGATTTCAGTTAATGCAGGCAGGTACCTGGTTCCTGAGAGCCTGTATCTAGGGCCAAGGCTTGCACAAAGTGAGAATAATCTCCACTGGAGACCTATCAAGGAGAGAAATCTAATGGATTGATTATAATTAAAAGTTGTATGCAAATTCCACTTTTCCTTTTGCTGGGCCCTAAATTTTTTTCTTGGGCCTGGATTTTCTGAGGTTTAGAATTTGGGCAGGGGAACGAGGAAAGAGTTTAAGCACACAGGCCATGGGGATGTACCTTTCCTAGCTCTGTAGAACATGATGGCCCTATTGAGAGTGTGCTCTGGGCATGGGTGGCGTCTCTTGAGAGCCTGCAGCTTTGGTACATTCCTTTATTCACCCAGTAGGTGTTTATTGGAAATTTACTATGTGTTGGACATTATTGTAGTTGCTGGAGATAGAGAGTGGGACGAATCAAATAAGATTCCTTCATCCTCTATTCTAGGAGGCATGATGACCATGAACAGGTAAATAAATAAGGCAGTTAGAGATCCTGATCACTTCCATGAAGGAAGTGCAGAGGGTGTGATGGAGGATAATGGAAATTGTTTATGGAGATGAGATCAGGAAGGACTTTACAGAGGAGATGACATTTAAGCTGAGATCAGAAGGATGTGGAAGAGCCAGTCCTGGGAAAACATTTCAGGCAGAGGGGATTTTTTTAAATGCAGAGAATTGATTCAAGGAAGATCACAGTGCGTACTAAGAACCGTCAGAAAGACTAGATGGCTAGGGCATAGTGATTGAGGAAGCAACTCTCCCACACAAACACTTAGAAATGCTTCACATATATAGCAAGCATCATTTTACATGTATAGATAAGCTCCTAAGAAAGTAAAGGTGTTTCAAGGGACCAAAAACAAAAAAGGAAATGAAAAGCTATCTTGATGACACAGGTGTTAGAGTTTTTAATGCCTAGAAAGGTACAGAGATTGAGGTCTTGGACTCAAGAGAAGTGGGTCATGGGAAAGGAGAGTCTCCCTATGAAGCTAGGACTCTGAGAGGGTAACATACCCTGCTCCATGAAAAGGTAGATGGAGGGAAACCACCTGTACACCCAGGTAGATATCGACAGAGCTTGTGTTACTTGGTGTAGGTCCTGTTAAAAGAAAATAATTCTCTGAAAATCAAGAACTTGCCATCATAAAGGTTTGGGGTTCAAATTTATACTAGCCACATCTCCCCAGAATACCCAAGTTGAGTAGGAACTCAAACACCAGTACCAAGCAGGAATACCCATGGAGAATCTAGAAGAAGCAGACACAAAACTTCCAGAGAAAGACATACCTTCAATCCAGCACACACAAAATTCCCACAGATCAGATAAAGGCCTGCTGAGAATGAGCTCTCAATCACAAATCACAAATGCACAAGGAAAATTTTCACCATGTGCAAGAGTCAGAGAGTACAATAAACTGTAGGCTATATACTCTTCCCTAGGAACTCCAGTTTAAAAAGCTAACTAAAAAGCTATCTAGTGTACTTAAAATGAGTAAAGTCATAAAAAGGCCATTAAATATAAAATGTGACAGACATTCTAAAGATACAAAAGAGCAGATTTTTAAAATAGCTTAATAGAATTTCTAGATTTAAAATAATAAGTAAATAAAAATTTTCAGATGATGGATTAGTCAAATATGAAAAGAAAATAAATTAAAAGATGTGAGGAAACTACTCAGGATGTATTGCACAGAGTTAGAAGGTGAAAGGCATGAAAGAAATGTTAAATGAAAGAGAAGATTAAATGAAAGGGTCCAATTTACTTTCAATAAGAGTCCCAGAATGTAAGAATAGAGAGAACTGGGAAAAGACAATATTCAAAGTTATTATGACTGACAATTTTCAGAATTTAAATGATAGACATGTATAGTAAGCTGAATAATGGCCACCCAAAGATATCAAGTTCTAATCCCTGGAACCCTTAATTGTTACCTTATAGGAAAAAGGGTCTTTGCAGGTATGATTAAGTTAAGGATCTTGAGATGGAAATGTTAGTCTGGATTACATTAATCACATGTGTGATTAATAAAATAAAATAAATAAAATCACATGTGTCCTTTTAATAAGGGGGCAGAAGGAAGTGTCATACAGGCACACACAGAGAAGGCAATGTGAGGATAGAACGGAAAGAGATTCAAAGATGCTGGCCTTGAAGATGGAGTGGAATAGCCAATAACTGAGGAATGCCAGCAGCCAGAGACTGCCGGAAGAGACAAGGAACAGACTGGCCCCCAGAGCCTCTGGAGGGAGCATGGCCTTGCCAAGATTTGGATTTTGGCCCAGGGCACTGTTTTTTTTACTTCTGGCCTCAAGAACTAGAAAGAATAAATTTAGGTCATTTTAAGTCACCAAGTTTGTAGTAATGTGGGTCAGCAACTCTACAAAACAATGCAACATGTAGGTATAGATTGAGAATGTACAGCAAGTTACAGGAAGGATAATCAAAAATAAATCTATAACTAGACACACAACAGTGAAACTGGAGAATCCTAAATACCAAATACAGAGAAAAGACTTTGAAAGCACCCAGACAGAAAAGTACAGGGGAGCAATGACAAGAGAGACAGTATGTTTTTCAAAGTGTTAATATAATCCAGAAGACAATGGAATGTTATCTTTAAATTGCCTACAAAGACAAATTATCATTCAAAAGCGAGGGTGAAATAAAGACATTTTCAGGCAAGCAAGGCTGAGTTTACCACTAATAGAATCTTACCGAAAGAATTGCTAAGAGGTGAACTTCAGAAAGAATGGTGGTAAACCCAGAAAGACATAGTGAGACGCAAAAAGTACACTAAGTAATGAAATTGGAAAATATTTGATAAAATATAAACAAGCATCAAATGTATAAAACAGCAAGAACAATAATAAAACTATGATTTAGAGACTACGAAACAGAAGGTGAAATTATAATACCAAACAGTCATAATATGTTAGATATAAGGGAAGTGTTTGAGTGAGTTTAAAAGTTCTAAAGTCACTGCATTGTTCAGGAGTAAAAGAGGGATACTGATTAGGTTCAGATTTTATTAAGAAAAATATAAATACAATAAAGAAGTTTAACCAACACAAGAGGTAATAGGAAAGAGGTGGAAAGGGTACAATGAAAACACACAAAAAACAGCAAGTGCAAAATAAATCTCTGTAGCAGTAAATAAATCTAACTTTGTCAAGAATCACAAAAGGTATAAAGAACTATCTTTGGTGAATAAACAAAATCTATATGCTCTATGTTTTTATAAGGAAACACCTAAAAGAACTCAAATACCTTAAAAATTGGAAAGAAAAAAATCCAAAATTTTCATTATTTAAAGACAAAATTATCTACATAGAAAACTCAAAGAATTTACATACCAGCTAATAAAACTAAGTCGAGAATTTGACACTTTTGCTGAGAACAAGCTCAAATATACAAAAATCAATTCTATATGTCAACCACAACAATTAGAAAATATAGTTTTAAAAAGATATCATATACACTAGCAATAAAAACTTAAAGATACCTAGGAATAAACCTTTATGGAGAAATTTCTAACTTTATTGAAAGACAGAAAAGAAGACCTAGAGAAATGGTGGAATAGGAATGGAAGTGACAGGCCATGTTCATTAGTGAAAGAATCAATATTATGAAATGGAAATTCTCCCAAATCGGTGTATAAAGTTAATATAATCCCAACAGAATTTTCCATGGAAATTATATAAGGAAAATCAAAGAGGCAAATAATTTTTAGAAAGAACAATATGGGGAAGGGGCTTTGCTTCCTAGGTATCAAGACAATATAAAGTTGTAGTAATAAAGAAAGTATGATATTGACTCAGAGATAGATCAGTGGAATGAAATAGAGTGCTCAGATTTAATCCCATATGTGTACGAGAACTTAATCTATACTATGTGTGGTGTTATAAATCAGTGAGAAAAAGGATGAACTGACAATAAGTGGTACTGGGATTGCCATTCCTCCATATGGAAAAAAAATCATTAGATTTTTACGTCAATTCACAAAAATCAATCCCATGTGGATAAAACCTAAATAAAAAAGCCAAAGCTTTAACACATTTAAGGGAAAATATATTTATGACTTCTCGGTAGATAATTTCTTTAAACTATACAGATGATTAAGAAAATATGGGGAATTCCTGGTTGTCCAGTGGTTAGGACTCCATGCTTTCACTGACGAGGGCATGGGTTCAGTCTCTGGTCGGGGAACTAAGAACCTGAAAGCCATGCAGCTTGACCAAAACAAAAAAGAAAGAAAGAAAGAAAATATGATAAATCTGACTATATATATATATATATATATATATATATATATATATATATATATATATAAAACAAAGTCACTGCAAACAAAATAAAAACACAAAAGTTAGCATCCAGCATATATCAAGGATGCCTACAATTCAGTGAGAACAAGACAGCCCAATAGTATAAAGATAAAGGGTATGAATAGAAAATTCGAAAAAGGCAAAGCATATTAAAAAGCATGTTCAACTTCACTAGTAATCAGGGAAATGCAAAGGAAAGCAGGGAGATCTTTTCTACCCCTATCAGTCCTGGCAGGCACTACTGCCTAGATGCTACAGGAGGGGCAGAAAGCCATGGCAAAGAAATGTCCAAGGCTCATGACATGTTTTAGACTAGATGGGCAAGAATTATAAGGACCACATCAAGAGTTGGAGAGGATGCAGAGAAATAGGAATCTTTCTATCCTGTCCATGGAAGAGCAAATTAGTTCAATTTAGAGAGGAATTTGGCAATCTTTAGTAACACTGGAGGATTCAACATTTCCATTTCTAGGAATATACCCCAAAAATACTCGCATGTGTTCATAAGGAAAACTGGTAAAGCCAAAGAGTACTGATTACAGCACTATTTGTAATAGAAAAGAAAAGACCTTTTTGTTGTGGTTGGGAAGAGGGGAAGCCTATAATCCCTTTAATAGAAAACTAATGAATGTTGTAGTATATTTGTACAATGTAATATTATACAACAGTTAAAATGATTGAACCAGAGCTGCATGCACCAACAAGGATACAACTGTAAAAACATAATGAAGGGGAAACAATTCAGAATGATTTATGATTTATCAACATGATGTCAATTGTTTTACATTGAAAAAATGTAAAACAATCTTATATACAATACTACACCTGTGTGCATAGGATATATACATATGGAGCAAAAGTAGAAAAACAAGCATGTCAACGATGAGCATCAATCCCTCCGGGAGGACTGAAGTAGAATGAGATCAAGAAGGAACACGCAGGGAGCTTCAATTTTATCTATAAAAGTTTAATGCTGTTAAATGAGTAAGTAACTAAAGCAATCAGACAACGTGTTGAGATGGTGGATACACATTATTCTCCTTATTTTTCCTGTATGCATGGGATACTTTTATAATACAATATTTTTAATTAATTTTAAAAATGATTTGACTTTTAAAAGTTGAAGTAGGAAAACCAGAGGCCGGTTTTAATTCAGACAATAGGGAGATAACACTCACAGGACCAGGGGGCAAATAGAAGATAGAGAAATGGATAGAACCAAGATATGTGTTGGAGGTAAAATTGATGGTCTTGGGTAAATTTGCTGTCTCAGAAATAGCAGGTATAACGGACACAGTCACTGCCCTGTCCATGTTCTGTTGACCTGCCTGGGTGCTCCTGTTGACTCCCAACTGCTAGTGTCTGCATCTCTGTGCAGCGGGCTCTCTCCACACCCATCTCCAACTGTCAAAAGCTGCACTGCCCCCACGTGGTGCTAAGGAATGCAGCCATCAACCAATGGTCCTCGGAAGTTGGAGTGTAAACACCCCAGCTCCCACACCTCTCAGCTGGGGTAATTCTGAGGCTTCTGCTTCACACCATTTCCCAAAGCTTCCCCATACAATTAAGCTTTAGGTACCCTCCAAGTTAGCAGATTTAATAGTATACACTTTTTGGCTATCTTCCCTTCCCTGTATTCCTTCTCCACTTCCCTATCGGTGTTAGCCCCACTTCTCCCAATGGACTATTTTTATTTGTGTCTTTGTCTGGGATCTACTTGTGGGAGAACCTACATTAAGGCTGTAGGCATACTTCCAAAGTGTGTCCACTTCCAAAGCATGCCAACATGCCACCAAGCACCGTGGTGTCACTCCCAGTCTAGCAAGGAGAGGGGGAAAAACCCCAAAGATTCTAAGGGCTATGGGCAGGCAAATGGGTGGTATGCCACATTCAAGAGACGGAAAACATAGCAGAAGAGAAAATAGGCTGCTTAAGAATTTGCAGGGACTTCCCTGGTGGCACAGTGGTTAAGAATCCGCCTGCCAATGCAGGGGACACGGGTTCGAGCCCTGGTCCGGGAAGATCTCACGTGCAGCAGAGCAACTAAGCCCGTGTGCCACAACTACTGAACCTGAGCTCTAGAGCCCACAAGCCACAACTACTGAGCCCATGTGCCACAACTACTGAAGCCTGTGCGCCTAGAGCCCATGCTCCGCAGCAAGAGACGCCACTGCAATGAGAAGCCTGTGCACCGCAACGAAGAGTAGCCCCTGCTCACCGCATATAGAGAAAGCCCGCATGCAGCAACGAAGACACAATGCAGCCAAAAATAAATAAATTTATTTTAAAAAAAAAAAGAATTTGCTGAGAAATGATGATGCCTTCCTGCATCATGGAAATAAGTGGAATTCCAATGACAGCAGCTCTGGACCTGTGCTAGCCTTTGCAGTAGTGCCTCATTTGGGAATTCCTTGGACAGAATCAGGAGTTTAACCACTTTATTACATGCTATATCCTATGTCTAATCCCACTGTAATGTAATTTATTCACATTCACATTCCAGACCTGTCTGCAGAGCAGAATTTGGTGCTGATGGATTCTGCTTTGATAGAAAATATTATTGAATGTCATTAGAGAGTGACTTCCTGATAAAGCATCACATAACAGTCCAGTTTCCCCAAAGTGGAGCTTTCAGCAGTGAATTAGAAAACATTTGCCTTGACAGTAATATAAAAAATGATTGCTCAAGTTATAAATTGTATTATATGTACAGAAACAAACAAACAAACAATAGCCCATAGGTCTTCTCATCATGTATTATTCTGCAGATAGCACTTCACCTTTAAGCAGAGTGATCTTTTTTTTTAACATCTTTATTGGAGTATAATTGCTTTACAATGGTGTGTTAGTTTCTGCTTTATAACAAAGTGAATCAGCTATACATATACATATATCCCCATATCTCCTCCCTCTTGCGTCTCCCTCCCACCCTCCCTATCCCACCCCTCTAGGTGGTCACAAAGCACCCAGCTGATCTCCCTGTGCTATGCAGCTGCTTCCCACTAGCTAACTGTTTTACTTTTGGTAGTGTATATATGTCTATGCCACTCTCTCACTTCGTCCCAGCTTACCCTTCCCTCCCCCCCCCGGTGTCCTCAAGTCCATTCTCTAGTAGGTCTGCGACTTTATTCCTGTCCTGCCCCTAGGTTCTTCAGAACCTTTTTTTTTTTTTTTAGATTCCATATAAATGTGTTAGCATACGGTATTTGTTTTTCTCTTTCTGACTTTACTTCATTATATATGACAGTCTCTAGGTCCATCCACCTCACTACAAATAACTCAGTTTTGTTTCTTTTTATGGCTGAGTAATATTCCATTGTATATATGAAGCAGAGTGATTTTTTTTTACTAACTCTGAATCCATTATACCTGGCTACTGAGTCAATCTGACTGTTAACAGCAAAACCATTGCAGTAAGGTTCCTGGCATTTCTCTGGCTGCTGATTTGGTGGGAAAGATGCTTGGCTTCACCTTCTCACAAAGGTGAATAAAGAAATCCCTAGGGAAACAAGCTTGGGCTTCTCAGTGTACAATGTATTGAAACAGTGCTGTGGAGTCAGTGAAACACATCAGTTCAAATGACCATCAGAAGGGAGCCTGAGACCTTGTCTTTTCCCTGCTGGCTGGAGTAAAAGCAGAGAACCCAGTGGCCACTGTAGGCACAGGCTGTGCAAGGAGGCCCCAGAAGAGCAGCCTGCTCTTTTGGGCCATCAGAAAATCTTATCATCTGAAACGGAAACTACAAGAGAACTCCATATAAAGATTTGCCACCTCTAGATGTGTCCATAGCGGGAGATGGTCCATAGAGTTACCAATGGAACCAGGGTATATCCCACAAACATTTGAAGAATCTATGCGTCCAATGGATGTAAGCCTTTGTAAGGTTATAAAACCTTGGAGAGATCTTACCAAAGACAAGGTCTAGAAGTTAGGAGCTCAATGTCAGGAAGATCCAAGTTCAGATTTCAATTCCACATCTTCATGGCTGTGTGTTATTTAAGCTCTCTGAGTCAAGTCTCGGTTTCCTCATCAGTACACTCTAAAGCCACACAGACTTGAAGCAATGTTTAAAGGAGATAATATATGTTAAAGTATTTTAACACATGCCTGGCTCATAGTAAGTACTCAGTAGACGGTGGCTGCTACTGTTATTATTACCGTCAGAATGTAACCAATGGAGGGACTTCCCGGGTGGTCCAGTGGTAAAGAATCCACCTTCCAATGCAGGGGACGTGGGTTCGATCCCTGGTTGGGGAACTAAGATCCCACATGCCGGGGAGGAACTAAGCCCGCGTGACACAACAACTGAGCTCGCACGCCTCAACAAGAGAGCCCATGTGCCTCAAACTACAGAGCCCACACTCCCTGGAGCCCATGTGCCACAACTAGAGAGAGAAAACCCGCACGCCACAACTAAAGAGAAGCCCACGCACCACAACGAAAAAAATCCCACATGCCTCAAGGAAGATCCCACGTATGGCAACTAAGAACCGACACAGACAAAAAAAACCCCAAAAAACAAAACGAATATAACCAATGGAAAGAAAACTCTACCTATAGGGAATTCTGTAGAAAACTCTACCCACATAAGTATACTGTAAATTTTCTGGCACTCTTGGTACAGAGAAAAAGCAAATGAAATTGGAGATTAGGAATTTGTCAGCATTTATCAGCATCAAGCAAAGAAAATGAGACTCTCTAGACAGCAAGCCTTGCTCTTTAAACAGTTAATCCAACTTTCCTGGCTAGAGGAAGAAATTTTTCAGGCGATCTAACTCCTGTCTTTTAATTGTATACTCCCCAAGCAACTTTCTAGTCTGTGACTCGATCTAAGGAAGGCAGGCCAAATGGCTGTCCCCAGCTCTGAAGCCAGGCCTTTCTCCCACTGGAAGTCATGAGATTAGCTTCTGGCCCATCCCTCAGTGTCTTGTGAGCCTGATGAGTTGGTAAGCAGGAAACTTCTGAGTACAAATAAAAATCAGGCTTCTGCATGTGCAGAAATGATGGACAGATGGAGATGTGTGGTGACACCCCTCCCCATCTAGGAACTGTCCCCCTGTGAATTCTTGTCTGCAACCCCCAGCCTGCCATTCAGAGGCAACTGTCCATATTGTGTGCTCAGTAAGCTTATAAAGTACAACTGAGCCTATGTTTTTCATTCCTATGTGAGTTTTATTGAGCATCTTCAACAGGGAGAAGTTTGTCTCTTGGTAGCTCTCTGTTGCTATGCGGTAACATAAGTAAACTTTCACAGATAAGTGAATTAGGCTCAGAGAAGGTCAATGACTTTCTCAAAGTCACACAGTGGAAAGGCAAGATCTGAACCTTATTTGGTCTGATGTCTGTGTTCTTTTCACCCTGCCCTGCCAACTCCCATGTCATTGCCTGTGAAGCCACACCCCTCCCAGCACCTCTCTTGTCACAAGACATGAGTGCCCAGGTGGCTCTGTCCAAGCTACTCCATGAAGCATTTACCTTTCTCCTAGACTTGTAGGAGGGTTGGACTTGTTCTCTCTGTGTGAGGATCGATCAGTCTTACACAACGTGCCTGGGGTTAAGGCCAAGCTACTACACCAGTTAAAAGGATGTAAATTGTATGTAATCAACTTATATCAATTATAAATAAGTGTTTTCTCACATTATTCCAGGAAAAGCTCTCAGTGAGTTTTAAAACATTAATTGGAGTAATCAGTGGCCTGGTTCTCGTATAGCATGGGCACCGCTAACATCACATTCAACACTTGGTTATTGATCATGTATCATCTTCTGTTCTTCTCTCGTTATAGGGTTTTATTGGGGTGTTACAATCTACCTGCCAAGAGTGGCTTTGAAATCTCTGTCCTAGGGGGACACAAGGAGAACATCATTGAGAGATGATACATCTGCATATCCCTAGTTAGGACCTGGAACGTACTTTCCCATAAAGACCCTACTAAGCACAGCTGATTGTTTTCTTTAGTGTTACCATCGGACAGTGAACAAAGTGCAAGTGTGAGTCATTATATGTTTAAAAACCATGTTTCCCAAATTGCAGTCTTTAGATCATAAGCAGATTATATCAATAAGTTTGAAAAATTCTAGGTTAAATATTGTTGAACAGTTGTCTCTATTCAAAACTTCTCGGAACCTTTATTGTGCTAGTGGGCATTGTGACTCTCAGAAGAGTCTCCTAAACTCTTCTGGCCATAGAATTCCTATGTATCTCTCTCCTTTTTGGCAAAACTCACTTTTTGAAATGCTGACATAGGCCTTGAGCCCTCCAACCCCTATGTATAGCATTAGTTCTAGGGGACACTACTTTCCAAGGTCTAGATAAACAGGTACAATAAATTTGTAAACATCCATCTGTTTCCGAAGTAGTTTTCTGTTAAGCAGGTAATGACCACCCAATGAGACTGTATATATAACAAAGTAATAAATATGTTGTGTGGTGCATAGGCTGTCAGGCTAATCCTCCGAAATCAATGTCATTATTTTGCAAAGTGAATTTCGTTAACCCCAGTGACTGGGATTTGGAAGGCCTGGCTCGGATACTCCCTCTGTGCCTTGACATAGTAAAGACTCTGAGAAATTTCACCAGTAAAAGAACCCAGTCAACCATAGTGAAAACGAAGAAAATAGGCAAGTCAGTATTCTACCCTTGTTATTTTAAACTTAAATTGTAGTCTGTGTTTTGGCTTTGGCTGGTGACTTTCACATTCTGGGTTCTGATGAGATGTGATCTGAGTGTGCTTCAAAGAACATCCATGAGCTTCTGTGTTTACTCAGCTAACTGCCCCGAGAACACTTGCTCAGTCAGCATGAGGGCATGAATTAAATCACTATAACAAGCCCAATGGGGAAGAACTTCCCTTTTTCCTTCAACAGCACAGGCAGACAACTTAAAGTATTAGCCTGGCCTGGAACAAAAAGCCACACAGTACCTACAACACGGGGTCAAGCCACACAATCCAGAGTCTAGAGGAGATTCTTAATCTTGAGTGATGTACATTAAGCAGTTCTTTGTATTTTATCTCTTACTATCTCTCCCTTTGTACATACAAGGGAAGGAAACAAAAAGAAAAATCCTACTGGTGGCTGTATTTCATCCAGATGCCCCCCAAGGGGTTAAAAACAGATGATGCCTAAATTCAAATTCAGTTATATGGTATCTATGTAGCATCCCTACATCCAGAAGGTATAACATACAGAAAGCCTCATCACTTGTGACCTTCTGTTGTGTGGTCCTGCAGGGACATGGGTTTCTAAGAGATGGCAGCTAATCTGTGGGCAATGTGAACATTATGAGACCATTGTCTACATCTCAGATTCTAATCCCTTAGGTTTTCCTTGTGATTCTAGTAGGAGACAATTTTCCCCTATGGAGCCTCATTTGATTGTGTTCTGCAATTCTGCTTGACTTCTGACTGTGAAACTCAGGTTGAGATTTCTTTGCCTAAGGGCTTACTTGGTCTGTAGCAATGGTTTTAGAACTTTCAAGAATAATGCAACCGTTTTCATATAAAATCTTGCTCAAATTATTATTTCTATAAACAGAGAAGGCAGGGAGAGCTGGTCTCATGGAAACTTTTGAAGATCCTAAGGTCTCGTCTGCTTACTTAGCACTTGACCTCCACAACGTGTTTCTTTGGAACCCTGTTGTTCCTTGGAATAGAATTTGAGAAACGTTGTCTGGCGACAGGACTTCTGGACTGAGAGTCAGGAAACATGGGTTTCATCCTAGTTTGACCACTGACCTCAGGCTGAAGTTGACCCAGTTATTTGAACTCTCAGTCCCTCTATTTTCTTCTCTGTAAAATGGAATAAAACGGCAGGTGCCCTCTTTTTTTTTCACGGGGTCATTGTGATATACTGGATATATTCAAATATAATGAAATTGTTGGCATCGTGGTCCCTTTATGCTTTTCAATGTACTTTCACATCTGGGAATTTGCTTTCTTGTTAAAACATCCCTGAAACAGCAATAGGACAAATACTGGTAAATATGAAATGTCTTGGAAAAAGTTCAAGTGATATACAGAAATCAAGCTTCTGAAGACTTCAGCTACCGAAAATGCATGCAATACCAATGATAATAAAAAGAGGTCTATTAGATGCCATTTATTGACAGACAGGTGCTGCTGGACTCAAATACCCTTTCTAGCACATATTCACCCCGTAACCATATAACTTTGGAACCTAATCCCTCCCTCGTTTTTGGCCCCTGTAGTTCAGATGGCTTGCCTCCTAATGGCCTGGCTCCAGGGGTGGATCTATGACTCAGGCCTGGCCGGTCAAAGCTCTCTCCTGGGACGTTTGCTGGAATTGTTGGGAAAGAGACACTTTCTCTTTCAGAGAAGGCAGGCACTGAAGAACAGGTAAGCCTAGAATTATCCATGCCAGCCTTACCTACACAGGGAGAGAACTAAGCCAACAACAACAAAAATAGCTGGGAGAGACAGAGTGCTGGGGACATAACTTGAGCCCCTGGATACAGATATGCCTGAAGCCAACTCTGGATACTTCTGTTACCCGACACAACAAATTCCACTCTTCGGCTGGAGCTAGTGTGAGTTGAGTCCTGGACACAATCAAAAGAGTCCCAACAGATGTGATATGTAACCTCTCTAAGCCTTGAATTTCTCTTCTGGAAAATGAGGGTACACACCTCACAGATGTGAAGATTAGAGGAGGTAATGGCACAAAGAGTGCTTTCAAGATCATTATGTTTGCATATGCTGTTCATCGAATCCTCTCCATAGCTGATCTCCGAGATGAATTATCCTCATTTCACACATCAGATGACCACAGCAGAGAGAAATGAGGCCCTTCATCTAGAGTCTATAGCAAGTAAGAGGGTTGGGATTTAAGCTCAGGTCTATCTGATGCCATAGTCCAGACACTTTTCACCAAGGCACACTGCTCCCCAGCGAGCAAGCTCTACCTCCTGCAAGGCTAAGTTCACCCACACTGGTCAGAGCCATGCTGCACAGTCTGACTGAGGGCCATTCACATAGACACTGACATACATAGTGCCCTCTAAGAGTTGTGCTGTGCACAGCTTGTCCCATACGTGATAGTCCTAAAAGCCACAGACACACAGGGGACCTTGTAAGGACAACCCCCAGGGACATATTCAGGATGTTTACACTACAAAGGACCCATTTGCTCAACTAAACCACATCCCAACACCTTCCCATTTCCCATAGGTTTGGCACAAGCCTCCAACTGGTCCTACTAAAGGCTCCTAAGCTGCATTGCCAGAGGAAGGAAGGGCAGATAGATTCCCAGGTCCTACTGCTTGCTGAGCTACTGCCACCCTGGTCTGTGGGCTGGCAAATATGCCTTGGTTTAATGTAAGCAATTCTGATATCACAGATACATCATCCTCTATTTGTTTTACTTTCTCCAGCAGGAAAGAAAGTTATGCAGAAGCACATCATGAAAAACTATCAGTCACCTTAGCAAAACAAAGCTCCTTCTGGCCCTCAAAAGATATCTGACCAGATGGATTTCTGGCACTCATTGAAGGTGCACTGTTCAGGGCTGAAGTGAGGTCAAAGGGGGTCATTCCTGGGTCTATGGCTTCATCAGAAGCCAGCCTGAACCCGGCTGGGCAAGGGTTGGCCGAGGCAGGTCCATCCCCTCATCTTGCATTTGCAATGCTTGTCTTTAGGGTCAGGCCACGGAAGGTGGAACATGAATAATGTCTTCCCAGGCCCCAGGAAGCTCTGCCATACCTGGGGACATCGGGAAGGCTGGTCCTGAGTCAGGCTCCAACTGTGATGTTGTCTTGCTGCCCCGGGAGCCAGTTCACCATGAAGAGGTTCATGGTGAACTCAAGAGTCACCATTAGATCTCGGTCCCACAGAGTCCCAGGAAAGGCCCTGCCATGACATCACAAGCCCCAGCTGAGGTGCTGGAGACTGGAGTCAAATTTCCAGAAGATTTGTAGAATCTTCTCCAGAACAGTGCAGTAAGACTGTGACATCTATTGAGCCCTGGAGCCCTGGGCCAAGTGCTACAGATTCACTATCTACTTTGGTCCTCCCAATGGCCCTGATGAGGGAGGATTTATGGGTCCTATTTTATAAGTAACAAAACCTAGACTCTGAAAGATTATATGGCTTGTCCCAGGATACCTGGCTAGTAGGTGGCAGAGCTGGAATTCAAATCACTTTGTGTGATTCCATGTCGTTAGCCAGCATGCTGTACTGCCCACCCCTTGCCCATCCCCCAAATCTCTGGAAAGTTCTTCTGTCTGGATGTGGAAGGAAGACAGCTCTTTGCAATTGCAGCCTAATTTGAGACATTGTTCTGAACACGGTTCCCCAGTTTACTCAGACTAAATGTCCTTACAGCACCCAACTTCCCTGACCTCATCCCCTTCCTCTCATTCTTCCTCACTATGCTCTGGCCATGCCAGCTTCCTGGCTCCTCAAACATGCCAAAAACCCTCCCACTTCAGGGCTTCTGCATCTTCTGTTATTTCTTTCTGGAGCATCCTTCCCCCCAGACATCTGCCTGGCTCCCACACTGACCTCCTTCAGGGCCCTGCTCAAATGCCACCTCCTCAGAGCAGCCTGCCCTGATGCTTTTATCTAAAACAACAGATCTTCACACTGTCCCTGCTCTACCTTGACTCTGAGACCCTTACCCACCTCACCTTCCAGCGTAGTATGTATCAGCACCAGACTTACCTATGTTTTGTGTTTATTGTCTGTCTTCTCCCCTCAGTGCTTCATGAGGGCAGGAACGTTTTCTGATTAATTCACAGCCATATGCCTGGACTTCAGAACAGTGCCTTGTACATGGAATTGCTCTATGAGTGTTCATGACTGAATGATGCTCTGAGACCCCAGGCTGACCCAACGGTGGTTTGCCCTTTCCCATGGAATAACAGTGATGTTTAATTTCTCAAGAATCAGCTCGTCGGCAATGCTGAGCCAACATACTCCAAAGACCAGTGTTGCACAAAGACCTCTGCTTGGGCCTGCCGGGCCCAGGATGGTCAGGAGGGAGACAAAGGAAGTAGAGAGCCTTGTGTCCAACCCCACTGGCTCTAGCCCAGTGCCTTCCAGGCTACGATGTTCAGAGCTAATTCAGGAAAAGGAAGTCAGCCCCTGAGAATGCCTTGGCCACTTCTAATTGCACTAACCACAACTTCAGGGACTGCTGTCGTGATGCCTCCTATCCCTTTTTTTCCTTTAATTTTTCTCTCTTTCCTATTCTCTGGATTATTCTTTCATTCATTCAACAGTTCTGGACAAAGTACCTACTGTGTGCCAGGCATAGAGCTGGGTACTGGACATGCAATGGTGAGCGCATGTGTCTCCAGTCTCCCCTTACTGGGGAGACAAATATTAACCTACCGATCCCACAAGTAAATGTAGAATCATTAACTTCCGTGAGGGCCGTGAAGAGAAGTCCTGAAGTGGAACTGACAGCCTGCAGGGGTCAGAAGATGCTCCCTTAATGAGGGGACATTTCAGGTAGAACCTCTAGTGTGTGAGTGTCCTCAAGTTTGGGGTTCATGGTGCTGGTCACCCTTCCCTCTGGCTTCCCCAGTCATTGTTACATGACTACAGTAAATTACCTAAGCTCTCTTCCTCCTCTGTGACCTGGGGATAATAATAGTTCCTGCCTCCTTCTGTTGTTGTGGCGCTTAGTATACATAAAACTTTTAGAACACGGAGTAGGCATTATTATAACTATTGTTTGTAGAGGTTGTCCCAATTCACCCAGCATTTCAACCAGCTGGAAAGAAGAGGAAAAAATAAGTAGCAAAGTCCTTAGTGTACACGCATGTGTATATGTTGTATGGGTGCGTATATATTTGTTAGTATAAGTACAAAGTATAGTCTGTATAGAATTGATGGTCACTATCGAGATTTACAATTCAGGAAGAATGTGTCTGAGTGTGTGTTTGCTGCCCACCAAGAGAGCCCACGCCCATTACAAGGCAAAATTATGAAAGTTGCTTTGCCCCGTGGTTGTGCTCAAGTTTCGAGGTCCTCAGTGATATAAATGATTACTAAAATTCATAATGGAGTACCTGTAAATGAACTTCAGACTATGTTCTTTCTAATGCATTCTACTGCAGTGAACTGCGGCTCAAGATCTTCAGAATGGATTTCTGTTGACTGTTGGCAACAGCCCTACTCAGTTGACTGTTGGCAACAGCCCTACTCAGTGGATTCAATAAGCAGTTGGCTGGCTTTCTTGACCTGGAATCTATCAAGTTTGAACAAGGGTTCAGAACAAACTCTCATGTTCTGATTTATGTCAAGTCTAAAATGCCCTATGTGATAGCTTATCTTAATTAAAGGCTGTCAGGAGGAATGGACTCATTCGGCAAGACAAAGTTAGCACATTCTCTGCTCTTAATTTCCAATATTCTCTGACTCTTCAAGGTGCCAGCTCAGGAGTTTAAGTTAATAGATGAGCTCAGAGGGACTTCCCTGGTGGTGCAGTGGATAAGACTCTGCGCTCCCAGTGCAGGGGGTCCAGGTTCGATCCCTGGTCAGGGAACTAGATCCCACATGCCTGCCAGAACTAAGAGTTCACATGCTGCAACTAAGGAGCCCGTGAGCCGCAACTAAGGAGCCCGCCTGCCACAATTAAGACCCGTTGCAACCAAATAAATAAATAAATATTAAAGAAAATAAATGAGCCCAGAAAGGCCAATGCTTTCCATTGAGAGAACTGATACCGATAACTTAGATACGTATGGACATTCTGCAGGGCACACCCCCCAAATTAAAATTTTTTTTCTAAACAGAAACCATAATTCTTTCTAGAGGGTCACTGCAATTTCTTGACATAAAAAAGTACAGGAGTGACATGAAAGAAATAAATACCTTCCATCAGATCAAACAAGAATTCAGTACAAACAATTAATTATTATCGAGCTCAAATTGGACTCCATGCAGACCTTTTCTAAATTCTGCAAAGCTTTTAATTTGTTACATTTATATGCCAACATTTCTTCCTTCTGAACAAAGACAGACCTACCAGACCCAGGCCCAAGACATCCCTTTTCCTTTCCATGAAGTGACCAGAATAGTTTCAGGAAATATCTAAATATTTAGGTCACTGTTGATACTTGGAATTCATGATGGCTTTTATTCTCCCATCAAATTCAAGGAGGGACAGTGTCATATAGTCTTATGATCTTTCAGCAAAGCTCTAGAAAATTGGATTTTAAGTTATAAACAGAATAGAGGAGATGGTCACCTCCTAAGAATAGCAGTGTGAAATCCCAACAGCATCTCTGAGAAATGAGGCCCCACATGGCCCTCCTGGGTCTCTGTGCTCTGTTCACACAAAGAAGTGAGAGTATCACCTGCAGAAACATTCCAACACTGCAGTTATGTTCTGCTCCCTTTTCTCTTGTTCCACTCAAGTAGAAAGCAGTTAATCTGTCAAGTCAGATAGGCCTGGGTTCGAAGTCCTCCTTAACTGCAAACTAGCTGTTGGACACTCAGCAAGCCTCTTCACTTTTCCAAAACCTCAGTGTACTCGTCAATTAAAAGAGGAGTAGGACCTCTCTTCTGACAGGGTTAGGATAGGAGGTGGCTTAGATGGGATCCAATGGAAGGCACAATCTGACAAGCAGAAAGTGTTCACCAAAGGGTAGAAGCTTTCTCTTTCTAAAATGAACAGAGGTAATAGTAATCGCAATGCAACCATGGAAAAAATGATTGCCTGCATTTGGGGAACTACAGGGTACCAGTCAGGCTGTGAGCTTTACCTCCTGTAATCCTCACCACAGCCACCTATAGGGCGGTATTAGCAGCAACAGCAGCATTTCTATTTACAAATAAGAACACCGAGGCTTGGAGAAGTAAACTGATTTCCCCAGTTCTCACAGCTAACAGAGCAACAGAGCTAAGACACAAATCCATTTCACTTGGAGTAAAAGCCGAGTTCCTTTTGATGCCCACAGGACCTCCACAATCCTGTCTTCCTTGTTTCCTTGACCTTCACCCCCATCGCTCTCCTGATCACTCAGTTCCAGCCACACTCATGTGACCGTTCCATGGAGGCCACACCAGGCAGACTCCTACCTCAGGGCCTTTGCATGGGCCCTGGAACACTTTCCCCCAGTGACCATATGGCTAACTTCAAGAATGTGCTCAAATGTCATCTTCTCCAAGAAACTTACTGTGACTTCCCTATTTAAGGTTCTGGCCTGAGACCTCCCGAACTTCTTTATCCTGGCCAGTTGTTTTTCCTTTTGCTCTTATCACCTTCTAACCTACTATAGAATTAACTTATTTATATGTTTATTGTATATGTGTTGGGCTCTACTAAATGGGAAGTTCTTCCAGAGCAGAGACCTTTGACTTGCTGATATGTCCCCTACACCTGAAACAACACCTGATCTATTGAAGCTTATGAAGATTTGTGGAAGGAACAAATTAGTCAATGAATGATCCAGCTCTCCAGGTCTTAAGCATATCAACCGCCTCTGTGCACAGCTGGTGCTGACATCGCTCATTCATGATGTGACATTTGTCCCTACAGAAGTCCAGGCAGCAAGTAGTTCTTTTGTAACCTCTCAACCTCCAGCATCATGGAGATCATATGAGAGGTGGACAGGATGACAACTGTTCTCCAGGGCTTATAGTGGGCTGGGGAGATAAGACACACAACTCGGGCAGGGGATAACACATTCTGTTCACTTGTAGGCTGTGTAGGGCAGACTCTAAGTCCTCCAGGAACCCACACCAGGGTGCTGAGCACAGGAGAACCTCATCGGGAAGCAACTTCATGAAAGAGACAGGAATTGAGCTGGGCCTTTAAGAGATTGAAATTGGTGGAATAGAGAGAAAAGCCCATTCCTGAATGAGGAACTGTCTGGACAAAGCCATAAATGCTGGAATGGGCAGATGCGTGGGAAGCTTAACCTGCCCATCTTCAGACCTCGGCTCAGTCTTGGAATTCAGTCCTCTTCTTGGGGAAGCTCCCTCTGACCCTTCAATCTCAGTTGAGCTCTGCTGTTACACAACCAGACAATTATGTTCCTTTTCTTCAGGGAACTTGTCACAGTCTGTAACGATAAGTATTCAATAAATATTTACTGAGTGACTGAACGAATCAGTGAATCAGTGGGTGAACAAATGAACGGGCAACATTAAAGAAGAAAGTATATAAAGATAGGCCAGTGCATCTGAACTAGGTGATGCTATTGAAAGGTGGGTGTAAAGAGAAGCTCTTGGCCTCCAGCATCCACTTGGCACTGGCCATGGTGCTAGACAATTTCTCATTTAATCCTCAGAGTATCCATTGGAGATGGGCATTTTGGGATCCATTTCACAAATGGTGAAATTAGTTACCTTATCCAAGGCCAAACTGCTAATGAATAGTGGAGGCAATGTTTTTACTTGAGTGTTGGGGACATTCCAAGTGTCTGCTTGGCTAATAGGGAAAATGTGAGCAGATAACGGGGACCCAGATGCTTCACGCCCAAATGCTAGTGTGAAGAGTATTGTCTCCCAGAGTCACGCTGGAATCAAAGACTCTGTAACTTTCACACCTCTCATCCTCAACTCTGAATTTCTCCTCATGAGCCTAGTGGTGGTGGGGAGGGATTGGGAAGCAGAATAGACACCTCTTTAACTTCCTAGAGGAACAACTTTTTCTAGTAACTACTGAAAATGTGGTGGAACTGCCAAAAGTACATGAAATCAGCTATGTAAATTGTGAAACATTAAATCACAGTTCAGTTCTGCAGCAGTGAAAAATTGCAAGTTTTTTCATCAATATGGAAAAGCAAAGTGAGGAGCTCTCTGATATAACTCAATGGTTGATGGTACTTCAATCACACCAGTCATCCAGGCTGAATTCAGTTCACCCAAGGTTCATGAATGTGTCTGCTCGGGGCAACACCTGCACCGTTTCCCCTCTTGGTACAGAGATGTATGAGGTTCCTACTGGGGGCATGGGGCGTGCTCGCCTTTGGTTCTTTGATACATTGTTGTGATTGGTTTTGGTTTCTTTCTTGTTAACTGTGTGTATATGTATGGCATGTATATGTGGATATGCACATACATACATGTGTACGCACATTCACACACATGTATGCACATACACACAAACAAAAGCCTCTCTCTCTGTTATCCCTGGACCTCACAATGCTGCTCCTATAGCCCTATTTATTTATTTTTAATGCTGGTTTTTATCGAGGCATAATTTACTTAAACTGCACAGGTCTTAGTGTACAGTTCAGTGAGCTTTGAACATATATACAGTGGGACCACTCCCTCTGTCAAAAAATGCAAGATTGTTCATAGCAGCTTGACGCGTGATAGCCCCCAACTGGAAATAACACAAATGCCCGTGAACAGGAGAATAGAAAAACAGATTGCAGTATGCTCCTGCAATGCATTGAAATGGAAATAAAAAGAACAAATATATTAGTCTACCCGGGCTTCCATAATGAAACACTATGTCTATGGTCAAAATCTAGAACAATTCCATCTTCCCAGAAAGTCCCCTCATGCCCTTTTCCAGTCAATACCCACCCTCCACACCTCCACAGAGCCAGCCTCTCTTCCGATTTCTATCATCACAGATTTTGCCTATTCTAAAAATTCATTTTAAAACGATAGAGTATTCACTCTTTTGTGCCCCCTTTTTCACTTGGCACAATATTTTTTGAGATTCATTCATGTAGTTCCTTTTATCCAAAGTTCACTGTTATGGACTGAATGTGTCTCCCCAAAATTCATATGTCAAAGCCCTGACCCCAAAATGTGATGGTATTTGGAGATGGGGCCTTAGGGCGGTGATTGGAGTTAGACGAGGTTGTGGAGATGGGGCCCTCAGGATGGGATTAGTGCCGTTATAAGAAGAGATAACCAGAGAGCTTGCTCTCTCTCTCTGCACACATGCACCAGGAAAGACCATGTGAGGACAATGAGAAGGTGGCTGTCTGCAAGCCAGGAAGAGAGCCCTCACCTGAATCCTGCCCTACCAGCAGCCTGATCTAGGGCTTCCAGCCTCCAGAACTGTGAGAAAATCAGCATCTATTGTTGACGCCGCCATGTCTATGGTGTTTTGTTATGGCAGCCCAGGTAGACTAGTACAGTTGTTCTTTTTATTCCCATTTCAATCCATTGCAGGAGGATACTGCAATCTGTTTATCTATTCTCCCGTTCACGGGCGTTTGGGTTATTTCCACTTTGGGGCTATCAAGCTGCTGTGAACAACCTTGTACTGTTTGATTTTCCCTCTCTGTTCTCTCCCACATTGCCCCTCCTCTTACTGGTTGAGAATTTGTGTTTGAATTTGCCTGGAGCCCCCTGATGTCTTCACAAGGATGTGTGTTAGAAGGATGCTCAGGCCCAGGTGTACTTGTCACCAGGTGTGCTCTTCTGCACCATCCCACCCCTACTGCCTACCCATCAAAGATTTTAGCTGCATTACATTCAAATCTCTCCCCAACGATTCAAGTCTGCATTTCTAGAGATAGGGGAATAGAGAGCATAAAATGAGAAGGGGGAAATTCAGGAAGGGAAGTTGCCAGGGCACAAACTCCTCACCCCATCATCCCTCCAGGGGCTGAAGCCTGTCACCAGGGACTCATAGATGTCTGCACTCCTGCAGTTTCACCACTGCCCTTCCTCCAGACTCAGCTAACTAGCCACATCCATTAAGGTTATGGCTGTTTATGGCCCTTAGTGAATATCCACTGGGTAGAATGCACTCTGACATTGTCATATGGATCTCAGAGGCAAAGATGAGGGGAGGAAGGGGGGTGGGCGTAGAAAAGGCAAAGAAGAGAAGAGGTGTGGTCAGCTAATATTTCAAATGAGGGCAATATTTTGAGGCTGAATCAAATAGTAAGGAATGTACAGGAGAAAACTCACTCATGCATAGATAACACTTTAAAGTAAAAATAAACACTATATAACATAAAACAGCTAGCACTGAGTTCAAAAATATTAAAATAATGGATTCACAGGATACGTGCATGGATACTCAACCCTTCCATTGCTGGAGCTAAAATTCCAGCTGCTGTCCAATGCAGCCTGCTCCTCAGCCTGCCCTGGGGGCACATGGCTCACTCCACCAGATGAGCTGGTATGGTATCTGAGATATGCCTGTACCTCTGTGATCAACGTCCGGTAGGTTTTCTTATCTTGAGACATCCATGGCCATATCCAAGAGGAGAGAGGCACATGACAAGGCCTCGGGGCTTTCCTGGACTCTGGCCATGGCTCTGAAAAGCTCTCAGGGAAGTGGAATTTTGCAAAGTTTGCTTGAGGGGTGACCCAGGCCTCTTCCCTGAGGTCTTGTCTCAAAGAGAGTGAGCCTCTTTGAGAAAGACCAACTGACTCTTGGCTGTTCTCCAAGAGATCTCCCACACTGAGGATCCATTTGGCAGAAAGACCAGGGTAAATTTACGTTCCAATCGTCAACAGAGTCCAGGAGACTCAGCCCGTGCCATATTTCGCCCCTCCTTGGTAGCCTAGTGCTAGGAATTCTCATGAAAAACAAAAATAGGGACAGGGGATTTCCTTTGGCATTTGGGGGAAGAACTTTCCTCTCATCGTATCTAGTGGATTATGTACCCTCCTGCGAGACCAGGTCTGCTATAGGGCCAACCAGACACCTCGGCGGGCCCTGGCTGTATCATTATAGATAACAGAGCTGGCTGAGAACTCTGGGGTCCCTGGGACACAGGAGGTAGGACTTCTTTGGGGAACCTTAGGGTGGATTGGGGTTTTAAGGATGCCAGGCTATAGGAGAGGTGGCTTCAACACATGGAGCAGGCTGTGCCTCAGGTGTGACATGAGGGTCCTGCCCCTGATGCCCCTCCCCCTACATCGGAGACTAGAGGTGGGGTGGGACCTTCTGCACCAGACTTTGCTCTCAGTTACGCCACCCACTGGGCCTGCAGAGGAATCTTATTAAAATGCCCTGTATAAGGCACAGGTTTTCTTCAGGAACCAAGGTCTTTAGCTTCTGCCCCCTGCTCATCATGACATTCAGTGTCCTCCATCATGCAGTCCTCAACTGATCTTTCTAGAACGTTCTCACATTGTGCCCTGGGCCCACCTACTCTCCAACCACACAGAAGGCCCCCATATCCTGAACATGCTCTGAACTTGCCCCCCGCTCAAGTGGTGCTTGTCCCTCCCATCTCTTTATGAATCTCTCTTAATCCCCCAGCCATCACTCATGGTCTAGCTCAAGTGACTCCAATTAAAGCTCTTCTTCCTGTGCCTCTGAAGCACCTGGTATGGAGCTCTGGCACAGAGCAGGTTCCATCCCAAATCCTCAAACACAGGGGGGTATTGGGTTGTAAGTCCTTGGAAGACAGCCGTCCCACCATTCCTAACACAAGCCCTACACGTGACAGAACCTCAGCCAGTGTTGGCTTAATTCAAGTCTATTATCCTGCCAGACCAGGTGCCTGGAGCCCTTGCCCTCTTCTCAGTCTTCAGTCTTCTCCACCCCTCAGGGATCAGGCTTCTGGTTCTTATTTGTCTGAAGGGTTCAGATCCACTGGTGCCCTGACTTTCATCGTGTTGGCTATAGGGAGTGCTATCGGGGTCCCTCCACACCCCCGCAAAGTTCACCATTCTAGCACTTGCTGCAGATCAGATTGAAGACTTGAGGGCGCTCCCCGGGCCCACACATGGGACCGACTAGAGGTGAAATGGAGTCACCCTCAGCCAATGGCAAATACAAGGAGGAGGATGAATACCCCAGCCTCCTTGACACTGCAGAGGGACAGCTCAGAGGCATGACCCACACCGTCTCTCAGAGTTTCCCAGTGGAACTGACCCCAGGTGCCTGCAGTGGTATCCCGCTCCTCCACGGACCCTCTGCCAGTGCTCTCCACCGCCCTGTCTCCCTTCCCCACCTCCACCACTGCTACCTGGGACCCACTTGCACCCAGATCCTGGTCTTCAGGGCTGCTTCTGGGAGCATGCAGCCCATGGCAGCAGTTAAGAGCCCTGCTTGAATCTTTGATCTTCAGCAAGCTCTTTAAACGTCAGCTACTTCACCTTAGAATGAAAGTAGTTGCAGAGCCTAATAACGATGGTGACTATGCCTGGAGCATTACTGCCTGCAGCCACTGAGTCCTGTCCTTAGCGAGAACTATGTCATTTTATCTGCATCAAATACGATTGTGATCTCCATTTTACGATTGAGAAACCAATGCGTCTGTGCGCACACGTGTGCGTGCACACACACACACACACACACACAATTAGATGGTCTATCAGAGCCACCCAGGATTAAATTAGGTGATGATGATGAAGATGATGAAGAGAGGAGGAAGGTGGTGATGACGGTGGTGGGGATGGTGGTGGTGGTGGTGATGGTAGCAACTAGCATTTATTGAGGGCTTTCTTTTTGTCTGGCCCCTGTACACACATTCTTGTTTAAGTCTTAAAATGGTCCTGAAAAGTAGGTGCTATTATTATACCCATTTTACAGAGAGGAGAACGGAAGCCCTGACATTGGACAGCCCTGAGGTCAGTGGAGGAAATAGGATTTAACTCAGGTCTGATTCCAGACTCTACTTCACAGCCAAGATGGTATGCATGGCCACCACCAGTATACTCAGCTGTTTTTACTTTGATTTCATTATCATTCTTTTTCAGTCCTATCTCCCTACCTGACACTTCACCTTCTTTCACCGGCCACCCTGGATCCAGACCTTTTGTCCTCCAGGGGAATCTGGTAAAAAGCAGGTCTCATTGTCCTCCTCCGTGAGGCTGGTTCTAAAAACACTCATGTTCCCATGATGTGTCCCAGTTCGAGCCTGCGTGGATATGTGGTGAGTCAGAGAGCCATGTGTCTCTTCTAGGTAAAACCACGTCAGCTTCTGATCTGAGAATCACCCCCCGCGTTGTTCTAAGGCATCCTGACTCCCACTCAGCCCACAGCCTGCAGCCAGGAACTGGAGTCTATTCCTGCCCTTAACCCCTAAGGCTTGAGCATATTTGCAGTGAAGAGGATAATTTTCAGAACAAAGCCCGTGAAATGTGCATGTTCAAGGGCCTCATCTTCCCGTCAAAGTCCTTGCTGAGGCAGGGGAGTCATTTTCAACGATCGGGAGAAATGATGTTTTATGCTGGACAAAGAGAATTGGATAGGGAGACCTGCACCTTTATTCTCTCTCTTCTTCACCTCACCCCTGGCCATCAGAAACAAGGTGTTGTAAAAGTGTCCAATTTTTCCCATGTGATCGATTTGGTGTCATTTTTTTAAAGAAAGAAAAGGAGGGGGCCACTGTCAAGCAACATCTCTTCTCCCCCTGCCCTGCCCCCACCTCTCAGGATCTGTGTCAAAGTAAAGGCACCTGCCGTGAGCTGTGTGCCCTGCAGACCTCCCACCAGCCGCCACCGTCAGACACAAGAAGCCGGTGCTTCTGCCGCTAAGAGATGTTTGTGGGCAGCAGTGGCTGGGCCAGGTTTCAAAGGGAGCCCTGATACCTCCCCCCCTGTATATTCCTACCCTGGCTATTTAAAAGAAGCCAAAGAGGGCAGCGTTTGAAGTGCCAGCAAGAAAGGAGGTGAGGAAGAAAGAGGAGGCGGAGACGGAGAAGGAAGACCTGCTGTCATCTCCGGAGACGGGCTGCCATGTTCCCACTTTCTCGTGTCCTCTGAAAGGCGGCAGCGTGATGCGAACTCTTCTGAAAGCAACAAGTTAGCTCTTATCCCAGATTTTCCTCCCTTTTTTGTTGCTCTTTTCATCCTCCTTGCCCCCAGTTTAAACTCTGAGAGAAGTCGCAAGTCCATATTTCCCTGAGGCTGAGAAAAACTGGAGAGACGCAGTGTACCCTGCTTCCCTGTCTGTATTTGTCCCTTAGTGGGTGTTTTTTTTACAGTCCTAGGAGCCCTCTCTAATGTTGATGTATTCAACAAAGATATTTACTCAGGGCCTCCCACATGCCAGGCACTGTTTCCTATGCCAGAGATACCTTAATGGACAAAACTAGACTAAACAAAAATTCTTGCCCTCAAGGGGCTATCTTTCTACTGAGGGGAGACAGTCAATAAATACAGAAAGAAGATGTCTAGTCTACCAGATGGAGACAAGTCTGACAGGGAAAGATAAAGCATAGTGAGGGGACAGGGAGTGTGGGTAGTCCAGAAAGACGTTTGAGGAGGTGAGGAAGTAAGCCCTGGGCATTCTAGATAGAGGAAACAGCCAGTGCAAAGTCCCTGGGGCAGAGTGGCCTGGTGTGTTTGAAGGACTGCAAGGAGGCCAGGGTGTGGCCGGAGCACAGTGAACACATTTGGGGCATCTTAGGAGCTCAGGTGGGAGAAGTGAGGGTACTGGGGGTCTGGCCGTGTAGAACTTTGCCAGCCACTGTAAGGACTGAAGCCTTCACTCTGACATATTCTCTTAACCTTGTGAAATGAATGAGAAATCGTAATAAAGAGCCAGGTTGGAGGCCTGGAGCCCCACCTTTTCTGCTAACTCTCAGGTCCTCTGATGGCCCCTGGGGAACCTTCATGAACCCCAAACATTCCAGGTGCTTTTGTCTGAAGCCCCTTTGCCTGCAGCACTCATGTCAGGGAGCTCAGCTCTGCCCTCTCCGGTCTGTGCCCACGTGCGAAGCTTGTTTCCACAGAAGTCAACTTTCTGGTGCAGGATTTCACCTCTGAAATCCCCTAATAGGGCCTCTTGGAGGGCTGAGTATTGTGGAGAGTGCAGTAAATATCCTTCCTTACTAGTAAACTCCAGTGGTCTGCTGTCCCACTCCTGTCAAGGCTCCCAGGAACCTTCTCAAACTTCCACGTGTTTAAGAATTTCCTGGAGAGCAGGTGAAAATTTAAAAATGCAGATCCCAGAATGGATTGGCGCTTAGGAATCTGCCTTTTTAACAAGCACCCCAGGTGATCCTCATGCAAGTGGTCTATGACCCACTCTTTGCAAAACACTGTCTTGAAGGACAAGCAAACCACCTGTGACTTGAAAGCATCTAGATTTTAGCCCCATTTCAGAGGTGGGTATTTGCTGACTTATATTCACACAGCTAGGGAGATTCAGTACAATTCAAGGGTGAAGACAGGAAGTTGACATTTTCACTTAACAATAAAGCTGTTACCACGTCAGGACGACCTGGCTTGTTGGACGAGCCCCTGGGGAAAATGCACATTAATGACATTGCTCTGATGAATGCTAAACCTGGCGTGAGGTGACGTTCTCTGTGATGGAGACTCCCCCTCTCCTCCCACCGTAAATTACCTGGGCAAGGAATCCAGTCCTCCACGGCTGCGACAGGAGATGCAGCGCTTTCTGCTGAGAGCCCGACGTGGTTTGGCAGAGATAAATTCTCTCCTGTGGGCACGAAGGATGGGGCGTGTGTTGCTGTCTTCTAACTTCCCACACGGGGTTGTCAATTCCTATTCATGCGTCTGTCTTCTGTATTCAGCTTATAGCTCCTCCGTCAGGAACCCTATCCTACTAAGTCAAAACCCTCAAATGCCCGATTCAGCGAATGACACTTAGTAGGTGCTCAAAAAGATTTTGTGGAATGGCTAATATAGGCACCGTCAGAACCAGCTTCATAATTCGCAGGGCCCGGTGCAGAGTGAAAACGTAGGGCCCCTTGTTCAAACATTATTAAGACTTTCAAGATGGCAATAGCAGAGCATTAAACCCAGCTTGGGGCTCTCCTGTGTGTGGGGTCTGTGGGTGCACATCGGCTGCACATCCATGGAGCTGGCCCTGGCCACCGTTGATGTTCTGTGAATTCCTTGGGTGGCCTAAACCTATAAAGGAGGGGACCCCAGGTAGCATAAAAACGGTTGCCTTTGAGGCAAAGAGTGACTCAGACAAGGTTCTTGAGGGCTGATGTCCACTTTCCTCTTTCCTGCTGTTGGCTCACAAATCACCCACCGCCCCAGCCCCCAGCCCCCACCCAACTAACATCCACCTTACTTGGGCAGAGTCAGTAACTATTGGGCTGTAATGGTCTGTCTGTGTCTCTGTGCCCAGATGGATTGAAATTACCAGGAGGACAAGGACCAGACCTTTGTGTCCCCAGGGATGTAAACAGACTCTGGAACATTTTCAGCACTTTTAATGTTTGTTTAAACAACTGGGGGATAAATTAATAAATTAAGTCCAGATGACAATGTTAGCTTCTTATGGCCTGTGATAGGATTTTTCAAACTACCTTCTGAATTAATTTCCATGAGTATACTAATAAGTATATTTTTTTAAAAAACTAAAGCCATGTTGAACTCCTATTAGCATCCTCTGGAAACTTACCTCCCAACATTTGGTTCTGGAAGAGGCGGCATCAGCCCCATCTAGGAACTTGTTAGAAGTGAAAATCTGTATTAAATTCTCAGGCCCAACCCCAAACCTACTGAATCAGAAACTCAGGAGTTGGGACCCAGGGATCTGCGTTTTCACAAGCCCTCCAGGTGATTCTGACACCCCTCGTCTAAGAGTACTAGTGTTCTAAGGAAGACAGTTTGGAAAGCAGTGACTTAATGGAATGCACGTCCAGTTGCATTTGGATTTTAACATAAATTAATTGTTTACAGCTGCAGCCTTAAACATCTCAAAGGATTAAATTTTGTGGTAGAATTTTACATAATGAGTCAAAATCCTGTAAGACTGGCTCTTGTATAGGCACTTATTTGACTCAGGAAGTAGGACGTTTGGATGGGAATAAGAGAGGAAAGGTGAATGCTTATATTAAGTGGGTTTTTTTGAAGTGCTATTTGTTGATGTAAAGCTAGAAGGTGAGTTAGGAGGATAGATGTCTATGGTAGAGGGACCACTGGACCAGTAGCCAGAATATCTACAAGATGTGTGACCTTTCACAAGTCAGTTAAACTCTTTGAGCCTTAACTTTTTCACCTAAAAATGGAGATAATGCCCCGGGTTGCCATGTACGGTTAGGCAGTGTGTGCCCCTACGCAGGAGGACGCAGCTGAGGGGTCAGTGGGAGCTGATGTCCAGCTGAGCCAGGCTTTGCCACCCTCCCCCACCAGAGGAAGGGGCATCTGTGTCTGTTTCACCCAGAGGCACCCTATGAACCAGGTGAGGCTCTGATAATACCTGTCTCTGCCTGCCTGCTCGAGTTGTGAGGATCAAAAGACAAAATGAGTGAGAAAGCAATTTAAAAACTACAAGGTGTTATATAAATAAAAGATAGGACGTTATTTTGATCGTCGCTGAAACGGTTGCTTAATATTTTGACTGTTTCACTCAGCCAGGCTGACCAAATGCCTGATATGCTAATTGAACACAAATCACTACCAAAGCTCTCACTGTCACACTTGAGAAACCGGCAGGACTCGTTAGTCTCTGGAAAAGGGACTCTTATAGTAGTCCTACACCCTGCAGGTGTTGCCACTTTATGAGACAATCACGAAGGACTGGCTGAGGCCTCTAAAGGTCGGTAAGATGTTGTAGCTGAATTTTCTCAACCCGTAGGTCTGAGTACTTAGTGGCAGACTCTTAGGGATTCCGCGTGTCGGGCCTGAGCTACCTGGTAGGAGTGAACCGTATGCCCGAGAACACAAAGGCTCAGGTCAGCAGACCCTTGGAGGTGAGCCAAGCCTGGACTTCTGTTTCTTGTGTGCTTAAGACGAAAGAAGACTCTTTCCGATATTTGCATTGAGAACCCAAATTTCCTTGTTAGGACACCACAGAATCCCCGTTAACGTGATTTCATAAGTATCTGTACCTAAAATCGAGAACCAAAAGCCCTATTTTTATAAAAGTAAGAGTGGTCTTGCTAATTGCCACCTTGTGGCAGCTCAGGACTATAGCATCAGCTAGGGTGAGCTGACGCCTGCTTTCTGGGCACTTGGGACATTTGTAGAATCTCCCTTCCTTAGGAATGCCTCCTGTGTTTTATTTTCCCCAGTCTCCCTTTTGAGGAACCAAAGAGCCATTAGCCTGTGTCACTGAGATATCTGGATAATCAGGGTGAACTTGGCCAATCAGTTAGGTCTCTCTTCGGCCCCCACCTATCCTTCCACCCCATCCCTACCCGTTGAATTATATAACCTTTAGATTTCCTGCAACCCAGAAATGTTTTGGTTTTCCCAAAGGTGAGTTGGGCTTCCCAGGTAATATATTAAGAGATAGGTTTTATCTTGCATCGTTTTGTTTGGCAAATCAAAAGTACATCTCTAGCCCCTCCTGATTGCGCCCCAGTGCTCGGCAGGAACAGCTCCCCGAGGGATTTCTGCACTGGGAGATAAGATAGCTGGCTGCCAGAGGGCCACCGGATCTTCAAACGCTGCCTAATTAAGTTCCAGCCAGCAGACTACCTCTGCCGGCCAGGGGGCTCTTGGAAGATAAGACACAAGACACATCCGGAGATGAAGGGCGGGGCTTGGCAAGTGTGATGAAATAAATCAGGGGTAGCCCATCCCATTAGAAAATAGAAATCATTCTAACAGGGGTCCTGCAGTCCTCTGAAACAGCAAGGAACATTTGCCATTGGATGGGAGGCTGCTGGCCTTTCTTCCACCCTCCGGGGCTCTGATGGAGTGCGCTTACGGCATTAACGTGGATGGGAAGATAAGGCGAGATGTCATTAGTGGAGAGAAGCAGGTCTTCTCAATTCCAGAAGCTAATCCCCAGTGATTCATTCCTTCTGAGCCTCCCACGGGGATGTGGAAGCACTGGAGGTGCATTGTTTATTCCTATGACCTATGTATTTTGCTGCTTCTGGTAGAATTCTAATTACATTCTGTGGTCTTCCTGTTGCCAAAATGGTGTATTGCTGTTTCTAATTTTACAGCAGAATTGCTCCCCCTTCCTGTACTTTAAATATAAGAGCTCCCAGGGCTTCAACTGTCCTTTGAGTTGCAAAAAATTTTTTAAATAAGCACAACCCCCTCCCAAGAGATCGTAAGATTTTGCTGAACTTAGAGACAGGTAAATGTAAAGTTGTGAAACTGAAGCAACCTGGTCACCTCAACTCCTTTACTAACTGCAGAGTATCATTTTTCTTTTTGAGTGTACTTAGATGTTAAGAGTAGAGCTTCTTGACAGATTTCATGGACTATGAAACTCTCAAACTTTGAGTTGCAAAAGTTTTCAGTGAAAACCTTTATCGGATATACACCTTTTAAGGAAAATGATGTCAAAATTCATTGGAACAGGAGCGATCCTTAGCGTATGGTTTCTTTGGGGTCACCTGCCCTCCTCCTCTCCCATCTCCAAAGTAAACTAAATTCATCATTTTACTTAAAATTGATTTTGAGACTGTCCCAACACTCTTTAAGATAATTGTCAAGGGAGGGAAGTAGAGAATTTTCCCTCCTAAAATCCTCAAATGTTATAAGGTAGCGAATCTTCCAGTTACAGTGTACCATGTGCCTACTTCTTTGGCTACATCTATTAAAATGTCTGACTTAATTCTTCAAATGTCTGTGCTGATGCTTTAATTCTGAGCAGGCCCCAGACATTTAGAATCTTTGTTTTTCTGTCTCAACTTTGGAATGTTGAGACAGAATGTATGGAATGGAATATACACCCTGGGCTTCATTTCCCTCTGTTGTTCCTCACTTTTCAGTTTTGTCTGCCATGTTTACAGGCTACAGTTGGTCATTGTAAAGCCTAGATTCTGGCTCAGAAATTCTACTCACCTCCTCGGCCATGTGTGCATCTCTCCTTCTTGGGTCAGGCACTGTGCTAAGTACTCTGGTTGCATCTTCCACTTCAAATCTCACAACGTCACTACAAGGTCAATTGGATTTGCATTTTGGAGCTGAAAAAAAAAAGTGGTTAAAAGAAGCTAAATAACTTGCTCAAAGTCATCCAGCTAGGAGGTAGACCAGGAGATAGTAGAACCCATCTTGGTCACTATCACATTATAACATAAAACCTAGAACAGGGCTTCCCTGGTGGTGCAGTGGTTGAGAGTCCACCTGCCGATGCGGGGGACATGGTTCGTGCCCCGGTCCGGGAGGATCCCGCGTGCCGCAGAGCGGCTGGGCCCGTGAGCCGTGGCCGCTGAGCCTGCGCTCCGCAACGGGAGAGGCCACAACAGTGAGAGGCCCGCATACCGCAAAAAAAAAAAAAAACAAAAAAAAAACAAATCCTAGAACAGAGGTACAGCCAAGTGCAGCTGGATAACAGGGGCGAATAGAGGACCTATGATGTGAGCTTTGGAAGGTGAATACACGTGATACCCACTCAGAAGCTTGTCCACAGGACAAACTGTGATTAGATCATTCTCAACTGCCCCTGGTAGCACTGATTGAATAATAACAATGTGCTAAGGTCTGTGCTAAGCACTTTGGTCATTGATTGCCCCCCTACAATATAACACTCCATCAACAGGATAGTCCATCTTATAGAAGAGGAAACTGAGACCCAAGGAGATTTAGGTCATTAGCTCAAGATTATACCACTGGTAAGTGGCAGAACAGGGACATGAACTCAGATCTTTCTGGTCCAAAGCCCAGAGTGTAAAGCACCAGACTGTGCCATCCCCACACCTATGGGGTCAGAACAAGAGGGAGAGTGGGGAGCGGTGACCAGAAGGGACGTGTTCTGATACTTCCTATGTCTGTGTTAACCAGGAAAGACCTGGAATGCATCCCCTATCCCTGAGATGAATCTACATTGTTTACATGGTCATTCTAACTGTATTTTTGGAAACCTAACTTTAAAAACACAGGCAAAGAGGGTACTTCCCTGGCGTTCCAGTGGTTAAGACTCCACACTTCCACTGCAGGGGGTGCGGGTTTGATCCCTGGTGGGGAAAGTAAGACCCTGCATGCTGCACAGCATGGCAAATAGATAAATAAATAGATAAATAAAATAAAAACACAGGCAAAGAGAGACCAGTGCAAGGGATCTGGACACCACTGTCTTAGCAAATCTACCAAACACACGTTCCAAACTTCAGTCACCTCTCAAGCATTCCCAACGACTCTTGACTTGACACCAGCCTGGAGAGAAAGTAAGAGATTGTTGGCACAAGGGTGGTCCTGCGTGGAACAGCAGGCAACCAAAGGGTCCAACTCAGAGCTGGTGGAGGCAGGTGCTAATGACCCCAGGTGTCCTCTAACCAAACTGAATGAGACGTGTGATTCCTTTACCTTTCCTTTCCTGTACCTACAAGCACAATTTTTCCTCTTCCCCTCCTGTGTCATTCACAAGCGGCTGATGGACAAGGTCACAGTTCTGCCCCTCATCACAGAACTTGAAAACTGGAGGAAGAAAGTGGAAACCAGAATGCCAAACTGGCGTCTCACCCAACCTCCTCATTATACAGATGGGGAAACAGAGACCCAGAGAAAACACTTGCCCAAAGTGGGTCCAGTGGCAAAAGCCAGTTTAGGTTGGAGGCTTCGGGGCTCCTGACCTGTATCATGATACACCATGATAAAATACTGGTGACTGCATGGGCTGTAACAGAAATCTAACTCTGATTGGCTAAGCCGAAGGGGATTTATTGTCTCCCATAACTGGAAAGATCGAGGGATGATGGCTTCAGGAATAGCTGGATTTAGGACCTTAGACCATGCCACGAGGACTTAGTGCCTCTGCCTCTTTTCTCTAATTTCTTCCGGTTTGGCTTCATCCATTGGCTTCATTACCAAGTAAGCTGCACCACGAGTAGTTTAAATGGGTGCTGGCAGCCCTGGACTCATCTTCTTGCATCTCAGCCTTATCTGCATCACCCCCTTCTCTTGCGTTGTTGCATCTCTTCCTAGAGACTGAGGGTTTTTACAGAACAGAATACCAGTCTATAGGACTCTTTCACAATCACCCTCAGAAACTTAGATGATGTTCTCACACTGGCTCCTAGCTCAGAGGTTCTTAATTGGGGTGGAGGTGGGGAGAGTCTATGCTACCCTCGGCTGCAAGGCTAGGGATATTGGCCTAAATGTAACTCGATGCAAAGTCAGGTGTGCCCGTCCATATGGATGTGTTTTGGAGAGTGGGGTCATGTGTTCTCCAAGGGGTAGAGAACCAGCAAAACTAAAACTTCCTTTGGGGTTACTTGGAGAATTTCACTTGGGATAAGGGTTGAATTCTGAATATTGTACTCTTCAACCATTATTACCTAGAAACAAGGGATGTTTGCAAGGTCAGGGACCATCCAGGCTGCTGTTTTCTGAGCATCAGGCTCCTACAAAGAACTGATTCCTCCTTGACTTCTTCTCTGTTATTGCAAATCACTTGGAGAATGTGTAAGTGACTTTAACGAGCCCCCTCTGACTCTAAGTTTGAGAAAAAAATGATGGCATACATTCGCAGCCCCAAGTGAAATTGTGATGAAGAGGATTTTGCCCAGTTTAACTCCTAATGGCCTCTCTGGCGAGAAGTTTACAGTTTTGTGTCTGGCTCCAATTTGGTGTTACAGTTTGCTCTTCCTGGGCGAGTACTCTCATGCAAATATGAGACACGGCGTGCTCCACCCCACCTGAAGCCTCCCTCCGCCTGTCATCCATCCACACCTGGCCTCTCCTTTCCTGGCCAGTCTCCATCCCTCTTGCTTCACATTTAATTTCTATTTTCCCCAAGCTCTGACTGACTTGAGGAATGGGATTTGGTTTCATGATAAACTAGCACAGGGCACACTTGACTTAACAGAGCTGCCGTGTGGCAGTGCCATTGCAGTAACAGTAGGAAGTAGAAGAAACGGTCTCCACCACCACTTTGGAAAGTCATACCCACCCCAGGAATGAAGTGCCGGGCAAACAGGGTAGGCTGTTTTGTTTTGATTTGCAAAGGAGGGACCGGGGAGAAGGGAGTTGGCTTCTTAGAGAACACCCAATCATTATCCAGAACTCATTCCCAGCCCCCTCAGAAACTTAGGCTTTGAAACAGAGTCAAATACCCATTATTCATCACATATGTTGGGTGGAAATTATATTGTGACCTCAAAAAGGCAATCGGCAAGAATTTACACTTACGCTGCTTATCTGAGCCCAGCCCAGGGCTGAGTTTCTGTGGGAGCCTATGGTTACAAATAACCAAAACAAGCTAAAAGCAAATGGAACATTTTTGGAAGGTCTTAGGGCCCACAGAACTGGTGGGAAGCCAGAGGACCAGGGCTAGAACGAGCAAGAAGAAAAGCAGCAGTGAGAGTCGGGTAGCAGGAAACCCAGCCCTGGTCTCACAGCAGGACAGCCTGACGGGCATGTCACCGTTGAGATGAGTGGTGACTAGTTAGACCTTCCGTCCTCAGAAGGAGCATCTGATTCACTGAGTTAGGTCGTGTACTCACCTCTGGCTGTACTGGGGTACTGAGAAAGAGGATCTGGCCTCCTCAGCTTCCCTAGTGCAAAGCCATTTTCTGTAATTATCTTCCATCTAAAACCACGCACAATGGGGAGTTGGTAATTCCCCAAAGGGAAACTGGGGTGCTTCAGGAAGGAGGGATATTTGCTGAGAAGCCCATGTACACACACGCACACTTAAACACACAACACAAAAAAATAAAGCATAGGACAAGAATAAAATAAATTCCCTGCCCACAAGGAGCTGAAGAGGCACGGTATCAAGCACAAAATGATGAAAAAATAAGGTAGTACCTTCTATTACAGCATTTTCTACCTATATAATAAAGTGCTACATTATGCAGAGCAGACACTTACCCAGTGGGAACTTCTTCAAAGACAAAATGGTTTGGGAAAGGAGATGCCAAGGTGGGCTGATGTTTCAGGGTAGTTTCACCAGAACGCCAAATTGATGTAGATCTGGAAAGATGAACAGGGGCTAGAATGTAGGAAGTAGACAGATGAGAAAATTCGAAGTGGAGGGAAAAGGGAAACAGCATGGATGAATGCACTAGAATTCTAGTCACTTTTCCTGAGAAAATCGTACTATAGAGCCAGCCTGTCCTGGTTCTGAATCTTTATCTACCACCATGAGACTGAACAATCTGCTTAACATTTTGGGTCTTATGTTATCTAAAGGATGGGGCACATAATTCCTACCTCACAGGCTAGGATTAGGTATGAAAAGTGCCTGGTATTAGGCTTGACCCATATAGTAAGGAATTGGCCAATGTCAGTTCCCTTTTTCTTTCTCCTTAATTCTTCCTTCTTTATATTAAATTATATGGTGGATAAGAAAGATTCGAGACTCAGATTTTGATAAGTAAAATCAGGCAGATCCTTTTTTTTTTTTTTTTTGCGGAATGCGGGCCTCTCACTGTCGTGGCCTCTCCCGTTGTGGAGCACAGGCTCCGGATGCGCAGGCTCAGTGGCCATGGCTCACGGGCCCAGCCGCCCCGTGGCATGTGGGATCCTCCTGGACCGGGGCACGAACCCACGTCCCCTGCATCGGCAGGCGGACTCTCAACCACTGTGCCACCAGGGAAGCCCCAGATCCATTTTTAATAATTACAGAAAGCTCTATATACATACTATTGGGCTCTGCCCCAAGTGAGATGTGGAAACAGTCCTCACATGTATCACTGTCCTTCCGGCTGGACAACCTTGAAGCGCGTGTCCTGTGGCCTACACTCTCTGAGTTTCCATTTCTCCTCTATTTGAAGAGACTTTCCTGGACCTGCAGAAAGCGCTGGCATGTGATTATACAGCTTAGCCACTACAGAGTGAATGCCATTTTTTAACAAAAAGTTTCTCTGGCTTTTACCCAAGGCAATTTATTTATCAGAGTGTGGTGGGTCTAGGTCGCAAGGACAGGAAAAGGGCACACAGTTCCAGGACACAGTCGCAATAGACCTTCAGGATTTGTGTGTGTAACCATTAATCAGGTCCTCCAGGTGTAGCAAGTGGCCATTTGGTGGAAGCAGGACCTTGAATGGTGGGTGCTGAGGCGTCAGTGTGCTGACAGCCCAGCATAATAGCCCCACCCCTGAGTTCTCTATTCACATTTACAGTCTGGTTAAGTCACTCTGGTTAAGTAACCCTTGACTGCATTTTATGGGGGACATTATATGCGACAGTGAGGATCAAGCATCAAGGGGTTCCCAAGAGTATTAGGAAGTAGCCATCTCGAGCTATGATGATGGGGTCATAGGCTTAAATGCCTACTAGGACCAGGCAAGTGAAGATAATGAGTAAAGCAGGCCAGAAGTTAATGTTTTACAATTCCCATTCTTCTTGAAATATGCACCTTTTTTAGTCTGCTTTTAAGTTTCCCATTTTGATAGAAACATGGGTAGAGGCAAACGTTTCTCTATTATAAGAGGTTTTTTTTTAAGTACTTCTGAGCCATAGTATAAGGGTAATAATTGAGAACATAAATTTTCAATTATTGTTTAATTAAAAGTAATAACATCAATAACAACCACAGCATGCAGGCCAGATTTAGTCTTTTAAAAAAGTACTAATTTAAGGCATCTGGTCTACCATGGGTGTAAAGCCTGACCCACCATGTGCACTCTACATTCAATAATCTATCATAAGCCCAAACCAAGAATATAAGTGAAAAAAACACATAAAACTTCTAAGGTGGCTTCTTCTATTACCATATTCAACAAAGACATAAAAGGACCTTGCAACAAAGAACTATTACAGCGTATATTTTTAGGTCAGTATTATAGTGAGGCTGTGGTATATTTCACATGCAATGAGCCCTTTCCTTCAACTAAACAACAGGGTGGCATAAGCCAATATAGGAAATTCTCCATGGAGCTTTACAGAACTGAGACATTTGGGATTAATTTTCTCTACATGCAGTAGAGAGTTAGGGGAGAGAGATGTAACTTTGCCCAGGGATAGAAATGGAGGGTTTTCTTTTGTTGTTGTTATTTCATTTTGTTATTTTGATTTTTTTCTCCATTACGTTGTTGAAACCTAGGGAACTTAGAAGAAAAGAATCTGGCAAATATTTCATACTTACATAAATCTCTCATTATTTAATGTTTATTTATTAGTAACTATACATCCACTCAGTTGTGATTAAAATATCAAGTTCCAACTATGTGCTAAGAGTATCATGTCTGCTTGTTTCTGATTTAGAAGTTTTATCTTCCCCACTGGAATCCAGTAAGCTACTTGAGGACAGAGATGCCATGTCTCATTCCAAATCCCCAGATCATATGGAACGTTCTACTTTGCATTATGATCACAAGTGTAAGATCTCCCCCCTTGAGAGAGGACATGTTTACTCATCTCTGTATCCCAGCCCACAGGTATTGCCTTACTCACGGTAGGACTCCAGTAAATGTTTGCTGACTGAATGCAATAACTGAATCCCACTGACTGTGGGACATTCACCATTTTTGAGGATATACAAAAATATTCACTGACAAATAGATCACCTTTTCGGTTGTTACTATATTTTGAGGTAGAAAATGAGAGAGATGTTGTCTCCTCTGAACTGTGGAGGTGTTGGCTACTCTTGGTTATAGAAAAAAATAGGAGTTGTGTATGGGTTATCTATTGCTGTTATCACAAATTACCCCCAAACTGTAGCAGCATGAAACAATAAGCCTTTATTATCTCACAGTTTCTGGGGATCAGGAACGTGATAGCAGCTTAGCTGGATGCTTCTGACTCAGGGTCTCTCATGAGGGGTTGCAGTTAAGCTATTGCCGGCCAATTGCTAAGTCACCCGAAGGTTTAACAGGCTGGTGGTGGGAGGCCTCAGTTCCTTACCACATTAGCCTCTCCAGAGATCGGCTCACTACTTAGCAGGGGGTTTCCCCAGAGAGAGATCCAAGTGAAAAAAGAAAAAGAGTGTCCAAGACAGTGCTAAAGTCTTTAATAACCTGTTCTCAGAAATCACAGACCAGGGCTTCCCTGGTGGCGCAGTGGTTGAGAGTCTGCCTGCCAATGCAGGGGACACGGGTTCATGCCCCGGTCCGGGAAGATCCCACATGCTGCGGAGCGGCTGGGCCCGTGAGCCATGGCCGCTGAGCCTGCGCGTCCGGAGCCTGTGCTGTGCAACGGGCGAGGCCACAACAGTGAGAGGCCTGCGTACAGCAAAAAAAAAAAAAAGAAATCACAGACCAAAGTGGGAGAGAATTGTACAAGGGCAGGAACAGCAGGAGGCTGGGATCATTGGAGGCTGCATTTGTTAAAAGGGTATATTCAATAATCAGTGTTGTTTTCAAAGAGGCTTCGGACTCCTATCTTGGAAAACTATATAAAATTCTCTTTTCTGCAGCTCCCCTATCTGTGGCTTTTCCTCTTCTCTTTGCACGGGCAAAGAGTAAAATTGACTTCTCTGTGGAGGAATTGGGAATATTAGCTTATTTGAGTGAATCTGAACAGTGATCCAAAAGAAACAACAATTCTGTAAGTTGATCTGGCCTGTGCTGCTCCAGAAAAAGCAGCGGAATGATAACCTCTGTCCTCCCAGCCTCACAGCGCTAGCGTAAAGCTCTTATGTCTAATTGTGCTTTCAGAATTGAGCTTGACACACAGATTTGAGCAGTTCCTCAAGCCAGAGGAATTCTGCTGGACCAGTTCCTCAAGGGCCTGGACTGTGTGTCCTGTTTATACTCCTCTGGCTCACAGGGGGTTTGGCTATAAATGCAAAATGGTCATTCTCTGTGAATTCTCTGAAAACAGGTTTTATTGAAAAAGAAAGTCCATTAGAGTGGGTGCTTAATGCATTATTGTTCAATGAACAAGAGACCACAGTTGGATACTATCTCAACAGACCAAACTCTCTGATATTGTTTTGGTCCTGGCTCCCAAGGGCAGAGTTAAAAATGAATATTACCATGATTTCAAGGCAAGTCATGGGTTTGAAATACCTTATGCCGATGCATACGTGTATGTTTAGATAAATACGCACCTGCCGTTGCCCACACTTTCCTTGCTGTGGACTTCATCAGACTTTACGACATTTCACATTTATATCAGTGTTTCCCGATTGCCTACAGGATCCCTGAAGGCAGGAGTGGCTCTCTTGTTTACAGAAGTATCCTCAGCAACTGGTAGAGAACAGGGCTCTTAGTGGGTCTTCAATAAATATTGCTGAATGAATGAATGAGGAAGCAATCCTAGAAACACATCTAACTTAAGAGGGGACTCAGTCTTTGAAGGGTCTTAAGTCAGCCAACTCTGGAAAAATGCAAACTTGCAGGAGAGGGAAGCTATGGCAACCCTTGTTTCCTTTCTGTTCTTCAAACTGGGTGGCCCATTACATGCTTCCTGCCTGGCAGCTTCAGTGATTGGACTCCCCCAGGCTCTGGCCCATTTCCTCCGCTTAAATTCAGGGGGAAATAGACACTACTGAGCCTCTTTCTCCCTCTCCCCCTAGTGGGCTCTTTCTTATATTTTGCATTTCTCTCCACCCTGTTATCGCAGACCTCCTGCTGCCCTGGGAGTTAAGATTCAGGGATAAAGATATTAAGAGAGAGATTGAGAGAAATGAAGCATGTGGACTTCAGTGCACAGTTTCCCAATTTTTGTTCTCCTACCTCTGCATCACTCCTCATAGAGCCAAAGCTCTATGATAAATGGGAAGCAGACATCGTGGTCAAGGGAGGGGGGTGGGGAAAGGCGTTGGGCTTCTGCATTCTTTCCCTAATCAGATTAACATAGGGTAGGGGGAATTAAATCAAGGGTGACACATCATTTTATCTCTCATTCCAATTCCAATCAATTGGTATCGGCTGCCTGGACTGCTGTGTCATGAGGGATTCTGAGGCTGGGTTCCAGCTCAACAGCAAAGCATAACACGATCAATTAATATCTTCCATGGGCACAGGAAGGGTGAGTGGCAACTCACAAGCCATATATAAGCCACAGCAAGAGATGCTGGTCCTCTACCCTCAGAGCAAGGGAAGAGCTGGCCTCCAAGGGAAAACAAAGGTCCTTGTTTATTGTAGCATAAACACATACCTAAATAGCTTCAGGGAATAATTAAGCTGTGTTTGCACAAATAGAAAGGGGAGGAAGGGTAGAAAAGCAAGATTTGAGCTGCTGTCACCCATGTTCTAATTTCTTTGGGATTTTTTTTTCCTTTCTGTCTTTTTTCTTTCTTGCATTCATATGATCCCACGGAAACCAGAGCCACGTGTGTAATTAATACTCAACAAGTGGCGTAAGTGTTAGGCAGGTGATGCACTTAGAACAGCAGATCAGTTTCCTCTTACCCACCAGTGCAAATCCATTGATGGGGGCTGCTCTCAAGCTCCTGAATTTCTGAGCCTGGAAGGTACTTGGGGTCTGAGCCCAGGGGCTGTCAGCTAACACCATGTGTCTGTGCACTTGTGAGGCGCTGCCCCTCTGACAGGGTACCAGATCATCAATAATCCACAAGACGACATCCAACCAAGGATACAGGGACATATAGTCCCCCTCTGCCTTTTTGAACCAACCCCCCATGCTGGATACCCAGGCCCAAACAACCCCGCTAAGCTGCCCCCAAACACTTGGTCCTATCTGGGGCCTCAGTCGTTCATGCAGGCAAGTGTGCTCAGCCCAGCTGGCGGGGCCTGGCAGCAGCCAGAAGGTCCAGCGTGGCAATGAGAATCCAGCTTTGGGGCTGTTTATTCCCTGGGGATATTTGCTTCTCTTTCTCTGGCTCTGCTCGCCCTTCAAAGGGCACCAGCACCAACTTAGACCCTGAATGGGGTCCCCAGGCCATGTTCTGTGACCCCATGTTCTGACCTCTGCTGGCCAGATGGTCCATCAACATTTACTGCAGGCCTGGAATGCCCCTCTCCTCCCCTCTGACATTCTTTTCCTTAATTTCCTTTAAATTCCTGCCCAGGACACCCCTCCGTGCCCCACACAACAAGCATGAGTCCCCCCAGTAGCTGAGAAAGATGCTGAGTCCCTTCCTCATTAAGAGTCCCCACTGAGAGATCAGAAATAGAGCCTCCTTAGGAAAAGAGATACCTCGCTTTGATACAGCATTTTACAGTTCAAGAGCATTTTGGCAAATGTGATCTCATCATTAATTTGATCTCATTAAGACACAAAACACTTCTGAGATGGGGAGTTTATGGCTGAGTCTCAGAAAAGTAGAATAAGTTGCCCAAGGCCATGCAGTGTGTCAGGGGCGGAGCTAGGGCTCAAATCCAGCCTATTCGGACTCCACACTTGGTCTTTCCCCCCATAACTAGGCTGTGTGGCCTAACTTTTCATCTGCAGCTACAGTGGCTGTAAAAGTCATTCCTAGGGCAGGTTTTTGTGTCTTATGAAGTTGTCACTGCTTCTTAGCCCCACAGAGACTTCATTCCTTCATTGTACCTGGAATCCAGCAACTGAGAAATTACCCTCTCCCATCTGTCATTCCTTTGTACCAGGGTTCAAATATTCCTAGGAGAGATAAGACGTTCAGATAATTACAATTGAACTGAGATTAGTTTATATGACGCCCTATTCTGAACTGAGGCATTAGGACATGACTGAAGTTAACACGAGCAGACAAGGATGCTGAACGGGGATGGAGGCAGGAATGACGCCCACCACCTTTGTGACCTTGCCCATCCAGAAACATGCAAGTTCTGCATGAAGCCAGGAAGGGGTTAAAATAAAGCAAAAACAGAAACTGAAAACATTCCTCGAAGGGACCTGCCTGACTCTTTGATCATCAACCTGAGATGCTCTTCCCAAAGAAAGCAAGAGGAGACTTCTGGCTTTGAATATTTTTGTTCTCCCACAGTTCCACCCAAGGCTAAACAGCAATGCTCTTTTTATCTTTGCAAGGGAGAGAATTAAACTGCACTGGTTTCCCTTCTTTTTTCCGCAGACTCCTGGCCACCAGGGCAAGGAGCTGAGAGTGGAGAATGTCAACAACTTAGGCAAGGGGGCCGTACATTATCCAGACAACTTTGGGTCCAGGATGCTTTACTATGCATGGGGCAGATTTTCTGCAACCTATTCGCCAATTGTTATTGCATTTGTGTATTTCAAAGGTAATGGAGATCAACATATTTATCAACCCCACTGATATGAATCTCACTCTATCAAGACCTAGAACACTGTCTGAGGACCTCCATTCTAACACCGAACCTGAAGTCCTTTAATCCCACCTGAATACCTTCCTCTGCGTGATGCTTCCTTGACCAGCCCCTACTTTACCTTATTTGAATCTTTCTATTAATATTAGTTTGTTCCTGTAAAGTGCTTTTCTATAGCAGTTCCTGGCACATAGTAAGCTCTCGATAAGTGCAAGTGATTATTATTAGCAATATGGTCCTTAGAATCAGCATCATATGTTCCCCTTGAGCTTTTAATATACAGTAAGACAATTTCCAGACAATGTTCTATAATTAATTACTATTGCATCTAATCTCAATAGCAAGATAAAATCTGGACACGGTCCCCATCTCAGGAATCTTTCTGTGGTAGAAGTAACAGGATGCTGTACAATCTCTGAAATGCTGAAGAAGCTTGTAAGTAATGATTCTGCAAGGACCCCATTCCCTTTCCTCCTGGACACAGAGCTGGACTACATTTCCCAGTCCCCCTTGCAGTGGAGTGGGACCACATGACTGCATTCTGGCCAATGAGATGTGAACAGAACTGACGGGTATGGACGTCCAGGCCTAGCCTATTTTTCAAACAACTCTTCAAGGCAGCCCTCCGTGTTTGAGCCTTCCCCATCCGTGAGGCTGGAAGTGAAGTACTCCAAGGCCCAAGGTGACAACCAAGACATGAGATGGAAGGAACTTGGCCCCCAAATCTCTGTTTAAAAATCCACAAAGAGGGCTTCCTTGGTGGCACAGTGGTTGAGAGTCCGCCTTCTGATGCAGGGGACGCAGGTTCGTGCACCGGTCCGGGAGGATCCCACATGCCGTGGAGCGGCTGGGCCCGTGAGCCATGGCCACTGAGACTGCGTGTCCGGAGCCTGTGCTCCGCAACGGGAGAGGCCACAACAGTGAGAGGCCCGCATACTGCAAAAAAAAAAAAAAAAAAATCCACAAAGAGCTGTCCAACCGACATACCCAAACTGAACTATTGTATGGGCAAGAGCAATTTTTAAAATTATGTTAGGGTACTTAAAATTAGGGGTTCCTGGTTATAGAAGTGAACCTACCTTAATTAATACAGATATCTTTAGTTACTGGGAGACAAATTACGTAAATTATAGAGGGTGCCACCCCAACATGTTCTGATGAACCAAGACATCATTGTATATACTTTCCTTTACCGTAAAAATTTGTGGTACAAAACAAATGTTACTGGCAAGCACAAATATAGGAGACAGAAGTCTCATTGCTCTGAGTGAAAACCCTGGTGTGGGGCCCATGCCATCCTGCACTCCTAGGAGATGAGCTATGATTCTGCTAATTCTTGGAAGTGCCACCTATCTGAGAATTCTCTGTCTTGACCAAGAACTGTGGAGCAGTGACAAGAGCCCTGGACCATGCAGTGAAGACCTGGGCTCCAGGCTTTTTGAGGATGTTAACACATAGTGGAACTGTTAGCATGGCATGTCCCCTGTCTGGACTACTGTTTTCTCATGTACCTGAGGGGGTTGAGTCAGATTACAAACTGGTAGCTGGGGAGAAAGTGCAGCTTGCAGATATGTGTTATTTGGCTTGCAAGGTAACATATAATTTTTTAAAATTAGTTCCCAACAGTTAAAAATTAGGATTTTTGCATTAAAAGATCTGACAGATCTTGAAAAGTCTGGCAACTCTAGGCTTGTGTTCCCTCAGGACAACAATTGACTTTCCTCTTCAGACATGACTTACACTCTCTAGTTTACATAAATCCTACCCCTTCCCTCAGATCATCTGTTCATTTATATTACCTGCCTGGATAGTCCTTATTGGCACTTGAGTTTGAGACCCTGAGTCTAAATGATTGTACTGGTCTGGTCAGATGAACCAGGTAATATCACCTTGTTACATAGTCTATTGCTGCATAACAAACTGCCCCAACACACAGTGACTTGAAACAACTGCTATTTTATGATATCTTGCGATTCAGGACTTCAACAGGGCTTGGATGGACATGTCTCCTGTTTTGTATGATGTCAGCAGAAGTTACTGATTGCTATTCAGATGGTGAATGAGCTGGTATAGAGAGACCAGACTGACTCCACTCAAACATCTAGTGCCTTGGCACGGACGGCTGGGAGTCTAGGCTTTCCTGGGTCTGTCACCTGGAGCACCTTTATGTAGTTTCCCCAGCACAGCATAGGATCAGGGTAGTAGCACTCATGTGATGGCTCAGGGATCCCAGGATGAGTATTCCAGGAGTCCCAGGCAGAAGCCATAACACCTCTTGAGACCTAGTTACTTCTGCCACCTTCTATTGGTCAAGCAAGTCACTAAGGCAAGCCTGGTCATGAGGATGGGAATTAAACTCAATTGAAAGAATAGAAAAGAGTTTACAGTATCTTTAATCTACATGTTTATTATTAAAATTCTGCTCTCCTAAATTAGAAATACTGATTAGGCTAAATAAATGTGTCTTATAATAATTCACTATATTTCATAAACATGATACCCTTGACCCCTAAAACAGAAAGAAGGTTTGTATAGGAGATACTGTGCCCACTTCCCTGTTGGATGTTACTCATGGCATGCAATATCACACAGAACATTTTAGAATATAAGGAATTGAACTTCAAGCTTTTGTAAGAAAAAAGAAAAAAAGAGAGAAGAAATTATTGATTCATTCCAGTAAAAGTAATACATAGGTGAATATGAAAGAGAGTATAAATGTGTTTTTTGGTAATTCTTCTCTTCTCCTATCTGATTTTAAACACAACCACATAAACCATTAATTATAAAAGTGAGTCAATGCCTTATAATGCATAAAAATGTAATTTATATGATAAAAATTGCACAGAGGAGGGAGGGAATTGTGCTTTATTTGAAGCAGAGTTTTCTGTATACTATTAAAATTAAGTTAGCATTTATGGAAATTAGATTCTTTTAGGTTAAGATGCTAATTGCAGGGCAACCACTAAGAAAAATAACTTAAGCTATACTGTAAAAGAAAAAACACAGGAAGTAAACGTAAATAGAAAATATAGGTTTAACACAAAACAAGGTATTAATGGAGAAATGGAAGAACAAAAAAGACATGAGACATACAGAAAACAAGTAATTAAATGGCAGATGTAACTCCTACCTTATAAGTAATTACATTAAATATAAATGGATTAAACATTCCAATCAAAAGGTAGAGAGATTAACAGAGTGGATTAAAAAATATGATCCAACTATATATTGTCTACAAGAGACACACTTTCGATTCAAAGACACAATTAGGTTGAAAGTAAAAGAGTGAAAAATAAATGATTGTCTCATGTATCCAAAAAGGCTCATGTAGATCTTACACCAACCTCAGCTAGATCTAGGAGTTCAAATGATGTGGTCAGGACTCAGTCTCACTCATTTAAGCTTCCTTCTGTGTAAACTTCAGTTCTGGATAATTCAGCCTTTCCTGGTAGCCCCTCAGAAAATTCAAGCCTAACAGCTCCAGTGGAAAGTGAACTTCTCTTCCTCTACTGTAACAGCAAACTTCCTGGTTTGAGTTTCACTGGCCTGCTTGTGTCAAAAGTCCACACCTAAGCCAGTTTCCATGACCAAGCATGAGTCATGTGCCCTTACCTGGATTCAAAGGCAGTCTGGCTTAGCCTATCCAGAACAATATACCTGAGAGTAGGTAAGGGGTGCTTCAACAATGAAGGCCAGGGGCCTATAACCAGAATAAGGGAGAGTGAACACTCAGCTGGCCACTGAACAGCAGGTGCCCACCACACATTCAATGGGGCAACTGGAGTTGGAGGGATGTTCTTTGACTATGGAAAAGAGCAAAGCTAAGTAAACTCTGAAGAGTTTAAACTATGTCTTTATATTCATGTTTTAATTTGTACGAAAGAGTTTCACCATTAATTTTAAAAGTCTTTTTAGTAGCCTTGATATATGGAACATACTTGAGTGGAGTTCTAAGATATTAGGAAAAGAGAAGATGGAATCCCATATTTTTAACCACCTGCTCTGCACCAGGCCCCTTTACATACTTAATCTTACTCAAGCTACGTGAAACTCTCCTAACTAGATGGAATTCTCAGCCTTTTGGAGATGAGAAAACTGGGGCACAAGGAGATCAGTCATTTGGTCCATGTGCCCATTTGGCAAGTGGTAGAGTCTGGATTACTATCCAAGTCAGCCCAGCCCCAGACCCTGGAATTCTTTTCCCTGTACTTCACTGCCTACACCATATTGTGCAAGGTGCCTTAGCCGTGTGTCTTCCTACGTGTTCCATGTTCAAGTGAGAACTAGGAAGAAGCCACAGACATGCCCAGGGTAGAGTTTGGCTTCACTGCACATCTGGGTTTGAACATTAGGATTAAAGCTAAATCAGCAGGATTGAAGATCGAGTACCAGTGAAGCACAAAGTCAGGATTTCTCGGCTTTCACTTTACTGGAAAATCATTTCATCATCAGTGTCAAGTTTTTGGTGGTTTGTATAACTTGTATGTTCATATTCTGCCTGCCCAGGCATCTCTGAAGGAAGGCATTGTCAGCAGTTTGCAAGATGGTCTCCTCATGGCATGGCTCGTGATTCTTGCTTTTATTTGTGTCTTGGATCCAGTCCATATCACATCAAATTTTCAGTCTTTGGCTTCAACTAGTTATCATGGATGAGTTGTGATGGAAACTGGAATTGTCACAGTTACTTTTTCTTTCTCTTTTCATCCTCCTGCCTCCTCTTTGGCAGAGGTGGATAACCAATGTTGAAATCAGATAGTTCTCTTCATCCAGATCTTTCTTTGAAAATGCTTCTCTCTTTTTTCATGGATTAAGGCAGCAATTCCTATAATATGTTCTGCTGAGCACAGTTACCAAAAATCTCAGCCATAGAAAGATAGGGTGCTACCATCAGGTTATGGGGGAGCTGTATGTCAGGCAGACCAAAAGAAAATGCATCCACTATATTCCCTATGAATTTATAAAGTATTGCAATATATCTTTTCTAAAATTATTTGGGCAGCCGTTCAAGGACAGCAATAGTCTGAATGTAAAATATAGCACTTTCATTTATCAGGAATAGAAGACTAGTCCTCACCCATGGCTAGTGAAAACTGAAAATTAGAAACTTGGCTTTATAGGAGACATGAAACCTCTCTCACTCGTTTCCATTCCATGCCATTTCTTTCCTATGAAATGAAAGGTTATTTTGCTAGCAGAAGACTGTTATTGTTGCTGAATTTGCTAAGAAAATTGGGCAATTTATCAGTGAAGATGGCAACAGCAAATATACAGGGTTGCCAGAGGCATTATTTTGCCATCCTCAGCAGCATTAAAAAGTTAAAAAATAATTCTAGGTTCCAGGATGGCAGTAATGAATTTTCATCCCCTAGACAGAAAGGTAGATGGTGGCTGTGTTTTCCCCTGAGCATGTCCTGGTGGACACCAGAGTTTTCTAGAAAAAAGGCCATGATGTCAGATTCTTACTAGCATTCGTGATGGGTTGTTTGAAAAAATCTCTGAACCTTACACTGCAAATCTCCCTGGATGATTTGGGACTAAGAGTCAGGATTAAGTGACTATTTTCTCTATCCTTGCTGGATTAGCTTTTCCTTATCGGTATTTCGTGTAGGTTTTTGGCTTTGAATAATGTTCTTGTTTTGTAAAACACCAGGAAATAGTGTCATGATTGGGAGCAAAATGGATGCTGTTGCATTGATATGGTGAACACTATTTGGAGGGAATAAGTGAGTCTGGCTGGTGATAATGCTGAACGCCAAAGCTATCATTATTGACCATTTTATACGAACAGGTTCTTTTTAGGGCTGTGTGCTTACATATTTCATAAACAATGTGCTTGAGAAATGTCCAGCAAGGTACAAGGAATAGAATAAGAATGAATGCTGAGTTAAGACAGATAGCCCAGTTTGAAAGTCCTGTTATGAGAAACAGGAAATATAGACACAGGCAGAATACTATGTCAGCTAGGTGGATGAAACACAAAGCAGCCTCCTCAGAAGAAGAGCTGTGTCCATAGTCCCCTCTGTAAATATTTAGTTAGTGCTTTATAAATGTGTAATATTTAGTGTAAATATTTAGTTAGTGTAAATTCCCAACAATTTACAGCAGTAAATTGTTGGGAAAGGTAGAAAGAGGTGTGGCCATGGAAATGGGCCGGAGTTCAAGTAAGACAAAAAGAAGGAAAACCAGCAATTTTCTTATGCCAGAGCACCGAGATGGCATGCCAAATCTACCACTGGGCAGTCCAGACCTGCCAATTATGGTGGGCAATTGTCTTGGGAGAGAATCTTGGACTGAATGTAGGTTTGTTTATTTAGGTGGAAGAGCCATATTGGTCAACAATTAGCAGCCCTATACTGAGAGGAGAGAGAGTGTTTTTCTTCTTGGGACATCTATGTAGGTGAACAACTTCTAGAGTTTACTTTGTAGGCAAAGGGAATTATAGGTGAATATGGAGTGTACGGGGAAGCTCTATTTTCAGGAGTTCCTTTGTGCTTCTCCATTGCACCACGATCCACTAAATATAGTCAGTCTCTAAGGTGGCTCTCAGTGACCCTTTCCTCTGGTTATTTATGTCCTGTGTGGTCCCCACCCTCACCGAATAGGGATGGCTTGTATAACTGATAAAACATTGCGTGAATGATAGAGTGTGACTTTTTAGGTTAGGTCAGAAAAGACATTGTGGCTTCCATCTTGCTCTCCTGGATCATTTGTTCTGGGGGTAGCCAGTTGCCACGTTGTGAGGACATTAAAGCAACCCTTTAGAGAGGCCCATGTGGTGAGGTACTGAGGCCTCCTACCAATAGCCATGTAAGTGTGCCATCTTGGAAGTGGATCCTCCATATCCAGTATAGCTTTTGGATGACTGCAACCCCAGCCAACATCATAACAGTAAACTTATGGCACACTCTGAGTCAGAGCTCCTCAGCTAAGCCACTTCCAAATTCCCGACCCACAGGAGCTGTGAGATAATTTTTGTTTGCTTGTTTTAAGCCACTGAATTTTAGGGTAATTTGCTATGTAGAAAGAGCTAATACAACTGACTGTAATTCTTGATTTGGGATTTGCTTCTATAATTGTAATTTAGAAGTATTTCAGGGACTTCCCTGGCGGTCCAGTGGTTAAGTCTCTGTGCCCCCGATGGGGGCACAGCTTTGATCCCTGGTAGGGGAACTAAGATCCCGCATGCCGTGCATACAAAAAAAAAAAAAAAAAGCATTTCAAACTTTTATATGAAAAGATAATAGAAAAAGCAACATAAATTTAGGTATAAATGGGGTAAAATTCCATCTCCTAATATATTATCCTACACGATAAGAACTAGATAAAACAGTATCCTATGTGTGCAATTTCATCTGAAGGTCTAAAGCTATGTCACATATAAGGCCCAATAGGACATTGTATAGACTTTGGCTCTGGGTAAGATGGAAAAGCCATTGGAGGGTCTTGAGCGGAGGAGAGACATACCTAATTGATGTGTCCAGAAGACAGTGTATGTCCCCAGACTACTGTGTATCCAAGTAAGTGCCAGGGAATCTCTGCCTCTGCCCTCAAGGTATTTCCAGGCTCATTTACATTCAACCCCAGCAGGAAAACTATTACTCCTCCTTTTCCTTTGGGCTGTGCCTTAGAGTTTATCGTCAGATAGGTAAAGAAAACTAGGGGGAGTATCAGAGCATTCTGCTTACTGACAAATGTTCAGAAAAGCTATAACCATTCTGTTTCTTGGCTCTGAGACTGCCTAACTTAGGCCTGAAGACCCATCAGAAATGTTACAGCATTATAGACTCTCAGAAGGTTTAGGACTGTATCAGTCAGTTATGCCACGGCAACAAACAACCCCCAGAGCTCAGTGCTTAAAACAGTAAAGTTTCATTCTTGCTCATGCTACGTGTCCAGTTCGGGGTGGAGGAGTCTCTGCTTATCATAATCACTCCGGTTCCCTAGCTGACGGAGGTTCTACCATCCTGTGACACCACTAACATGAGGCTTCTGGTCTGTTGCCGCAGAGAAAAGAGGACTAAGAGTGGCACAAGGCATTTCTCCTTACGTATCATTGGCCCAAAGGAGTCACATGGCAACACCATCTTCCAGGAGGTGAGAAAGTGTTATTGTACACATACCTGGAAGTAGAAGAGAACAGAATATTGACGAGTATCAGTAATGCCTACAACAAGGAAGCTTATTTTTTTCTTCTTCATAATTTAATGAGAAGAGTAAGAAGAAAGTCAGGATCACAGTTTGATTCCCTGAGATCTTTGTCTGTCAATGAGATAGAAATAAAGTGAGGCAAGTCCATCTAGGTTTACCTTATTCTCAATGAATTAACACTTATTCACTAAGGACCTATAGATATACAAGGTACTGTGCTGTACCTTAGAAGAGGTACAAAATCAATTAGGTATGGTCCTTGCCTTAAAGGAAGCAGATGGCCTCTCCATTTTAACACAATTATGAGAGTAAATTGCTTGGAATAATCATCATTTAATATGTTCCAGGGATAAATACACTTTTCAATGTCCTGCTATCTTTTTTCCCCCAGGAGATGGGAATGAGTGATAATTCGGTTAACTGTCAGTTCTGATCTCTTCTCTGAATTCATTTCCATGATCAGGGATAACAACGTGGTACAGGATTCTGGGACACGCCACACCTTGATTAGACATGGAATGTTGTCTTCAACCAAGGCTGCCGGATAAAGTACAGGATGCCTAGTTAAATTAGAATTTCATATTAACAAATAATGAGTTGTAGCCTAAGAATGTCTCATGCAATATTTGGGACATACCTCTACTAAAAAGTTTTTTGTTGCTTATCTGAAATTCAAGGGTAACTAACTAGGCATCTAAATCTGGCAACCCTATCTTAAAAATCCCTCATCACCGTGGAAGCACCACCCCCCTTTAATCTCATTCTGTACCACTCCCCCTGCCACCACCACACCACTGTGCCACACCAGACACACTGACCTCATTTCTGTTCCTTTAACACACCTAGTATGAGTCGACCTCAGGGCCTTTGCATGTGTTTCCCTCTGCATGATTCCTTGAGAGGCTGACTCCTCTCCTTTCTGCTCAGTTCAAATGCCACCACCTCAGAGAGACCTCTCTGATCAGATGACGTAAAGCCTGAGCCTCTTGCCCTGCCTTCATACTCTCTATCACATCGCTGTATTTATAGCAGTTGCCATCTCTGCAATTACCCTAGTTTCACTGTGTGTACGTCTCTCTTCCCTATAATGTAACCTCTATGGGAGCAGGAGCTATGTCTGTCCTGTTCTTCACTATATCCTGCCACTCACAACAGGGCAATAAGCATGGATTGTAGCTGAGCAATAAGCATTTGGTTTTCTCAAGGCTCCTGTCTGCTAGTTTGTTTCTATACCCGGGGCAGGGGGCGGGGGGCATAAAGAAAGGGGGATTAGACAACCAAATGATGTAATTTATGATAGGGGTAAATGTGGTTAAAAAAAAAAAAGTGGAACAATGGACTGAAGAAGACCAACTAGGATGCCAAGTGAGATGGGCTCTACTTTCGTTCAAGTGATTAAGAAAAGCATCTCTGAAGAGGTGGTGTGAGCTGAGTTCTATATATGAAAAGGAAGGAGCAACCCAAGGGAAGGACATTCAGAGCATGGCGGTAATTGGAGAGTTCCTGAGGCAAGAATAGCCTTGGCTTGTCTGAGGAGTAGACAGTGGACCAGCATGGCTGGAATGGCATCAACCAGAAAGCAGCCAGTGAGGGAGGTGGGATATGTCCCTCCGAGAAGATCACTTTGGTAGCTGAGATGAAAACGGACTGTAGAGAAAAAAGTACAGAGACATGGAGACCAGCTAGGAGGCCAGTGCAGTTGTCCAGGCAAGAGAAGACGATGGGTTGGTCTAGGTTTTAGCATTGGCAAGGGAAAGAGAAGGGGACAGATTTAAGAAATAATTGTGCGGCACCATCATCATAAATTGCTCAATTAATTAATGGAAGAATGCACGAGTAAGTGGAAGGGTAGATAGTTAGTGGATGGATATTGGATGGACGGATGGATGGATGGTAGATGGATGAGGAAGTAGAAATACTGATTAAAAGCCCAGGCTCTGAATTCCGACCAATCGCCTTTTGAATCTGATACATTACTAGCAGGGCAACCTTGAAGAAGTAGCTCAACTTTAAGAAGCCTCACTTTCTTTATCTGAAAAAAAGGGAATAGTAATACATGCGTTATCAGAAACATATGAGGCATAGAAGTGATGACGTCCACTGATTCGTTATGCCAGTGCCAGAACACAGCAGTTATTGTTATTTACCTCTAGTATCTTGCATATCAGTTTGGAACAATCAAGTTGTCTTTTCATCACTCTCACTACCGCTTAGTTTCACGTTGTTCAGACTCCCAGCCTGCACCAAAACCCAGCACAAACAGAAACATTTACATCAAACCTTTAAAGATTTTTTTGGTAACGAAAGGGAGAAACGATGCAGTGTGGGAAGGGTTATAAACTATTCGGTATTTCAATCTTTTTATTCACAATCCGGAATTCCCTTTGATGGTTTTTTAATATAGGGAGGGCTCTTATGAGTATGTGTGAATAATTAAACTTTTTTGAGTTTGAACGTGAGTTGGAATAAGCTCATTTAACTGTCAGTGATGTGAGGCAAAGGAAAGCCCGATGGACATCTTTTTTACAATAAATAATTTTGTGGGATTTTAAAAAATTATTCCTCTCTTCTCAAACAGTCTGAGAAAGTAAGGCTTTGGAAGAGTTCTCACTGCACTAGCCTATCTTTTGTGTTATTTTGATAAACCTTGATTAAAGGAGAACGAGTAGAAGGAGGACTGAGACAATGGTGATGATGATGTCATTGTTAGAGCATTTACTATACACACATGTGAAGAGCTCATATTCACTCCGTCCTGTAGTGCTCTCAGCGACCTGGGAAGCAGGTAGTATTACTCTTCCCATTGCGTGGATGCATCAACTGAGGATTTCAAAGGATACATGCGATGCCCACCTAGCAAAGCAGAGATTCACACTCAGGCCCATCTGATTCCAGTGCAGGAGCTCTTAGCTCTGCTCCTAGACTCCTACTTGATTGGCTGCTTGGCAAAGTCATTTCTCAGCATTATTTACTGTGCTTATTCATTCTCCCCCTCCTCGTGGGCTCACAGCTATTGATTTCTGTGCGTGATTGTGCCCTTGGCCTCAAGCAGTTTTGCAATTTCTTCCCCAATTTTCAAGTGAACTTTATCATCCTTTTGCTTAGTGAAGCTCGTCTTTGGGCAATAATAGATGATTCAGTAAATGTCAGGTCACAGAACAGGAGCGATGTGAGGGCGACCTTTATTAGATTAAATATGTCTTTCCCACCCAGTGCTCTGTGGCATCGTGGAATTGCTGTCAGAGAGCAGACAGCAGGGAATAAGCAGTATGTAGCCAAGAACTTCCCAAACTTGTATCAGTAATTACTTTCCTTGATATAGTTATAATTACTGATAATAACAATTTCCTATAAATTGTAACAGTTAATAACTCAATGCGATTCAGATATTATGTATTCAGTTTGCTTAAAAGCTTCTCACCGTGATGACTTGACTCTTAAATGCTGCCATCGCCATCGCCATTCCACTTCCAAACGAAACCTAATTCCTATCTAAAACCCCATCAACCCCCTTTTGGATGAAAGATGGTCAGGAATGTGTGGACGTATGACGATGGCACCAGCAGTGGGGTTCCAGGCTCTTTGATCTACATGACCCAATTCCTGCCTACTTCCTTCCACTCTCTCCCTTGTTCAGCTTTCTCTAACTATGGTGCCATTCTTTTTGTTCTTCAACTGTACCAAACTTGTTCCCACCTCAAGGCCTTTGCACCTCCCGTCCCCTCTGCCTAGAATGTTCTTTCTGAAGACCTGTGTCTGGCCATCTCTTTTTCATCACTCATGTCTCAGTGCAAATGTCGCCAACCTGGAAAGGGCTACCTAAGATATCTTATCCACCTAGGTAATCCTTTTTCCTCTCTGTCCCTCTTAAATTTACTTTTCATCGGGGCAAAATCCTGTCTTGTTTCTGCTCTCCCCTGCATTCAACACAAACCATTTGCATCTCCTCTGATTCCCTTGGAGCTGCCGTCGCTTGGTTCACACCATGCCCTACTGAGCCCACTCAAGTCCACTTGGTTCTGCCTTCTGCAGAAGATCAACCAGTCACATGCCCAGCATTTCTGCCACTTCCAAATGTGAAAGAAGCACATGGTGCAGAGCATGGGACCTGGCTTCCCGAGAAGCTATCAAAAGGCAGCCCACCTGAAGGACTAGATGTCCAGCAGAGCTGACTCTCCATGGGAGAAACTACAACCAATAAGAAATAGGAAATGAGTGAGGCAGGGGGGTCAGCAGATAGATCACCTCTCCTTTCTTGCCCCCAGGAACTACTCTCCTTGCCTGCCATCTAGAGAATTCTGTATGGCAAATGGACGCATCTGCTGAGCAACTAGCCTTGTCTCTCCACAGCTTGTCATTAAGTAAAAGTCAACACAATAACACATCATTTACATTCTTACTCAGCTCACTTCCTTTCCCTCATTCTCACTGCCCTGGGCTTGCACTTTGAAAATGAAGCTTTCGTATTTTAATCTCTGCCGCAGGCTCTGTTTTCTGGACGATCCAGGCCAAGACAATCCCCAGTACTGGGAACACTTCCTGGTACTCACAAAGCACTCAATCAATATAGAGATGAGATGGATGGATGGATGGACGGACGAATGAATGGACAGATGGATGGATGGATGGATGGATGGCAGTTTCAGACACTTGAGGGCCAATCAGATGGATGAAAAATTTTAAAGGTCACTCTTTTTGTCTCTCTCCATAGGACAGCCCATTCTTTTTTTTTTTAAATTAATTTATTTATTTACTTATTTTTGGCTGTGTTGGGTCTTCGTTTCTGTGCGTGGGCTTTCTCTAGTTGCGGCGAGCGGGGTCCACTCTTCATCGCAGTGCGCGGGCCTCTCACTGTCGCGGTCTCTCCCGTTGTGGAGCACAGGCTCCAGGTGCGCAGGCTCAGTACTTGTGGCTCACGGGCCCAGCCACTCCGCGGCATGTGGGATCTTCCCGGACCGGGGCATGAACCCGTGTCCCCTGCATCGGCAGGCGGGCTCTCAACCACTGCGCCACCAGGGAAGCCCCAACCCATTCTTAAATATGCCACAAGCTCAACATATCCAAAACTAAAATGACCATCCTTTTCCTTAGCATTTTACCTTCTTACTCTTTCTTCCCAAGCCATAGACACTTTCTCACTCATCCTCATCCAATCTGCCAGCACATCTTACCCACTTTATTATTTCCCATGTGTCATGAGGTTCCATCCATCCATACCTTGTGCTCCACAGCTACTGCCCTGGCTCAGGCCTCTGTAGTATCTCACATGACCGGTACCCCAGGAACCCAGCTGGCCTCCCTGCCATATTCAGGCTCAGCCATGGTCAGAATGTATCTTGACTTTGGTTCTCATGAAAGCAGAGCCTGAGGCAAGGGCTTGGTTACAGGTGGTTGACTGGGAGGAGATCCTAGAAAACAGGAGTGGAGAAGCAGGGAAAAGAATCGGGTAAGAAGGAAAATCCAATCAATATAGGGTATCCTGTCAAGGTTGCTGCTATGGAGGTCCACTTGGACCTCTGGAGAAGCATCCAGAATGCCTCTAACAATTGCCCACCTGAAGGATGGGAAGTTGGAGCATTTATCCACCAGCCTCCACTCCAGGGGCTCAGGTTTGCCCTTGATGGCATTAAGTGCCCTACTCTTCCAGACCTGTGCTCAGGCCAAGTAGGCCCCTGTGGTGGTGGAAGAGGCCCTGGGATAGAAAGTTAAAAGGACACACAGGCCATAGGTGAGTCTGAGCTTCTGAGAAACTGTCCACTGCAGCTACAGATGAAATCAGAAGCAGACTGAGGAACACCAGAGCTGTCTCCTACAGTTGATCTCTGAAATGTACATGCAACTATGTTTCCCGGTGGTTAAGACTCCCTGATGTCTCCTCTGAGCCTGGAGAGAAACGTCCCGCTTTCTTGATGGAGCTGATAAGATCTTCTATCATCCGACCCAGCCTCTGCTGCAACCTCCTTTGTGGCCACTCCCTGCTCCTGGTTTGCTTTCCATACCATTCACATTTCTCACCTCATGATTTTTGCCTGTGCTGTTCCCTCTGCCTGGAATTCCCTTCCCTTTTGCATTCCTTTTCTAGACTACTTGTCAGGATTTCTTTCCTGACAATCCCAGGCAGAGTTAGACACCCTAGACATATTTCTAGCCTTGCCCCTACTGTGTTTTTTATAATTATCTCCAGTTTGGGAGATATCATTGTTAGAGCGTTCCCTTCCCCTCCCCCACCACTTAGATGGTGAGCTCATAGAGAGCAGTGGCAGGGTCCTCTTCATCTTGGTTTCCCCAATTCCCAGAGGAGATCTGCGACATAGGGGCTGTTGCTGAATAGATGGCTGGTTGGACACAGGCACAAAAGCCTGGGGCTTTATTTTATTATTATTATTATTATTATTATCATTATTTGGCCATGCCACGTTGCTTGCGGGATCTTAGTTCCCCAACCAGGGATTGCACCCGGGCTCCAGCTGTGAAAGCACTGAGTTCTAACCACTGAAAAGCCAGGGAATTCCAGGGAGGGGTGGGCTTTATTTTAGATTTATTCAGCAGAAAGCGATGATGGCTACTTAGAAAGGATTGTGTCTTCAAGGGGAAGCAGAGCCCCCATGATGAAGGACATCTTGATTTGATATCTCACTAGATCCCCATCCAAATAGTCTGGACCATCTGTTCGCCATTGTTTAAGGACACATAAACCATTTTTCCAGGTGTCCATCAAGAAGTTGACAGCTCTGACAGTAAATTCAATTCAACAAACATTTATTGGACAGTTAAAGAGCTGAGTCACTGCTTTAGACACAAGATAAGAAGATGAGATAAAAATAACTGGCACACCCGAGGGCATCTCTGTGACCAGCAGCTGGGGAGCCACACACAAGGACAGAAGCAGGCGAGTCAAGATGAGACTATCCAGGCAGCCAGCCTTCGCATGTCACAGAGAGTATCCACCCTCTGTGCTCGCAGGGAGGTACCCATGGTGGGGCAAGGGCAGCCAACCGAACCATTCACCTGTAATCTGGAAAGGAGACCATTACAGGTAGGGCAGGTCCTATACCACAGGCAGGTGGCTACAACCCACAGCAGTTTTTTTACTGAGCCCCTGGCATGTGCTGCCGCTGTGCTCACAGAGGCACCATCCCTGCCCTCAGTTCCTTTAGCTCTAGCAGGGGAGATAGATAGGCATCCAGGAACACAAGGGCAGGGTGGTGTCAGGAACACAATAACATAAGGCATACTATGTACAGAGGTTGCACAGATGTGCAAGGGATAAGGGAAGCTCTAGGAGGATTTTACGTTGACACAATATTCTAGGATAAATGAATGTGCACTTGGTCAGTTGCCTTTCCATCCTCTATGTATTTCCTGTCTTTTATTCTATAAACACATCTTTACTTCCTTTTCTCTTCTCCTCTCTTCTCTTCTTTTCTTTTCTTTTCTCTTTAATCCAGTTAAGTAAGCCTATAATGACCAGGTCAATCTCAAATGTTTAAGAGGGAGGGCTGCAGTGCCCCACCATCTATATATTCAAATCCTCTGCCTCTTACGTGTTGTGTCATCTTAGGCAATTTACCTGCCCACTTATTTTCCATATCCGTAGAATTGGGGATGATAAAAGTCCTTACGTCATAGGATTTTGTGAAGGTGAAATGAGCTAAGTAAATGAAAAAGCTTTTAAAGCACCTGGTACCTAATAAGCCCTCAATAAGGTTAGCTATTATTATTAATGGTTTTGTTGTTATCATTATTGTTTAAGATTATTACATAGTAGCACAGCGCTAGTGCCAATTTTCTAGAAAATTCTAAGAAATATGAGAACTTAGTCCAATTAAGTAAGAGGGCAGGTTACAAGTTCTCTCTACTCAACCTCAGAGGTTAGTGATTGCATCATGTTTGCCCCCTTGAAGATTTATTTTTGATCCCAAGTTCTCAGACAGCAGGGAATAGAACTAGCAAAGTAATTTTTCTTGGGGCATCACACAGCAAGATTCTTCATTTTTTGAAATTAGTGATTTACTGAGCATCTATGGTGGTTCTTGATAGTCTCGGGCAAAAAAAAAAAAAAATCCTACCCACTTGGAAAAATGGGAAATGTGTACCTAGGACAGCCAGAAGTTATGATGAGAGAGAACGTCAAGTGAGTGGTATGCTTCAAAGTGGGATGTCGGAGCAAGTGAGAGAGGATGCTGGAGGATGCCTGTGAAGGCACCCTGGGCCCCAACTGCCTGGAGAATGTTCTGGAGCTCCCATCCGCAGGTAGAGCACTGGAAGTCTCAGGTCAGTGAAGAACCACACAGGTCCGGCGGTGCAGAAGCAAATTACATGACTGCATGGAGTATCCAGACAGATGGGCCCAAGATACCCTCACAACTTTCCTTAGCCCAGAGTGCCCAGGGACAGTGTAATACTTCCCCAAAACTGCACAACTGCAGCCCTGAGAGCCAGCAGGCATGATGTAATGCTTGATGGCTCAAGGAAGATGCAGCAGTGAGCTGCATGGATGGATGGCCAAAGACCAGAGAGGAAGGAGGTTACCTCCGAGACAGATGACATCAACCGAGAAACAGATTCTCGGCACCTGACCCTCTGTCCCTCCCAACTGGAAGGAAAGCAGAGAACTCCAGGCGGAGACGAAATTTGTACAGTAGGGGAACCAGGGCCCAAAGAAAAAGTAGGTTCAGGCATAGAAATGCAAAGTTATATTTCTTGCAGATACTCAGAACAAACACTAAATCAGAAAGCCCTGTATGGAGACAGTAGATAGAACTCATGGTTAGGAATGTGGGTTCTTTGGAGTCTTAAAAGATTGGTCCTGGCTCTGCCTCTTGTGAGCTGATCAGGTACTTACTTTCTTCTAGACCCTTTTTGCTCATCTGTAAAATGGACATAATATTATACCCCCGTAATTGGTTGTATGTGTTAAATAGAAAAATTACATGTAAAGCCCTAGAGGGCTTGTTTCATGCTAAGTATTCAATAAACGTAGGCTAATGAATCATGAGAAGGGGAAGGATTGGGGAGGAGTCTTGGGCAAGGGTGGGGTAGGGGATCTTAATGGAGTTGTTAGTTCTGGGGGTGAAGATGCAGGAGAACACCCTCACACAGCCGGCACACGGTGGGGACCTCACTGGCCTGCTGACGGGACAGAGGAGTAGGGTTTATGTTTGTACCAAGTATGTGATCCCCATGTGCTCCAAGCTGGTCTGAGCTAATATAATTTTGTGGTCAAGGTCATGGGCTCTGGCATCTTACTGCCTGAATTTACATTACTTACTAGCTGGGCAAGTGTCCTTGGGCAAGTTACATAACTTCCCTGTACCTTAGTTTCCTCATCTGTAGAATGGTGGTAATTAATAATAGTTCCTATTTCATAACGTTTTCCTGAAGCTTAAAATTAATGAACATATTCAAGGAGCTTCTCTAAGCTTTCCTTCCTGGCATGCTGAAGCAGGCTATAAACATTAGCTATTATTCTGATTTTGCTTCCATCCAGGTTTACACTTCAGCTGTTAGAATCCCTTAGGATCTCAAACCTGATTTCTCTTCCAACCAAAAACCCTTCCAAACTCCAGGCCATTTTCCAGCAAGGGAGAGTCACATCAAAATAAGAATACTGAAGCCACCAATAGTCACATGAAGATAGAAAGTGGGACCCTACTCCTCCATGCACCCAGCTGGTATCTCTCGCTTGTGCTTCAGAGCGGAGGAGAAACCTGAGCAGGGGTGCCTCCTCCCCAAAGTTAGGAGCTAACGGCAACAGGAAGAACACACTGACATAAACCAATCAAAGAAGGAACAAAAGGACAACTTTTTTGTGGAAGATATTCTGTGCTTGTGTTTCCTCCTTGAAACAAGTGTAAGCAAAAAGTAACTTACATTTTGTACCTCTTACCCATTGTCCAAATAATGCTGCCTAACAACCAACCTCAAAGCCTCAGTGGCATGCATTAAACATCTGTTTCGGTTTATGGGTCTGTGCGCTGGCTGACTGGTTCTGCTGATCCTGAGGCTGGGCTCAGCGGGGCTCATTCACAAGTTCGTGATCAGCTGCAGGAAAGCCAGGCAGCTTTGTCCAGGGCCTCAGCTGGGTTGTTCAGCTTTGCTCCATGTGCCTCATCCTCCAGCAGGCTAGCCCAGGCATGCTTTCACAGCAAGAGCAAAGAGTGAGTGGAAATGCAGAAACGCATGGTTAAGTTTCTGCTTGTCTCACATCTGCTGTCATTTCCTAGGCCAAAAGAACTCACATGACTGAGTGCAAAGTCAAGATACGGAACAGAATATCACCTACACACACACACACACACACACACACACACACACACACACACACACAGAGTGAGGGGGTGATGCAAAGTTACACAGCAAAGGGTACACCCGCAGTGAGGGGGTGATGCAAAGTTACACAGCAAAGGGTTTAGGTCCAGGAAGGGGTAAAGAACTGAGCCCATCAGTCAATCAATCTCTCACATATTGCAAAGAGCTTGCCAACCTTGATTGCAGGAGAGAGAGAAATTATAAGACAGAGCAAATCTACTGAAAGGAAAGCAGAATAAGCAGCTATGATGGTGTTAAACAAGGGTATTACATCTTTTATAGACCTTTCATAGTCGAAGAAACACCATTCTCACATTTCACTCTTTACCATCTTAAAATCTCTCTCAACAATTCTAGTCCCACCTACTTTGAATGAATCCAGATATACCTTCAGAGGACCGTTTTCCAGTCATCCTGTTCTAAGACCTTACTATTCCAGGAATTACATATCCATGTGAAAATCAGCAAAAAAATAACATTAAAGAAATCAAGATTTCTCCCCATTTCAAATAGGTTTGACTCCAACTTAGCCATGCAGGTTTGAGAACTCTCCCTTGACTCTTCCCTTCCACCAACTCTCAGTTAAGACCCTCTGGGTAGGTCATAAATGAAATCATTTAGAACATGGTATGTGCTGTGGGACTCTTGGTCCCCACTAACCACAGCTTGAAATCATGGTGCCTACTGCAGATTCCAGGAAAATAAAGTGAAGATGGAAAGTAAAATTTCCATGATGAAAATTTAGAATCATAGTTGACTACTTCACTATTGTCTGTTTCTCACGTAGAAGCTATCTGGGAAACACTATTCCTTTTTCTCTGTGTTGTTTTATAGGAGAAGCCAGCCACTTTAATAGCCTGTACATTTAAGATCCATAAAAGATAATGTGCGGTGAAATGGGTGAGTCAGATAGACTCAGCTGGGAGGCATTTTGATAATCAATTCTTAACTAGGTAATAATATTTGACACCATGCCACTAATACCTTCTGGTTTGGGAGGAGAATTCTGTGCTTTGTCTGTTGTGCTGAACTTCACAGACGGCCTGGCTGAATTCCAAAGTACTGACCCCCGGGAAGCACTGGGCATGATATTATACTTGTAGGGCCATGAGTTTCACCTCGATCCGAAATTCCTTGGTAGCTTCCTATAAATTATGGGTTCTGTCATTTTATCCGAAGCAGTTATTCACATTCAGTGTGGTTTTGCTTGTGGCCAAGTTGAAACAGAGGGATCCATCAGCTGCCTGTGTATTCAGGAATACCAACATTTTTTTTTGGTGGGGCTGAAAATGGTCTAGATGAGATTCCGTCAATCCACGCTAACAGCTATAGTCGTGAATTCTCTCACAGCACTTCAGGATGCTGGGGCTAAATCAACAAGGTTACTATTTTCTTTTACACTTGGTTGAAAGCCCTTGATCCAACATGAGTGGTCAGGCCAGCTCCTTGCTTCCTGTTTTGTTTGACCTGGTTCTTTGGGATACTACTGGGAAAGAGAAAGCAAATATCGTTACAATAAAGATTTCCATATAGCTATCTAAATGACTCCCATTCTTTAAGTAATGGCCAACACGTAAGCATATTTTATTAATTTCCTTTCCTGATACTATAAAGTTAACTCATGCTCGTAGCAACCAGTGAAACCATTCAAAAATATATGAGATATTTACAAAATTTTTTTCTTGTGATGAGAACTGTTAAGATCTACTCTCTTAGAAACTTTCAAATATGTAATACAGTATTATTAACTATATTCACCATGCTGTACCTTATATCCCCAGGTCTAATTTATCTTATAACTGGAACTTTTTTATCTTTTGACCACCTTCCAAAAAAAGGTTGTAACTATGCATGGTGATGGATGTTAACTAAAATTATTGAGGCGATCATTTCACAAAGCATAAACATTGAACGATTATGTCGTACATCTGAAACTACTATAATGTTACATTGCCAATTGTATCTCATTAAATGGACAATCTCCCTCCACTCACCTCCTTTCTCATCCCCAGCCTCACGCCCCAAGGTGACCAATGTTAACAGCCTGGAATGCAAATGCAGATGTCCACACATTCACCCATCTTCATACTCACACGTGGAGGAGAGAACAGTGAGACATGACAGGATGAACTAAGTGGGAGCTGGAGCCAAAGATTTTATTTTGTTTTGTCCAAATGTAAAGGAAAAATCTGGAGGGTTTTAAGGGTGGGGTGAGTGGCGATAAGGTCTCTCTGTGTGGCAACTGAATGGATGCAGGAATACCTTCAGGGGGGTATTGTGATTGTCCAGGAGAGAGATGATGGTGGCTGGGACTTAGGTGGTGGCCATGCAGGTGGAGAGCAGTAGATATTTTGGAGATAGACTGGATAAGGTTTGAGGATGGATTGGATGCTGTAAGGAAAAAGGCCATTTCTGGCTTGCGCATCTAGGTAGCTAGTGCTACATCAGCAGGAGAGAGCTCCCTGAAGGTACAGGAGGATTGGAGCAGAGCTCATGATTCAGTGTGGATGTGTGAGGCTGAATTTCCTTGGGACTTCCAAGAAAGAGCTCGTGTGCGTTGTTGGTTCAGAGGAGAGGCATGGACTGGAGGATTTTGACTAAGGAGACATGAGGGTATCCCCAGCAGCTAGCACAGTGTTCTTGCATATTAGATGCTCAGAAAGTGTTTATAAGATTAATAACTCATAGCAGGGATTATAGAAGAGCCTTCATGAAGGAAACCTCTGTCTCTTCCAGGTTTTCCAGAGGCCCAGAGTTAAGGCTCTTCAGTATCAAGTAGAGGCTAATAGTTTGGCAAATTTTCAATACACTATTCTTTAAATATCTGTTCACTAGTCACCTGTTTGGAGGCAAGGCTCAAAGCTGCTTCAGGTGGTAAGAGGAAGAGAAGGAGGATAGCTAGATGCTGAGAAAATACGGTGACCTTTCATGCCATCTGAGGCCCTGAACAATTCAGCTCCAGCCCACACATGCATGCTCCATTCTGCAGGAAAAAATAAGAGCAAGATCTCAGAGGTGAACCCTCTTGCATTCAAATCCTGGCTCCACCATGTGCTGGCTGTGTGAGCATAAGTACATTATGTTCTAAGACGTGGGGTTTATCATAGACTGACCTCGTAGGCTTGGTCTAAGGATTAAATGAAATAGCACAATTAAAACATTTAGCAGAGCACCCAGCCCATGGTCAGAATTGTGCAAATGTTGGCTGTTTGTTTCATCAGTCACCTCTTCCTTCCAACCCCACAAAATGCTGTCCCTGAGAGGAGACACAGGAAATAAAACATTCTCCACCTCATTGCATTTCCTGTGATGTCTGAGAGGTGGGTGACGTTTCTGCCCCAGACATTTTTTGCCACTGGTCCTTTCCATCTGCCTCTGGCTTCCCATCACCCCTGTCCCAGTCTGCATGTTTTGGGCTTCCAAGGTACAGTCCCTCTCCTGTTACTCGATTATTCTGTACCTGCGGACCAGACCCCTGTCTTGTTCATTTTTGCACTGCTTCACTGCCCTCAGCCTTGTGCCTTACACACACTAAGGGCACAATAAATGCTTATGGCAATTCTCTTAATTGAATTTCCCTGAATTCGACCGAGAGAGTATAGGGGGGACAGATATCGCTAGAATTAACTTTTATCCCACACCTCAAGGAACGAAATACCTTGGCAACTGTTGGTACTGATATGTTTTATTTTCTTTGTTTTTTGAAAATAACATTGGCATTTGCTTATTATTGAGGTAATTTCTATAATTGTATAAAATTTAGAAAAATGAAAAAATATTAAAGGATATAACAAAAATAATAATTACTCATAATTCCACTAGAGATAATCACTGATAATATTTTGGGATCGTATAGATCTGTGTATATTCTATATGTCTATATATCTGTGTGTATTCTACACACCTATGTATGTTCTATATATCTATATAGATTGAGAGCAAGTTAAATAAACTGTTTTGAAATCACTTTTTCAATTAATGTTATTTCAGGAGGATTTTCTCATAATTCAAATATTATTCAAAATACTATCTTAATATTAATCTCTCCCATGAATAAATATCTATGTTTATGAATGTTTGCCCACATATCTGACTGTTTCTCTAGGACAGCTCTCCTGGGAATGGAATTTCTTTGTCAGAGGATGTGAACTCATTTTATTTTATTATTATTATTATTTTAACATCTTTATTGGAGTATAATTGCTTTACAATGGTGTGTTAGTTTCTGCTTTATATCAAAGTGAGTCAGCTATACATATATCCCCATATCTCCTCCCTCTAGCGTCTCCCTCCCACCCTCCCTATCCCACCCCTCTAGGTGAGCTGATCTCCCTGTGCTATGTGGTGGCTTCCTACTAGCTATCTATTTTACGTTTGGTAGTGTATATATGTCCATGCCACTCTCTCACATCGTCCCAGCTTACCCTTCCCACACCCCGTGTCCTCAAGTCCATCCTCTACGTCTACGTCTTTATTCTTGTCCTGCCCCTGGGTTCTTCAGAACCTCTTTTTTAGATTCCATATATATGTGTTAGCATACGGTATTTGTTTTTCTCTTTCTGACTTACTCTGTATGACAGACTCTAGGTCCATCCACCTCACTACAAATAACTCAATTTCATTTCTTTTTATGGCTGAGTAATATTCCATTGTATATATGTGCCACATCTTCTTTATCCATTCATCTGTCAATGGACACTTAGGTTGCTTCCATCTCCGGGCTACTGTAAATAGAGCTGCAGTGAACATTGTGGTACATGACTCTTTTTGAATTATGGTTTTCTCAGGGTATATGCCCAGTAGTGGGATTGCTGGGTCGAATGGTAGTTCTATTGAACTCATTTTAAATCCTTGCTATCTATTGTCAAATTGATTTTGAGAAAGAGTGTGGTACTTTAAGTCACCAGAGGCCACGGAGGAGGAAGACAGATATTCTTAATCTCTCCATCCTTCAGTCTTTTCATCCTGGACAGTTTGACTGACATAAAAAGACAGTGACTTGATTTGTTAATTCTTTGATGACTAGGCAAGTTGAGCTCCTGTGTGAATTATCTGTTCAGATCTTCTGGCCTTTTGTTCTATTAATGGGTGAAAGCCCTTTTTTCTTGATCGTTAGGTGTTCTTTATATAAGGAAGAAATTTATCCTTTTCCTGCATTCATTACAATTTCTTTTCTTTTGCAGCTTGCCTTTTAAATGATTGGTTGAGAAGATAATAAGTTTATACATTTATTTAAAGAGAATTGGCATAGTCACAAACTTTAGGCTCTTCCTCTGGAAAGATATGTTCACACATTTGTTTGTGTCTTATTTTGTATGTCTCAAAAAGATTTTTCTGGTTTTCATCATATTGAATAAAATGGGATCCTGTAATATTTTTTTCTGTGTATTTTTGGTTTGCTAACGTAACTAGGAAAGTGAGTTTTTTCCCCTTCAGATATTCTAACTGGTTATTGCTGATATAAGTAAAGCTATTGCTTTTTCTCTGTTTTATATTTAATCCGTCCACTTTATCAAACACTGATTAACTCTAAGAGATTTACAGATGATACTCTTGATATCACCACAAACACTAGGCTTTCCTCTAATTTAAATGAGAATAACTTCTGTATTCACCATTAAATATGATAGTACCTGATGGTTTAAGCTAGATATTATTTATCATGCTGATTAAGTGAACTTACATTCCTAGCTCTCAAAGAGGTTTTCTCCCCCTTTTAATTAGGAGTGGGTGTTGAATGTTATCTAATACATTGTCAGTGCCTAGCTATTTATAAATGCTGGGATTATACCTTATCTATATAAATGTGCCCTTTTGTTCTGTTTAAAAATGCTTTCTTCCCCTTGAATTATACTTTGTTTGAAATGGACACTGCCACCACTGCTTTTTCTTTTTAATCTTTTTGCTTGTATTATTTGTTAATTTTTTCACCTCTCTCTCCATTTTTAATTTCTTTGTATCATTGATATTCAGCATCTTGTTCAGTTAGACTTAATAAATACGGGCTACATGCTTGCTTTGTGCCAAACACTGAATTAGGTCCCTGGGATACCAAGAAGAGAGAAGCTGCCAGAAGGGATGCACCACAACCCAGACCGAAATGGGCACTGCTGTGGGAGGTTAGAGGCATCAGTAGCTCCAAGGAGGGCCTGGCCCAGTTGGGGCCACAGTGAGGTTGCTCAGAGTTGATAAGAGGTGTATCACGTGATTATGTACACAAGGTAACCCAAGAAGAATCAATCAGCTGGGCCTTGGGGGGAATGGGGATTTGGGTTCTTCTGGACCGAGACAGCTTCAGGACCCCATGGAACTTAGGGATCCCACACTAGGGCACCACTATTAATTCAGGCAATTAGCTGCTTCTCCTATACTCTCTGTCTTTTTCTCTACCTTATAGTTTCTGCCTATTCATGGTTTCTATTTCATTCATTCACTCACGCATTCATTCATTCATTCTATCAACAAATAATTTTTCAGCACCTTCTCTGTATCAGGTGTCATTCAGGGACTGGGAGATCAACAGTGAAGAAGGTGTAAGAAATAGTGGCCATCACAAAACTTATATTCTAGAGGCGGGCGCGGACAGTGACAAGTGAAAGCACAAGGTAATTTCAAATGGTGGCATCATGAATGAAGACCCCTCTAACGGCTTCTCATTTCACTTAGAAGAAAATCCAAAGTTCCCCCATGACCCTTCCGTCCTACGTAAACTGACACCCTCCCCCTCCCCCCTGCCTTTGCAACTCCTCTCTCTACTTTGGTCTCTGAGCCCCACCCTCCTGGTCTCAACACTCCTCAAACAGGCCAGGCATGCTTCTTCCTCTGGGCCTTGGTACTGGGTATTCCCTCTGCCTGGATGCTCTTCCCCAAGATTTTCCCTTAGCTGCCCCCCATCTCTTTCAGGCCAGGTTGAATGTCACTTCATCAATATGGCCTTCTCTGACCACCCTCTCCATAAGGCAGTAAGTACCCTTTCTCCCTCCTAATCACCCTGATCCTTTGCCTTGCTTTGTTTTGCCTCATCACTCTTAGCACTGCCTGACCCTGTGGTGTGTATATTTATCTGTGTCTTTGGTTATTGCCTGTCTCTCTCTAGTGATGAGCTCCTTGAGGACAAGATCTTTCTCTGTAGAATCCTCCACCCAGGGAACATGAAGTAGAGATTCAATGAGTATTTGTTGAAAGAATGAATGAGGAAAGCAGTACATGGTGCAGGTAGTGATGGTGCTAGAGAGTGATGACGAGGAGGGTGTGCTCTGCAGGTAGTGGATACCAAAGAGAGGGGGAAGAGAGAAAGGGCTGAGCTACTCCAGCCTCATTCATCTCCCACACTCGCCCCTCAGGGTGCTCTGCACCCTTGGGGAGGGGGGAGGGGTGGGACAAGAAGAATGGGGAGAAGTCTTCTCTCCTCATCCTGCATTTCATTTCCTCTTGTGTCAAACTCATATCTGTATGACTTTTGTCTTTATCCTTGTAATTTGAGTTTTGCCAGAATGTGTCTAGAAATGGTACCCTTTTTATTGATTTTGCCTGAAACATGCTATATCATTTCTACCCATTACCAAAGGTCTTCTCTGGCTCCAGGAAGATGTCTTATATTTTATATTTTTATATCTCATTTCTTTGTAGAATTTCATCATGTTCTGCATTCTGGGAGACCTTCTCAAGTTCCTATGCAAGTCACTGATCTGGTTTTCTGTAGGGTTGATTCTGTCCTTTTTCACCTCAAAAGAGAATCTTAATTCTGCTGCTGCAACATGGGTTTCCTTTCAGTACGTCCTTGTCAACCCAGTCCTGTCTCTAGGTCAGATTTGTGCCTCAGACATTCTTCAGCCTCGGCTCTTCTCTCCTAGGACTTCTGCTCCTTTTCTCCACACACATGTCTCTTTACACTGTCTTCTAACCTCTTCTAAACTTCTCTTCTGGTTGCTGGAGTAAATCATCTTCAGAAGCGTACATTTCCTCTGAACGTTATGGATGTTTCAGTCATTCATTCAGCAACAAAATGTATTGACTGTCTCCTCTGAGATAGCACTGAACTCGGTACCAGGAGCTGATGGAGAGCCATCAAGTCTCTGTCCCCACAGATGGTAGAGTCGAATGAGGAAACTAAACGATTAAACAAGCAATTTTAATAATATGACAAATGCCATGGACAGAACACATGTGGGTGGTATCCGGGCACATGGTAGGCGTGTATAATTTTGTCAAGTACCGAAATGGACTTAGGGAAATGATGCTACCTTCTCTTACTCTGAGATATTGCTTTTTTCTCACAGCCCATGTTGTTGCATTTGTGTTTTTTCCCCCTTACTGCAGTCACGTTCAATGAGTCATGGTTGATACAGACTTCTTATGTAGTAACAGATGGAATGTTGAGCTCCCCTTACTTCTTTCCACTGTCCATCTGGGTGTCATCCAAATCCCCTTTCAGATGTCCAGGCAGGTGACAGGTGGATGTCCACAGCATCTGATCCAATCTCCAGTATAGAAAGTCAGATATTCTTATTGTGCCCCTCTGCTGACATTAGGTAAGATTCTCTGCCCCCAACGCCTTGCTCTCTGACATCCTGAGCCAATCTGTGTTGCCCACGCAAAGTCAAAGTCTCCAGCAGGCATTATTTCTAGGACTCTCCTGGAATAAGTCAGTCCAGAGTGGACAATGTCTTCCAAAGTATGACCCCTTCCAATACATGTTGAAATGTATTTCATGCAGTGTTCAAGGAAACTGCAGAAGGCCTGTAGCATTTCCGATGCCCTCTGGTCATTGAGAGGCAGCCTGGGTGGATATGGAGAGGCAAGAAAGTCGAGGAACTGCCCCCACAAGAGACTCAGTAGAATTGGGGGCCCAGAGAGCACCAGTAAGTCTGATTCTAAGGAGGGGAAACCAAAAATTCATTTCTCTGAGAAGGGAAGAAGAAACGAAATGTGGGCTAGTAACGAAGGAGGATAGAGCAAGGTTTTGAGGAGTTCAGATAAATATTTAAACTGGGAAGGAATTATAAGCCTCCCAAAATGGTATGCATCATTAATTCCCAGGCAGTCAGTTTAACAATGAGCTAGCGGGTAGGGAGGTGGCCCCTTGAACTATCCTTTTAATGGAGTTCCCAGGTTAAAGTAGATTTCATTTAAGGTCAATCAATAGGCAGTTTTATCCAGGCTTGGTGATTAAAAGAAAACCATAAAGAAGTCCTGACAGTAATCATTTTGGCTCAGTCAGAACTTCCTTTAGACCTGGAAAGCACTGGAGGAAGGCTACAACCATAGATCAGGGCAGGGGCTCCAGGCCCTATTTCCATCAAGGCCCTCACGCCTAGTGAGTGTTAACTCCCCTCTTTACTCAGATGGTTCAGTCCACACCCACAGGCGAAGAGAAGAAATTCATGTTCATTTCTTTTCTGGTAGATGGGGCACATTGGAATAATTTAAATTAACGGTGCAGATCCAGCTTATTTCTTGAATTCCCAGTGATAGGTCACAGTGAATTAGTATGAGTCGGAATTTTAGTTTGACAGAAGTGATTATATTAGGCTCCTTGTGTGTGTCTGGGTCTCTATCTCTCCTGCTTTATTAGAAGGAGCCTCAGGAAACCAGGAGGAGATGAGATGCCCAAGAACATGCAGCTCAGTGATCCACCAGTGACTTGCTTAGGAAATTAGGGTAGAAAAGGGTTTCTAGAAAATGAAATTGCCCTTAGGTCTTGCAGAGAAAGTCAAGTGCTTGCAAAATGCATCCAGGAATTATATCATTTGAAGGTAAAGGGGATTTCTTTCTCCGTCATTTGTCTTCACTGGGTAAAATGGGACTCTGAATTGCAGATCCTTAGGAGTAAAATACTGTGTCTTTTATTTTCTTTTCTTAATAGTCAAGGAGTTTTCTAAAAGTATGTTTTACCCCATCCAGCATTTTGCATTTATTAGACAGGATTTTCCAAGGCTTGCTATTTATTTTCACAGACTCACTTTTCACTGAGTCAAGAGAATGAAGAAGAAGGACCCCTGTTGCCATGTGTTTCTTGGGTTTTTTTTTTTCATAAATTATGCTTTAAAGGGGCTGCTCTTGCCAGTTCACACACAGTCAAACTCTGCCGTGGTTTCCATATTAAAAAAAAAAAAAAATCCCTGCTGTGAATCTAACAAGCAGAAGTTTCTGAATTTCTCCTCCTTGCTTATCAAGAATCAAACTGGAAACAAGGAATGTTTGAAACAATGCAGAAAGTGCATTAAGGAATGCAAAAATTCTATGGGGGAAGGAAATCAAGTGTTGTGGGGTTGGTGCTTATGCAAGTGAATATATTCTTCAGATTCATATTCATAGGATGGTAAATAAGGTGTGAGGACGCACACCTATATAATCCGTGATATTGTTACTTTTACAAAGGCCAGAGAAGTATAAGGTTATTTTCCTTTGGAGACCAGAGTAACTTCTTGAAAGACTAATTTTTATTGCTCTTGAAAAGGTTTGTGATCACTCTTGGATACATTCGTTAAAATGATAGATGCGGAACGGTGACAAAGAAAATAGAAGCCTAAGTTGCTCTTCCCCTGAAAATTTCTGCTCGAAAACAGAGCTCTAAGAACGCCTCTTGGCGCTCTAAATCACACTGAAGCAGCTCTTCAGAGTGGAGGCATACGTGAAAATGCGTGTGTGCCTGAGTGCAAAGCATGACATTCACATGCACTCAGTTACCAGCAGAACATGTAGAATCAGCATTTTAAAGGCTTAGCAAAAGGGCTGGAATTCAGAACCTAGAAGCTAAGAGGAAGCTGCAGAAACAACTTCACGTGGAATCTGTGGAGCTGCTGGCTCCCTTTCCTTGCATTGATCTTAGAACTTGACAGCTGAGAAATACATCTTTATCATTCTTTTTGCTTAGACGAAAAGTATTATATATACTTGAATGCAACATTGTGTTTTATTTGCCAAGATTCAATCTACTGGTATTACATATCCACCGAAAGAACGCTAGACAATCAGAGAGCATGCACAAAGGAGGCACAGAAAACCCCGTAAAGCTCCTTCTTTTTCCAAGTCTGATAGCAATAAAACACCAGCTCCATCCTTTTCACTGTGGGATTCTGACTAATAAGCAGAGACAGAGAAGAAAGTGAAATTGAATCTCAATTATGAGAGATATAAGGGAATGGGTGCTTTTCTTGCATTTATGGAGTTTGGTCTTTTAAATGCTTTACCTAGTTCTGTTACTAAAGGAAAAAAATCTTTTTTTTTTTCAAATTCAGCTATAAAAACTTAAAGAGATTTGAATAGTGGCAAAGCGTTATAAGTCATTTTGAAAGGGAAAATACTTCACAAAATCGAATCAGTCATTTGACTACCTTGGAACTTGAGTTCCTATTACTTTCCAGGGGTCTTCAACTTTAGAATGAATAACGAGGAAAATAATTTATTTGAGTTTAAAGTTGACCATATGAATGAGAACAGAATTTAAAACAGAGTGAAATGGTAGGGAATTTAATACTGCTTGCCGAGGACTGCTTATCCCATTCAGCCTGTGAAGATATATTTTTGGAAGACTAGATTGCCAAGGGGAATTGAGGATCTGGAACATTAACAGGGGTAGGACTTAGGTTCCAATAGAGCCGCGGGATCAATGCATTGACTGTGGAGTGACCCCTTGGGAACGGTTGGGCAACCAAACCGGTGTGTGGTGAAATATAGTGTCCACTATGTGGAGGAAAAGGCAGAGTGACTAAAGCCCACCATTAGAAAGAAGTCATCACGATCTCTTGTCTGTGGCCCCGTAATGCATTTTAATGGTTTTCCATTGCCTTCTGGTTAGAACGCACCTATTTCTGCTAACGGTCCATTACGGCTCCCGTGCCTGCACTTTTACGAGGGGCTGCTCCTCCATTTAATTCACATTCAACATCCAGAGCTCAGTTCAAGGTTCTGTCTTTGGAAACCTCTGACTCCTCTCACGGGCCCCGTCTTCAGCTTTTTTCTTTCACATTCCCGTAGCACCTTGAGCTTACATGGCACATAAAACATGGCTAGTTGTCAGCATACTTCTATTTCCCTGCACTCAGTCATGAGCTCTTGGCCCAAAGGACAGGCTGCTCCCTCCCCATATTTATCGTGCTGTTCTTTTCATTGTCCACTTGCCACTTGAGACCATTCTCCACCCTCTCGTCCCTGCTCTGTGCCCCGGGGTAGAGTATCACGCAGGCTCATTGCTCTGGCTTTCTAGTTGGCTTGGGCTCATTATCTGTTGAATGTATTTTATAAAACTAAGACGCGCTAAATTGGACATTGTCCTCTGCCTTCCGGATCAGAGGGTAGAGGTGAAAAGTGGAAGGTGGGAAGAAAGAGGGGTCAGGGTATTTATTCCCTCCCTAGAAGCCATGGGTTGGCAGTGGCTATAAACCTTTACTTAGACCACCGCCCCTCCCCCATAGCTGCAGCTCTTCCGATTCTAGGAATCTCGCCCTCCCCCTCCCCCTTCAGCCTGGGGATGGTAACAGCTTCTGCTTCTCCCAACTCTTCCCTAATATAAAAGGGAACTTAGATGCAGAGACCTCTGAGACCCGTTCTGTAATCCCTATCATGGCCAAGTGCACCTCTTTTGCACACCTTGCTTTTGGGGTGGATGCTCGTCACACTCCCCACCCCCTGCAAGTCCTAGGTAGGGAGAAGTCTGCCTTGAGGCTCTGCCACGGGATCAATGCCGCCTAAGCTAGGAGATATTGATCCCATGACAGTGGCTGTCCTGCCTTTCTTTGTGCGAGGAGCTGACTGTAGGCTTAGTGACTGTGCACAAGGGCTGTATTTCTGAACAACAGTGGCCCATTGTCTCATTATCGATTGTTCTGCAGTCTAACTGGGTTAGAACTGGTGCATGTTTCATGCCCCCTTCCTTCTCCCTCCTTTCCAAAACAAACCGAAGCCTTTACACAGAGAGGGGCACGTATAGACACAGAGAGAGGTTATTTTATTTCATATGACCTGACCGAGTACATTTTTTTTCTAAATGCTGAAAATGGTTCAGGGCAGTAGTCCTGACAATGACCCCGGCTTGGTCCATGTGGCTTGGGCCTCAGAAAGCTGTATTCCAGGCCTTGTCCAGAGATACCCGCTGACCTGAGTAGGTCTCTCACTTCTCCTGGGCGTTCTCTGCACCCACCTGACTTACCCAGTAGGCACAGGGTCTGGGACCTACAGTACCGTTCAAGGCATAGGAAAACGTTCTATGTTCAAATTCTTTTAAACTCACAAGAAAAGGTGAATACAATAATGATGAATATAAAACAATAAATCTGGCCTGGATTATATTTGCTTTATGTCAAAGTACTTGCTTAATACAGTTTTTAATATTTTCTATGACGGAAAGGACACACAAAGACAAAAAAGCCTAACGTCCACAAAAGTGGTAATGCTGCCCTGCTCTGCAGAACTCCAGCCCTGAAGACACTCCTCGGGCATATAAAATCTAGGAAACTCAAGGGCCTCAGCTCCCTTGGGAGATTCACACCACACACTGGCAGATCAAAGGACCAGAGCCATCTTGCAGTGAAGGAATTGACTTTCACTTTGCTTAAGCCAGCTAGTTCCAAACTTACTTGACAATAGAATACTTGGAGAAACACCAACCTAAACTTTACCTGTTTTATTTATCGTTTTAGCCTCAATAACGTCCCAGAACTTAAGTAGTACAACCTTGTATTTATTTTTTAAAGCCTCCTGGGAAATTTAAAGCTATAAATTCCTTTTTTTTTTTTTAAAGAAGCAAGATCTCAGATCAATAACATCAACTTTTACCTTAAGAAATTAGCAAAAAAGGAGTAAACTAAATCCAAAGGAGATAATCAAGATAAGAGCAGAAACAAATGAAAGATAGAATAGAAAAACAACGGAGGGCTTCCCTGGTGGTGCAGTGGTTGAGAATCTGCCTGCCAATGCAGGGGACACGGGTTCGAGCCCTGGTCTGGGAAGATCCCACATGCTGCGGAGCAACTAGCCCCGTGAGCCACAATTACTGAGCCTGCGCGTCTGGAGCCTGTGCTCCGCAACAAGAGAGGCCGCGATAGTGAGAGGCCCGCGCACCGCGATGAGGAGTGGCCCCCACTTGCCGCAATTAGGAGAAAGCCCACGCACATAAAAAAAAAAAGAAGACCCAACACAGCAAAAATAAATAAATAAATTAAAAAAAAAAAAAAAGAAAGGAAAACAACGGAGAAAATCAACAAAACTGAAAGTTTTGTAAAGATCTTTGAAGGGATCAACCGAGTTGACAGGCCTGTAGCTAGACTGACCAAGAAAGAAAGACAGAAAACTCAAACAACTAAAACCAGGGACGAAAGAGGAGATATTCCTAACCACCTCACAAAAATAAAGCGGACTATAATAAAGCGGATAACATGAACGACTGTATGGCAACAAATGATAAAGCTTAGATGAAGTGGAAAAATTCCTAGGAGACGCAAACTATAAAAATGGACTCATGAAGAAATACAAAATCTGAAGAGACCAGTATAACAGGTAAAGAGATCGAATTACTAATCGAAAAACTGCCCACAAAGAAAATCCCAGACCCAAATGTCTCCAATGGTGAATTCTAATAAAGGTTTAAAAAAGAATTAATGCAAAATTCTTCACAACCTCTTGCAAAAATTAGAAGGAAGAACACTTCCCAAATCATTTTATGAGGCCAGTATTACCTACCCCAATACCAAAACCAGACAAAAAAAGTACAAGCAAACTAAAGACCAATATCCCTTATGAATATGGACACAAATATCGTCAACAGAATGCTAGCAAACGGAATCTAATAGTTTATCAAAGGACCACACATTACAACCAGGTGGGTTCGAACCCAAGAATGTAAGGTTGGTTCGACGCACAAAAATTAATCAATGTAATCCACTATGTTAACAGAATAAAGGACCGAAACCATATAATCACCTCAATAGATTCCAAAAAAGCATTTGAGAAAATTCCAACACGCTTTCATGATCAAAACACTCAGCAAATTAGAAATTGAAGGGAACTTCCACAACCTGCTCAAAGGCAGATACAAAAAACTTGCAACTAGTATCCTACCTAATGGTAAGAGGCTGAATGTTTTCCCTCTAAGAGCAGCAACAAGACGGGGATGTCTGCTCTCACCACCTCTAGTCGACATTGTATTGGAGGTTCTAGCCATTAGGCAAGAAGAGAACATAAAACCTTCTGGATTAGAAAAAGAAATCTATTCTCAGATGTCATGATCTTGTATATAGAAAATCTTAAGGAATACACACACACACACACACACACACACACACACACCACATACAACTAACTGTTAGGATTAATAAATGAGTTCAGTAAGACTGCAGGATACAAGATCAATATATGATAACGAATTGTATTTCTACTATGCACTAGTAATGAATAATCAGAAATGAAATTAAGAAAGCAATTCCTTTTACAGTAGAAACAAAAAGAATAAAATAGGAATAAATTTAGCAAAAGATATGCAAGAATTTTACACTAAAAACTACAAAACGAGTTGGAAGAAATTAAAGAAGATTGAAACAAATGGAAATATTGTCCCATGTCCGGGGTTAGAAGACTTACTATTAAGATGACAGTACTCTCCAAACTGACATACAGCTTCAACACAAAAATCTCTACCAAAATCCCAGCTTCAGCCAATCTAAACAATGGAATGTTATTCAGCCTTAAAGAAGATCCGGAAGTACTGATACATGCTACAATGTGGATGAATCTGGAACACATCACGCTAAGTGAAAGAAGCCTGTTACCAAAGGCCTCGTATAATATGATTCCATTTACATGAAAGGTCCAGCGCAGACAAGTCCATAGAGACAGAAAGTAGATTCCTGGTTGCCAAGGGCTGGGAAAGGAGTAAATGGAAAGAGACTGCTAATGGATACAAATTTCTTTCAGGGATGTTGAAGAAGTTCTGAAATCAGATAGTAGCGATGGTGGCACAACACGGAATATATCAAAAACCACTGAACTGTGTACTTTTTAAAGGGTGAGTTTTCTTGTATGTGAATTATATCTCAACCAAGTTGTTATATTTTAAAATGTCCCTGCTGGGAATGCCCCTTATGGGTCTGTTTCTAATTAGATGAAATCTCTGCTCATCGTTTCCAGCCCTTCAAGACATTCCTCTGCTAATAATACGTCTCTCTGAGCTGAAGAGTCTTGACACGTTCATTCATTCCACATATTAACTGAGTGCCTACTCTGTGTCATGCTCTGGGCTACACCCTCGGGATAGAGAACTAAAGAGGACAACCACGCCTCTGCCCTCAGAGAACTTACAATCGCTCACACTCACTTGAGACTTAATCCTGAATTCCAGTGTTTTAGGCCATCCTCTTGTAGTGTAGGGGTACAGGGGGCAGAGAAACAGTTTGCTTTTTTTTTTTTTTTAGAGCCTTTGGTTCAGGTACTTGGTAGATCCAGTCCCTAGGTGCTTATCGAAATGTCACCTGGTTGGCAAATGTTTACCTTTCTGGTGCTTTCTACATTTTATTCAGGGACTCTTAAAGGAGAGAAAACCCCCAATGTCAGTTGGGCCCCTGGTACGTTCCAGGCACTGTATGATAACCACAGCCTCCCTGCAAGGTGGGTCACAGCAACAGCAAAACTAAATGACCAATGTTGGCAGAACATTTAATACATACCACGTATTGCACAGGGCTTTTACAAGCATCATCTCAGTCCATCCTCCCAGTAACTTTACAGTCCCTATTTTAGAGATGCCTTTCAGACGGAGTTGCCCAGTGACACAGTTAATGAGTTGAGGAGCTAGAATTTTCACTTCAGCTTCACCTGGTCCAAAACCCATGAGCATTCCCCTCTCCTGCACTGCCTTCTGAGTTCTGCCTTCGGAATACCTCAAAGCCTTACAGAGCCAAAGGAATGAGTCTCTAATGCAGGCATGTGGGCCCTGGGGCAGATGTTTCAGATTTCTGGCTTCTGCACCTGCCAGCTATGTGTCTTTGCCTCCATTCCCTCCCCTAAGAAATGGGTCAATAGCAATCCCAGTCTCAGAGGGGTGTTATTAGGATAAATGAACTGATATATGTAAACTGCTTAGAGCAACTTACCAGGTGCCTGACACCATGATGAACATGTTCCGGGCCCCAGAGCCAACCTGCCTAACCTCCATGGAAGCAGAGAAGAGTCATTCTTCCCATGGTGCGGATGAGAAATCCAAGAATAGGATCACAAAGCTTAAGGTGCAAACCAGGTCTGGCAAATTGATGTCATTAACCTCCCTGTCGGGCCAGAGCCCATCACATTTCTCAGGACTTGGAATAGCTTCGTTCTCAAGGTAACTTCTCACCCCTCAAGTCTGATCACATGGTGACATCTTAACAATACCAGGGGATAGTGGTGAGCTGAAACCTGGGCCAGAACGAGGATGAGATATGAGAGGTACCTAAGACACAAAACCTAAGGAGTTGTTTACTACCAGGGTCCTGTGAGGGCCAGGCTGGCACCTGAGATTGACCGCCTCCTTAAATTCTGTGCCCTAGCTGCCTCGCTCATTTCACCCTAATCCCAGCCCTGACCATATCCCCACTCAAGATGCCCCCCAGCCCTTGCCACACTGAGGACGAAGTATCATGGTTTGTGTTTGCAGCTGTCAAAATTACAGTGTCTCTGCACTGCAAAATGGAAAGAGACTTAGGGGCAATAGGGAAGCAAGAGTCAATGTTGAGTCCATTTTAATTCAGTGGCTGACAATGGCCAAACTCACCATTGAGTTAAAGCTGGAAGAGAGAGGAGTTTTAAGAAAGCCAGTGGCCTTGAGTTAAAATACTACAGGATGTTAGAAAAGGCAGGGGAATTCATGGAAAGAAATGAAACCAGCATAATGAGGATTAATGACAAGCCTTCTGCTTGTGGAGAAAGAAGGCACTGAGTAAGCATTTCCCACAAGTGAGTTCTAGCTGGAAAACTGAATCCTAGAAAGGAAGTCGGGAGAAGGTGCAGCATGGAGTGGAAGCAGCTGATGTGATGGTAGCTGCTGCCCAAGGAGAGAGGAGGGCAATGTGAGAGGAAGAGTTATTTGTAGGAAGACGTCTGTAACAACCCATCTTCCATCAAAGCTTTGCATTAATGTATCACCTTGTAATTGTCTGGGGGAGTCTTTTCAAAAGTCTCAGAGTTCTTTGCAATTGATCAAGAATTTTGCCCCCGGGTAAAGAGCTGCAGAAGGGGTTTCTTCTTTCTCCCTAATGACCAAGCTGGTGGCTCAGGGGGAGATCAGGAGAGCAGGGGTTTTATATTCTTCCTGAATCAACTGGAACTCTTGGTTGCAGGTGACAGAATATGACTTGAGATAGTGTACACGGAAAGGAGATCCGATTTCAAGGTTACAGGGTGTCCCTTAGATCCCCAAGACAGTAAGCAGCTCAACTTCAGGGAGGAGACATCAGCAGAGACAGCAGCTCAGTAAGGAATTCAGGAAGGCTTCTCCTTCATCTTTTTTCTGCTTCTCACTCTATAAAAGGGCTTCTTTGCTTCCCTGCCGCCCCGGTGGGAAATAGCCACCTTTAATAGGTTACCACTTGAAGTCTCCCCCATTTCCAAGAATAGCCATAGTGGTGGAATTCTTTTGGTCCCGTTTCCAAATTCCCAGAGAAGAGGCTTTTGGGCCAGCTTAGATCAGAGGCCATCCTGATCTGATCAACCATGACCAGGAGGGTAGGTCTGAATATGGCTCCTCCCCTTGTAAGCAAGTGGATAGAAGGAGGGAGAGGGGCAGGTCCTAGAAGACAGGTTCTGGGGAGACAAGCCAAGAGATGTCCACTCTACTTCCTCCTGCTGTGACATGTGACCTCGTCCACAATTGTATGGCGGTATTGACTACAGCAATGAAAACATGAGTCCACACCCTCAGAAGTTAACTAGGGTTGAAGACATTAGGCTAAGTCAAGTGAGCCAGACTCAGAAAATAAACACTGTATGATTCCAACTCAAGTTGTCGAATAGAGTCAGAAAGCAGGAAAGTGGTGACCACGAACTGGGGGGAGCGGAGAGTGGGGAGTTGCTGTTTAATAGTTACAGAGTTTCAGTTTGCGATGATGAAAGAGTTCTGGAGATGGATGGGGGTCATGGCTGCACAGCAATGTGAATGGACTCAATGCCCCTGAACTGTCCACTTAAGAATGGTTAAGGGCTTCCCTGGTGGCGCAGTGGTTGAGAGTCCGCCTGCCGATGCAGGGGACGCGGGTTCGTGCCCCGGTCCGGGAAGATCCCACATGCCGCGGAGCGGCTGGGCCCGTGAGCCATGGCCACTGCGCGTCCGGAGCCTGTGCTCCGCAACGGGAGAGGCCACAACAGTGAGAGGCCCGCGTACCGCAAAAAAAAAAAAAAAAATAAGATGGTAAAATTTATATATATGTATATATATTTTACTACAATAAATAAAATAGAATAGAATAAAAGAAAAAGTTAACTAGGTACCCAGTGGAGGGACGAGCACAAAGATGATCCAGCTTGTCCTTTTGTGCATCCATGGCACCTACTGGGTTATTTCCTTCACTTGGGCGGCACTGTTTTTCCTTACTTGAGGAATTCTTAGTCATTCTTTAAGACCCAGCTGATATAACGCACCTCTCTTAAGCCTTGCTACACTTCCCTGGGCAGAGTTAATCGTGTCTTTTCTAGGTTTCTATGGTGGCATATATGGCATGCAGTGCTATTACTGTGTATCATGGGCCGTAATCGTTTTTATACCCTTGTCTCTCCCACTGGCCTACTAACTCCAGAGCAGGGAAGCGAACCGAATGGTATTGTTGTTCAGACAGCAGACCCTAGAGCCCCCAATCCTAGCCTGCCGCTCCCCCATTGTGTGACCTCCACAAATTACCTTCTGGGCTTTCACCTCTTCACGTGTAAAAATGGGGGCCGTTATCGTGTTTACCTATATGGTTGTCGTGAGGGTTAAATGAGGAAGCGTTGCACAGATCGCTGATACACCGTAAGTTCTCAACAAATGTTAGCTCTCGTTGTGATCACTCACTGTCAAACGCAGCATCTGGGACGTGTGGCAACTCAGTGTTTGTTGAATGGATGAACAAAATAAGGGGAAAAATTGCGTATAGGTACATACAAATTGTCAGTCGTGGCAAAGCAGAGACTGAATAGGAAAAGATATACTGGCTGCCTGTTAGACTTGACAGTGGCCTCAGCTTTGCAAAGGAGACTTTGAATACATTGTTTTCGGAGGCAGTTCAGGAACTATTAGACCAAGCCCTGGTAAGGACACTGGAGGAAGTTAACTAGCCATCCCATTGTGGTGCATCAGCATAAATGAGATGCCCAGAATGGTGCTTTCCGAACATAGATTTTCATTCCACTTAGCTTCTATATCCTTTGGCTGCAGAGAACAGACTGGCACTTAAATATGTACACTGTATTAGATTTCCCTAGGGAGAGAGATCGATAGAGTCCCTATTTATTTGCAGAGCGAGGGTTTAACTGCACACAGGATCCTCATCTTCAGCCCTGGATCCCTTGCTTTCTACACCATGCTGCTGCTTGAGATCCCTCCTTGAACCCCTTTTATTTTCATTGTGAACCACTGACTTTTGAGCCCATAATGATGATGAACAAAACGCTCATCTCAGTAGAATGGGGGCTTTGTTCCCTATCACTAACATCCATCTTGGTGAAAAGACTTACAACAGCTGCTCCAAGAAGTAAAATCTGATAGAAACAGAGTCTGCATAGATATAAACATAAACATTAGTTTCTATGGAAACAAAAGTTGCAGAGCGATGGCTGCAAGACCCAAAAGCCTGTATTCCAGGAATCAAATGCTAAATATGTAGTGAGTGCATCCACCAGGGAACACACCAAATTCTTTTTGAGAGTACAACAGAACCCATATAAGATTTTGGCTAAAATGGACACCACCTAGCAAAATCGATATGAGGGAGGGCGGTCTTTTCAATCCCAAATTGAAACCATATTTCTTTTCCTAATTGAAAGCCCCAGGGCAATGAATCCTGCCTTGATGGAATTCAGTCAACAATTATACCCATGGGCACTTTACTCTGGTGTCCCATAAAAGCTCTGAAGGCCTAACGAAGGTTTGAAGTCCCACGCTCAGAACAAAAGCTTCCCGAGACGCCCCTCAAATGGACCCGATTCCTGTGGCCCCAGTACCATGCATCCCACGGTGCTGCCTGCCTCCGCATCCTCCCCCATTGTTGCAGGAATCCCTAAAGCATCATTATTCCTGAAAGTGAAGGACTTTGTTTTAAATGGCATTGGGAATATTACTCCAGGAGAGCCCAAGGGTGTTTGTGCAAAGCCATCAGGTTGTACCAGGAGAGACAAAGTCGTGGTTCCGTGTTGGACGGCCTGAATTTCTGGTGCCCCTGAGACAACCAGTGACAGCCAGCCCATCTGTTCCAGATACTATTTCTGAGTAACAAGTTATCCTAAACCTTACTGGCTTAAAAGGATCTTTTTAATTAGGCTCTCAGGTTCTAGGGTTCAGGAATCCAGGCAAGGCATAGTAGGAACAGCTTGTCTCCACTTCGTGATGTCCCAGGTGGGAAGATGCAACATATGGAAGTGCCACACGTCTGGTGACTAATGCCAGCTGTCTACGACTGGGACCTCCACAGGGGCTGTCAGCTGAAGCATCTACCTGTGATCTCTCCAAGTGGCTTGAGCTTCCTCACAGCATGGTGGCTACACAGCAGGGTAGGCAAGTTTACGTGACAATCAAGAATCCAAAAACAAGTGCAAGCAAGGCCTTTTGTGAAGCAGCCCCGGAAGTCACGTAGCATCAGCGTCACTTCCACTGCATACCGTTGGTGACAAGTAAGTTACCAAACTTACTTGTTCCCTGATTCAAGGAGCGGAGACATATTTCTCACCTCTCAGCGAGAGGGTGAGAATTTCTGGGCATGTTTTTAAATCGCCACACCAAAGTTAAAACTATAATAATAAACTATGGATGTCCTTTAAGATCTTAATAAAACGATTTCAAACTTCAGAAGAAAATTTCCTAAAAGATGGATAACAGCTTCTGATTACAGCATAACAAAAACCTAGTGAATGGCCTGGTTTCAATGGAAGTTCTCTCCACTAGCCAACAAATCCATATGACGTCACTAGTTATCATGAGAAGAGGGTTTAAAGGACCCAAGTGTCCAGGTATGCATCATCCAACATTTATGTGACGCACTTGAAGCCCAGTATAAAAGTAATTATGGGGCTTCCCTGGTGGCGCAGTGGTTGAGAGTCCGCCTGCCGATGCAGGGGACACGGGTTCGTGCCCCGGTCTGGGAAGATCCCGCATGCCGCGGAGCGGCTGGGCCCGTGAGCCATGGCCGCTGAGCCTGCGCGTCCGGAGCCTGTCCTCCGCAACGGGAGAGGCCACAACAGTGAGAGGCCCGCGTAACGCATAAAAAAAAAAAAAAAAAGTAATTATGTTTGCTCTTTGGACCTCTGCTATTCTCCCTTCACAGTTTGAGAAAATCTCGGCCATAAGAGTTACCATGGCAACGGCAACATCTGTAGCAGATCCAGCCTGGAGGATATTTAAGGAGAAGCACCTGATCAGACAGGAACGGGTACCAACCTGGGTGCAAGCCGGAGACTAGAAAGGATCTTTCTGGGATCAACCCCTGCCTGTCCTGTCCTCTAAGAAAGCAGACAGCACAGAGCTGTACAAACAGAGCTACGAGCTTACTGGAACCAGTGGAAATGGTGCAAGGATCACAGACGATAGGTTGACAGGGCAGTGAGAAAGGAGAGGTATATAGTGTCAGCCGGAGATTCCACTGTACGCGGAGGGTTTTAACAGCCTCTGAAGCACAATGTACCACCAAGGTATCTGAGAGAGCCCTTTGTGATGGGCAAATTCAACATCTATTTATTAAGGGCCAACTGTGTGCCAGGCCCCATACTGGTGGCTTACACATATCTTTGCATTTAATTTTTCACTCTATTCCTACAAATAATGTCTGGATATCCCTGTAATATAAATAAGGAAATTGAGGCTCAAAGAGGAAGTGACTTAGCCACAGTCAAAGCTGAGATTCAACCCGAGATCTTTCTACCGCCCACGCTGACAGTCTTTCCACCAACCAATGTGGCTTGTCCATTGTGGAGGCGGATATGATCTGTTTCACCAAATGCATGAAACTGCTGTGGCCTTTACGTGTTCTAGACTCTTCCTTAGAAAGGACTCCGTCTGAGATGATATTAAACAGAAAGGCAAAGAGCCTTGTAGGCCTTGGGAAAGACTGGATTTTATTCTAAGAGCAAAAGGATAAACATTCATTCACAAATTATTCCCTGAGCTTCTGCCATGCACCAGGCCTGTGTCAGACTCTGCAACGAGACTGACAAAGCCCTGTTCCTCTTACGCTAGAAGACGCAGGCCAGAAGCAAGCAAGCAGATGAAAAATAAACATAGACTCACCTTATGAAGAAAGTAAAACAGCATGAGGGACTTCCCCGGTGGTGCAGTTGTTAAGAATCCACCTGCCAATGCAGGGGACACAGGTTCGAGCCCTGGTCCGGGAAGATCCCACATGCCGTGGAGCAGCTAAGCCCAGGCGCCGCAACTACTGAGCCTGCACTCTAGAGCCTGGGAGCCACAACTACTGAGCCCACGTGCCACAACTGCTGAAGCCCATCCACTCTAGGGCCCACGTGCTGCAACTACTGAGCCCGTGAGCCACAGCTACTGAAGCCCCTACACCTAGAGCCCGTGCTCCGCAACAGAGAGAAGCGACCGCAATGAGAAGCCCGTGCACCACAGTGAAAAGTAGCCCCCACTCGCCGCAACTAAAGAAAGCCCACGCCCAGCAACGAAGACCCAACGCAGCCGATAAATAAATAAATAAAGTTATTTAAAAAAAAAACAAAAAAACCAACATGAGATGATAAAGAGCTCTAGGGGATGGGGAAAGGTGTCCTTTTTGGATAGAGTGATCAAGAAAGGCTTTTCTAAGGAGGGCTATTTGAGCTGAGACCTGAAAATGAAAAGGAGAAAGCCACACAAAGAGCCCAAGGTAGAACTTTCCAGGCAGAGGGAGACATTAGTACAAAGGCCCAGAGGCTGGAAAGGCTTGAAATCTTGGAGGCTCATGATGCTCGGGCGAGTGAGAGGAAGAGGACTGTGAGATGAAGTTGGAGAAGAAGGCAGGTGCCAGGCCATCGGCGGTCTGGTAGGTAAGGCTGCCAAATAAAATGCAGGACGTCCAGTTACACTGAATGTTGGATAAACAGCAAATAATTTTTTGGTATAAGTACGTCCCAAATGTTGCAAGGGACATACTTACACTTTTTTAAAGAAGTGTTCGTTGGTTATCTGAAGTTCAAATGCATCTGGGCCTCTGTATTTTTATTTGCTACATCAGGCAACCCTACATAGTGAGCCCTCAGGAATCAATTCTAAGAACAATAGGAAGTCATTGATGGGCTTTAAGCAAGGAATGACATGAACCGATTCACATTTTTAAAAGATTATTCTGGCCGCTGTGTGGAAAATGGACTGTGGTAGAGTGGGAGAGAGTTATTGTGGACATTCAGGAGAAAGATGGATGGTGGCTTGGATGAGAGGAACCGTAGGGTTGAAGCAAAGTAGACAAATTCAGGAGATGCTTTGGAGGTAGAGCCAACAGAGCTTGTAATGGACGGGGAAGGGTGGAGGGAGGGAAACTGGAGAATCAAGCATGACTGTCTGCTACTGGAGCAGACCATCATCTGCTTTTTATGCCTAGGGAAGCTTCTCAAATGCACGCGTTGACTTAAGTCGCCCAAGAGGTCTCTTTGGTGGTCGAGACACACGGTGATTTTGGTGGTCTTTGGTGATCCTCCTTAATTCTGTAGCCTTGGCCAACACTCTACAAGTTGACCATTTACATTTTCAATCAAACATCACGTGCTTTAGAGTTCTTTGGGGAAATCCCAGTTTCCAAGCTGCATGTGATATTCGTTCCCATTTACCCTGGAAGAAGCCAGAAACAGCAGACATCTGGGGCTCCGGAGTTTTCCATTTGTCAAGCCAGTTTTGAAAGATGAGATTACATTAAAACCGGAGCTACAATGACCTTTACCAGGAGAGACACAGCAGTTCATTAAGTTCTTGTGGGCTTAACTAAAAGACACACAAACTGGAGCCAAGAAGAACTGATGAGCCGAACACAGCCTTCCATTGCCAGCACCAGTCCCTTCAGGGAGTAGCAACTAGTAAAAGAGAATTTGAGGAAAGAATTTAGGGAACGAATTCTAACTATGGCAGAACCGAACAAAGAAGCATTGTGTTCCTCTGGTCTGTGTGTCGCTTTCAAGACACTATCCCTACTGTATCTTTCACAAAAGCAGAAGAAATAATCACGACACATTTATCATTCGCCGGGCGGAATTATTTTGGCAAGAAATCTATGCTCCAGAATACATTATACTAACTGACAACATATTCTGAAAAATGTAGATTTTTAAAGCTGGTAGGTGCTTATGCAACCATGTCGGGCTAAGGGACTGAGCGATTATGTCATTGTTATGTGTGTCAAATATTTTGGATAAATATTAAATGATCCACAAAGTCAGGTCTTGTTAATGCAGAGAGTGGAAACCAGCGGCTTCGACGATCACATATTAAAAGCCAGACTGGAGAGGCTGATTTCACTCTGGGCTCCTGAAGAAAGATTCACAACGTTCTGGGTGGAAGACTGCATTCAGCGTAAATTAATACATTAGTTTAAACACTAGAATTCTGAAGACTGAAACAAAGCCGTTTATCCTCTCTGCATAACTCAGGAAGCTGGGGGAGGCCACAGAAGAATTTTTCAGGGGGCAGCAAGGGAGGTCAAGATAGACTTTTCCTCCCGGAGAAAACATGGAAGGCACTCTGCTTTTCTCCCTACTGGTGCAAATGCATGTTAACATCAAGTTTTCATCCCAGGTGCTACCAGATTCATGGAGTGTCTTTCCCCCTAGGAATTCGCACAGACATAGCGCTTAGGATGACTTGTTGTGTGTTCAGGGGGCATGGGGAGGAAGTTTACCCAGGACATCTCCTATGGATGCATGTTGACTTGGAGGGATGATGTGAGTTTATGTCTAATTGATGGTTTAAGGCAGTGTTTCTCAAACTCGGCACTATTGACATTTGGGGCCAGATAATTCTTTGCTGTGTGCATTGCAAGATGTTAAACAGCATCCCTGGCCTCTACCCACAGGATGCCAGTAGCACTGTCTACTCAGCGTAACAACCAAAAATGTCTTTAGACGTTGCTAAATGTCGCCCGGGTGGCACTGAGAACGCCCCTTTGAAAACCACTGAATTAGCTGCATAGGACTATTCAGGACATTGGACTACCAGCATGCTATGAATCATTGGCTCAAGAAGGGCTTACTGAGCACCCATCAGCCCCAATCCCCTAATTTCACAGGCAAGAAAACAGCCTGAGAGAAGGGCAAGCTCCTACCCAAGGTCACACAGCAAGCCAGGGCCTGCTGGCCGTTCTTCCAACTCTTAGTGGCACATTCCCTGCCCAGATTCCACCTGTCTGAGTTTATGAGAGAAATTAAGACAGAGATAAAGTCACATGGTAGATTGTCTTATTCCTATTCATGACGGTATTTGCAAAGAGGTACAAGTTTATTCAGATCTGACAACTGAGACCGTACTCTCCAGTGACACCTTACGTAGGTAATCAGGCAGACTCTTCTTTTCCTGCTGAGAGAAGCAGCATATCTCTCTTTCTTGGGACTGAAAAGCAGGCGGGTTTGGAGTGCAGTCCTCCCCAGGTTGTCTTCCTAATCAGCCCCAGGAACAAAAAAGTGAAGAAAATATCACATGTGATTGAGTTTACTTAGAAAAGATCTCTTTACAGTTCGATTCCCCTGTCTCGTTATCCACAGCGATGCGAAAGCCAGCCTCCTTGGGCACCTCTCCAGGCTCACTCCTTTGCCCCTTTCCCTTGGAAACAAGTCCAATTTCTTCTGCCTTTAGGAAAAGGAGCACTGGTGTGAACTGGCTTCTCCTTTGGGCATTGTATATATCTTATTGTCTTATGCCTCTGTGCTAGCAGCTGCCCGCCCCACCTCCAATCCTTGTCTGGGAGATTTCTCTGAATCCCACAGTCAAAAGCAGCAGCAGCAGGGAGAAATTGTTCAAGTCACCCATAAATCCCCATTCTTTTGTGGATATGCTTCTGTTTAAACCTGGACCCAGACTCACTGAGCGGCTGGGAATAGTAGCCATTTTCATAATCCCCAATTGTTTTCAACAAGTGAGTAGCCAAGCTGAAGAATGGGCCACCTCTAGGTCCAGTTTTTCCCTCTTTCTAATGGGCTGCAGAGGGCAAAAGAGAATCAAATTCATGAAATAAGGGATGAAAAACCTATATATTGATCCCTGGTTAACAAAAGAGAAAACTTCATTCTCAATGCTGGACATTTTATATAAACTAGATATTGAAAACATATAATAGTAAGCATTTTAAAATAGGGACCTTATTTCGACTTTACATCCTAAAATGACACTATTATGCAAGGTAATTACATAATAAATTTGTCAGGGAATCAAAATGGTGGTAATGGTTTGTCATTTAATAGCCAAATTGTAAATGAGTTTTTCAGCATTAATGTAGCAGGTTGCTACAATTAGGAAACCATTCTTAGGGGTGTCTTTAATTCCTTAAAAAAATTTTTTTGAGGTTCAGTATCATTAATTTCCTCATTTGAAGATGTTGCAGAGGACACTGGGATTTTTGAGGAATAAAAACCATCTGAGCAAAGGGAAAAAAAAGCAAAGACATAGCAAGGATCTGTGCCCATATTAATAATTTCACCTAGGGAGTCAGGGTAGCCCAGGGGCAACCACTTACTAGTTATATGGTCTTAACAAGTGGTTTCGTCTTCCTGTGCCTCCTTCCTGAATCTCATTCATAAAATGGGACTAACCAACCAACCTGTCTGATAGGGTTGATGTCTGATTACGGCCGTTGTTTCATGTTGACGGCTTATATCAGATGGCATACAGAGAGACTCAGCCCATCCTTGACTCACAATGTGAGGTAAAGGTAATTATTGCTTTTGCTGTTGTCATCATTCATGTGTATACTGCGCCACTCTGATCTTCTTACCTTCTTTTTATCCTTTTTATTCCCCACTATGCTCCATTTCCAAGCGGATATCCCCACGTGTGCAGTCTTCTAGAATGAACACAAATTAGGAAGGCAGATTTTTCACCAGACCCACCTGACGCTAGGCCATAATTCCCATTCTTGCCAGTGAAATCAGGGAGAAAAACTATTATTTGATGAAAGACCTTTCACTATGAATTCTCTCCCTCATGATCTTGCTTCGTTTTGAAAACACTCTATGAGACCCATATTATCCGACTTTCAGACGAGAGGTTCAGTGAGTTTAAGCGGTTTGTCCAGTGTTCCTCAGCTACAAGGTGGCAGAACCAGGATTCTAACCCAGTCCTTTCCGCTGGACCACACTCTCTCACGGAGTGTCTGATAGATGCCAGGCAGTGTGAGTGCCATAGGAGAGCTGGGGGCAGACCTAAACTTGTCTGAATCAGACGCGGAACTGGCTCTCATTCCCACTGCATGTAGCAACCAAACATGCCCGTAAATAAAGCACTAGGGAAATTCAGAAGCAGAATCCACCATATAGGATCTGGCTTCTACCTCCTCTCTGTGCTTTTGTTCTTCTGCTTCCACCACTCACCGTGCTCCGGTCGCTTGACCCTATTTCTGGTCCTCAACCACAGGGCATCTATTCTTGCCTCAGGGCTTTTGCCTGGAGCCCTCATCTCCATGGGATCTTCTTGGCTGTTTGTTCTTAAGTCTCAGCTGTTACCTCCTCTTGATGTCTTTGCTGACTGTCCAAAGGGCCCCTCGCTTCCATCTCCAGTCCCTCTCTTACACGTCGCCCTGCTTTACTTTCTTCCAGGCGGTTGTCACACATATATGAAGTGTTTCTGCTCACGAACTGGCTCCCTTGTTTGTTTTGTTTCTCTTCCAACTAGAACGTGAGCTCCGAGAGCAGGAATCGTGTCTGCCTTCATCTGCCTGTCTTCAGCCCTGTATCCCTAAGGCCCAAACAGCACCTGAGCACACAGGACACCCTCAACATTCACTGAATAAAGGGCTTAAGAGAGAGTGACTGATGTTAAAGCAATTTAGTTGTGTTGAGGTATATTGTCTTGTATGTTTGCGGCTCTGACTGTTCCCAGTCAGCAGCTCCCTGAGGACAGGTGCTGTGCCATCTCACCTTCATATTTTCAAGGAAGAGAAACGAATCCGTCCTTGTCTCTTAGTTCCTTAACTTCTCCCAGCCACAGCTCTATTTTCTTAACTGGGACCAGGCTTCCTCTTCTTTCCATCCCCTTGAATTTCTGCACATGACTTTCTTGATGAGAAAAAGCAGTCAGCAAAATTTTTTTGGGAATCATCTGTGTTCTCTGAGAAATAAGGAATCTAATTGCGGTGGTCATCTGTTGTTCTGCCTGCCAAGAACTCATTCACTATTTCTCTGGTAACAGAATTTTGGTTTCACTTGAGAGACCATCCTTGCTTACTAGCAGGTCATAGTGGTTTCAGTGGACCCACCCCACCACTTGGATCCAGAGAGAGGCACATGACCCAGGCCTGACCAATCAGTGTTTTCCCTTCCCTAGCCACAGTGATTGGCTCAGAGATGATCATGTGATCCGAGTCAGGCCAATGAGAATCAATTCTGTGATTTTATACAAGCTCTTAGGAAGCAGAGCTCTCTTTTCCTTTGGGAGTCGCCTGGCTGGTGGACGGTACTCACGTTGTTACTGTAGGTAGCGTTCATCGTGCCACCATGAGGGAGAGCGTCTGTGAGAGTGAAGCCAACACAGAAGAAAGCAGGCAGAAAGACAGTGAGAGAGAGGAGGGAAAGACATTGTTGAAGCCCCTAGATCCAGCTATACCTGAAGCTAAGGCTGTCCCAACTTTTCAACTAATGAGCCAATAAAAACCCCTTGTGATTATGTGCTCAGTTCGTGTCACTTGCAACCAAAAGGCTAATTCAGGAACCAAAAGTGAACTGCCTTTGGGCAGTTTGTGGCTCACAGTATGAGCTTAAGCTCTCCCAGTTCTGCATATAGAACGTGTTGGGCTCCAATCATGAGAAATCCCTTAAAGCAAAAGTTGGAAATATTTGGGTGGAAAAGAACATTTGTTTATCTTCCAGCTCATACACGGTGGATGTGCAATTCTAATCTCCTTTGAAAGGGCAGTTCTTTGGAACTGGATGCTGCTTAAATACCAGGCCCAGAGAGCTGCCAAGGGGACCATCATCCAGTGATTATTTTTCAACAGCAGCAAAGTGGCTGGATGGCTTCACATTTTTTCATTGCCTAAAACAATGCAGAAAATGTAGATTGCTTTAACTGTAAGCGTGTGCTCAGCCCTTGGGAACCACATGAGGGAAAAAGAGAGAAGGAAACGAAGGTAATTTTGCCAAACACCTACTGTGTGCTCCAGAGCTAGTGATGGGTGTTTTAGGTTCTTTAACTCACTCTATTTGGGATCAGAGTCCTTGATTCAGGTCCAAGATCTGCCACTGATTGGCTGTAAGACCTTGAACAAGCCACTTAGCCGCTCTGGCCTTAGCTTATTCATCTACCGATGGTGTAGTAAATATCTGTCATTATCGGAGAGCTGGAGTCTATTGGAAGGCATTTTTAAAGGGAAAGTGAGAAAGCATTAGCAATGTAAGCCTGTTAGTGTTCCAAGTGATGGATTTGCCAAGGAAGAGATGACCTGCTCTCATCTCTTGATCTACCATATTTGGGCTGATCAATGCAGTCCTTCCATTGCTGTTGTATGATGTCGCTGGTGAGAACTCCAGCCCTGAAGTCGCACGGACCAGGCCTCGAGTCCCGCTTCCCGTGTGTGCCTACTACCTGTCCTTGGGCCAACGTCTGTGTCCTTATCAGTAAAATGGGGTTATCAGGCAGCTCCACAGATATATTCTATTTTGGGAGTTATTCACACTTCTAGGCAAATACTAGGTGTTCGATAAATGCTAGTAATTCATGTTTTGAAAGCCAACACAGGTGCTTTTATGCTGTAACTACGCTGGAACATGCTGTAACTAAAATTGCCGGAAAGAGGTATGGAAGTAAAACACCATCTGTGCCGATCACCTTCTGTGGTCCTCTTGGTCTTGGGTCCCTATACACACTTGGCAGGTATCTTGTCCCTCTGAGCAGTGTTTTCTTAGCCACAAAATGGAGAAGAGAGGATAAGGGAGGTAGAGATTAGAAATAATCTGAGCCTCTGAGTCCCATTCAGCTCTGACTGGCTGTGGTTCTAAATAACTGGAAATTCATTTTATGTTTAAATAATAAACAACAAAAAGTTTCTAGAGTCAAAGAAAGGGCCCCTGGCAACACAGTTCAAGATGAACTCCATGGAGGAGAGGAGAGGCCGTGCGTAGGATGGAGGCATGGTTTAGAAGTTTGGAAAAAGAGGAGGCTTCTGCTTTGCGTTACATGGCCTCAAAGGGCAGTTCTTTCGGGGGTGGGGGAATGTGGGAAGCATGACACAGTCACAGAAAAAAGGAGGCAAAAAGCAGGTGTTGAGAAAAGCAGTCGAGAGTAGCAGGAACAGCAGGGACTTGAGCGCCGAGCGACAGATACCCCGCGGGTGTCTGTCATCAGTTGAGGCTCTGTCCCTCTCCCAGGTATTCCCACCCCCATAGCGTTCAGTGCCCTTGGAGAAAGCTGACCTGGGACACAGCCAAGTCTATTTTTTTTTTTTTTTTTTTTTTTTTTGCGGTACGTGGGCCTCTCACTGTTGCGGCCTCTCCCGTTGTGGAGCACAGGCTCCGGACGCGCAGGCTCAGTGGCCATGGCTCACGGGCCCAGCTGCTCCGCGGCATGTGGGATCTTCCCGGACCGGGGCACGAACCCGTGTCCCCTGCATCGGCAGGCAGACTCTCAACCACAGTGCCACCAGGGAAGCCCCCGAGTCTATTTTTGACCTTTGAATTTCAAGAGCATAGGCCGGGGCACAAGACAAAAAGATATGGAAACCTCAGTGGTGAACATCCTACCATCCAGAGGAGGAAAGAGTAAGAGCGGAAGCAGAGGAAATGTGGGTGCCAGTGGGCCCTAATCCAGGGAAACACTCTGGGAGCCTCAGAGAGTTGGGGGCAAACCAGCCCACAGATGGACCTCAGAAAACCAGGAAGACCCTGGAGTCCCCTGCATCTGGCATGGCTCAGCAGCAGGAGAAATGTCTGAGCGAGGAGTGGATGGGCCTGGGACAGTCTCAGAGGATTCCCTGTGCCTAGCATGAAGCTGGGGCCATAGAGTGTTCCCAGGTACACGCAGAGCCAGAGGATGGCATGGATGCTTTCCGTGGGCCCAGGTATCCAACACAGGTTTCTCCCCTGTCATACCACAGGTGGTAACAGAAAGATGCTGTACAAATAGGGTGAGGGAGGACATAGTGACGTGAACAGCCTGACGACAAGAAGACAAAACGGAGACAGAGAACTTCAGATGGTGCTTCCAGTGTAGCCCGTGGATGTCACAAGTTCTAGTGGTGTCCAGGCCTGGCATTTGTTCGTTCCACATACAGCAGTATGATGGACTTGGTACGGCCAGGCTGGAAACACGGGGATGTAGATGACCATGACATGATCCGCGTGGTTTCTTCCCACCAGTGGCCACAGCCTGATAGAAGAGACAGACATATCAAGACTGAGAGGCATGGAAAACCACGACAGCAGGAAGCAGCAGGAGAGGGAGGGAAGGACAGTGAGAATGAGGGAGAAACGGACACCAAATCTGCAGGAGCCTGGGGACGGTTCTGTGCAGGATACCAGGCACCCAGGAACTAGGGGAGCAGATGCAGGCGTACACCGACTCGACGTACTTCACCATAAAAAGCAGCATCTTCTAGGACAACCACCTATGCGCGAGAAGCCAAGCAGAGGTCCTCTCCCCAAGCAAGAGCGTAACTGTGGTGCAGGGGAGGAGCCTCGGAAGAGTCCGGGCAAGAGCTAAGCGCAGCCTGGCTGAGGTTCGCCTCCCTCCAGATGCAGCCACCTCCCAGAATTTCCCTGGTTTCTGTATGAAATTGAACTGAACCATTAACAGCACGTGATCACCCTCCAAAACTCCCTACAGACCTCGATTCTTTTGCACAAAACCAAAGGTGGTTTTGTTTCAACACCTGCCTAACCGGTCTCAACTCAGCATGAACAGTGCTCTGAAAGGAAGAGTGGGACCAAACCGGAGGCGCAGAACGATGCCAGCACGAGGCACACTGTTCGTTCACTCGAGCCCATACCCTCAGACGTCCCTGTGCTCTCTCGGGAAGAAGGGCCGCGTGAGAGGCTGGAGCTGAGACACGTGTGCGGTGGCTGCTCCAGGGGGAGGGGGAGGGAAAAAGAAAATCGCCTCCCATGGGCTCCCCCGACTCCTGCTAACAGCCCACAGGCAAAGCCCCCACGAGCTAATGTGTGTCCTGCCACAAGGTCGTGTGAGCTGATCAGTGCCAGGGGAGGTGGAGTAGGCTACATCTCAAACAGCATTAGGAGAAATGGAAATAAAGACCAGGCTCCAGGGGCAGGGTTCTGAGGATGACCCCCAAACGCTGGTCAGAGTGGACTCTGACATTTACAGAGGCGCCCGCGTCTGCTTTAGCCAAATCCCTTTTTACTTGGCGTGGCCAATGTGATATTTAAACGGAAATGTCACCCTCGTGACAAACCCTTCAGAATCCTGCTGTCCTCGGGTTGGCCCCTTCATGGTCTCTATCCAAAGTGAAAACTGTAGATACAAACAGAAAAAAAAGGAAAGTTGGGTTTGATGAACTCGGGATGAAGTCAGGCCAAGCCATTTAGTGAAACGTGAGCTTTGTAATGCTGAGAAATTAAAATCGTGTTTTAAAACTTCCGCCTAAAAACCCTGCGTTGTCTTTAGTTGAGACTCCCGCCTGCAATGATGAACCGTGGTCCATGCCGTGGAACAACTCAGAGGAGACACCAGCCGAACACCTGGCTTTGAACTGAGAACTGAGAACCCAGAACTACCTACTCTCAGAAGGAGACCAGCCCAGACTCTGAGTTGGCTTCATCCTGTTTTCGAATCATTGCTTTTCTTTAAAAGTCAGGGCGAGGAAGGAAGCACGGTTACTGAGTATTTGGCTTACATCACCCTCCACTTGTGGTTCGGGTTATCAGAATTGATTTTTATTTTTTTTGGCAAATGGACACTAAAAACCACGTTTTTTAAAGTGGATGAAAGTGCACCATAAAAAGAAATTCATATCTGTAGACATCAGCACATTTCAGTGAGTGTTGCAGCTAAATTTGAAAGAATGTGCACTTTTGAGATTTCTAACATAGACGTAAATTTGTGTTGAGGAATGTACACTGAACTCCGTTATTTCAAATCTCTCATGCAGGCCTTTTCCACCGAAAGGGGCATAGACACGTGAAAAAAAAAAAAACTAATTCATACCCCGACTTGCACGGAAGTCCCCTTCCCTTTGCCAATGAGTCTTTTTGCCCTCACGCCAGCTTCATTCATTAAGCAAGAAACAATTTTCACGGCCTCCACCATCTGTGCTTTGGTCTCCCCAGTGAGATGGCTATAACAGACCTAACTTAAAGAAAAATAAGGTCTGCATCCCATCTTTAGAGAAAGAAACCATCCAAGACCTACTTATGTCTGAAATGCCTTATTGGTTACAAAGGTTGCTCTTTTCTTTTTTTCAAAGATTTATGTATTTATTTATTTATTTTTGGCTGTGTTGGGTCTTAGTTGCCGCACGCAGACTTCTCTCCAGTTGTGGTGTGCGGGTTTTCTCTTCTCTAGTTGTGGCGTGCAGGCTCCAGGGTGCGTGGGCCCTGTAGTTGGTGGCACAGGGGCTCGCTAGTCGAGGCACGCGGGCTCAGTAGTTGTGGCTCACGGGCTTAGTTGCCCTGCGGCACGTGGGATCTTAGTTCACTGACCAGGGATCGAACCCACGTCTCCTGCATTGGAAGGTGGATTCTTTACCACGGGACCCCCAGGGAAGTCCCAAGTTTGCTCTTTAGCATAAAAGCTGGGCTCAGCTCAGAGATTTAAGCAGATACACCTTCTTGCTGCCGATCCCTTAGCTCTCTTGTAACTTGACAACAATGGTAACAATTAAAGGTATCAAGGAGCAGGCCCTTCAGAAGACCTGCCTGCAAATCTAAACCTATGACATGTGTCAGAGGTTCGCGTCTTGGATTATGCAGTAATCCTTAGTGTTGTGATTTTTTCGTTTGTTTGTTTTCTTATGGTACGCGGGCCTCTCACCGCTGTGGCCTCTCCCGTTGCGGAGCACAGGCTCCAGACGCGCAGGCTCAGCGGCCATGGCTCACGGGCCCAGCCGCTCCGCGGCATGTGGGATCTTCCAGACCGGGGCATGAACCCGCGTCCCCTGCATCGGCAGGCGGACGCTCAACCGCTGCGCCACCAGGGAAGCCCCTCAGTGTTGTTTTAAAGCCTAGTTTTAATAAATGTCCAAGAAGAGAAGAAATGCAAATATGTATTGATGTAGATGGCCCATCCTTTCACAGGAGCCATGGAATACGGATGGTAGCTACCACAAAACAATAGAGAGTGCATCCACAGTTACCTGGACACTTAGTATGCACTGGACAACTCACGGGGAAAATGTAGATTTTTGTTTTTCAACTGTCAAAGGAATAAATGAATCACAGGCCACAGACTCAGATGTGGAAGAAGTATCAAATCCCTTTATTTTCTTCCAAGTGGCTGAATTTCAACTGTGACTATTCCATGCTACAGTTCTCAGAGCTCCCCCATCCCTACCCAAACAGGTCTTTTCCTAGCACCAGGTGTTGGGAGAGTGCCCCATCCCCCAGTCCTTGCCCTGACTCCCCAGCATCTACGAGCTGTGAGTCACCAGACCACACTGGTTGCCATGGAGACACACATCCTCCCAGTCTCCCCATCCCTTCAGGCCCGGGGCTGCTGCTCCCCCTCCACACATGGAGGTTGGGGGATCGTGGTGAGGTTAGGAAGCACCTCACTCTGCCCCTTGGTGTGCTCGTCACCCCTCTGTGTCTGGGCCCTGCCAGGGAGCAGGGCGCTGGTTCCCCTGATTCTCAGAATGCCCTTCTGCTTCTGGTCCAAGGAAATAGTTTTATTCAAAGACTGTTTTGAATAGTCTTTTCAAAGGCTCTCTCACTTCGCTTCTCTCTCAGAGGTACTCCTCTCCCCAAAACTCTCCACCTCTGTGATTTTAAGCTTTGGCAAAACAAAGCTAAAAAGAGAAATGTCTGGCAGGCATCCGGCAACTCTCCACCCTGCCCTGAGCTCCCAGTTAGGAACTTGTGCCCTGTTTGAGAAATGAAAAGAGGGAAATAGAGAGGCAATGTCCAAATACATATTTACATATACAAAAATACACATATACATATATAAATACATACATACACATAGGGGCAGATAGAAAGATAGATACAGATACAGATCAGACCCACATTTTTAAATGTTACAAAGTTATACATCACTGCAGGAAGGGAGAAACTCACTGTGTCCTTTTCCAGCACCATAACCAGCAGCGTTCACATGCGTTCGGGCACTTTCTTAGCTGAGTCTCATAGCTCCATTGCTTAGCTAGATATTTCACGGCACACGCCGTCTACCTTCCCGACCCCTTGCTTTCTCTTCAGTGCAAGGAGAAGGATGGGCTGGTAGATCTTAGGGCACAGAAATCTAATGGCCACGAGCATCATGTGTGGTCCTGAGGCTGCACAGAATGTGCTGGCAGCCCCCGGAAGTGTCAGAGACCATGATGTTGAAGCAGGAACCCAAGGGGTCGTGACAGTGCCACATGAGATGGAATAAAAATGCCACATATGGCAGACAAATTGAAGAGCTAAGGGAAAGCAGTGCTTGATTTTGAAAGTATTTATCCAAATGGCTTATTAGATGTTAGATGTTACTTCTGTGTGTCAGCGTGTTATCCAGAAAGCATGGGGGCAGGATGAGAGGCCTCGGCTTAGAGCCAGTGACCAGCATTCTAGACCTGGCTTTTCCACACAGGAGCCTATGGGCCCTTGAGGAAGCACATTCCCTGATCTGACCGTAAATTTGCTTGTCTCTAAAAACAAAGGATTGGAGCAGTTGATCACCAGGCTCTTTTCGGCTTTGAAAGTCTTTGGTGCTAGTTTTTTCAAGTAGACAATATTTTTTAAAGCCTTCTTATGGTGATCAGGGCAACTGCTCACTATATAACTGCAGACCTGGATGGATTTTAACCTCCAGGCATGTCAGTCTGCCAGGACTGTACCTTCACTGTTCAACTCTATAAAACCCAGCAAACTTTATATGTATTTAAAGTTAGATAGCAGCCCAAGAGTGAGCAGGCAAAAGAAATGTGAGCAGCGTCTAAGGGGTTTTTTCATGTTGATTCTCACAGGCATGATAAATAGTTTTTGTGCCTGATTTTGTGATGAGAACAGTTTCTTTAAAACTCTAGCAGAGGGAGCTCATACAGAAAATGGAAATTTTTACCATAAAGAAAGTGCTCAAATATTCATAGATTTCTTTGGAGATCTAACAGGGTATGGAAAGCACCAGCCATTTTCAACTTGGCCAAGTACACTTATCTCCAATGCTCTCCTACAGACCCAGGCTGGACACATGCTGAGTAAAACAACATGGGCTTTGGATAGCGAGTCACCCAGCAGGGGCACCCGGAGCCACCTCAGGGTCAGAGCAGAAGACATGTGGACACATGTCTGGATTGTCCCACACATATGTGTACTGATGTGTGTTTGAATAGGCGTGTGCATGTGTGCGTAGAAATATATCAAAACACATAGAGGAGGATGTGATAGCCAGTTTTTTTTTTTTTTAACGGTACGCGGGCTTCTCACTGCTGTGGCCTCTCCCGTTGCGGAGCACAGGCTCCGGACGCGCAGGCTCAGAGGCCATGGCTCACGGGCCCAGCCGCTGCGCGGCACGTGGGATCCTCCCGGGCCGGGGCACGAACCCGCGTCCCCCGCATCGGCAGGCGGACTCTCAACCACTGCGCCACCAGGGAAGCCCGTGATAGCCAGTTTTGAAAGCTGTGTTCTCATGTGCTGCTTGGAAGTTAGTTTCTTTTTTATCATTTTGAAACAGTGGTTGGACAAACATTTTCTGTAAAGGGCCAGGTAGTAAATATTTTAGGCTTGTGAGCCATGATATGTCTGTTGCAGCTACTCAACTGACAATTGCAGGGTGAAAACAGCCATAGACGGTATACAAACAACAAGCACATTTCTGTTCTGATAAAACTTTATGGACGCTGAAATCTGAATTTCTTATCATTTACATATGTTACAAAATATTGTGGTCTTTTGATTTTTTTTTCAGCCATTTAAAAATGCAAACCCTATTCCCAGCTTGGGAGTCATACACAAACAGCTAGATTTGACCAAGGGCCATAGTTTGCCTGTATATAATTTCGCATGCCATTTCCCATAGGGAAAACAAATGATCGTGGTTATTGTTTGGGTTACCAGCTCAACCTGCAAAGGTCAATTCAATCCATGAAGAACCCAAAATATGGCATATATAATAACTAACATTTTTGGATGTTTATGCTTGGCTCTGTGCAAAGCTCTTTATATTAATTTCTTCCCTTAATTCTCAGTACAATCCTGTGGGGAAACAGGTTTAGAGAGTTTAAGTGACTTGCCTATCTGAGCTAAGAAGATGCAGAGCTGGGATTTGAACCAAGGTCTTGGGATCTCAGAGCTGTGATATTCACAGCAAAGCTACATAACCTGATCATAAAGCAGGGGGACGATGCCTGTAGTAGGATGATGCCTGGTGGCTAGTGAGCCGTTGGTGCATGTCAGCTGTCACCATTGTCATCGTTATCACTAATTGTACTCCTCAGTACAATTAGTGTACCATTTCCTCAGTCAGAATTCCAACCTGGAATGCCCCCAACATTTTCCCCTCTCTGGATTTCAATACCCCAGCAGTGCCATTTTGCAAGAAAGGATGGAAATTCTCCTGAGTAGGTAAGATTGATTCTTTAACTATCCACACCTTTCCTCTGCCTAAGAGCAGACAAGCCAGTCCTTTCCCAGCTGCTTCAGTTGAGAGAACAAAGGGTAAAGGAAGACTCCCTTTGCAGCAGAGATGGGGAAGCATATACGGAACTCCTTGCAATCCATTCCAACATATGTTGGAGAGTCATCGATCAAGGAATCGAGGCCTTATGTATAGACATGTGTTACAGCCATGCACCAGGTCCATTGGATGCTGGAAATAAAACATTTCATCATCACCACCGTCAGTAGTATTTTAGTACTCATGCGAGCTACAGCGTTTGCTGAGAACAAAGAACCCTCATGGTTAGCCACAGATAAAACTGACAAATTGAAATAGACAAAGATGTAAATGAATAATTTTTGTCCCTTTTCCATTGTTATGTCCCTGATCTTGGCTCCAGTCTTTTACCAGTTTCATAGTGAGCCTTATTTTTACATGTATCCCTCATTCCCTCTTTCATTCTGGGTACCAAAACCTCACTCCCTTGGAGCTATTGTCAGTCACTGGAAAACCACTTTCTAGAAAGGTGTGGGAAAGCTGATTAGATTTAAGGTGTTCTCCTCTCTCCACCAAATTGTATAGATCTTGAAAGAGGTCACCTGTCAACCAGAAGTGATTTGCTCTCTGTGTAATTTGGGGCAACATGGCAGGCTGCCAGGGGAGATATTGTAGGGCAAAGTTCTTGCTAACACCTTTCTGATAATTTCATCAAATTCACCTATGACTAAGTCTAATCCTCCTCTTCTATGTGGTTAATAGAGTTATGAAGTCTTATGCTCGTGGACCAAGACCTATTATTGCATGAGAAACCAAAATGTAATGGATTAAAACAATTTATTATTATGTCTCTTGATTCTGTGGGTTGACCAAGCTCAACTGGGTGGTCTTCCATTGGGGTCTTTCATGAAGTTGCAGTCAGATGGTGGCTGGGTTTAGAGTCATCTAAAGACTTCTTCACTCACTTGCCTGGAGCCTGGGCTGGACCAGAGTCTCTCTGTCTCTCTCTGTGCATCCTCTCCATGTGCTTAGCCTGGGCTTCCTCACAGTATGGTTACTTTAGGTTAGACTACTTACACGGCAGCTTAGGGCTCCAAGAGCAGATGTCCCAAGAGACATGAGGTGGAAGCTGCCAGTCTCTTAGCACACGAGCCTAGAAACTGGTACAGCATTATTTTCACCATATTCTCTTGTTCAAGCAGTCATGAAGCCCACCCAGATTTGAGAGGAAGGGACATAGACCCCACTTTTGATGGAAGGAGTATCAAAGAAACTACCCTCTTTAATCCACCATAGATTAGATAAGAACTCAAGAGTCATCTTATCCAACCCCCTTTAGAAGTGCTAGCTAACCTGTTTTAGCAGCTGGCAGAGTCCAACCTGTTCCTGAAACACCTCCAATAAAAGAGAACTCATTGGTTTTCTGGAGCAGCCCATTCCAACTTGGGAAAGCTTTGTCTCTTGGAAAATTCCTTTCACATTTAGTGGCGATCTGCCCCACTCTAATTCTGCTCCTTTATTCAAGTTCTAGTCCTTGAAACTACAAAGAACACTCCTCTTACCTTTCCACGTGACAGTCTCTCTCATATCTGAACACAGCTCTCCTCACTCTGCTGAGCCTTTTCTCCAAGCTACACATCCCCAGTTTCTTCATCCATCTCTCAGTGACGTATTTTATCATTCCTCCCCTACTGTCACTTCTCTGCTCTGAATCGGCTCCATTTTCCTCATGTCCCTTTCACAGGTTTGTGCCAAGTACAAAACAGGAAACATCAGTCAGAGGAAGTCAGACCCCTTCCCTCCCCACCTGGGTTACCACTCATCTATTAATGCACTTGTAACAAGGATAATTTTTTTTAATATTTTATTTATTTATTTTCGTTGCATCGGGTCTCAGTTAGAGTACACAGGATCTTCCTTGAGGCACGCAGGATCTTTTCGTTGTGGCGCGTGGGTTCTTCGTTGTGGCACTCGGGCTTCTCTAGTTGTGGCGTGCCAGTTTTCTCTTCTCTAGTTGTGGTGCGCGGGCTCCAGGGGCATGGGCTCTGTTGTTTGCAGCACGCAGGATCTCTCATTGAGGCGCGCAAGCTCAGTAGTTGCGGCACGCGGGCTTCGTTGCCCCACGGCATGTGGGATCTTAGTTCCCGGACCAGGGATCCAACCCATATCCCCTGCATTGGAAGCTGGATTCTTTACCACTGGACCCACAGAGAAGTCCCAATATTTTTTGAAATATATCAAGCTGCTTTCCTTTCTCATGCTTCCTTGAACGTTATCATTTCTCTATTCAAGGGAAGCATCCAACACCTCCGGGGGAGATTAGAATTGCTGTAACAGGAAAGAAAAAAAAAGAGACACGGGTCAACTTCTGATTCCCAGCTTGGGAGTTTTTAGTCCACAGATGTGTTAGGAAAAACACAGGTCTTCCCTACTGTATGTCTCCTTTACTACTCACACCAAACACTTCACTTGTGACACCTCTAGTCACCAAATGTTTGTGGGCTCCCAACAACAAGCAATTCTGCAACACCAGCTGGCAGTCCTAAAACTTACCTGATTCTGACACTATCTACCTGGAAATCCCACAGGTTAAGGGCTCAGTCCCACCAGACTGCCCCCCCAACCCAGATGACAATTTCAAGCAGGTCCCCAGGTTAATCCCAACATCCATCCGTCTTGGCTGAAAATCAGAGCTTCCCATGACCTCTCCCTTTTTTTGATTCAATTATTTGCTAGAACAGCTTACAGAATTCAGGGAAAACCCTTACTTAACGTTTGCCAGTTTATTAAAGGATACAGATGAAGAGCAAAATGAAGAAATACATAGAGTGAGGTCTGGGAGGGTCCTGAGAAGAGGAGCGTCTGTCCCCATGGAATAGGGTTACATCACCCTCCTGGTACACAGATGTGTTCACCTATCTGGAAGCTCTCCAAACCCTGTACTTGGGGATCACATGGAGGCTTCCTCGTGTAGGCATGATCAGTTAACTCTATTTCCAACCCCTTTTCCTCTCTCTAGAGAAATGGAGGTGGGGCTGAAAATCCCAAGCTTCTAATCATGGCTTGGTCTTTCTAGTGACCAGCCTCCATTCTGGGGCCACCCAGAGTCTCCTCATTAGAACAAAAGATGCTTCTAGTAGTCTTATCACTTAGGAGTTTACAAGGGTTTGAGGAGCCCTGTGTCAGTGACCAGGGACAATGACCAAATACATATTTCTTATTATAAATCACAATACCCCAACAGGCTAACATTATTTCGAGATAATGTTTCCAAAATATAGGCTTTATGATAGAGAAGAGTGTCTCCTAAATTCCAGAAACCCAAGTGTGTCGGATTCAGAGCATGAGATGTACCAAAGCTGGTGTAGAAAGGACAGGACGGAGGAAGTGAGGGAGGGGCTGTTCCCTGCAGATAGGACGAGAAAGCCTGCCCTTGATGGAGGAGGGGGAAAGGGAAAGGAGAAGAGGTAGACGCGTGTCCTGGTGTTGGAAACAGCACAGGAGGGTGGGGGAACCCAGGGCTCATTGCTGTCCTGTGCTCAAGCACAATCAGGGCACTTCAGAGTGTTAGAGACACTCTGTCCTACGTGGTAGTACTTGGGCAGCAGGTTAGAAATGACCTAGGAAGGTATGTAGGTGAGTGGACCAGGGGCTGTCTTCTGGAGCCACGTGCTGTCATGAAAAAAGAAAAAAAAGAAAAAGCCACCCAGACCATCCAAGAGAACTAGTGGGATTAAAATGGAGCAAACAGGAGGTGGGGCCCCTTGGCCCAATCCTAGGACAGCGACCACAGACTTAAGCAGTCGGTGACAGCACAGCACCCAGAAAACCCAGATGGCACCAACTTCATCTCTGCAGTTCCCAACACTGGAACCCTAGGGGCCAGGTGAAGCCACAGGTCCTGCGAGGAAACCAGCAAAGACACAGAAGATAGCAAGCAAACCAATTTCCCCCAGGGCCCAGAACTTCCCAGAAAGAGGAAGCAGGAACAGGAGGAATGATGGAAAACCTCTTACCAACGCTTACCCAAAGCAGACTGAGTTAACCCCGGAAGGCCTGCTCTAATCCCAAAGAGACTGAGCCACCTCCAACAGGGAGGATGCAGGTTTTATCCATTGCTGCCATCGGTGGAATGCAGGCCTCCTGAGCAAAATAAGGGCATTTAAAGGAAGCTCCTTTTTTTTTTTTTTTTGCACAAATGAGTTTCAGAGTACAAACTTCCCGCCCCCTACAGAGCCCAAGATCCATTCTTTTGCAGCCAACTGCTCAACATGTCGCTTACAGAAACTTCTTAGGAGCGGATCCAAGCAAATCTATCTTGAGCTGAGCTTCTCCCAAGCTGTCAAAGACAGAAACAGTTGTAGAATTTCCCTCCTAGATACTGGAGATCCCGTGAGATCGCCCCATTGAACTTAAATGCACCTTAATGCTTGGGGACCACCCGATTCTCAGACCCCACAGATAACGACACAAGCGCTGATAGGCCCCCGAAGTTCAGGCGCTCTCTGTAATCACGATCACTCTTGTGAGGCCAGCGCTTTAATCTGGGAAAGGCTTCCGGAGGCCCAGGCGCTGGGAAGGCTCTTCTGGGTGGAGTGGGGGATGGGAGGAAGGTGGTGGGAGGAAATTCGAGGGGGTGACGTGGGGTTCTGCAGAGGAAGGCTTCACAGATAGGGTTTGTGCCCAACTCCATAAAACTTTGATTAATTTATTCTTCCCAAGCCTCTCGGTTTTCCTTATCTGTGAAAGATTGTATCATCATCATTATCATTCAAACTGCCTGACTTGTTCAGTAGAACAAGGGACGCTTTGAAACTAGTAAAGACAAAAAGATTTCTAAGGGGTTTTACTATTTGCAAGACGTTTTCACATACATTTTCTTCTCAAAGTATTTTAGGCAGTGATTTCCAAACTGTGTTCCCTGGAGCCCCGAGGGTCCCTGGAGCCTCGCCTTGGGAGAGGGGAATGAGGTAGGGAAGGTCCTGGGGGCACCGGATTCCCACCTCCCATCACCATTTCAACCAGAGCAGAGGAACAACTTCTGTTGGTTTCACATATCCTTCCCGATTCCTGAAAGGACAAGATTCCCTGGCTTAAAAGAACAGATTCCCTGGCTTTAAAAAAATAATAAAAAGTTGGAAACTCACTGATTTCAAGAAAGTGGTACAAGGAAGATGGTGCTGAGCTGATTATGAGCATGGGAGCCCCCATCTCTCTTAAAATAGCTCGCCACTTTCTTCGCTTCTAATTTCCACCCTGCCGGCTGACCCCCTGAGTCACTCCTCAGCTACCAGAACCAGTGTCCCGTCCCCCTCCAGCCCTCCAAATCCGAAGGCCCAGGGTCCTCAACCCAGTTCACCAAAACCACAGACCTACCTTCACTCCTGGTGCCTAAGTTCTGGCATGACTCAGACAGGCTTTGGAAAGAGGATAAAATTCACAGTCCAGGGACATTCTAAAGACCTGTGCCTTATTTCCAAAGGGCAACGATTGTCATTATGCTTAAGTGAACGGCTTTCCCAGTCGAAAACATGTATTTTTTAAAAGCTTAATTTTTCTCCTTTCTCCAAAATGAGACTCAAGTATTAACTGTGGGCTGGCACCTTGAGAACACTTCCTTTTTTATACTTCATAGAATCCTTAATAATACAAAAAATGCCCAGAGCATTTCACACTGAGTTATGAAGTCATTAACATTTCTGGGATAAACACAATACCCCAGGACAAGTTATTAGACATAGAAGAGTGGGGGGGGGGGGAGGGGGGAATTAGATACATTGAAAAGACCTTGTGTCTAGCGACTACAGGCAGAAAAATTCACCTGTTCCTAGTTCAAGGCAGCAGACTGCCCCCCACTCCCTATGGGCAGACTGGGTGGCCTTTTCCCAGCCAACCGACTCAGAATATTGGATATTGGTAAAATTTTAAAGAATCAGCATCTCGATGTCCTAAGGCCAGCGATCTTTCCAAACTCACGTCTCTGCATCCTGTCTCAAGGTTCCAGGTATTTATGATTGTGTCGGCAATACGGTGGCTGTTCCCTCACACCACCGTCTATTCAGACCCATAACGGATTTTATCTAGCTGTGCTTCTTGCTTTTAAATTAGGAGGGGAATCCATCATACATGGTCTCTACTTTCCACCCCACAGCCCCTGTTTCCACCTGTGTCCTTCACGATTATACTCAGGTTTCACCAGCTTTCACGGAGATTTCTAGAAGGCTAGGACTCATACTTTCTCTCCTTTTGATAAACAGTGCTGGTATATTTTACCAGGAATCTTCTTTGGGGGACTTCCACATGCTGTATTTGATTATTCTCTAATTCTGCTCACACACAGAATTATGGTTATGAAAGAAGCCCAGTGGGGGGATTGTCTTTCAGACTTGCAATGAAGCATCCTTGCCTCTGGCTGCAAACCCAGCCAACAAAGATAAACTGTCATGGAGTTTATAGATGGTCCCAAAAGTCTGTTTCATTATGGGTTTCCCTTAGCCTGAACTGTGCTGGGGTAGAGGTGTCCTTCCCGAGAGCCTTTCCCTTACTGCTCCAGGAAACCCTTTTCAAAAGGACAAGATCGAGAAGGCAAGGAAAACCCCACTCTTCCATCCTGTATTTATTGCAGATATCACTAATTCGTACAGTACCCTTTCCCTCTGAGCCTAGACTCAGCTTCTCAACAAAATATTTCCAATGGCTGTTGATATATGATTAAAGATAGACAGTCCATTTCCAGTGCAGTCCCTGGAAAGCAATCCAACTCCAAGTGTGTATAACTCTTGAAAAGTCAATTAAAACTGTATCAATGTCCAAATACTCAGGTTTCCAATTCCAGCCACTTATGACACCCTCTATATCCCATACCCTCTTTCCCAGGATGAGCAGCCAGTAATAAGTCCTCTAGCCCATGGAATCTTCAGCAAGTACCTAAACAATTCAAAGTGTCTGATTCTCTGATTCTCTTCACCACTACATTTGAAACGTACTTATGGAGGAGGCCATGTCCCACATGCCCCTTTGAGCCATCACTGACTTCACCTTCTCCAACCCCACTGACCCCCACCTCCGTTTCACACCAGTCACATCCTGAATCCCTCATCTGTACACTACCCTACTCTTCAAACTAGATCTTGAGTCTGGGGCTCCCCTCTTCTGACTCCAGCCCCCTTCTCCTTCATTCAGTGAATGGACTCTTTGTCCCCTCTGGGACTTCTCATTGCTTAACTGGTCATTTGGTCTATGCAGAGTTCAGGAATCAGCCAGCTTGTCTGAACTCCAGAGACACCCTCTTCAATATCAGTCTCACCAGCATCCCAGGCTCTGTCAACCCCTTGGTCATTTACTGTGACAATCTCCAGCCCTGAGTCACCCCTACAGTTCCATCTTGCCTCTGTAGAAATAATGATACTGAACAGACCTGCAAAACATTACCAATGGGCTGGTATCCTGTGTTGGTTTCATGCACTGGGAAACCATGATATCAATTCCATCATGTCCTCATAGTGAAAGAAGTATCCCAGACCACTGCTTGAACACTATGGAGAAACTTGGCACTCTTCTCTGTTCCACATCTCTGAGACCCCTCACCCTGAATGTTCACGCTCCCCAATTTGTCTCTCACAACATTGAGAGTGATCGTCTGTGGCTTCCAGATCTCAGCCATCAACCGAAACCAAGGGTAACCTGCTTTCCCATTGTGGGACCAAACCAGGAGCCCAGATCTCCAAGACAACTTGATGGAAATAAAATGACCTATAAATCTTTATTAAATTGAATGACCAAAGCTCTCTGGACCCGTCAAAACAATCTCTTAATTAACTTGAACTAGAACTGGAGCAGGCCAGAGAAGGAGTCAGTTGTACAGGGCCTCTCCAGTTGGCTTGAGTGACGTGCAGACTAGAGCATGACTTTCAACCTCATCTCAACATGGGTCACAAATAGTTTGTTATTAATAATGACCTAAGGTCCAATGCTGAGTCATAGTTCCTTTTTCTCTTTCTGTTTTAAAACGTTTGAAGTTGATTTGAGGTTATCCATAGATAATGTCCTTGTACTCTTCTCAAGCACCTATATTTTTGTGATTGAGAAGAAAAGGGGTACACCTGTGCAAGAGGGTTGCTCATGTAAATGTCCTTCATAACATGTGTCTAGGTAGAGTAGATGAGGTCCTGAAGGCCCCAGTACTATTTTGGTCTTTTAGAGGCTGAGTAGAGACAAATAGCTACCAGATGTGTATGCCTTAGAGCCAGGCTCCGTTGGAGGCACAGATGGTAACTTGACGTTGTGACAGGCAGGTTGGGGAGTGTGAAAGCCCAGGTCTGAGTGTGTCAGGAATGTGAAACAGAGAAGAGCACCAATAGTTTCTCCATGGGAAAGTGAAGTTGGACATCTGGTTTCCCTCTACCTGGAAGCTGTCCCTTCCAGCCTCTAGCATCTCCCAGGTACAATAGATAGCCTCTAGATCATGAACTCTAACAAAGAGAGAACAAAAGGTGTAGAACAAAGACCACACCTGCTTTGCTCTCTGTCATCTCCCCAACACTAGCACGGTGTCAATAGAAGGTGTTCAATACATATTAGTTGAATGAATGAACATTTTTCTTATGCTGGTGGCTGGATGTTTACAGACTGTAGACAGTAACGTTCCACAGAGCCTAATTTTTTTTTAATTTTTATTGGAGTATAGTTGATTTACAGTCAGTGCTGTTTTAGTTTCAGGTGTACAGCAAAGCGCATCAGTTATCTATCTATCTATCTATCTATCTATCTATCTATCTATCTATATCCACTCTTTTTCAGATTCTTTTCCCATATAGACCATTACAGAGTATTGAGTAGAGTTCCCTGTGCTATACAGTAGGTCTTTATTAGTAATCTCTTTTATATATAGTAGTGTATATATGTCAGTCCCAATCGCCCGATTTATCCCTCCCCCACGACCCCCTGGTAACCATAAGTTTGTTTTCTACATCTGTGACTCTATTTCTGTACTGTATGTAAGTTCCTTTGTACCCTTTTTTTAGATTCCACATAGAAGTGATATCATCTATTTGTTTTTCTGCATCTGACTTACTTTACTGAGTATGACAATCTCAAAGTCCATCCATGTTGCTGCAAATGGCATCATTTCATTCTTTTTTATGCCACAGAGCCTAAATTTTTGAGGAAGCTCCCAAATTAAGATCTTTCTAATCCTTTCCCACCATCAGGAAACCAAAGTTCCTTAGGACCCCACTGAACTAATGTAGATCATTACTATCCAATAGAACTTTCTACCGTCATGGAAGCGTTCTGTATCTGCTCTGTCCAACATAGTAGCCATTAACCTGTGGCTCTCGAGCCCTTAGCGTGGTTGAGGAAGTGAATGTTTAATTTTATTTCATTTATTTAATACAAATTTAAATCTAAATATGTAGCTACCTGTCGCTAGCGCAGATCTTGTCTGATGGGTACTAACCAGCAGTTGTCCAACCTATCAAGGAGTTTGGATTCCAGTGAGTCCTGCCACTCATTTTCAGTAGCCCTAACATAGACATTGGACCTTTTTAAGGCTCAGTTCCTACGGCTCCTGGAGTGAGGATGATTATAATTCCTGTCCCCTCTACCTCACCAGGCTGGTGGGAAGACCCAGTAAGACAATGCTGAAAACGTTTTGGAAACTCCAAAGAGCTGTTCAGATGTTAGCTGTCATCTTCCCCATTTCTCCAGTTGTCCAGTTCACATTTTCACCTTAGTGTCCTGACAACACAAGGCTTCACTCAAGGGTGCAATGCAGGGAAGGGGGATGTCTAGCCCCCTAGTAATCTGGTAGAAGCCATGCCCTCGTGTTCAAGCCTTTTTGATGGAAAGGAATGAAAACTCATGTGAATCAGCACAAGTAAGAAGCGAATGTTCTAAAACAGAAACAGATATCCAGGCAATCCAAGGGCAAGAATTTCTGAGTGGGACAGAGGTGGCCTCAAGGTCCAGCTGGATCATGTAGAACCCTCTGCTAAGAGGCTCACTTATTAGTGACTGGCTGAGGACCTGAGGCATCTGTTTTTTTAGATCTTACTTCACATTCACCACGATAAAGATATGCATTCAAGGAAAACAATAAAAAATTATAACTTTCTATCTCAGCTCAACTGTCTAATTATTTAGTATATTAGGCAAATTACCTTTTTTGTATGCTTTTTTTCAGTTTATTTTTCTGGAAACGGGTGTGATACTTTATGGAAAGGATATCACAATAGAGGAAGAAAATATCACAATAGAGGAAGAAAATGTTAGGTTCAGGGGCCCTTGTGCTCCAAGCCCCAGGGGTTATAAGGGTGCAAGGAAGAAAAGTTCTCATTTTACAAAAATATTTCTCCATAAACTGATCACTTAGAGAATTATCCCCCCTTCTTGCTTAGCACACTAAAACTAAGAGAAATATTTTGCTACTTTAACAAGCAAAGGACTATACCGGTGCATATGGATTGAAAACCAACCTGGCTTAACATTAGCATTAAGTTCCCCTACCACACCCCAAAAAATGAAACAACAATTTCTCACTATCAGTCTCTCGCTAAGTAGAATTGCAAATATTCAACTGATCTATGATTTTATGATGTCAATAAAAGTGACGTAGAAGGATTGCACGAATCACACTGCAGGCGAGTCACTGACAAAGATATAGCAGAACTAGGCCAGTCATAATTGGAGAAGATGATGCTAAGAAAAATGCTTCAGAACAGGAGATCGCTAGCTGAGATATCCTGCATTAGATCCCGGAACAATACAAGGACATCTGTGGGAAAACTGGTGAAATCTGAATAAAGCTTATTGTTTCGTTAATAGTAATGTACTGGCAGTAATTTGTTAGTTCTGACAAATGCACTATGATTCTATAAGATATTCGCTTTGGGGGAGACTGGGTGAAGGGTATATGAGGACTCTCTGTATTATCTTTGCAAATTTTCTGTAAATATAAAGTCATTCCAAAACAAAGAGAATGACTGATATCAAAGGATTAAGAGAGGTCCTTGGCCATGGTTAATAAGGCCCCTAGATATTTTTGCAAAATTGGCTTTCTTTATGATACTGCTATGAATGTCAAATGTGAAGGACGAGAGTATTCTAGTTGGTGGGAAAAAAATACCAGAATTTTCCTTTAATCCTTACTTGATTCATTTTCTGTTGATTCTAAGAATTAGTGCCTAGTTGCAATTATAACCTAAATTGTGTTAAATGCAAGATAAATTAACTTTCATCATTTTTAGTTTCATTTTTCAAGATGAAGTCCCGATCCCAATAATACAGTCACCCCCCCTGCTTATTTTGAACCACCCCCTACATTAAGTGAAAGCATTTTAAGTCACCTTTCTATGGTCCCAATTATATGTGGGTAAGTGGACTCCCCCTACCTCCAGGGCGTGTAAACTCCCTCTCTACCCTCAGCATTCTAAGTAGGATTCTCTGCAGTGCTGGGGGGAGAGGGGAAATGTGAGAAGCCCAGAGAAAACTAAATTGCTTTGCATAATAAAGGGACTGACAGGCCCTGGAAGTGTTGCTGAGTGAAATATGATGTCACTTCACCTCATCGTCCACAAGAGACCTTCAGTAAAATCTACGTTTTGCATCAGTGCTTTGGAGTAGGAGTTTGTTTTGCTTTGGGTTTTTAATGAGACATATGTTGACACTGGCCTTAAAGATGAATGCCAGATGGTCCAGTTACATGCTGGATACCCCATGAATCACCCCTGCTTTGAGAAGTGCTCACCTCCTACTTTTATTTCTGAGACGAGCCTACATCAGCTAAATGAGGCAGACGGGATCACCCCGTTTTGTGGAGGACAAACTGAGGCTCACGGGGTTATTCAGGCTGCCAGGAAGAGTTTGCAGTCTGGGCGATGGGACCATAGTGAACTAGAAGAGATATGCCGCATCCAAAGGGGGTAGAGCCACACACAAAATGTGGCCAGTGCAGCCAGGACTCCGCACTGTCACGTGAAACTGCCCCGTGGCTCTTCTTTGACTCTTTTAAACACAGAACAGGGTTATCAAGTAAGTCAGGCCTGTAGTCAGTATACTTCCGTGGGCAGCCTCTTTGTAACCTCTAGATTGGGAAAATATTAAAAGTTGGGTTAAGTAGTAGGTTCCTGCTGCTTTGGAAAGTAAATTTACTTTGTCCTGATGTAAGTCTTAATACCTTTTCCTCTATGTATTAGCAAATTCTGGATCACAGTGTACTTATAATACATAAAAGCATGCATATCTATATCTAAAAAGAGAGGTTCTAGCCCCTGCTTATGCTTTTTCAGTCCTCTCCTCTTTCCACTCTTCAAAGCCCTGTTAATAATCAGATAATAAGGAGAGGAGCTTAAGGTCCACATCAGACGCAAATTCTTTGCTAGAAGCTGCGCTACTTCTAAGGAGTAGGCAACAGACCCAGGCACAGTGTTTACCCACCTACTCAAGTGTATAAGCCAATTATCTTTTCACAGGAGGTATTCAAATGTAGCGCTCCCAAGATCCAGCTGTTTTCAATAGTTCTGGACTTGTCTGTCAACAGATACCAAGTTAAGGTTAACCATTTATCTTATGCTTCTGCTTCCCCCAAGGACAAATGAAATAGCTACAAATTAACCAGCTTTTCCAGATGGCAATGGCACAGCCAAAACACCTGACATAATTAATTTAGAGGCTAGAGAGATGAGAAAGAACTGATTTCTGCATCAGTGATTTGTGGATAGACAGTAAATTCTTTCCTGGGACACATAAATGTATGTTTTCCCCATTTTCATTCAGAAAAACATTGAGGTTGAGGCAGGTTCAGTTTCATACGGTGAAGGTGAATCCCCCAATTGCATTTTCCAGAGAGGCTGTATGGAAAGGCACCCGGGGCCAGGGCACCAGTCCAGAATTTACTGATGAACCAGGGAACCTTGAGTAAATCACCCACGACTTTGTGCTTCCTCTTAAACTGCCCAGGTGTTTGCAGAATAAAGGAGATTTGCTCTGGGGAGGGCTCTGTGCATTCCAGAGGACGTGGTGTCCGTCTGGGGCAAAGCTAGTTCCTATCTGGCTAAAACCTTGCTACTCTTACAAGTGTTGCTGTCTGTTTCTGGCCCCTGAGTTATGGGTTCTAAACTCTCTTGATCCTCGATTTTCAACTCCATGAGAAAAAGACATTTGTTTTCCTTTCCTGAGGCTGAAAGGTTAGATAACTGTTCAGACTCATCTTTAATGGTGGCCTTCCCTGTCACATTGAGATGTTTCATCTGATAATCGAGAGCATCCAGTGAAAACTTCCGGTTATTTGCCTCGACAGCCCAGGAATCAGACTTCAAGGCAGAGGCCTGCTGAGGCGGTCGCCAGCCTCTCTGATTCATCATAAGGTGTTTCCTCCCAAATGCAGGGCTTGACAAATCACCCAGGCCTGCGTGAATTTATTCGGGAAAGCAGCGGCTCCCTGGTCTGTGTTTAGAGGCTTGTTTTACTCACACAAGACCTGTGAATACAGCAATACAAATACCAGGTGCACCAAAAAAGAACAAAGTAACAACAACTCTAAATATCCATGTATATAGTGCGTATTTTAAGCACCCAGAAAAATCTAACATAAATGCAGCTATTTTTCTGTACCTCCTGCCCAATGTTGGTGTTGACTCACCCCGGGCAGGTAGGGGAGCGGCAAACTGAAACGACGCTTGAGGTCACAGAGTCACCACCACTGCACAACTCCAGTGGGCGCTGTCCACACCGTCTGGAGTTGCGCACGGCTTTTCTGCCCAAACATAAGTGGCAGCCCTGTTAGTGGGTATAGAAAAAAATGGAAGAATCAGGAAAGAAGACTAGTACTGGGGGCGGGGAGAGGATACCTACTTTCAAGGTGTCTCCAGTGTGGCTTGCTGGTCAGCAGCGTGATGGCGAGCACGGGCTCAGAACTAGCTGGGGGACTCCTTCTCCTTTCTAAGCCTCAGTTTCTCATTTTTAATCAGGCTATTGGGTCTGTGTCATATGTACTTTAAACATGCTTTATCACAGGGACTTCCCTGGTGGTCCAGCGGTTGAGACTCCACGCTTCCACTGCAGGGGGCACGGGTTTGATCCCTGGTCGGGGAACTAAGATCCCGCATGCCACGCGGTGTGGTCAAAAGGTAAAAAAAAAAAAAAAAAAATCCTTTATCACAAACTGTGATTTGACGTGTATGGAATTTAACCGTAACCTCCATCCTAGGGGCCGCTAGGTAGTACTTGGGATGCTTTGATCGTGAATACACACTCTGGGGGTGTTGTATGAGTCCTTCAAAGTCTACACCAGAGGGTTTATTCATCAGCACAAAGGATGTTGAAAATAAAATTGTTTGGTCAGTAAAACGAAGGCATGTGGCTGGCCAGAGAGAAGGAAGAGGCCTGCCATTCTTGAATTAATAAGATGTAAGAATTTGGCCTGACGGGTGACTGATCCGTTTCTGCAGAGCGGCCCCAGTACCCAAGGCGTCATTGGTCCTCTGGCCCTGCTCTCAGGGAAGCTTGCCCTTGACCTGTGAGCTGTGAAATGGGCTGGTCCTGGAGTGAGCGAATCCTGCCAGAGAGCTGGAGGACAGAGGGTGGCCGTGTCTTCCTCCTGTGTGTTCTGTGGCTCACTGCTACCCTTAGAAAATTATATCAGCTCATTAAAGGGTGGCCTCCTTCACAGGGGGCCACTCTTTTCATTTTGCTACAGAAATGGCTTCATAATTGCTAAACTGATTCAGGGGCAAACGAATCACAAGATTATAGGTCTTGTGCAACAGTCATTTCCATCTTAATGTAAGCACCACCCGTTTTTGCAGCATCAGGTCATTGGAGGCTGCCGTACTATGAGTGTTTCGTACATTAGAAATACGAACATGGAAAGTTACATATATTAGAGCTGCTTGTGTGAGCAAATAAACCAAACGAGGAATCATAATTATTAGATGACCAATTAAACGAAAGGACTACCAGGCATTGTTAGTAAGACAATTAATTGTAGCTTTCTACCCATATTTGTACACTTTGTTGCCTATTAAGATAATGAATTGATTCTCTAAGATTGGGTCTAAAAGCATGTTTAATCAGACTCCGCTAGGCAAAGGATCGTTATTTTTATGACTTCATGAAATGCATATTTTCACCAGCCAATTTCAAAACAGCTCTTTCAAAGGTTAGAAGGGAGCTCTTATCCTTTCAGATAGCACCAATGGAAATCAGAAGTTTAAAGAAAAACCTCATTATAAGGAGAATACTTTTGGAAAACTAACACCGAAATCTTCCTTTGATTTGGAAAATGCTTTGCGTGGAGATTTCTGAATAGAGTTGGGGGATTATTTTCTTTTCGTCTAGATTTTCTCAGAGTATCTCACATCTCGACAGCTACAGTGTAGATAAACCACTTTGAGGTTTGCAGGTTTTCTGAGTTTGTTTTTGTTTTTTGATTTGTAGGCCTCCTCTTAAAGAGACTTCTCACAAATGCAAAAAGGGGATGAAGCCGGTTCCCTTTCATCCCAAGTGACTAAGAATATGAGTGGGTAGAATCCAAATGTATAAAAATCATAAAGCTCTGCAAAGCAACAATTTAGGCTTCTTCATGAAATTCAAAAATACTAGTGTTTCCCTTCTTGCCTGGAAACATAAAAGAGACAGTTTTAGGATAAATTAAAGGAGGCCCAATTTTAAACGGCTTTCCTTTAGGCAAGAAGTAGTACGGGCTAAAAATGCAACCAGCTTCAGGAAGAGTTTAGATGAATCCCTGGGAATCATATCTATGTCCAGTGATTGCGGAGGAACTAAAGATGCTCAGAGGACATTCCTTGCCCTTTGATGCCCAATCCAGCCTCCCTGGGCACCCAGGCTGTTCGAAGTGCCCTCCTCTGTTCTCCCAGAGTGCGCATCCATCTCTATCTGTCTCCCATGCTCGATACATGCAGGGACAGTGTCTTACTGAACATTGAGTCCACAAAGCCTACCAAAGGCTCTGATATGATGAATACCAGATCAGAACGTTGATACCAGACATTTCCCCCCCCACAAAATGCCCCAAGATATTTCTTATGATCTCTTGATTTCTTTTCCAAGTTGCCTAAATTAGAAAGAAACCCCAGTTGTTCCCCAAGGGCAGAGCAGCTCCACCCTGCCATTCTGTACCTGGTCCTAAGGAGTCATTGCCTTTATTAACACACCACCTTTATTCACAGGGGGAGCAAGGTGGGAGGGGAGGTGGTCAAAGGCTGGTGTTAAAGAATGTTCTTCCCATATGCAACATTCCAGCTTCCCTAAACGGCCTGCAGAGCCTTGTGGTTTTCACTGCAGGAGACAGATTGCTCAGGTTGGAATCCAAGCTGCACACTCCGTGACCTTGGGCAAATTACTTAATATCTTTGTGTCCACGATGTTGCATCAGTAAAGGGAGCATAACTACCATATCCATTTTACAAGTTAGCTGTATGAACTAGATGAGGTCATCCACACACAGTGTTTAGTGTATTACCCGACCCCTAGCAAGAGTTTAATATGTGTATATCTGTCAGTACAGGCAAGGATATGCTGCAGTAACAAAAGGGACAAGATCTCAGTGGCTTAAAAGAACAAAGATTTATTGTTCACCCATGCCACGTGCTCATACAGGTAGACAGGGGTCTCTGCTCATTGAAGCCACTCAGGAGACGAGGCTAAAGGAGCCGCCACCTGTATGTCACATACAAAGGAAAGAAAGAGAAAGTGACCAGTCATGCTGGTCCTTAAATCTTCCACTGGAAGTTATACATGGCACTTTTGTGCATATTTCATTGTCTAGAGCACATCACTGCATGGCCCCACTTAGCTCCACTGAGACAGGGAGGTGTGGATGTACCACAGACCTAAAAGTTGGGAGAACTAGGAATATTGGGGTTTCGATACTACTGACCACACCACAAGGGGCGAGCTGATACTATTATGATGGTGGTTCTTATGCAATGTACCTTCAGGGTTTCACAAGCGAAAATGCAAAATGTCAGTGATATAAAACAGGAAGCTTGTGCTTGAAATTGACTCTCTGTCCAAGCCCAGCATAGACTGCAGCAAAGAACATTTTCTCTTCCAGCCACAGTTCTTTCCCCCTGCAATATTCTTTCATAACATGCATGTTCAACAGCCAATCATTTTTGAGCATTCTTAATGCAACATTTCATTCTGTTTGCATGACAGATGGGGAAAAAAGCTTCCAGGGAGAAAATGGAAACACACTCCCCTTTTCTTCCTCCAAAACTTAAGAAATAATGACATATCGCTTAAGAAAGATAACCCCCAGGTCCTCAGCCCTGTCAACTAGCTTAATTGATGCCCCACCCCTTTCTTCTTTCATCCTTTAAGGGAGTGAGAGGTGCCAGAAGCAGAGAAGAGCCCTTCCCAGTTCTCAATGGTTTCCTAAATGTTTTTCAGTAATTTACATAGCAAATAACTAAAACACACAAGGAAGCTGGTAACTTCTCATTTGATCTTTCCTATAGAGGGGACTAAAAGCACAGGCTGCCTGGAAGATTCCAGAGGCAAGTAAACTGCTTTCTATTGATTTTATACTAAGATGCTTTATCACTGTTTTTGCTTGAAAAAGGAACGCTATCTGTGTTAGGGTCTAAATAGACTTTCCTAGAAAAATCAGGCCCCGCACTCCTCCATGAACAGATGTGGAAGATGTTTATCAGTTTTGGCAAATCAACTTCAGGGAGTTGCTTTTTTTTTGTTGTTCCAAGAAGCATCTTTCCTGCTGTTACATCCAGTCCCAGTTGCAAAGGGTAGCCCCTGAATCTTACTTCCTGAGATTAAACTCTCTTGGATCTGGAATTCACCTGAAAAATCACGTTGTTCAGCCCCCTTCCTGTGCTCCTGGGGCCAAAAAGGCTCTGAAATGTTAGGAACTCGTTTAACGGCATTGAGTGAGCCGGAGGCAGAATCCAGGCTCAGATTCAGCCCTCTGACCCCAGTCAGAGACTCTCAGAATCTCAGAATTGGCATAAATTTTAAACCCCAGGTGTCTTTTCCTGCACCAGGATTTTCCCCTGTGAACCAAACTTTCAATAGGTTTATCCTGATGTTACCAAATGATGACGCGTTTTTTTCTCCTTAACTTTCTCAATGCCACCTAACTTTGGCCTATTTCCTTTCTATATTTGGAATCCCATCTATCACGATTTTAAGAAATTCAATAAATAGAAATTCTAGCCTACAAAACTAGTAGATCTCAGAGATCTTTCATTTTATAAAACAGTTCTACATGTAAGGAAAGGCCTGAGTTCTAGTCTTGACTTTGCCATTAACTGGCTACGTGTCCGTGAAAAACTCAGTCATTTCTGGTCTGAGTGTCAGCATCTATTCGATGGAGGGGCTGGAATAGACAATCCTTAAAAATCCTTTGAACTGGAAATCATTTGTGAATTGATTACAGGAATCAAACGAGTTTCCCTGATGTGTTTTTTAATTTTAAGTTTTTCAATTTATTTTGAAATATTTCACAATTGCATAAAAAGGTGTAAAGGATACTGCAGTGAGCATCCATGAAGCCACTACTCAAATTCAGATCTCAAAAATTAGGAACACGTTTGAAGCTCCTGCCAGAACCCTCACCAGTCTGGGCCAGACCTCCCCTCCTTTCCAACACCCAAGAGTAAGCTTGAACTTGATAAGCACCTTGAACTTGGTGCTTGTCATCACCATGCATTTCTTCATCCTGTCACATGTTTACGTCCCTAAACAATGTATACTTCTAGTTTGCATGTCTTCAATACGTAAGTGGAATAATTCTGTATTTTTCTTTCTGTGACTTGCTTTTTAGCTTAAAACACTCTTATTCTCGAATCCATCCTTGTTGGTACATGGGCTACAGTTCATTAATTCTCACTATTGTAGATTATTTCACTGGATGAATATACCCAGTTCACTTATACTCTCTTGAAAGAAACTAGGTTGTTTCTCACTTTTCACTATTAAAACAACCCTGCTATGAAAAAGCCTTTCATTGTCTACGGTACACACACAAGATTCTCTAAGGCATTCCATGGGAGTGGAACTGTTGGGTGTTAAGGTATTAGCTCCTTTTATCTTATGCTGTTGATTTTTCCCATCCGTGAACGTGATCGAGCTCTCCATTTAAGTCTAACATTATGTCTTTGAATACTTTCATTATTTTATTCGTAACTTGCTGTCATACTCTAATTTATTCCTAGATACTTTAGTGTTTTCTGCAGCTATCGTAAATGGTTCCTGGTCTATAGGAATGTAATTAATTTTTGTATACCAATCTTATAAGAGCATACATGCTGATCTCACCTATTAATTCTAATAATTTTTCGGTAGAGTCTTTGAAGTTTTCTATGTAGATAATCATATTATCATGACACTTTAATTTCTGTCTTTCTATCCTTTCACCTAGTGCTGCACCACCAGCTTCCTGCCCATGTCCATTTCTCCTTCTTTCTTGTAAGCAGAATCCAAAATGATTCCCTCAGCACTGTGCCCAACTCCCCACAAGTCTCCTTGCAGCTGGGAGAGGGGACGTGCATGAGAAATAATTCTGGCCAATGGAATGTAAGTTTAAGTCCCTGGAGGTGAAGGTCTTTCTCAAGTAAAAGACCATACTTTGGGAGAGAAGTCCTCTGGGGCTGCCCTTCACGCCTGCGGCACAGACATAGGGCAGCTCTGGCCAGAACTGCTTTGCATTTCTCATCTTAAGGTTTCCTGGACCACATGGGCAATGTAAATTTGAACCCTGAGCTTATGAGCAGACAAACTGCTGTGGAGAATTCTCTGGGCAACGCTTTTTGATCTAGGACAGAGCAGACCATGTGCCTGCCATCTCCTTTTGACAATAGGCAAATTTTCCCCCGTGATCCATAACGCTTCAAGAATCCCAGGTGGGCACTGGCCTCAATTCCATCTTCCCACCTTGGGCAGGTCCAAGGCCCATCTCCTCTCTCCACTGAAAACCAAGGCTCTTGGGTCCCAAGGTTGCCAACATCCTAACGGCCATGACCTCAGCCCACACACACCACTCTGGCTTTCAGCTTCTTAATGCTTGGTTTTTGGAAATTTCCTTTTTTTGCAAGTTCAGTGAAGCATCTGAGAAGGGATTTGTTATACTTTGTCCCATATTTCTAGATGTTTTGTCATGAAAGTCTTCAGACTGGAAATGGAAGTCCCTCCTGCTATTAATTTAGTTCATGTTTCAATTTACAAAATTCCTACCTATGCACACCTGTTTTGGAGCACATCTATCACACGGCGGGAACTACTCCTTTCACACGCGCTTGCGTAGCACCTACCTGTGCCAGGCGCTGTTGAGGACCCGGGACACAGAGTTGAAAAAGGCAAACCAGTTCTCTACCCTCCAGGAACTCATATTTAATAGGGAGACACACAACAAGTAAGGAAAGACATAAACAAGAAATCTTTAGAGACAGACAGATAAATGCTAAGAAGAAAATGAAAACAAAGTAACGCAAAAGAGGATGGAATGGGAACGTTAGCCGAGGTAATCCAGACATCTGACCTGAGACCTGAGGTCCAGAAACCAGGAAGGTAGAGATCTGGGTGGAAAGATTCCAGGTGGAGAGACCATCCAATGCAGAAACCCTGAGGCTGGAAAAAATATTGGCATGTTTCTGCAAGGCTGGAGCAAAGTGGACCTATTTCTTCATTTTCTATTTTGTTTCTTCCCAGTATGTCAGAGCCAACAATGGTACAATATATTCTTCCTGCTTTAAAGAGATGTCTAACTTAGACTACGGACATTTTGGGATTTTTTTTTTCTTCTAAGAATCAGTTCATTAGTAGCAGCCAAAACGTAAACAGCCTGAGTTCCCATCATCTCATTTTTTTTTAAGATAACAAAGGAGAAATGTGAACGCAATCCTTAGTATATCCAGTTATCAGAACCCACGGTGGAGCGCTCAGCACACAGGCAGTGGGACTGCAGACAAGGTTACACTGTTTCCTGCGGACTCTTCAGTCCGGATTCCAGGATGATGGTGGAGGGGAAAGATGGCTACTGCTTGTCAACGTTGAGCTGTTTTCACTGTGGCCAAGTGGAGAGAAGCCTGGATGAATGGGGCTGAGCAGGAGAGGATGTGAGAAAGGAGGTATCGTTTGAGCTGAGTCTTGGTGGAGGGCGAATGTTCACGAGCCGGGAGAAGCAGAGGGTATCCCAGGTGATGGGCAAAGAAGCAGGAAAGGTGTGGCCAGTTGGGGGAACCAGGACTGCCAGACTCCTTGGGTGAACCCTCGTGGCTCCACCACTTATAGGCTCTGTAGCCTTGGGCAGCTCTCACACCTCTGGGCTCCAGATATCCTTCTCCTGTTGAAATGGGATCTGCTCCTGGCTGTTCTTCTGCCCCTTGGATCAGATTCTGATGCATCACCAGATTGGTCAATTTCCTCTAGTAAGGGAATCGTGAGAAGGTCTCCCTCACAGGGGCCTTGCTGTTAGCATGAAATAAGATCATTACCATAAGGTGCTTGTCACACATTGATTTCTAAATAAACCCTTGCCAATATCACTATACGTCATGGGTGCATAAAATGTCTGGTGGGGAGAGGCCAGCGTTCAGGCTGAGGAGATGGGGTGGTGCCTCACTCTGATGGGGCATGGGGGCCATGCGAGGGGTTGGCACCCTGCCCTACTGCTGGTTAGCTCTCTCTCTCTCTCTCTCTCAGTCACTACTCCTGCTTATCCAGACACAACCCTGGGATCAGACTGAAATTCCTCAGCTAGGCAGACCTCCAACCCAAGGGGATGGTGTCTCCTTCCCATGCCCTATTCTCTGGAACCAAGCTCTCTCCAGCTCTCCTCCAGCCAGGATGCTTCCTCTGCTCTGTCCAGCAACACCTCTTTTACAAACGCCATCCTTTCCCCCTCCCAAACTCAATCCTCATAAAGTGTTCCCGCCGCCATCATTTCTGCTTTGTTCACACTTCTCTGCCCCCCAGAAGTATGACTTTATCCAGCAAGTGCACTGGATGTAAACTGAAATGCAAATAGATCAACATAAATCTGAATGTCCATTTACATTAAATATATTATGACTATAAAAAGATAAGGCCCCATGGGTCTCAACTCCATTAGCCCTATTACTCTTCTGCCCTTTGGCAATCACCTTTGGACCCATCACCAAGTCAGTATCCACCAAACCCACATCGGCACTGGCACTGACATACACAGATGCTGCCTGCACTTCTAATTACGGTGGGAGGCCACTTCCTTACCACGAGGAACAATTACTGGTGTGCCATCTTCCTTGTAAAACTTTGCACAGCTCTCTAGAATGGGAGGAATCAAATTAAACCCGTGTAGAGGATTTGGGGCGTCTCTATTTATGCAGCTAGGCTCGGCACAGACCTAATATTCTGTAAAGATGCTAAGCTCTGCGCAATGTGTGTGCGCACTGCGCCTTGTACAAAGGCGCTCAATAAATATCTATCGGCTGGTTGGTTACAAATAACAAAGCACCACTATAGCAACTGTGTAGTGTTATCTACTCTGGGTGTTCATTCCTTTCCAGGTCAAGGCCTTTAATATGTTAATAGAGGCCTGGGTTGAGTGAGTCATCGGTGGGGGCAGTTAGCAGGAGGGAGGGATTCACAAGTTTGAAGCATCCTAGCCGCCCAGCCTGGTCCTCAGGGTCAAACCCCAGCAGAAACAGCAAAGGCCTTGGCAAGCCCTGCTTAACCACAGGGAGGGTAATTACCGAAGGAGGGCAGTGCAGGTATAATGAACCCAGAGATTAGGAAAAGGATTAATGACTACCTGGAATTCCTCTCTTCCCTCCTCTGCCCCTCGAGGCACGGGGCACTGACACCGTATTCTCTTCTCTGCTCATCACCGTCAGAGAACATTACGAAGCGCCTCTCTCTCTCTCTCTCTCTCCCTCTCTCTCTCCCTCTCTCTCTCCCTCTCTCTCTCTCTCTCTCTCTCTCTCTCTCTCTCATCACCGTCAGAGAACATTACGAAGCGCCTCTCTCTCTCTCTCTCTCCCTCTCTCTCTCCCTCTCTCTCTCCCTCTCTCTCTCTCCCTCTCTCTCTCTCTCTCTCTCTCTCTCTCTCTCTTTCTAAATGCCGCCATTTGTCGGAGCGCCTTTAACCAAGATTCTTGGGACTTGGTTCAAAGCCGAGAATCTGACTTATTCATTTGGTGCCCCTAAAATATAATTTGCTCTTTATAAATATAAGTGGTTCAGAATGCTTTCAGCCCAAGAAGCAAAGGTTTCTCCAAGTGAGCAGCATTTCTTTCTTTGCCATCATCCTCTCGCACCCTATTAACATTTCGCTTGGGAAGAGCCCCTGGGCGGTTCCCTCCTGTCACAGAAGGATGGGGCTGGGTGAGCAGAGGCCTCCCTGCGGAGAGGGGGCCAGGCAGGGGCCCTAGGAGCCGCCTCCTGGGACCTGCAGCCCGTCTCTGCGCTCCACGCCCGCTGCCGCTGCGTCATTGTCTGGCCCCTGCTCCTCTGGCCTCCAACTCCAAAGCATGCCAACCTGAAGTGGCAGCTTGGGGGTTGCCGGGAAAACCACTCCCTGTGTTTTCTGGTGGAAACTGTGGTAGTTGGTGTGTGGCAGCTTGTTCAGGGGGAACCAGGGACATGTTCAAAGAGGAGTTCCCTCCTCCCATCGCAGAAGCTGGAGGAAAGCCCCAGGAATGCCTCCGTGCAAGACTGGGCCTGAGCATTCCAAGGGAGGCGGCAGGACTAGAATAGCTGGGCAAGAGAGAGAATGATAGTAATAAAACACGAGCGAGAAGAATTTCAACGGTTACCCCTTTAAAAATATATTATCTCATTTAACGCTCAGTAGGGGGCCACCAATTCACATGGCCCTGGGGCCAGTCCCGGAAAGAAAATGAGCACCCGGGCTGGTGTGAGACAATAAGGCTGCTGGGGCCAGGGGGTGCTGGGGGCACCTGTGCCCCATCAGAGAGGAAGCTAAGGTTCAGCCCGATCTGACTGTGCCCACCGGACCACAGACCCCATTACAGAGATGAGGAAACTGAGGCAAAGAGGCACATCTTCCGGTTTTCCAAGAGAAGTTGGAAATACAGATTTTTATTATGTAATTGTGTGATATTTTTAATTGAAGCATAATTGTGTAATCTCATGATTCTTAGAACATGGTAACTAATTCAAAACCGAGTTCAGCCCCACGCAAGTGAAGGTCAACACGTCAGTGGGTCAGAGCCAGTCCCTGGGCCATTCCTTGGTCACCAGTTTGTAACCGTGGCCTTAGAACCCCATGAGGGAGAGGGTATGACCTCTGTGTTCCAGGTTGGGAGACTCAGTTTCTAAGTGACCCAGGGCCACACGGCTAATGAAGGTTCCCCCTTGATGCTCGGCAGGCAAATTTACCTGGACTGCACAGATTCTCTGAAACCCCTCTCCTGGGCTTGGAGCTCCCGAGTCCACAGCTTGGCTCTACTGCCCATCTGAAATGGTGGACAACTCAAATCCAAACGCCATCTCAAAACCACTGGGCTGGACCAGCAGCCCTCAGGATGGGCCAAACAGTGGGCTCACCCAGCAGAGCCCTTTGAAATGACCAGTGCCTGGGTCCCACCTCCAGCATTCTGATTTGATCATCTAGGATGGTCCTAGGCATTGGTAGTTTTCACAAAAGATCCTCCCTGTGATTCTAATGTGCAACCATGGGTGATGACCCCACTGGGCCAGACCCTTGCTTGAGTGCCAAACCCAGGCTTCTGGGAATAAGAAGAGGCAGAAGAGTAGTTAGGAACAAGGGTATTGGAGCCAGACAGGCTTGCATTCGAGTCCTGGAGCCAACCCTTCCCAGCTGAGGAAGCTTGGCGGGAATCAGTTCACCTCTCTGGGCCTCAGTGTCCTCATCTCTACAATGGGCATCACAGTAACCACGCCTGGATTCTTGTGAAGAATAAACGGGGAGGTGTATGGGAATGAAGAGTACCTGGCATACAGCTGCATTCATTAAAAGGCAGCCTTCAGGGCTTCCCTGGTGGCACAGTGGTTGAGAGTCCGTCTGCTGATGCAGGGGACACGGGTTCATGCCCCGGTCCGGGAAGATCACACGTGCCGCGGAGCGGCTGGGCCCGTGAGCCATGGCCGCTGAGCCTGCGCGTCCGGAGCCTGTTCTCCACAACGGGAGAGGCCACAGCAGTGAGAAGCCCGCGTACCGCAAAAAAAAAGGGCAGCCTTCAGCTAGCACGGCCCCCAGCCAGTGCCACACAAATATAGGGGCAAAGGGCGGTGAACCTGGGCAGAGTTTGGGGGGCTTGATTTGTACCCTGTAACACCCAGGCATACACACCTAATGTCAGTTCAGAGTTGAGGTCCAGATGGCCCTGAGGTTCATCTGCAGGTGAATTTAGCTGCCTCCTGATGGGAGAACCCACCTTCCCTGGGGAATGTCTCAAACTCTCACTATTAATTTTTCTCTCCCTCAAGCCAAATCAAGAAGGAACTGCAGGATAAGCTGACCCAAGTACGTGTCCCCATTGAAACTTTCAACAGCCAAGTTCCCTCTACCACCATCATCCTCCGAACTCTTATAATAGATCTGATCTGAAGGAGACAAAGGCAATTTAGAGGAAAGCACCTTAGAAATATTAATCAGGTGCTCAGGTCTCTAGAAAGATCTGTGTAGTGGAGTGCATGTATTTTTTGTTGTTTTTTTAACATCTCTATTGGAGTGTAATTGCTTTACAATGGTGTGTTAGTTTCTGCTTTATAACAAAGTGAATCAGTTATACATATACATATGTTCCCATATCTCCTCCCTCTTTGGGGTGCATGTTTTTATGAGCAGGTAATCCCCTAAACTTAGGTTAAAACTGCTCTCTCTTATCTAAATCGACTCATCTGGTGGAAAGCCCCTCCTGCTTTCCTAAGCCCTCTAACTAAGCCTCAGCTATGATAACAAATCATTATTAGCAGTCAGTTATTTGTACATAAGCATTGAGTCACAAACCAGCCCAGACCTGCACAAACCGAAGTGTTGCTTCTTTGAATACATTTAATGGAAAAGACCAGCCCCTCTGGCCCCCAGTCCTGCTACAGTGAGAGTTCCTTAGCTCTTTTTAGGGGTCATATTTATTTCAAAGAACAAGCTATTAATAGTTATAGTTATAGCCGTGGAGGGACTGTCATTAAACACGTCTTCAAGAGTTCTGGGGTTGGGTCTCTGACCTGCTGTCCAAACTGACAAGTGCAATTTCATTGTGTTTTTTACCTCAAGGATGGAAGTCCCCTTTCTGATTAGCAATTGAATGGGGCGCAGAGCTTCAACAGCAAATCTGCTTCACGCAAAGCTGCACACAAGGGAAACCTGTGCTTACTTTATCTGCACCTGCAGCCTTGGCACCTACATAGTTTGGGCAAAACACCGGGGACATGGTCTTTCAGCAACACCAATGTGGAACAACAGGCAAAAAGATCGTTTAGCAATCCCTGGTAAATGATTTGCCAAAAAATAAATTAATTAATAAATAATAAAGAGATCTCCAACCTTCCTGCAGTTGTGGTGGGAAATGCCTCCACTCTTAATAATGCTATAGGAAGTCGCTTTACCTTGGAAATTACATTGAATCTACATTAAAGATGTTTTGGAAATGGGAATATTTTCCAGCACCCCTGGACATCTAAATGCTGTGTTGGGGAGTTGGGATTGCAAGTCTTCAGTAGAGAAAAAAGGGATTCCCAGGCATTTTAGAGTCATTTGCTTTATTTTATAAAGCTGGCTAGGTATACAAGGGCAGATAGCCCAGCCACCAGGTAAGAGTCCTGTTGAGTTCTGCCTGACAGCAGCTCCAAGCATGTTAAGGACTGTGTCTGTCTGGTTCACTCCTGAATCTGCACGGTTTTACACACGGTTAGACACATAGTAGGTGCTCCATCAGTGTTTACTGACCATCTAGACAAGTGACCCTGACATTCAGTGATGTGGGCGATGGGCTCGTCTCATACTTTTTCTGAGGCATCACACTAGAGAGATTGGAAAGTTGCCTAGAAATCAAGATACAGGTGGCCCCTGAACTACACACCTGCAGAAACAGTGACACCGGAGAGCCAATTGTGTGCCTGGCTTCCCAGCTCCGCATACAGCAATGTTACCTGTGATGCCAATACTCCGGCTGCAAGGAAGGAGTATTGGCACCACAGAAATGGGCAAATCACAGGTCACAGCTCTTTCTGTGCAGAAGGGCAGCTGTTAAGCATTTATAACATATCATTAATTTGGATGCACATGAAAATTAAACTTTTATGTTGGGGTGCGTCTTTTAAACCTCAAGCAAATCAGCTGAGAGTAAAATTTTCTCCTCTTTCTTTTTGACGCTTACCCACGGAAGACCAAAAAATCTTTTCTCCGGGACGTTTTTCTTAATTTATATTCTCTTTTACCCAAAATGATAGTAGCTCTCTGTCAACTAAGTGTGCATGGAAGAACTCCTGTCTGTATCTTCCTCTTATAATTACCTTGGCAAACAGGTGGCCTTGAGTCCCTTGGCTCCTGTCTTGACCTGAGTGTCCCCAACCTCTAAGAAAAGACAATGAGATTACATGAGCTTCCATGGCCCACTTGTCCCTGATATGCTGATTCCTGATTCTACTAACAGGTAGCTCTCAGTTCCCAGTTTTAAATAGTCCTAAGGACACTTGCATGGCTGATCTGGCTTATCTTAAAGGCCACTTTGTCACCAAATTCAGAAAGCAATAAATGGCAGGCCATTTGGAAGCTGAAAGAATCCATTTTGTGCCCAAGAGCAGCAGATGGGGATGGGAGTTTCTTAGGACTGCATCCATCTACAAATAATACACATAGCAAAATAAAGCTACAAATGAAATAGCACCGGGAAAAAAAGGAATCTGTCCTAAAACCAACAAAAACAGAAATACCATGGACAAACAGTGAAGCTGAAATTTTAGCAGACTGCGAGAAGAGACTATATGAAAAAAAAAAATCAATGTAAATCTTAAAATAGCCCCAACACCTGCTAACAGCATTCATTTTTAAACTAGAACAATGTGAGAGACACCTGCATTGACCCCAACCTTTTGCATTCATTAAATGAAGCTATTTTTAAAGTTTTTTGGGTATCCCTACTATCTAATTGGGGACCAGTTGGAGGGAAAATCTTTGAAGTCATTGAACCAAAGATCAAAACTGTAAGTGTCCACAGGTGCTAGATACATGATATAAGTGGGTGAAACAGTCCAGGTGTCAGAGAAGTTGGCATAGACACATTTTTCCATATTAAATATATTTATAATAATTGATAAATATTCGTAAATGTACATAAATAAACATAACGGATAGTCTTTCGCTTCATGAAAAAAATTGGCCTTTGCCAACTTTCTTGACAAATGTGGTTCTCTTGGTCTATATTTTGTTTTCCTACTTTTCAGGAAACTAGTGATAACACAGGAAATGAAGAATCCTGTCTCATTTTCGAGTTCCACAGCTACGTGTCAATGTAAAACAATGCCAACCTCCCTTTAGGTAGCCTGGAGGTGGGTGACAGACATTCTGCATGGAAGGTCCAGCTCTTCACCTTGAATTGAAGGACTTGTGATCAATTGTTTTCAGTAGTGATTCCCCAGTAGAAGTGGTATTTTATCATTTTGTTATACTAGGCACCAAAATGAACACCACCAGTAAAATTCAGAAGGCAAACAGACCAGGAGAGCACAGCCCCAGGTGCCAGTAATGTGTGTGCTTTAGGAGCAACCTAACCTCCCAAGAGGCAGATACATAGCATCCTTACTTTTACTGCTTGTCACTCATCTGCCACCAAGGAGCTTAGCAAGGATTAATGTTTATTAAGAGATCCTAGGATGAGCCATCCATCGTGATAAATACACATTGGTAATACTGATAGAATTTTTAAATGCTTTCTCAGTTGGGCTTCACGTAGTTTCTCGTTCTTTTCAAACATGGAGCCATGCCCTGTTTCTGGGTCGCATATTTGGGAGAAAGTCTTGCAGCCTCCATCTTCAGCATAAAAAGATGTCAGATTCACACAGTAGCATGTGGACCTGTGAGTGTGTGCATACAGGAGGAGCTGTCCCCCGCCCCTGCTGGAACGTGGGCTTCTTGACAGCTCTGATCCACGGTTCTCTGTGCTCCAACAACTAGCCCGAATGGTCCAAAGCAGGCTGTCCTGGTTAAGGATCATTTTGTTTCACAGAACAGAAATCCACTCAAAGTAGCTCAAGATAAAAGTGGGGCTTTTAAAAGCATCCGAAGTCTCATGGGGAGGAGGGACTCAGGACTCTCTTTCTTCTTTCTTCTTACTTCCCACTTCTCATCTTTCCTCTCCTCCTCCCACCCCTCTGTGCCTCCTCTGCCTTCTCATCTCGCCCAGGCCCAAAATGGTTGTTCCAGTTCCAATGAGATGTGATCCAACGATACATGATCTTTTAGTTCAGGCATCTGCTATTTGCTGGAACTCCTTTTTGTATCTCTTGGTTCAAAAGGAATCTCATTGGTCCAAGCCAGTCTCTTGGGTTTCATATTCCAATCAGCTAAGCTGGACCTGAGGGGAGGGTAGCAGGGATGCTGGATGGATAGGGCTGGCCCTTCTAGGGCTGGAAGTAGAAGAAGGAAACATATCTATTATATGATATAAACATATCAAACATGTGTTTGATAGTAAACGCATGTTGAGCGAATCAGCTCACCAACTACAGAACCTTTCCTCCTAACAAATAGAGGAACAGAAATAACCAATTGGAGACAAGTTAATGACAGCCCCACCCCTGGGAAGGCAGGTCTCTCAGTCCATCCTTCAGGACAGCCAAGTTGCAGCCTCCGAGTAGGTGATACTAGAACCTCCAGGAAGGCTGCCTACAAGTGGCACAGAACCGTTCTGAGCTACAGTTGCTGCTTCTATAGAATGAGAGCAGAACTGTCTGCCTCACAGGGTAGTTGTGAAAATTGAAACAGGCCAGTAGCAGAAGACACTATACATTCGCAAAGCCAGGATCCCACGCCCAAGGCCAGGGCTTCCAAACCATTGCCACTGAGGGCTCAGAAAGCACGACTTTCATAGAGTTCGGTCCTCACTGTTTGGAGGTGACCCCACCCCCACCCCAGAAAATAATACTGTTCAGCCACAGGGGGCAAAAAGCCTGAAATCAAGCTCCAGCTCTGCTTGCCACTCCTGTGTGGCCTCGACAAAGTCACTCACTCTGTCCAAGCCTCTGTTTCCTCACAGGTAATATGGAGAATTGGAAGAGAACCAGGGACGATCCAAGAGCCACACCGGGTCAGTTTTAACTGCTCAGCAGCGTAATTAGAAAAATAAGTCAATATAGTGAGTTTTTCATAGGGCCTGTTTTTCAGTTCAAAGGACTGTACGTTATACTGAGGTTGTGGCCTCCCTGCTCTTTCTGTGTTAAATGGCCCTTCTTTAGCGATGGTAAAGAAAGTACTTTGTTTTTACACTCCTACTGTCCTCTCTTGATGAAATTAGAAGCTGGCAACCCCAGGTCCATCCTCTCTGCTTATTTATTTTTATTGGTCTGTGAAATCCCATAGTATGACAATTAGTAGATGAGACGACCTCTACAGACTTTACAGAGCCTCTCTGGCAGGATCTGATTCTAAGGGAGGCATAAGAATGCACAGACTTGGGAGCCAGACCGCCTGGGTTCAAAGTCTCACCCCACCACTTAGAGCCCGGTGACCTTGGGCAAGTTACTTAGCCTCTTTGTTTCTCATCTGAAAAATGGGAATAACAGTAGTACCTACCTGACAGGGTTGTTGTGAGGACTAAAGATGTTCAAGGATACAAAGCTCTTTGGGCAGTGCCCAGCACAAATAACGTGCTAAGTAACGGCGACAATGATAATGGGAAGGAGAAGGGGGAAGAGAAGCAAGGAGGAAGAGGGAGGAGGACAGAAAACTCGTCTCCTGTCTGAGTCCTTCTGGCAGCCACGGTGGGGTGGCGTATCTGCTTGGTTCTAACAGCACCGTCAACCTTTCTGGGAAGAACACTCCAACCATGTTACCTGTCCAATGGTGGCAAGCCCATGGATTGGCTGCCCTTGGGTCAGGTGTCCCTCATGTCCAATCAGCTGCAGCGGGGGCAGGGAGGACGGGACGCGGGATGCGGCCAAATCCTAGAGTTCTGTCAAAACTCCCAATGAAATGGGAATGCTCCAGGCAGGGCACCACTCTGGAGTTTACCAGTAACTTCCAGGTAATGGCACAGCTGATAAGAGATGAAGGGCCAGAAAAGGCATTTGAAGGGGGACCCAAAAGGACACAAGAGGCCCAGGATGAAGAGGGGGAAAAAATGAAGGAAATCATGATTGGGAGGCTTGTTTCTCAGGACTCGCTTGATTGGCTGCCTTGGGGTCAGGTGCTCAAGAGTGGGCCAATCAGCTGTGTGGTGGGGGGCGGCAGGGTGTCTCACTGGAGCCTTGGCTGCAGGCGGGATGCCTCTCCTTCCACAAAGCTGAAGCTACCATCAATCAGGGATGGGACAACCATGCTTTCCCCGTGATGGAAAGTGTTTCAGAGAGCCCCTAAAATTCGTCCTTATTGAAAAAAAGTGGTTCGCCAAAGAGAAAGCCCTTGAAAAACCCAGGAGCCCTGGAGACTGATTCACCATCAAAGCCACAAAATTACTTACCAGATAAGCGGTAACGTCTTAATCTTTTATTAAGTGAGCATCCACTCCTTCAGCAGTGCGGGACTCCCATTCTGTTTGCTCGGCAAATAGATTGAAATCTTCCAGCTAATTTGGAGCTACCCATTCTACCTTCTAATTTAGAAAGGAGTGAGTTAGTTATGAACAATTGCCTGAGAGTCAAAGCGTCTGAGACCAGATCCCAACAATAAGGGAAGTGGACGGAAACCCATCTAAAATATTTGGAGTGTGGAGAAAAGTATGTTGGCTTTGATTTTCTGGGTAATTGATATTAGTTCTAAAGTCGTAGACATTTTGTAGGTTGATTCACCTGGATAATTTAACTATATAGACCTCAGCAAACTGCAGGATTGGCTCTGTAAGACCTGTCACCTCTTCAAAGTAGTCGTGGTTCCTGAGACCTTATGCCAAGGATTCTCACTGATGTCCTAAGCTGATCCTAAAATCCTCTGACTCCCTGGTGGATTTTTCTTCCATCAGGTTTTCAGTGTCTGAAATAACAGCAGATGTTCAGGAAAATGTCTTTGTCCCCAGTCTCGTGAATGCTGGAACAATGCATGGGTAGTTTCTACCGATTTCTGCTGGTGTTTATTGAGCACCTACTAAGGTTCAGAGAACACCCTGTGTTCATTTTCTGGTCCCTTGCAGTACGTGTTTATTAATGAAAGAGCTTGCATTCTTCCCACATGTCCATATGGCAGTGCCTTCTAGACATTCCCGTTGAAAGCAGGAGCGGGCTGTTTCAATGATCAGCAAGCCAGATACTCGATCGCATAGGACTCTGGAGTGTGCTTAGTTAAGTCAGCTCATCTCTGAGGGGATTTGTGGAAGACAGTGTTGTGGATCATTTAAGAGGCCTTGCAAGTGGGGCTTTGACATGTTTGCTAAGCGGTGGGCGCAGGAGAACCAGGGTGAGCTGTCAAATCAGAAGGACAAAAGCATACCCATGGCTGCCAGAAGAGTCAGATGATGGCTGCTCCCTGTGCAAATGTGAAGCCTGCCAAAGTGAGGGGGTTTCTGCTCCAAGCACTGGGGCCTCCGGCCTTAAGTTTCACCCAATCTAGTGAAAACTGACTATACAGTCAGAATGTGACCAGCCCTTTTTTGGAGTACAGCCAATCACAGGTGGCTCCTGGGGCCAGTTATACTCCCATTAGGGTCTTATTGGCACCCTCAAGAGCCATCTGGGCGTTTGTTAAAGACGAAGATTCCCAGGCCTCATTCCCAGAAATTCTAGCTCCTTGGTGGAGCCTAGTATGATACATTAAGCCATATTCCAAGGGATTCCCGTCAGGTGTTCCTGCATTCCACGCTTTGAGGATGATGGTTCATAAGATGCTCCTATTGTGGTCTGTTTTCTAAACACCTGCCTTGAACAGTCAGCATTGGTACCAAGCTATCCCAAACCTGTCACGGTGAACTCATCCTCTTCCTGGGTTGATCTCCCTGGATGGTGCCGCTCCCCCTGCCACCCGTAAGCCAGAAGCTTGGCGGTCACCCGCAGTAACTCATCATCCTGAGCCCCTCGCTCTCCCGCCTTCTCAACTCACCAGCACCGTGCTCTGAAGAGCCGTGAGATTTATCCATCCTCTTCATCCTCTTGACCCTGCCGCATAGTTCAAGTGCATTATTTTTCACTCTGATTATTGCATGCGCTTCCCAACTGGCCTCCTTATCTTGGGTTTTGTTTGCCTATTTCCATAGAGCTACCAGTATTATGCTTTGAAGTGCAAATTTGATTGTCACTCTTGCCCCAAATCCCTTAGTGGTGCCCAATTGCTCTCAGAATGTGGTTCAAATTCCCTAACGTGGTGTATGGTCTAAATGTGTGTGTCCCCCTGAAATGCATGTGTTGAAATCCCAATGCCCATTGTGATGATGTTAGGAGGAGTTTGGGGAGGTGCTAAGGTCATGAGGGTGGAACCCTCATGAATGGGGTCAATGTCCTTATAAAAAAGACCCCAGGGAGATCCCTTGCCCGTTGCCCCATGTGAGGACACAGGAAGAAGGCTGCAGCTATGAAGCAGAAAGAGGGACCTCACCAGAACTCCCCCATGCTAGAGCCTTGATCTTGGACTCCCTAGCCTCCAGAACTGTGAGAAATAAATTTCTATTGTTTAAGCTACCCAAAATACTATGGTATTTTGCTATTGCAGCCTGAAAGGACTCAGGCACATGGCATCTGAGGGCCTTTAGTACCAGCCTTCTACCTCTCGGCTACTCTCATCTCCCAAAGCTCCCCTTCCCGACTGGGATGTCCTGAAATGAATATTTCATTGTATAGCATTCCCTTTGCATGGAATACCCTCCCTCACTTTCTCTACCTGGTGAACTCCTAATTAGTTCCTTTTCAGAATGAAAAATAGAAATTCTAATCTGTGATGGTGGATCCACATAGAACACAGCCTGGTGTAGTGCTTGCAGCCAGACTGTTTAGGTTCAAATATCAGCCCTACCACTTAGTAACTGGGTGGCACTGGTTAAGTTGTTTAACCTCCCTGTGCCTCAGTGACCTCACCTTTAATATGGGATGATAGTAAAAGTGACCTCATGGGGTTGGTGTCTGAATTAAATGAATTAATGTATATTTAGTGCTAGAACAGTAAGTGCCATAAGTAATTACTATTTTATTGCTGTTATTATTATATACAATATCCATGAAAACATAACTAAGACACTGTCAACAATATTTCCTATAGGAGGAGAATTTGCATAGTGGAGGGCCAGGGTGAGAAGGAGACATGAAAAAATTATTATGAGACTTTGCATACATCAAGAGTATAAAAAAATAAAGAACCCTGGCCAACCCACCTCCCAGCTAATAAATATAAGCGGAGGCCTCTGGGCACCCTCCCTAATTGCATCATCCTTCCATTCCCTCCCTTTCCCTCCCCAGGAACCAAGTGCACTTATTTTTCATGTAATGTCCTTGTAAGTGCTTAAATATTTTCAATGTGTACAAGTCTCTCGTTTAAAACCTAAAACTGGTAGTATACAAGTATCATATGCTCATATTAAAAAGCTCTACAACTTGGAAGAGTGATTTTTTTTGTTTTTGTTTTTGTTTTGAGTCAACCACCTTTTAAAATCTGTTAAAAATCACCCTGTCTGTGAAGACTTCCTGGCTGTCCCCTCACTGAATACAGCAGTTAAAAGCCCTCTCCTCTGACCCCTCACAGGGCCTTCCCTCCACCATTATACATAAGCTCCCGTGGCTGGCGGGACTCTAAGGTGGCCCGCAAGATCCCCACCCCCGGTGTACACACCTGTAATATCCCCTTCCTTTGAGCATGGACAGGATGTGTGAATATGGTGGGATCTCACTCATGTGAATAGATTACATTATGTGGCAAAGGTAAGGGATTTTCCAGGTGTGATTAAGGTCCCTACTCAGTTGACTTTGAGTTCATTAAAAGGGAGATTACTGTGGGTGGGCCTCACCTAATCAGGTGAGCCCTTTAAAAGAGGGTCCAGCCCTCACCTGAAGAAAGATTCAAAGCAAGAGAGAGTCCCCTGTTGGCTTTGAGGAAGCAAACAGCTATCACATGAACTGCCTTTGGAGAGGGCCACAAGACAGGGGTCTGCAGGTGGTCTCAAGAGGCTGAGGGCCTCCATCCTACTACCACGAGGAGCTGAATTCTGCCAACAACCACGTGAGCTTGCAAGAGGATCCCAACTCCAGATGAGCACAGCCCACTGGCATTTTTATTTAGCCTTGTGATACCCTGAGCAGAGAGCTCAGCTGAGCCACACCCAGACATCTGACCTATACAAACTGAGATAATAACTCCTCTACATTTGTGGAGTTAGTTTCTAGCAACTAACAAAATTTTTGTTTCTAGAAAACGAAATCAGACCCTAGGTTTCTCCCCGACTAGACTCTGATCAGTTCAGCCATAACTTTTATTGTGGACCTACTATGTGTCTTGCATTTCTCTTTATACTGGGGCGAATACAGTAGTTACCAGACGTGATATCCAAGCACTCTACATGTGACTAACACACAGATGTCACTCGATGCATGTTTTCCAAATGAAGGAGCAGCAAAACACGCCACAGCAAATCCACAACTATTTGCTTGGGTCCCAGATAAACTTATGACAGCTGCCCAATTGTTTTTTCTCAAGTTATCCCCGTTATAGCTGCGTATTTTTTCTAATTCTTCTGACTACATCCAAGTCTAATGCACTAGTCTTGTGTAACGGTAATAGTTGTTCCCTATGGGGAAAAATTATTTAGAAAATTAATACAATAGATTCAGAAGTTCTACAGTACAAAGACTTATTTAATACAACTTTTCGAGAGTAACCACGAAACCACTACCACCTGTTTTATAACTGAAATACTCAGGAGTATCCATCATTCCCCAGTCTGGGAAATTTTCTGTCTGAAATTAGAAGTCCGTGACGCCTAGGGACATCCCATCAGTTAGGAGGGTACTGTCAGACCCAGTAACTGCAGCCAGACAGTGGGGACCAGTTTGGAGTTGAATCCTCAAATCAGTTTTCTGATGAAAGCCAGGATGCCTATCTCAGGTTCCCTGGTCCTAGGAGTCAGGCTCACATCCCTAGGTTTTGTTCTTTGAGTTCCTTCATGCCGCTGCTTTTGTTTTGTTTTGTTTTGTTTTTGAACAGATTTATTGGGGTATAATTTACCTACCGTTTTAAAATTCACCCATTTTAAGTGTAAAATTCAATTATGTTTGCCATATCCACAGAGTTAGGCAACCATCACTCTTTGATTTCAGAACATTGTCATCACCCCAGTTAACTCCCCACCCCCAGCCCCAGGCAACCACTGATCCACTCTCCGTCTCTCTGCTTTTACCTATTTCGGACATTCCACAGAGGCAGAGTCGTACAAAACTGTTGTTTCGTGTCTGGCTTCAATTTATGTTGTAGCACGTAGCAGTGCTTTGTTTCTTTTCATTGCCAAATGGTAGTCCATTGTGTGGATATACCGCATTTTATTTATTTTAATATTAGGGGTTTTTTTAAACATCTTTATTCACGTATAATTGCTTTACAATGGTGTGTTAGTTTCTGCTGTATGACCACATTTTAGTTATGCATTCATCAGTTGATGGACATTTGGTTTGTTTCCACTTTCTGGCTATTACAAGTAAGGCTGCCATGAACGCTCATATACAAGGTTTTGTGTGGACATATGTTTGCATTTCTCCTGGTTAGATTCCTACTAGTGGAATTGCTCGGTATTGTGGCAGTCCTGTGCTTAACATCTTGAGAAGTTGCCAAACTGTTTTTTCAAAGGGGCTGTAGCATCTTTCATTCCAACCAGCAGTGTACAAAGGTTCCGTTTTTTCCACAGTACCTCTGTTTTAAATGACCAACTAACCTGGATTTCACAACCTTACTTTACTCCTGACCTCTGTGCCTTTGCCCACCTACCTGAGTTCCTCACGCCTGCTTTTCCCCGTCCTCTGTAAACTTGGTTCTTTAACTTCTAACCAACCTCTGATGCACAAACCAGTTTTCTTAGCCATGAGCTCAATAGAATGATCCCCCTGAACCCCAACTTTACAGCCACCAGGGTCTATACGTGACAACATTCCTTCACTCTACTTGGATGTTTTGTTTTGTTTTAAAAACCAAGACCGGGCTTCCCCGGTGGCGCAGTGGTTGAGGGTCCGCCTGCCGATGCAGGGGACACGGGTTCGTGCCCTGGTCCGGGAGGATCCCACATGCTGCGAAGCAGCTGGGCCCGTGAGCTACAACTACTGAGCCTGCGCGTCCGGAGCCTGTGCTCCGCAACGGGAGAGGCCATAGCAGTGAGAGGCCTTCGTACCACAGAAAAAACAAAAAAACAAAAAAACCACGACCAAGTATAACCTTTCAGAAACATCCATAGAATTCAAAACTAAGAACTGTGAACATGATCAATTTTTCAGGATTTTTTTTTTTAACTTCTATCGAGGAACGAAATTAGGTCTAGTGTTAAAAAGGTTTGATATAATGCTGCCTTCATGTAATAATTACCCCAAAGAGAAAGAAACTAGTTATTATTGCCCATAATTGTTCATCTTTTTCATGTGTTGCATCTCTGTCCTCTGCTCACCAAATTCACTCTGCAAAAACTGCCAAGTACTCTTAAACTTCTGATTTTGCTGTGGCCTAATTCAGTGAAATGGGCTCTTTGGGGGGTTAATCTCTCTTGGCAAAGCCTGTTTGAATGTGAAATCAATGACCGTGTGCACCTATGCGATGTGACCCTTGCGAGTCTTTCAGCAAATTGGCCAGAGGCTGAGGAAACCAGCCTGAGAGCAGGGACTCCCCTTCCCAATAAAGACAGCCATCATTTTGCATTCATTCCTGCTGCTCAAATTGGAAACACTATAGGATGTGAGAATGCAGGCCAGGGTGATAGAGCAGCACCTCCCCTCCACCAAGATCCCACAGAGATTTAATCAAATGATCCATCCCTCTGACTGGGCTGGCAACTAGACCAATGCAGTAGGGATGGCAGAGAAGAGGACGCAAGTTTTGCATTCACTTGGCACCAGAGAGCACGCTGACAGTAAGTTCAGTGTTAACTACTCCATCTAGAATTGAACCAAGAGCCACCCCCTGCTCCAGTGCAAAGGCCGAGAGGGGCGATTCTGATTTCCTGTGGACCTCTGGGGAAGCCCCACGGGGTAATAGGACCCAGCCAGTGCTATGGGAAGGCCGCCTCTGCAGCTTTGGGGAAGGTACCTCTTACATCATCCCCATTGTCCCTCTGTGACCAGCCCTTATGGGGCAGGCTGAGTCATTTTTATCATCTAATAGGTGGGTGGGAAACTTCTGAATGACTCAGTAGGTAACATTTTTACATTCAAACATTGCATTACAGGTTATTTCAATGACAGCCAGTGGAACATTGGGGCTTCGTATTTCTGGATACAGATTAGTGATGCATTGTACAAAGACTGTGCATTCACGTGGCCAGCCGTCAGACTAAGGGGCCTCAGGAGGTGCTGGCACCAGTTCAGAATCCAGGGGGAGAGGAGAAAGGACTACACAGTGCCCTGCTCCTTGAGCCTTCCCGGGTGAAAATGGCTCCAGGCTTCAAAAGGTTTTCTTTTTCATCTAGTCTCCCAGGGGGAGACCCTCTATAATTGCCTCTCTGTCCCCAGACTTCTGGTCTGTATGACTTTGGGCTCTAAGCTCAGGCCCGGGAAGCAGGAACTTAAAGGTTTACAGCTCAGTTTGCCTTCTGACCTCGTGTGTCCTGGACCAGCAGCTCTGTCACAGTGAGGCCATTCCTGGGGCTTCGTCTAAACACAAAGCCACAGCCCCAGGCTGGGCAGAGCATATAGAGGTCTTTAAGAAGCACATGGGTGAACTTTATTTGTGACTTCTTGGGTCCTGCTCTGGAAAGAGAAATGGGAAATACTGGAGGTGCCAAAGGTGGCAAGACTCGAGAATAAAGTACCCCTGCTTGGACTCATCATTTATTTAGGTAAGCATACACACTTACTGGATGCACTTACATTTATGTAAGCATTAAGTGCTTACTGTATACCGAGCACTCTTCTGGGCATTGTGGAGTCAAGACACTGAAGAAATAGAGAAAGTGTTCCCTGCCACCCAAAGAACTAACATTCTACCTGTAGAAACCCTTCAGAAGCAATGGTGTAACAGACCAGAAAATGTAACAGACCACTCTAGTCCTGGTCAGCGGTGATGGACGGGGAGAGGGTGGAAGTCCTATTTCATGCATGGGAAGCAATAGGTCTCTGATTCATGAAGCTCCTCTCTCCTTGGGGTCAATAAACCCACTTCTCCTAAGCTTTTAGAGCCTCCCACACTCTGCCTTTAAGCCCCTACGTGTATTTAGGGAAATTTAGCTGAACAATTCTGAAGAATGCATAGTGCGCTCATCAAAAAGAAATTAGGTAGCTTTGTGAAGAGCCAAATACATTTTCAGGAATCTACTTGAGGTTTTCCCATAAACCCGTTTTCTGCAAAATGGAAGCATTTAGAAACACACTTAAACCCAAACTAAATGAGTACAGGTCAGAATTCAACCAAGCAAAGTTCCAGTATGTTATAAACGTGGCGAGTAGCATTCTCACATTCTGTATGTAAAGATGATTTTCTACTTGTTGGCCAGTGTATTTTACTCCTAAGATTTCCACTTTGGGGGGGTAAGGAAAGAGAGAGAGATACAGGCACCTGCAACTGTTACTTGAAACAGAAAACATCCTAATTAAGAGAAAATACCTTTATTAAGATAAATATATTATCAATGCCAGAGGTGGCTCAGAGCCCTGATTTATTTATCTCGGTCCAACCATTCCTATTGATCTAGTTGATTTTCCTCTAAAAATGTCTATTATTCTAAGCAGCAGTGATTTCATGACCTAAAGTTTCCAATGAGAAAATTTAGGTATGCATCTCAAAAACTCCAGAGAGATTCAGGAAAGTCTCCTATTTGGGAAAAAATAAATGTAAAGGCCAAACAGGATGGAAGCAAGTCCCCAAATAGTTGGGTGGCTTTAGGCAAGTCTACTTGCCTCCTCAAGCCTTGGTCTCCTTATTCATAGCCCAAGGAAGCTGCATTCCACGATATCTCCCAGATCTTCATCAACAGCCATGAAATAGAGGGAGTTCTCTTTCCCACAAATCCAGGGACAAGTTACCTCTACCCACGTGAACTTTCAGCCATCGTTCATTGAGCACCTACTGTGGCCCAGGACTCGTTCCTGCCCTCCTGAGCTTTCAGCCTAGGAGAGGAAACTGACAGTTACAGGATAATGGAGGAAGTGCTGTGATGGAAATGCTTCTGGAATGCTCCAAGAGAACAGGGCAGGGGCTTTCTCATTCAACCAAGACTTCAGAAGGGGACGGGTTCTGAGTGCACAGAGGAGGGGCGCAGAAGGAGGAGGGGGAGGGGAGGGAAGGGGAGGCGTGAGAGGGATCCAGGCAGGGGCTCAAGCAGAAGGAACCGTGGGTGGAAATATGCAGGCTTGCGAGCACATGGCACACGTGAATGTTCTCCTAGGCAGGAACTGGGTCCAGATGTGCCCTTTATGCTGCACTAAGGAGTTTGGGTTTATTCCTAAAGGCAGTGAGGATCTCTTGAAGGGTATAAGCCAAAGAAAGAGCTGATTAAAACAGTATCTTCTGTAGGCCACTCTGGCAGCAGGGTGGAATGTCAGTTGGTTTGGGGGCGGGGGGGCGGGCAAGACTGGAGGAAGTGATCAGGGAACCATTGAGTCGGCTGTTGTAGTAATCTAGGTGACAAAGTGACAAGTAACCAGTTATCTAAAGTAGGTCCATGGCAGTGTTCAAATAGAGGAGGAGACAGAGCTGAAAGACACCCAGGAGGTAGAATCTTAAAGACCTAGTAATGTGGCATTGAAAGTTCCAATTGTTCTGCTATCCTATGGATAATGTTTTTCAAGACATTGAGCAGTGCTACCAAATAATTGTCCATTATGTGTCTCTCTGCTAGCCTGCGAGCCTGTGAGGTGAGGGGGCACAATGTCTGTGCCTTTCTTGTCCACTATTATATCTCCAGGACTTAGAATAATGTCTGGCACATAAATGGATAAAAACTCATCCCCTTAGATGAACGTGTGGTGGGTGGGTAGTCATTTCTCTTTTCAGATATTAGGCTGGTTAAACTTTGACAATTCAGAATTCTTACCTGAGGCAGCCAGGTTAGTAGTGGTAGGAAAAACAGCTCTTGATGTATAATTGGAAGATGAACACGAGTCCCTACCCCTCCCATATGATCTGTATGACTTGAATAAGTCACTGTGTCACTGAGCCTTAATTTCTTCTTCTGTTAAATAAAGATGATAGTCGTACTACTGGACCTCATAGATTGGGGTGAGAACTAAATGAAGTTATCTGTGACAAAAATCTAGCAGAGTGTCTGACACAAAGTAAACAATAAATGCTAGTTAGACTAGAAGGATGGAAGGATGGATGAATAGTTGAATGAGTGGATGGATGGATGGATGGATGGGTGGGTGGGTGGATGGACGGATGGATGGATGGATGGATGGGTAGATGGAGAGATGGATGGATGGATGGATGGATGGGTAGATGGAGAGATGGATGGATGGATGGATGGGTGGGTGGATGGATGGATGGGTGGATGGGTGGGTGGATGGATGGGTGGATGGATGGGTGGGTAGATGGATGGGTGGATGGATGGATGGGTGGGTGGATGGATGGGTGGGTGGGTGGATGGATGGATGGATGGATGGATGGATGGATGGGTAGATGGGTGGGTGTATGGATGGATGGGTAGATGGAGAGATGGATGGATGGATGGATGGATGGATGGATGGATGGATGGATATAATGGATATATAAACATATTGATTATGGATGAGTGGACAGATGAAAGGAATGTTCTGAATCGGCTATATCAATCAGGTCATGCTCTTTTTCACACCAACCTTAAGCCTATTTTTTGGGCATCTGTGTAATAAATTTATTAATCTGAAAACTTAAAAACTACCTGATCTTGGTTTCTGTGAAAGTCTTATGGTCTGCTTTCACTGAATGCTGAAGATTTAAATTCATATTTTGGGTTCTGTCTGGACGCCTCTCTAAATAAGAAATTTATGTTAATCTGCAGGTGTTGCTTATGAACACATTATTTCTAAATAGTAGCTGGTGGATTACCAAAAAAAAATTCAAGAGCAAATAATACTTATTGAGACCAAGGTCTCCAATGGGAAGATTCCTAGTCAATTTGTCCACTCCTCCCATACCACCTGGTTCCTACCCAATTACTGCCAAATCAAATATTCACAGTGGGTATAATTAATTAAATGGATTTTCGCTAATTAACTTAAGAACTGGTAAATAGGGCCTCCCTTTGGTAGTTTGAAGATGCAGCTACTGGTACTGCTGATTAAAACGTGAAGCGAATCTGGCTGGAAACTAGCATTAATGGACGGGAGCATTTTCGCAACATTTCTTTTAAGGTTTGTCAAATTGTATCCTACTGATATTGCTAACCCCTTTAATCAGTAAGCATAAAATTCATCCGAGAGCATAAAATATATCTGACAAACAGTCTACATCAAATCCCAAACTGAACATTCAAAATAAATTGTATCGAGACTTTGTCACAGTCATCGATTTCTGCTTTTCAAGCTGGTTCCTGGGGCGGCCACATAAAAGTTAAATACAAGCTATCTATGGGCTCATTGCATTGTGGTAATTCATTAAGCCAACGGAGGCTTTAATAAGTCTGAGCATAAAGATTGCTTCCGCAGACACTCTTAGCTTGGAAATGTGCCACTAATCAAAGAGGGTGGCAAAACTCATCTCATTGGCATGTAGGGGAGGTGAGAAGTAGCTTCGGAGGGTTGCTAAGGGCTGACTTCCTAGGGTGTTATTGTACTTGGGCAGAGAGATCGGCTCACTGGGGAGATGAGAGCCACTGGGGCCAATCCCTCAGCAGCTAGTGGTCAGCACACGGGCAGTGCTGGTAGTTGGTTCTTTGAACAAAGCTGGTTTTAGTCTTAAATGTGAACCCACTTATTGAGAGATCTTCCGTTCTGCTGGTTGATTTCCCCCACTGTTTTCACTTTGCAGTGATCACCATCGTGTCATTGATGTTCTTGACAATTTACAAAGCATTTCACATCCAGCGACGTCTTTAGTCCTGCAGCAATTTTGGGAAGGACAAGGCTGAGGTTATTGTTATCCCCATTATACAGATGAGAAAACTCAAAGTTAGAAAGCAAGTGATCTATCTGCCCAAGGTCCCACAGCTGGCAAAGCTGGGCCCAAGAGACTGATTGTCAAAAGCCCAAGCTCTGGGTCCAATTCCCGCCTCTATGACACACGGATCTATGCGTCCTTGGACAGTTTATTTGCCTTTCCAAAACCTCAGTTTTCTCACCTGTAAAGTGGACCTAGTAAGAGTAGTTATCTCCTACTGGTTGGGAGATTTAATGAGATCCTATAGATCAGGTGTATAGTGAGCACTTAATACATGTTTGCTTTTATTCATAGAGAATATCAGATTGTATTAAAAAAAATTGGACAAGGCCTGGAAAGTAACTAAATGGAAATTTAATTCCATTTCACACCAGTAGAGGAAAACCTCGCCCTTGTCATGCATTAGCCTTTTCCAACCGTGAAGCACCCTTCTTGTTGGCATATGTTAAAAGAAGCCCATGATATTTCAGTCCCTTTCAGCTGTGACTCATTATTGTAAATAGCGGTGCAATGAGGAGATGAGAAAAGAATTTAAATACACTGACTGACAGAATTTTTTAGGGAAAGTAATACACAAGAAGATAAAAAGCAATCTGAAAAATTTGCATAAACCCTTGTGATCTCAGAGGTCATCTCTTTGGGAGTCTACTAATGGAAATACGGCTTTTTAAATTCTGGGTGATTATTTAATTGAAAAGGAAAGAATTTAAAAGAATCAAGTCACGGGAGCAGGGCAGGTTTGTGTCAAGTGAAACAAAAAAATTGGCCCATTCATATATAAGTTGCAATTTAGGATCGAGTGGTAAATTTGGTCATTTGTTAGGATTTGATTCAGCACATTAAAATATGTTGATATTCATGCACTTTATGAATTTATTATTTTAAATCAGCTTCCTGTTACACTTTTATTCTATTTAGGAAATAGAATGCTTTCATATCCATTAATATACTTGAACTTTACAATGACCCTCGGAGGTAGGTGCTATCACTCCCACCTTACAGGGGAGTGTAATCTATAGTTATTCAGGGCAGAGACCAAGGCTTTCCATTTTTCTTTTTTTTTTTTTAATCCCTGGTACCTGACTAATAAAAATGTAAGTGGAATGTTATAGCAGAAGCTCCTAAAGGTTCTGCTTCAGACATAAATCTTTTCCTAAAAGGCAGCACAGAACAGAGGTTTAGGCTCCAGCTTTATAATCTTAGTCGTCCTTGAGTTCAAACCCCAGCTCTGCCACTTACTGATGATGTGACCTTCGGAATCTACTCCTTGGAACCTTAGCTTATAATGGTGTTAATAATACCTACCTCATGGAGTTGTTATAATAATTAAATGTCAAGATGATAAAAGGAAGAGAGAAACGTAAAGTATTTGGTACAATAACTGACACATTTATGCTCTAAAATTGTGGTTTTCACTGTCTCTTGAGTATACTTAGAAATGCTAGGATAAGCATACTATTTGACCACTGCTGATTTTTTTTTTTTCTTTTTTTCGGTACGCGGGCCTCTCACTGTTGTGGCCTCTCCCGTTGCGGAGCACAGGCTCCGGACGCGCAGGCCCAGCGGCCATGGCTCACGGGCCCAGCCGCTCCGCGGCATGTGGGACCATCCCGGACCAGGACACGAATCCGTGTCCCCTGCACTGGCAGGCGGACTCTCAACCACTGTGCCACCAGGGAAGCCCTGCTGATTCTTTTTTAAAAGCATGCCTTAATCATCAGATTCAAAATTAATGGGAACAAACTGAGTAGCTGGTGTGTTGCTGGATGAGGAGAAGAATCCAGGTGTCTCACATGGCAGTGCAGCCAGGCAGGAGTTCTTAGAGCTCCTGTGAGAAGCCTCTCCTCTAATTTAATGTAATTCGCTGGTATTAATAAGCGGCAGGGAATCCAGTGTGAGGCTGCCTTCTGCCTTTCATACTGGGTCCATTCACTTTATTCTATTCTAGGACATCGTATTGACCTTTTGCCACGTGGGGAGAAAAATCTGCTCATTTAATTTCCAAGTAAGGGATAATTAGTACCAATCGTGATTCATAGCTACAGGAATCCAACATCTTCCTCACGGCATACAATTAGGATATTTGCAAATTCACAGGCCATATCTGGGACTTCAGGTACCCAGATTGTGTTGCAGTTGGCTCCCTTTTCACCATCACCTGTGAGCGTATCTTTAAAATGTATTGGTAGCCTAGCCATGCAGAATGAGAAATTGTGTGACTGTTGTTAATAGATGGGGGGGCCGGGTTAAGGGTAAGTGAGTTGGACAAACTGTGTGCTAGGTGAAGAATTAGGAGAAAAGGGACTAATAGTTAATGAGCATGTACGAGGCACCAGGTTTTCAGCTAGCTCTTTATATATGTCAGCCCACCTCATCCTCCCAACCTCTCTATGAAACCCTCGCCAGGGCTGCCAGCGAACGGGATTGTCAGATCCTTGGTCTTACTTACTTGGCCTATCAGAAGGTTCTAACAAGGCCTCCTTTTTTGTTGTTTTTGTGGTATGCGGGCCTCTCACTGTTGTGGCCTCTCCCGTTGCGGAGCACAGGCTCCGGACGCGCAGGCTCAGCGGCCATGGCTCACGGGCCCAGCCGCTCTGCGGCATGTGGGATCCTCCCAGACCGGGACGTAAACACTTTTTCCGCGTGGCTTTCAGGATATCACAATGACTTTTCCCCTCCCACTTCTCTTACTGCTGCCCCTCAGTCTCTTTTTCTTGTTTCTCCTTATGCCTCTGACCTCTAATGTGGAGGGTTCAGTCCTTGGGCCTTTCCTTCTCCGTCAACACGCATTTGTTAGGAGATTTCATTCAGTCTGACACCTCTGAATAACACCTAGATGCTGACAACTTCCGAATTCATATCTCCAGCTCAAATCCATCACCCGAACTCCAAACGCACGTATCCCACTGTCCACTTGATATCTCCATTTGGATGTCGAACATGCATCTCATAGTTAGCATACACCCTTCCTCCCCAACCTGCATCTCCCACAGCCTTCCCCTTTCAGTAAGTGAATTTTCCAGTCGCTTCAATCCAAAGCATCCTACTCCTCCTTGACTCCTGTCTTGCCCTCACACGTGCTACATCCAGCTGTAAGCAAATCCCATGGCTGTATCTTCAACATCTCTCTTGAACCCAATCACCTCTCTCCATGCTCCTTCCCGCTTCCTCCCACCCCATTATCATCTCCTAAGCAAGCATCACAATTCGCTAGATGCAGCTGTAGCTGCCTAAATGGTTTCCCGCCTCCACTCTTGTCCCCCTAGAGTCTTTTCCACACAGCAGCGTCCATGGGAGCATTTTAAAGCATAAATCATCTCATGTCGCACCTCTGCTCAAAACTGTCCAGCGGCTCCCGTCTCACGCAGGGTAAGAGCCAAAGTCCTTACAAGTCCTTAATTGTTTCTCAGACAAACCAAGGACTCTCATATTTCTGAGCCTTTGCACTGTTTGCTTATCCATCTTGGCCACGAGACTGTGGCAGTGTAAGGGCAGAGACTGGGCTTTCTCCATGCCTAGATCTCCAGTACCTAATGCACCACGCAGTGCAGAGCAGAGGAGCAAACGTTAGGGACCACTTGCTCTGGGCCCAGTGAGGTCTTAAACTGTGTATGCTCGTCGTCGTATTTAATCTTCACAACCACACTGTGAGATAGAAACTGTTAGTATTGCCATTTTACATGTGAGAAAACTGAAGCACAGAGAAGCCGAGTGTCTTTCTCCAGGTTACAGGCCTGGTGGAGGTAGACCAGGGATTTGATCCCCAGCAGTCTGGTTCCAAAGGCAGGTCTGTGCTCTTAACTAGTACGTTATCCTGTCTCTTATAAGGGTGCCCTTGGCAGATGGGTGGTGGCCGAATCAATGAATGAATAAATGAGAGGCCATGATGATAACTAGCCCCCACGAGCACTCCCTGTGTGCTAGCCACCAGGATGCCTTAGGTTACGTTTGCCATGTGCAGTCCACTGGGGAGTGCTCTAGGGAGATACTCGTGTGAGGGAGTGAGGAAAGAGGCCAGAGGAATGAGGAGGGGGTACCAAATGATTCCTGAGGCAGCAGGACATCCCAGCCCACCACACCTGTGTCATCCAAGGTGTCGTGTCACCCAATCCCCAGAACTGGGCAGAGGGAATAGTTGGCAGGCAATATGGTTTGCCCCTGATGCCTAGAGGAGGCTCTGGAGTTGGGAGGGCCCTTCAGAGGGGTCCCAGATGGAGGCAAAGGGACTGGGCTTTTGTATCCAAGTCACTGGCCAAGGGCTGGCCCCTGGGTGGAGGGGTACCCTTGGATGAGGCCGCAGAGGGCAATTGCTGGTGAGGGGTGCAGCTGTGAGCCTTCAGCAGCTGATATCCCTGGCCCTGGGTGGATGAGTGCGAGGGCCCTGACAAGGAGCCTTAGGGAAAACACTGTGGCACCCCCTAGACAGACTGAGGATTTTGCATAATTTCTCATTTAATCCTCGTCACCATCCTATAATGAGTTAGGCATCTGTTATCCCCACTTTATAATAGAACTGCAGCTTGGAGAAGTTAAGCAGCTTCTCTAAAGCTGATTACCTAGGAAGGTGAGGCTGAGCCTGAGTAAGTGGCTGAGTCATTAACCTAACTTACTGCCCAGGCCTGCGTTCATCATCTTATTGCTGGTGCAGTGGTGTGGTGGGTGTGGACATCCATCACCTGGGGCTGCCCAGGGTCTCATCTCCTTCTGCTAAATCACTCCCCCTCCCTTGAGCACGTGTTCCTTCCCACTCCCTGCACCTCTGTTCCTTCCCACTCCCTGCACCTCCCACTCCCTGCACCTCTGGTGGGACCACCAGCCTGGTTCACTGGGGCCTCCAGGATGGCCACACACACCAAGCCTGGTCAATCATTTAGTGCCGTGCCTGGCCCAGGGATAGGCCAGCTCTCCTCCGGGAGAGAGAACCTTCTTCCTCTGAGACTAACAAAGCTAATATAGAAGGAGGTAAGCCTGGAGCTGCTTCCGGCCATGTTCCCCAGACTTCTCTATGTAGAGAAAGTCCACTTGCATAGGAGGAGCAAGAAAGACAGCGATCTCATGGCATTACTTAAGCTTCTGGAATTTCTGATTTACCTCTAAACCTCCCAGTTTTGCGAGCCAATAAATTCTCCATTGGTATCTAAGCTAGTCCACATTGATTTTCTTTCACTTGCAGGTGGAATGACAGCCTTAAGTCAAGGTGCTAGTTTCAGTAATGTATTAGTCAGTTTTTGCTATGTAACAAACAGCCTCAGAATCTCAGGGGCTCACAAACATACTCATTTTTCTCATTTATGCATCTGTGCATTGGTGAGGGTATGGCTCAGGTTTAGCCGGGTTTTACTCCAGGCTGTCGGTCTGGTTCAGGTGTGTTCCCTGTGTCTTTATCTGGGCTGAGACTAAAGAGACAGTTGCCAGGGGCATGCTCTTCTCACAGAGGATCGCAGGAGCACAAGAAGCCAGGCCAAACCGTGCATACACTTCAGGTCGCTGCTTGCTGCAAGTCTGCTAACATTCCAGGGGCCAAAGCCAGTCACGTGGCCAAGCCTAATACCAGTGGGGCGGAGAAAGGTTCTCCGCCTATGCTGATGAGAGATGCTTAAAAGCCGCCAGGGAGAGGGCAGGATGGGAAATACTATTATGGAAAAGGAGTGAGGAATTAGGAACAATAACAACCTACCACAAAGAGGCCAGAGGAATGAGGAGGGGGTACCAAATGATTCCTGAGGCAGCAGGACATCCCAGCCCACCACACCTGTGTCATCCAAGGTATCGTGTCACCCAGTCCCCAGGAGAAGACCAGCTTCTGCTGATCGTCTGTTAGAATTACAGCAGGGTCAGCTGAACCCCAACACCTTCTCAGAACTGCACACACCATCTCCAGGCAGCAGCTCCGTGTGTAGAGAAACCAGATCCTTTCTGAGAGAGCAAAATCAATCTTAAATAGACACAGCTCTTCCCTAGTGGGGCATGGGAAGGGAGAGGGAGAAACACGATAGGAAATGTTTAGTTTCTTTTTGTTTTAAGTTGTTGGAAAAACCAAAGAAGATTTTTAAGGTTTGATTATTAATTTCTGGAAGAATCAGTTGCCAAGTTTGCTATCATTTTCAAGTAAAAGTAGTGTAAAGATCAAAGGGACACTTCTTAGCAGCGGATTTCACCCCATTTTGAGTTTGGAAGCTTTTCACAACAGCACGAACCGAAATAGAGCTAGTTTGTTTTTTTGATGTGCCACTCAGATGGTTAAATCAAATGTCACAATTTATTTCAGTTCAAAAGATGTTTACTGAACATCTCCCATGACCATGTGCTCACTTATAAAAACATAAACAAATTGGAATAATAGGATTGCTACTCCATGGCTGGATCATCTGGGCACGTCACATTATCTCCGTGACTCTCAGTATCTCCATCTGTAAAGAAAGTGTGTTGACCTATGAACTTTGAGGTCCCCTCCAGGTCTAAAATCTGTCCATCAACTGGGTAATGTTCTTTTCTCACTTGCTGATAATTAAAGTGACAGAGGTATGCAGGAAGGAAAGCAGAGCTGCTGAAGCCACGGGCATCACAGGACCGAGCAGGGATGTTTGAGTTTCCTCACAATGGTAAAGCTAAGAATTCCTGGATCAGATGACAGATGACTGCACTCACAGTCATTGTTCCCCTTCCACCGTTCTCTCCAGAAAAGGGTTTATTGATCCATTGCCATCCTCGGTTTGGGGGTGTATATAAGTCCCATCTTTACTACGCTTTTCGCTTCAACAGTACAAATGGCAAGTTGGGGTATAAGGAGGTGATACAAAATAGTAGTAAAGTGGAGTCCACTGGCATCCCGTTGACATGAGTCCTAGCCCTGCCACTTGTTAGTTGTCTGATCTTTGGTAACTTAACCTCCCTGAGCTTCAGTTTTCTTATCTGTAAAATGGGAATAATAAGAGTAGCGTCTTCCTCCAGAGGGTTGTTGTGAAGGATGTAAGTTAAGTACTTAGCGCCAATGAGGGCACCCACTAGAATCGTGACCGTCAGTATCCTAGCACCCCTTCCATGCACACTTTCAGGCAAAACCGGATTCTGAATCTGGCAGCTCATTTAGCCTCTTCTGAAAAAAGTCTAGAATGCTTCCAAAAAGAAAGGGTTTATACTATCACTGGAATTTAATGAAAAATGTAAAATAACTTCATTCAGTGTTTGTATAAAAGTGTACATAGATTTGTAAAAGTATGTGTTTCTTTGAACTAAGACATTAATAATAATAAATCTTTAAGAAAAAACTGCTAGTTCCATCACAGAACCCCTCTGATTTAAGGTGAAAATCCACCTGGTGATCATTTCCTGCTAAGTTTCCAAAGGGAACTAACACAAGATTGCCAGGGCTCTGTTCTCTGGGTCTGCACCCTCAGTCAGGGCTACGTGTGCCTACAACAAGGGGACACATCTTTTCTAATTTGTGCTTAGGAGCTCTGTGGGGTAGCCAGGGCCCTGGACTGGTCCACCTTTTAGCAGACATTGAAGTTCACACTATGATTTGACGCCTCCTAATGAAAGACAGGATGAGAACCTAGGTCTGTCTTTCTTTTCTTCCCAAAAGCTGCCTGCAGGACTCAGGCTTACTACTCTTCCCCAAAGCTACCAGGATCCCAGTGTTAAGTGACTTTTCTGCAGGACTCCCTGGGGACTCCTAACTGGCTGGGGGAAGAACGCAGCTCTGTTTCTATTTTCCAGACGGTCTCATCTCTTTGATACAGAACAGCTGTTTCAGAGCCTGGACAGATGGATGGTTGCTCTTAGGATCCCCACGGTTTGAGGAGCTAGGTACGAAACCAGTGTGCTGGACGGAGGGTCCAGGGCTGTGGACGTGGGTGCAGGTTGCCAAGGAGCACTTGGCAAAGAGTAAGAGTGAGCCTCTCCCCTCAGCACTTGTTTTTACATTTCCCCCCACCCCCTTTAAAATCAAACCGATTTTTTTGTTTTTCAAAAGGAAATATATTGGCAGCTAGCTGTTCCTGGGCAAAGGTGTCAGAGTACCGTTTCACTACCAAGGATGCTGACGGAAAGCATTGTAACTGACATTGCTCTGAGCAAATACAGTTCCCTCTTGAACTGCACACACGCCCAGTAACGTGGCCTCGTGGTTCCAAATATTGGATTACAAATCGTTTTACATCTCCCCAGCATAAAATAAGGCAGGTAAACAAAGGGGCAGTCAATTAAGATAAATATGGCAACTTCACAATTTGCTGGCTAGGACACATTGTCCCAATGTGCCAAATGCTGGGTAGGATAGCTGTCTTCTAATTATGTACACAACCGGCTAGATAATCCTAATATCAGGACAGACGTTCGCAGGACTTCATGACACACTGGATTGAGCAGGCTATACTATTTGGCTAATAACTATTTTTCCCAGGGCACTTTACTGCTGGGAAGGTTTAGTGTTGACTCAAGGGACAAGATTCCAAGGCCCTTTCCTACTCCAGCTACTTCTAATTCCTAAAAAAGACCGTACACATCGCTGTATCTGAGACGCCTCTGTAATGAGTGGTCGAGGGGCTTTAGGGTCTTAATTCCTTTGGTTGGTTAGTGTCTAGTACAGTGACGCCTACGTGGCCTTGACTGAGGGTCACATTCTTCTTTATTGTCTGGAAGAGGGAGCACTGATCCTTAGGAGGGACTTGCGAAGTGCGTCAGTTATCCTAGGAGTAGAAAAACAGGAACTAAGAAAGACCCAGAAACTCACAAGAGTCTGGGCAAGGGGTAGGGGTGGGAGAAGAAATGAGTGGAAAAACTCTCCTGGCTGAAGATAGCATTTAGTTAAATAAATGAGAGAGAGAGCACGATATGGTGAGAAAGGAGTCCTGAAAATTCCATTTTTGGAAAAATCCACTCTGCTCCTTACGAAGTCTAATGCACTTCTGTTAAAAAAAATATATACCCTCATCACTGCCCCCTTCCCCCCACAGAAAACAACTTTTATAGGATGGAGATCACAAGAATAATACCATCAGTGAGAAAAGAATAAATTACATTTAGGGTAGGTCTGTAAAGTATTTCAAGCCACTGGGGTATCATTTCATGAACTCAAAGAACTAATTTACCAAATGGGTCCCCAGGGCCTGGAAGAGCTAATGCACTGACCATTGAGGGGCAGCTCCCTCACCTGCTTCTCCATCAGATCGGTGCCTTTGCAGAGAATGAAGGGCGTAGGGTTGGGACACAGAAGGTCCCTCCATGCATCAGCATACACGGGGATGAGACGGCATTCATGGATCGTAGGGGAAAATAAGAAAGAAAGAAAAGGCAGAGACTTTAGAATCAGACACACCTGGGTTTTAATCTGGTTCTGCTACTTTGTAGCTGGGTGAGTGTGAGCGAACCTTCCAAGCCTGAGGGTTTTTTTCTGATCTGCTGATAGGGGATCATAATGCCTATTGTCAGTGTTGGGATGACTCAGCCTGAGTTAGTGGGAATCAGTGGACGAGCACAGTGGAGGGCCCTTGCGGGTGTCCAAAGGATGGGATCTGCCCTTACCGCTATCCCGGTCACCATCTCCATCATCATCTCCACCACCTGTGTCTGCATCACTGACAACGCCTATGGAGTTCTTTCCGGACAACCAGGCACTGCCCATTGCTTCCCATGCATTGCCTCCTTTAATTCCTCAACAAGTCTGTGAAGTAGATAGACTTATCCTATCTTATCCCAGTATTATCCCATTCTACTAATGGGGAAATTGAGGCTTGGAGAAGTTAAGTAACTCATCCAGTGTCACAGAACTAGTGAGTGGCAAGGCTCATTCTTGAACCCTTATCTGACTAACTCCAGAGCCTATGGAGTTGTAGCTACTGTGGCCCTCGGGGAAGGGTAAGATCACTGTTGACGTCAGCTAGCATAGCCTGGCCATTAGGCTGTAGCGAGGGTGATTCACTGAGACAAGGAATTAGAGCTGAAGACTGAATGGCCGGAAGACTTGAGTCTATCCTCTTTAGCCCTTTGAGGGCACCTTCCAGAGACCACTCTGGGCTGCTGGGAAATAAAATCCCCAACGCATGGAGGTAGCCAAGACATGAGAGGGCAGGAGGTCCTGCAAGATACCTAGGGGTTGGACCAGTTCTTTAGGGTGTAGTGGTGATTCTCTACAGGTGGACATGTTTGTCTCAGGGTTTTGTATTTTGCTTGGCTGTTACTATTTGTCCACTATGACAGAGCCAAGAGCCAGGAGACCGGACCATCAGGCACATTCTCTTGTAAGCCCCGCACCACGCCAAATAAGAAACACAACAGAAAACCAAGGAACCTTCGAGGGTGGGGGTGGGGGGAAGTGCACATCTATCAAAAAATAGATGGTATAAGTATCTATGCTTATGTGTTTGTCTATGGTTACTATGTATAGTTAATATTTATCTATTTCATACGTAGGAGCTTCTGAATTGTAAGTGATTATTCAAGAACTGTTTGCAAATGGAAAATACGCAGAAGTGACCTGGTTGGTTAAAATCATGCAGAGAAGGGATGCACCTGACCAACTTCCCAACTTTTAGATGAGAAATTGCTTGGGAAGTCAAGAGGAGAATGGCAGGCTTCACACTAGTAACTGTGCTCGGTGTGCACACTGAAGTGTGTGTGTGTATATAGTGTACATATATACCTATATGTATACACACACACCCCTCTATAATCGACACCTGTACACATACATCCCCATCTTAAACCTGCGGGCTGATTCCCTGAGCCCCGCAGCCCTCTGCCCTGTTTTCTCTCCTGGTCTCTTTTTCTCTGTATCCCTTCATTTCATAAGCGTGGTTCTGAGGGTGACTCACGGAGGGAAGTGGGTGGGCACTGCTGGGAAGGGAATATGGCTTAGCTGGTAGGGTTCACCACCTGCACACTCTCCTCTATGTCCTTGACTCTGCCCTTCTCCTGGTCTTCTCACCCGGAGCCCGAGACCTGATTGCCTCTGTCTGAGAGATGCTTTGCCCTTTTCCCCAGAGCACATGTTAAAACCCACTCAGCCAAAGTAAACCATGTAAATGTACAAAAGATACGTCTCCTAGATTGGCCGGGATTCGCATGTGACAGTTTGAATAAACAGAGCATCCATCTGCAGAGAGAGAGGGGTGGGGGCGGATTCCCTGGGGACTCTCCGGTGGAGGGGGCTGGGAAGACACGGGACAGACAGCATGGAGAAGAGAAAGAGCAGGGAGCCCTCGCAGACATTCCTGGGGCTCAGAGGTCCCTGGAATTTATGTATTTGACACGTGTGAGCGAGATTTATGAGCACCTGCCCTGGGTGCCTAGAGCAGTGAGTCTCAAACTTCACTGCGCCCCACATACTCTTGAGAACCTTGCAGCAAATGCAGATCCCCAGAACCTCCCCCAGAGATTCTGGTTGGTCAGGATTAGGGCTCAGGGTCTACATTTTAACGAGCATCTTCTGGGGACTCCACATCAGGGGGCCTTCCGCCTCACTTTAAGAAACACTGACACTAGCCTGCTGTCCAGAAGTGTGCCTCATAAAGCCTGGTAAGGGATACTGATTGCAGGAAGTGAAAGAGGCAGGACCACATTTCTTCCTGGCTCCTATGGGCAGCCACACGCCAACCCAAAGAAGCATCAAGGTTTCTCAGGACGCTGACTCCTGGGCTTCTCCTTCAGACCTCCCCTGTGCCACCAGTTCCCATGTAGGGACTTAACTTTGCAAGGAGAAGCATTTGAACTCTGCCTCCAGTCCCTGAGCCGGACAGAAACCAGATGCCTGACTGACTCAGAGAGAAAAGGAGGCCACATGTGGGGATACCCTAGGCCTGGTCCCAGCTCATCCACTTGACAAATACGTATTGAGTACTAAGGGCTAAGAGGAAGAAGGACATGCCGACATGGGGCTTGTCTCGAGGACCTTTTAGTCCAGTTTCGTGATATTAGGACAAACCCTTTAAAAATCAGTGCATCCATCTGCCAAATGCAGATTCCAGGTACCGCCTCTACCTGATGGATTTGTTGCAAAGAGAAGACAAGGAGAGAGATGTGAAAGTACTTTGTTAAGTAATATGTGGCGAGAATTCCTGGGGAGACCTAGGATGAGAAGGGTTTTAATGACAGAAGCAAGAATCTTCGTGGATATGAAGTTATGGGGGATGGGGAGATGAAGTTGTGCAGTCAACCAGCAGCTCTTGGGAGAACCAAAGTCTCTGTTTCTCCTTCAGTAAACAATGAGGTTGCTGGAGTAAAGGATCCCAAACTTGCCTCCTAGGACCAAATAGCATCATTTGGTTGTAGGGTGGGGCAACCACACATATACTGGGTTTCCTGGGACCATTCCAGTTTATGCCACTTGTCCCAGCTTTATTATTCATAGCACCCTCTTTCACTCTCTAAAGTGACCCAGTTTAGACATTACGTTATAAAGTCACTCTATTTATGGAAGAAGGGAGGTGGGTATGACACTTCTGTCAGCAATGAGTTAGGCTCTTTGCCTTGGTCCTTATCAGGAATTTTCTTTCTCTGAGCTGGGATGGTTTTACAGACTTTCCAAAACGCCCTGGCAAGCTTTGACAGGCACCCAATGTGCATGGCATAGTTTACTCATTCTGCTCAGAAATATCAGACATTCAGCACAGACTGACGGAGGCTGGTGACCGCATAAGGGCCAGTGCACTGCCTGAGCGTCGGATGGGGTTTTGCTGATGGCGAGAGACGGCAACCGGTGACACTGGGAGAACAGCAGCAGGGCCCTATGAAGTGAGCACATTTTCTGGCTTAACATCAGTTTGCTGCGATGGGAGGTGGGGGCTACTTTAGGAACGTGCAGAAGGGAGAATCTTGAACCAGAACGCACAGTACTGTTGAATTCTCATAGTTGTGAACCCCAGAGAGAGCTATGGATGACAGCTCTGGGAGCCCGTCAGCCGACAGTTTAGATGTGTCCCCCAAGGAATGAACTGTAAATGCATATTAGCCCTACAGATAGGCAAGCGGGAAAGGACACAGATTCTGTGACTATTTGGTTACCTGACATCACCTAGGTAGAAGTGCCGGTGGAAGTTGGGGGAGGGGGAAAGGTAGATTAAGTAAACTTTTCAGTTTAAATCAAGTGGATTCTAGAGGGTAATTAATCTCAGGCTTTATGTCTGAGATCTGATCCTTTTGCATGTGAGTGAACGTAAGGAGACACAGCTGGGAAAAGCCCCGTTTTCATTTTAGAAAAAAAAAATCTCAAAAAATAAAATCCTTCAAAATCCTAGGAGGCACCCCGGGAATTTCTAAGGAGAGTTTCTTGAAAGCTCAGAAGCACAGTTGGGGAAGAGAAGGGCAGAGAAGGGCAGAGAGAGATGAAAAGGGGCCCAAGGAACGGGTGTCTTTGCTTTCTTTCCTCCTGGTTAGATTTTCGGGTTTGGCTTGTTTTGTTTTGACTTGATTTGAAGATGCTGGTGTGTGGGAATAATCTCACTGAAGAGGAAAATGGGTAACACTTGGTCAGTTTGTTTACTGTACAAACTACTCACACATTTGCAGAGCGCGTCCTCTGGGCGTTAGGTGGCAAGGATGCAAAGAGAAATAACACGTAAAAAATGACCACCCTCCTCCCACGCAGAGCTCTCAGTGAAGTGGGAAAGAGACACGTAAACAGATCAATTACTGTGCCTACTGATGAGTGCATCATTTGGTTGGGGCACGTGCGTGCGCGCGCACACACGCACACGCACACGTACACGAGCACGCACACAGCTCTTCAAATAGAGCTGCTCTTAACTGTTTTCTCAGAAGGTTTGTTTCCGGGACAGCCCTTTTCCTCTTTTTCTGGTACTTGCTTACATACTTTTTTTTATGGAGGTGAAATTTATGTAACATACAATTAACCTTTTTAAAGGGAATAATTAGATGGCATTTAGTCCATTCAGTGTTGTGCAACCACAACCTCTCTTTATTTCCAAACCATTTTCATCACCCCAAAGTAAAACTCAGTCCCTGTTAAGTAGCTCTTCCCCATTCTCCCCTCCCCCCGGGCTCCTGGTAACCACAAATCTGCTTTGTCTCCATAGATTTACTATTCTGGGTATTTCATATAAATGGAATCATATAATATGTGACCTTCTGTGTCTGGCTTCCTTCACTTAGCGTAATGTTTTAGAGGTTTATCCACATCGTAGCGCGTGTCAATACTTTATCCCCTTTCATGGCTCAGTAACGTTCCCTGTAGGGATATACCACAATTTGTTTAATCATTCATTTGTTGACAAACATTTGGGTTGTTTCACCTCTGGCTGTTATGAAAAATGCTTCTGTGAACATGTGTGTACAAATTTTTGTTTGAATATCTGTTTTCACCTCTTTGGGGTATATACCCAGGAGTGGAATTGCTGGATCATATGGGTAATTCTATCTTTAACTGTTTGAGGAACCAGCAAACTGCTTTCCACAGTGGCTGAACATCACACCCCTCCCTTGAAGACCCACAAAGTTCTATTTTTGATGGTTCCTCCATAACAAAACTGAAAGACTTCAAAGAACTAAATCCCGGTTTACGAAACTACCAACCTGTCTAAGTGCCTTGGTTGGCCCAGTGGCTCAGAACTTTCGCTTATGCGACTAAGGTCAGGGGTTCAAGACCCAGCTGGCCAGTTAGCTGAGTAGTGTGGACAAGTGAACAATTAAATCTGCTGCCACAGGCTCCACTATCTAACACTGTCCTTCTCTCTTACAAAAGCTTGTTAGTGCTCACAGGGGGATGGAGCAAGAGTGTTTTTATGGTTACATATAAAAGGAAAACAAAAATCTAGCATCCAAGGCACAGTGGGACTAACTTGGAATCAGATGACTGCTACTTCCAGTCCTGGTTTCACCTGATTTCTGCAGGCCCCTTGGGTAAACTGCTTAACCCTGCCCAGAGGCTGTTTCCTCACGCCTAAATGGGGAATAATAACCCTTACTCCAGAGGTGACAATGCATCCTAACCACTGAGCGCACAGTAGGTTTCCAGCAAATGCTCTTCAATCTGGAGGGTGAGCAACCTCTGTGCCTGCCAGAGACCATTGTCAGCTTCTGCAGCTGGCTCTGAGCTGCCCTCCTGAGGGTGACCCAGCTGGAATCGGTGGTGCACGCTTGTTCAGTTGTGCCGGGTTACGCTGACTGTTTTAAATGGTCCTATTTGCATGGAATGAAGCTTGCTATGGTAACAAGGTCTGGTGGCTGGAATCCAGGGCCCCAGTGAAAAATGCAAAGCCTGTGCTCCGGGAGAAAGAGGCCCTTGATGGGTGTATCAACTTTAAGGTTACCTCTGTTCTCCCAGGAAGAAGGAGCAGGTAAACTGAGGCAGCGGGGCCTCAACACTCCTGCTCCCAGTAAGAGGAGGAAGAGGGAAGCCCCACTGACGCCTTCCAGTCTCCCCTCCTGGTTTGCCCCCCAATATTTAGCCCAGCTAAGAAGCTTAGGACCACCTTAGAGGCACACACTGGTTCAGGGCGGTGGGGAGGCCAGATCGCCACTGATCCACCCCGGGGAAGGACAGGGTGCTCCTTCGGAGAAGGGGGTCAGCGCAGGTTGGGGCGGCGGAGGTGGGGGTGGAGGTGGACAGTGAGATAGCCCAGCTTCCCGCTGAACAATTCCCACCCACCTTTTAAGGAACCAGCAAAGCAGGAACTCCACTTCGTAGCTCGGGCGTGCGGCTCCCTCCCCCGGAGCTCCATCCCCGCTCCCCTCCCGGGCCCCTCTTCCGAGTAGCCCTCTCCCCCAGGCACCCACCGCCTCCCCAGCCCCTGCGCCGCGCTAGGAGCGAGTTCGCCAGGGCGGGGGCCGCCCCACGGCTCCAAGGAGGGGACCGAGGTCTGGCCTTGGAGCTGGCGCCCCCCACCCCTAGCCAGGGGCGCCACCTCGGCCCACGCCGGGCCACCGGCCGCCGCCCTCGCCCCCCGGGGGGTGTGTCCCCGAAGTCGGGGGCGCGGGAGGCCGAGGCAGCGGCCCCGCCCCCAGCCCGGGCCCCCTCCCGAGCGCGCGGCGAATGGTAGGCTCCACGGAAAGAGTGCGGGCGGCGCGCGGTGTCCGTCTCCGAGCCGCGCTCGGCGCCGGGGTCTAGGCGGTCGCTGCTCCTCCTCTTTCTCCTCCCCCCCGCCACCCCCCGCCCCCCCCCCCCCCCCCCCCCCCCCCCCGCCGCCTCGCTACCGCCGCGGATCAGGCTGGAGGCGCCGCTGTCATTCCTGCGCCGGAGGAGCCGGCGCTGCCGGTGCCTAGGGGTCGGGGCTCGGGGGAGCCGGGCCGCGGGGGACCCAACAGGTAGAGCCGGGGGTGCCCGGCCGCGCGCCCCCAGCGCATCATGCAGCTCTTTGTCACCTCTCTCGCCCCCAGGCCAAAATCCTGAGCATGATGGAAGACAATAAGCAGCTCGCGCTCCGCATCGATGGGGCGGTCCAGTCGGCCAGCCAGGAGATGACCAACCTGCGAGCCGAACTCACGGCCACCAACCGGAGACTGGCGGAACTGAGCGGCGGCGGCGGCGGCCCCGGCCCGGGCCCGGGAGCAGCGGCCAGCGCCTCGGCGGCGGCGGACTTGGCGGCGGCGAACATGGAGAACCACCAGCACAGCGCGCAAGGTAGGGATCGTACGGCGGCCGGGGCGGAGGAGAGGCGAGAGAGCAGGACCCGGACCCGGAGGGGGCCGGGGACTCGGTGCCCCCACGGCCGCGGCGAAACCGCCTTGCATTGTGGCTTGTAACCCTTTCCGCCCGGCGGTGGCCGGCGCTGCTCCCCTGCTGGGAGTTGCAGGCTGCTGTCATTAACGAAAACCCGGGTGCACGCTGCGCCCGGGTTCACACGGTCACGCCTGTCCTGGCCAGCGCGAGCGAGGCGCAGCCGGCGCGTCCCTACCGGTAGCAGAAAGTGCCCTTCAGATGGCACACAGCCCCCAGCTCCTTGGGCAAACTTTTCATGCCCGGGCCTTTGCCCTCACCCGCGGCAGGGGTGAATGCCACAGCTCCCCCCAGTTCCGGAGGCTCCTTCCTTTGGAATGACTCCCGGAGAGGGAGCTCCAGACTCTGCAGCCGCGCTCGGGGTAGAGGATTGGACTGGTTTGCACTTTTCTCCACGGATGCCAAATCCCTTGTCTCGATTGCATCTGGACTTTATTTTCTCCCCATTTGAGATCGCGCAGGCAGTGGAATATATCGATGCAACAGTAGATGCTGTGCTCAGCAGGGAGTTTAAATTTCCAGCAAATATAAACACTGTGAGCACTTTCCGGGGGGGTGGGGGAAATCTTAGACCTCAAAGGCTGAGTGATGGGCTCCTGGCGAAATGAACGCTTAGATGGTGGATTTCCAGGTAGCCGCCGCTTGAAGGGACTCTTTGCAGTTAGGAGGAGGGAAAAAAAGGACAGTCTGTGTTGACATTGACAGTGATGAAGCTCTGAAACCCTCATGCGTGGGTTAAAGGTGGAGGAAGCATCCCCCCCCGAAAAAGAAAAAAAATACTGTTTGGTTTCTGTGAATTAAAAAGTAAAAGGGTAGGCTGGATTTTCAGGATGTCTTTTCTTTTTTTGCCTAATTGCCCTTTAAGAAACGTTGTCACCGGTTGTTAATGTCATTTGATTGTAAGCTAAACAGCTGAAATCCAGAATATGACAGAAGAAATATCCAGTCCAGGAGGGCCACTTGTGTAAATATGTCACGTGATGAGGTACCAAAGGCTCAGTGGCTTCGAAAGATTTTCTAGTTTTGTTATTATTTCAAAGGCTTCTCCTAAGTGTTGAGAGAGAGAGAGTCTGTTTTCATATTAATGCCTTCTCTCCATCAGCTTCTGTTTCCTCTTTACCTTGCTGGGGTAGGTATGCTTTTTTTTTTTTTTTTTTTTTGCTGTGAGACGTTAAGCCTGAACATTAGCAGTGTACGTTCAATTCCAAGTCAGATCTTAACTTGGTACTCCAGGAGTCCGTCAAGAGTCTTGGGGCAGTAATTTGGTACCAAAGTAGCGTGACGTTATGGTGGGAAGGTGTTGTGAGCCTGGTGCTTGCTGCACAGTTTTCAAGGTGGGTATCTGGTTATTCTATCGTTTATCCCTTGTTATGTCATTGTGTGTGGAAGATGCTCTCTGCTGGCACCTGGGCAAAAAAGGGAAGTCAGACTGCATGGTCATGCTTTACTTTTTATAGGCAGGGACTCTTTCAACCTTAAAGAAATAGCGCAAAACTGGCATTTTGCTGAGAATCAAAAGCCATGGTATGGGGGACTGAACAATGCTAGTTCATTTCCCACCATCCGCCCCTTTCTCAGCGGAGGAAAAGTTAAGTGGCTTTTATCTGAGTCCTGGGTCTAGTTGCCGTCTGAGCATGCTAAGGAGAGGTCGGTGCCGCAATGATCTACACATTCAACTTGGAAATTGTGATACTTGGCTGATGGTTAAATTGTTGTAGTGGAGCAATAGGGGACTGTTCCCTTTTTGTTTTTTCCTACAAAAATGCACAAGGCTGTGGAAATAGAAAAATGGCTTTTGGATTTCTTGATATCCCTAAAAACACACAAAACCAGCAGCTTCCTCATATTCTTAGAAACATGCCTGCCCAGGCCAGGGGCTGTCTGTGGGTGGTTGGATGAAGGATGGTTTTGATTTTTCCTCTGTGTACCATTGGTATTTTTCAAAACCTTTACTAGGGGGAGTTTAATGATTTGATAATCAGAAAATAAAATGTTGAAGATTTTAACTCAGCTTAATGGTTGGCCACATATCCCTCTAAATTGATGTCAATTTAAACTGATGTGATGGTTGAAAAGAAAACAAGACCCCCATATAAATCCAGTGGGGCATCATTTACGTATCTATGGCAACAGTTCCTCAATACAGTACTTTTCACATTATTTAGCCTCTGTGAGTGTTTTGGGTTTTGTTTTTATTTTGTTTTGTTTTGTTTTGTGTTCTCATGACATGTGGCAGCGTTCTGCTGGAACCGAAACCTGCAGAGGTGGTCTGGTAGTTTCTTTTGCTAGTGCTTTTGTATTCCTAAAGGAAAGCACTGGGCTCTCTCAAGTTAATTTCAAAGTGTGGTTCATTGGCTTTCTCACGCTTCATTGTCATATGCCTCCAGGAAGGCTCACAGAAGCTCAGTTCCTGGGGGTTCCTAATTCTTCCGAATTAGTCTTCTGTTTTTATTTTGTCTGTGTTGGTGCAAGTCAATGGGCTCAAACCCTATGAGCGTTTAGTGTTATTGAGTTATCACTTTTCAAATCAAGGTTTTGAATGAAATGAGTATCTTTCAAAATGCAACTGTGTAAGTCGTCTTTTAACTAAAGGACATTATGCACATATTAAGTGCGTGCTAATTTCCTTTTAATAATATTAGCCCAAATGGTTACAGGGAAGAGTCACCTTTTGCTCTCCCTGCTGAGAAACTGTTAGATCCATCTTCAGATTTTTGTGTTAAAAATTTTTTTATTAATAAACTAAAGAAGCTCATCAATCCACCAGTGGACGTTTTGTTCCAGTGAGGATATCTGACAGTAGGTAAGTTGATGAAGAAAACTTGGGTTTTCCTAGAGAGTTAATGGAGTGTGTCATTTAAACAAAATATTAACTTGGTTGGTACCCTCTGCGAGCTGGCATGGTTGCTATGTAACAGAGTCTAGAAAGTGAACTGCTGAAAATCTGGGCTTTCGGCACTTTGCAGGATCTTCTTTCAGAATCTGTGTTGAAAGAAACGCTTGGCAGCCAGCCCATCTCCTCTCTCCCTGCTTCAAGTGAGTCGGATAATCCCTAATGAGGATGCTGGCATGCGGAGCATAGGGCATCCGCGCAGGGTGGCACATCTCAAGGCTCCAGAGCTGCCTCTTAGGTTGGTGGGGTCACAACTGCCTTTGACAGGTGGACAGAAGGAGCCTTGGAAAGAACAGAGCCAAGCAGTTGTTCCAATTTGTCTTGTTGTTGGTAGCCAGAGAACGGATTTGTTTAAAGTCACATTTCTAAGCTGTTTTCCTCGGCGTAACATCTCTGGGAAATGTGTTTAAAATACTTGCTATTCTTTGAGGGGAAAATATAGCAGTTTGTTTCTCTGAAAATGTTTTATCTGATGAATGGCTAATATTAGATTCAATTGGTTGCTTTGCTATGCATAGAATAAAACAATTAAGTTCCATTGTACCCAATTCAAATAGGTGTTTAACCGTATATAACATAAAATACCTATGCCCAGTAGGATGTATACCTACTGCCAATATTTTTGTGGTTTGTTTTTTTAAGGAAATAATTGTATTTATATGCCTATGTAAGTGGAAATGCTCATAGCATCTTTCTTGGGTGTTGAGGACTTAACTGTTTACTGCATCTGTTAGATGGGGATGGGGAAAAGTGTCATTTTCTTACACCTTTGTAAATTTCCATAAATAGATGCAAGTTTTATTTTATTTTTCTCCCCAGGCATTAAAATAGGCTGTTACTTCAGGTCTGATGGCTCTTATCTAGCATTACTATAACACCGGAAACTCTTCGGTGAAGTATAAATTACCTTGGGACTGAATTGAATGTGTGAGTAGTCTGCAGAGATGCTAGACACTGTTGCTTTTCAAAATCAAAGAATCCCCTTTGGGGATCCCCTTTGGCATCCCCTTCCCAATTTGTTCTGCCTCTACATACTCTTGTTTTCCCAAGCAGACGTTTATCTTTTTTGAGAAGAGGATTTTCACGTGGCAGAGAGGATGGAACAAAATGTGGCGGAATCTTGGGGGCCCTTTTGTTAGATCACCTGTAAGTTACAGAGCTCGTCCAGTACCTATGGCTTGGTTTTCCAGCCGTATCAATGGGCTGAAAGAGGCTTGTCTGTGTTTTCCTAATCTGGTAGGCTGTCATGAGACGGGACTTCACAATTCTTCCTGAAAATCACCATGCATGGTCACAAAGAGAATAGGTACAGATCAGCACAGCCCGGTGGAAATTAGTTATTGATTGACTGTGATTTATTGTCTTTCCATTGTCTTTGGAAAATGCCCTTAAGTCAAGTTTATGGTTCTGGTTAATTTCACACTCCCAGCATTTCAGGATTTACTGAGGTTTTTCAAAACTTCTTTGATGCTAAGTTTGAGCCAATCTGATTTTTATGATAGGAGCCTAGTCACACATCCTCCCGGCATAAGACAAGGCATGTTCTCCCCTTGCCTTTACCCCCTCTGCTCCCCAAGACTGCTGGCACTTTTGAGGAATCCTGTAGCTTATAATTTGTGACTTCCTGGCTGCCAGTGAGCTTCTAGCAGATGGCCTTGGCAGGTGGGGGGTGCTCGTTGAAACACTGCCTGCTCACCATGCAAGTCATATGGGGCCCAGAAGGTCAAGCCTGGGTCCCGGCCATATTCATTGCATATTTCATTTATATTTATTCCTGAGTTACATAGCTAAGGAAAGTGAAATCAGCATGAATTTCTCAGTTCTTTTCAGACCTTTTCCAGTATTGGTCTGTGTGAGCATTAGTGCTTGGCTTCTCACCCCCTGCCATCCGTCAGGCAAGAATGGAACTCGTTCTGCCTGCTGAGGCCAGGGAACGGGTTTTTAAGTGATCTTGTAAATGAAAATTAGTCCATACTGTTTGGGCTGGATATTAGGGTGAGTAACACATGGGATGACAAGGGATGCCACCAACAGCAGTCATTGCAATGTCCTAGTCATCAGAAATGCAGGCAAAGAGGGTTCAGGCAGAATCCTTTAGGAAAAGACAGCTTCCCTGAAGCCAAGAGGGTGACCGTCCATTGCCGCGGATTGTACCTGAAAATTCCAGGGCAGGTAAGCGTCCCACTGGCTCATGTCACCATCCTCAAGGTCCCCTGCCAGGCCCATCTTGACTGTGGAGAAGCTGGAGGGAGACCAGGCAAAGGAATCTCTTCTTCTTTCCCATGTGGTTGGATGAGACCAGAACATTCTTGCTTGTTTGATGCAACGTCAGATCTCGGTGGCAGAGTCCAGGCTGTGCTCTGTGGGCATTCTTGCTTCCCCCTTGAAATCCTGAGCTGCTAGAAACATGGAAGAAGCTGAATGTAGTTTTAATGCGTTTGGCGGCTTCTGTGTGATGGGATATCATTGGTTCTCGATTTGTTTTAGTGTCTTTGTTGACTTGGCCTTGCTGGACCTTTGGGTCAGACTTCTGAAAAGCCCCTGTCCCCTTCACCCTGCAATGAATTGAGACCCTCGCACGAGAGCTCGTATGGAGCTTGTAACAGGCAGGTCTACCAGCAAAGCACCCCCCCCCCCCCACCCAGCCGAGGCCTCTGCCCCTTCTGTGATGGGCAGTCAGGCTGGGAGGATGGAGAGAAATGGGAGGAGGGGCTGCCCGCCCAGCTCCTACCCCTTCTCTTCTCTTCCACCAGAGCAAGTGCTGGAGTGAAGGGGATGGAAAGGCCTTCCATTCCCAAGATTGTCTCAGCTCTGCAGATTGTTTGAAGTGATGTGAATCATTAAGAGCAAAGTGCCCTCTAAAGGAAGGTGGGTCCGGAGCTAATAGTTTACACTCACCTTGGGCACTTCATTATGGTTCTCGGAGCTCACCTCTTGGGGGTTCTGGAACCATCCTGATACCATGTAATTTTCTTTTCAGCGAAGGTGAATAGTGTAATGTAGGACTAAATTAGAACTAGTTTCAGTGCTTTGTCAAACTTTTCAATAAATAATAACAATAAGGACTTCCAACGTGTCACGTATCTTCCCGAGTGCTTAACATGAATAATTGTATCTGGAGCCCAATGAAGTGACAACTGTTGTGCCCATTTTTGAAAAGAGGAAACTGACTGGGACCCCGAGAGGTTAGGTCACCTGTCTGCCATGACATAGTAATGACAACGACGGTGACGATGACAGCAAGCTTTGACATAGTCTTGCTTGGAGCTAGGTGCTGTTCTAAGCGCTTCTCTGAATCAATGCATTTAATTTTTGTAATGACTTATGAGGCAGGTACCATTGTACCCATTTTACGTATGAGAAAACCGAGGCACGAAAAGGATCTATTACTTGCCAGAGGGCCATTAAGCGACCAAGCTCTGGCTCCGGAGTCCGTGCTCTTACTCATCTCACTTTGATGCCCAGCGTCACTCGGCTGGTAGTGACTGATCCAGGAATTCAAACCCACCGAGGCTCTCTGCTCTTTAAACCTGTATTGTCTCCTAAATCAGAAGTATCTTTCGGTTTGTTCATTAGGAAGGTTGACGGAGCTGTAGGCTTGTCTCCATTCTTAATTAATGTTTTCCTAAACTGATGGTAATTTCTGGGTCCTTATACGAAATCATAGGGAAGCAGGAATCCCTCTCCCTTAGGTGTGAGGTTAACTGACAAAGAGGGAATTGGGTCCTGCTTACAAGGTTAGCAACCCAAGGGTCACTTGTCCCCGATGAAAAGAACCATATTGATCCTGACGTTGGGGCCTCCTACTTCTCAGACTTCGAATGCATTCTCTCTTGGGAAGGATGATTCCAGGCAAAGCTGGTATCCTGCGGTCCTATTATTCTCCCTCCTGCCCATATCTTCCCCTTTTCTGAGTTCTCTCCCAGTGGCCTCGGTGGCCCCCAGTGGCCCAAGACCATGCCCAACAAAGGACGTATAACTACTCACAGATTCCTTTACACTAGGATTTCCCAGTCTTGGCATTGTTGTCATTTGCAGGATACTTCTTTGTTGGGGGGGGTGGACATCGTGTCCATTGTAGGATGTTTAGCAGCGTCCCTGTCCTCTGCCCACTAGATGCCAGTAGAACCTTCCACACCCCAGTTGTAACAACCAAAAATGTCTCCAGATGTTTCCAGATGTCCATTGGGAGGCCACATCATCCCTGGCTGAGAACCACTTTGTATGCCGGGCATTAGAGGAGACCCCAGTTGTGAGTCTTAGGATGGCGGCTCTGTGAGAGCAGAGAGTTTCATCTGTTTGTTTTCTGCTCCATTCACAGCACCTAGAACAGTACCTGGCACATAGCAAGGGCCCAGTAAATAGTTGTTGATCGACTGAATGAATGAACGAATCCATGATTTTTAAATTACAGTGTGCGGAATTCGGTCGACTTGTCATGTTTTACATGAAGGTCATTGGTTTAATGATAGATGGTTTTAATTGTGTTTATTTGCCATATGTCAACACTGTTCTAAACCCTTTCCCTATATTATCTCAATTAATCCTTTTAACTACCTTCTCAGGTGAGTACTGGGTTTGCCACCTTACAGATGAGAAAATTGAGGCCCAGAAAGGTTATGTGACTTGCCCAGGGTCACCAAGCTAGCAAGTAGCAGAGCCAGGATATAAACCCAAGTAAATGTGCCTCCAGAGACTGCCTGTTGTCCCAGCCAGGATGCTGTACAGCTTTGCATATTTTTTCCCATTCCTGCCCAAGAAATCATTTTTGTTCTAAAGCTGGTGTTGTGGCAATTATAGTTAGGATTTGCATGTCAGACACTAAGTCATTCATCATAAATCCTCAGAGCTCCACTGTACGAAAGATGCTTTGTCACTGCCGGAGAGTCTGTAGCCAGGAAGGATTGGTGCGTGGCCAGAGGTAAGAGGGCAGTTCAGTGGCTGAACCATGTTCAAATGTGAGAATCTCCCTTCTCTCTGCCTCGCTGCTGGGCTTCAGCTGGAGGGAGTCACATAGAGGACTGAAATTTTCAAGGAAAGGGGACAGTGGCCCCCAGAGCTTCTTAGCAGGGGGTTGACTCATTTTTAGGAAAAGGGATGTTCCGGGATCAGAACTGGGGGGCTGCAGAGACTTTGAAGATAATCCAAGAGGATAGTGATAGCAATAGTCAGCATCTGTTGAGGCTTTTTTTTTTTCTGGACTTTCCCAGACCCTGTGGGGTGTAATTGATGACATTTTCTCATCTGACTTCCTATCACAGCGAGTTAGATAATGTTCTCACCTCCATTCTACAAATGAAGAAACTGAGGCTTAGAAAGGTTTAGTTGCTTTTCCAAGATCTAGACAGTGGTCTTCTGCTGGATTGGCACACAGGTTCACCTGACCCTGGAGCCCGCCTGCTTCACCACAGCAAGAATATTGAGGACTACCCTAGTGGCACAGTAGTTAAGAATCTGCCTGCCAATGCAGGGGACACGGGTTCAATCCCCAGTCCAGGAAGATGCCAGATGCCGCAGAGCAACTAAGCCCACGCACCGCAACTACTGAGCCCATGTGCCACAACTGCTGAAGCCCGTGCACTCTAGGGCCCGCGTGCTGCAACTGCTGAGCCCACGTGCTGCAACTACTGAAGCTCGTGTGCCTAGAGCCCATGCTCCACAACAAGAGAAGCCACCGCAAATGAGAACCCCGCGCACTGCAATGAAGAGTAGCCCCTGCTCGCCACAACTAGAGAAAGCCCGCACGCAGCAACGAAGACCCAACACAGCCAAATGTAAATTAAAAAAAAAAAAAGAATATTGAGATATTGTGCCAGGCAGCACAAAGACATGCCAGGAGGATGGCTTTGTCTTTTTGCTTCCAGACCAACCCTCCCACTCCCCTTCTTTTTTTCTTTTCTTCCTTTCCTCCTTTCTTCTCTCTGTCTCCATCTAGCTTGAGAGATTGAGCACATAGATTCAGGGACCACAGATTTAATAAGATATGGAGCAAGTTATCTTGGAGCTCTTAGGCTAGTAGGGGTGACTGACATGGAAGTATAATTACATTTTCTAATGAAGGTCTAGACAGGTGTAATGGGAAAATAGGTGATGAAGTGACAAACACAGAAGCCTTCACAGATGTACATGACAGTGGCAATATGTAAGAAAAGCATGCTGGGAAAATACATTAACTTCTCTACTAAGGGTAAACTGCCCATGGGAGATTATTAGGGTGCAACTTTGGGGGTAGGCTGGGATCGGGTACTGCAGAGAATAGCTGCTGGCTTGGACCTTCTCCCTCAAAGAGCATTTCTTAAGGAGAAAGAAGATGTGGATGATATAGGGTTTAGATCTTGAATGATAGTTGGGTTTTCTTCTCCAGAGAGAACAAGAAAAGATATGAATTTCAAAGCAGGTATAGCTCTGCATCTTTCAAAATAAACTCACCCCTTATATATATTACCTTCCTGGCCAAGGCTGGCGCTTCTTGTCAGCTGCAACAAATGAATTAGTTCATTTTCCTTGATTAACTTGAATTTTTTTGAAACCATCGAGGATGGTGTCTTTAATTCAGTAAGTGCAACTTGGAACACAGTGGGATTTATGTCACCCTTTCCCCCTCATTCTTGCCATTTGAAATTCTGTGCTCACCACTTCCTGACGATAGCGAGGTATGAAGTTTAGAAATTTGATACTGACCCTGGAGAGTGCAGCTGCGGCACCATAGAGCTTGATGAATGATGGCTGGGGAGAACTGACCTGTGATTATATGTCTACTGATTATCTTAATTAATGCATTCATCAAGTAGATTGCTTTTCCTGTTCCTACAAGGTTTACCACGTGAAGCAAGAAAAAACCGGGAATATTTCTCGACACAGCTTTAGATTTGGGAGTTAACAGAAAGGCAAGGCCTGGCTGCCATTTTGTAGAGACTGTTAGCCCGTTAGCTAGCAGACGTGCTCGGATTGCTCTGTTCACAATTTGACATGGTACCAGGCAGCCCTGCAAGGAGGCATGTTCAAGTCTTAATGGAAGTCCTCTGGAGAAGGATCATTATTTCTGGTCAGATTTTCTACAGTGTGGGTGAATATCATGGACCAATAGACTAGAACCTTGTTAAAACTCAGCTGGTCAATTCATGGGTTGGTTCCACCATGGGATAACTCAAAACCCACCCTTGAACACTTTCAGTGTTATCACCTTGCCTCTAAAGCAAAAGCTTGGTCTAGCATCCTCATGCTAGACCATGAGGATGGATGGATGGATGGATGGACGGAGGGATGGATGGATGGATGGATGGATGGTCTAGCATCCATCTAGCAAAAGCCAATGCTCAGAATCCTTTTTCCAGGGTTCTGCTGCTTTTATCCACTCTTCTTTCCTTTGCACCCAGGAGGCACTAGGGAAGCACTAGAGCATATCACTACCCAGATCTTTGTAGATCTTTGCAGATCTTTGCGGTATACAGAGACTTGCACAGGCATTGTCTCTGTGGATCCTACCAACTGGCGCATAGGATGGAATTGAAGTAGACACAGCAATCTATTTCTCAAATGAGGAAGCTGAGGGACAGTGATTTAAACGGATTTGTTCAAGATTGTTGAGCTTGTCATTGAACCAAATTCTCCTCTCTTTCTCCCACTGCAAGATCCCACCGTGACTGCACAATGGTGGCAGAGGGCTGCCCTGGAACTTACGATTGGGTGAGATCTGACCTTGCCTTGGCCAAGCCCTCTTGAGCATGGGCCACCCTGTCTTGTAAGACCTGGATGGTGACACCGTCACCCCAAGCCTGTGCTCTCACACTCTGAGCTCCCATGTCCAACGTCTACCCATGGTGAAGGGACAGTCCAGTTTTACAGATTTAATCTTATTTTTTACACTACATTCTTTCATCCTCTCCGTGGGGTTTTCAGTCATTTGACCTCTCTTTCAATGACCTATCTTATTCATGCCCGAACGTAGCGTTTCTCTTCTTCTGGCCTCCCTTAAAAGCAGTTAGAGACCTGTAAACCAGAGCAGGTTTGCACCCGGGGAACTTCCTGATTGTCTTATGGGATCTGGGAATGACTTTCGTACGGAGGACAATTTTTTCCACCCGACACCATCGTCGTTTAGGATTTTTGAATATGGGAAGCACGTCTGTGAGGGGACCTATGGTCTTAGCACGTGGATGTGCGTGTACTCTCTGAGTGTCGGGGGCAGGATGTAGCCATCACAGTAAATCTGCCTAATTTCTCTCTCTTCACTGTCCCTTCAGGGAGACACTTTGGAACCTTTAGGATCTCTCTTATCAGAGTCTTTGAGTTAACATCCATCCAAAACATGTTGGTTTCAATTGTCCACCTAAACTGTTGGCTGTGCAGGCACACGTTCTCAGCGCTGCTGTGGCTGTAACTGCCTATATAGTTGGTGGACCTCCTGCTGCTCCAAGCTCACCTCTAGACCTTGAACTCAGATCAGTGGAATCGCATCCACAGACTGAAGTCCAACAGTGTGGCAGAAAACTCAGGGAAAATCAGAATGGGGTCTTTTGCTGTGCACCCAAGGAGAGTGGAAAGGAAGTATCAACCCGGAGGCCCCTGCAGCGCAGCAGACAACCCGCTGTAGTTAACTGACACCTAAGCAGCTAATCTATCGGCTGGGACTCTGATCTCTGTTTCATTTCAGTGTGACGAGGAACAGTCGCTAGAGGCTTCCCAAACCTCTGATAGCAAAATAGAAATAATACACATTTGGAATGCATTTGAAGATCTATTTATAATAGGCTCCAGAAGAGCAGAAAGTATTTTTAAGGATCAAAATGTTTGCTTGTAGAACCTCTACAGTGTGACAACCAAAAAAGTCTTTAGACCTTGCCCAGTGTTTTTGAGTTTTAGATTGGTATTAGCATTAAACATTTCGGATTCCCGCCACTGACAATAGATATTATAGCTGCACGTGGAGATGAAAGAAAGTGCTTCTTGATTCAGTTGGGAGTTCACTTCAGTGCTTGCTCCTGTGGCTTGAATGATGGAGCTAGTGTAGGAGTTGGCAAACTTTTTCTGCCAAGGGCCAGATAGTAAATACTATAGGCTTTGGGGACCATAGGATATCTGTCATAATTCCTCGACTCTGCTGCTGTAATGTGAAAGCAGCCGTAGACAATAGGTAAATGAATGGGCGTGGTTGTGTTCCAATAAAACTTGATTTACAAAAACAGGCACTCCTTGGACTAGAGTTTGCCAGCCCCTGAACTTGCAGTTCTCTTGCATTTGCCTTCTGACCCATTTCTATCCCTCACCTTTACAGTGCTCAGCATACAGAAGGAGCTTAATAATGATTGATTAAGCTAGTGAATTAGATGTGAGCAATAAAACCACCAGATTACAGTGTTAAAGGAGCAGAAACAAGAAGTTAATTACTAGGGGTGTAATGGTTAATGGACAAGAGAAAGAGACATTTGTTGGCAGCTTCATGGTCTGAGGTGAAGTCATTTGTGATTAGTCATCATTACAGACCCCGAGCTGTGAAGGGACAGAGAATCACCAGTAGCAGTGAGATACAGAGCAAGACACTTGGCATCTAAGCCTCAATTTCCTTATTTAGGAAATGAGGAGGTTATTTCCATCTTCAAGATAATATAGCAGATACATGGGTTTAAGGGAGTGAAACAGATTCGATCCAGATCCTGGCGATATGACTTGGGTTGTGGGACATTACAGCTCTCAGTTTCCTCCTCTGTAACGAGGCCGATAATCCCTCCTTTCTAGAGTGATTAGGATGGTTTAGTGCAGGGTTTCTCAACCTCAGCACTGTTGACATTCTGGGCCAGAAAATTCTTTGCGTGCATTGTAAAATGTTTAGCAGCACCCCTGGTCTATACCACTAGATGCTCGTAGCACCCCTGTAACGTGACAACCAAAAATGTCTTTAGACATTGCCCAGTGTTTTTTCCTGGGGGGAAAATTACTGCCTGGGTTAATGGACTAACACATAGTGTGCCTGGCACAAAGCTTGATGGACTTTGGGATTCAATAGATAGAACTCTTCATTATTAATAGCATAGTATATTATTGAACTCTGAATTCTCCCACCTTGGAATGAAATTCTCTTTATTTCTCCAGCTGATTTCTGTCCCCCATAGGCAAGATTGGACAGGCAAGATTGGATCCCCCCCACATCCCAGGTCTTTCTCCTGATATCTTTGTGTTGCTTAGAGGCCTTTCTCCTGGGAGGAGCCAGACTTCTTATTATGCCCTGCCGAGTATGCTTTCCAGCCCTTTAAACACACATGTACCTAGACTTGTATTTGAGGTTACGGTCAGAATCCGTAAATGGTCATATGAGAAATCATACAGATGTCTGCAACAAGAATGGACAGGGAGGGTAAGGACCGAAAAGCTTAACTCGCAAAGGCTGGCAGGCTGAGGTAGTAGGCGGTATTCAGATGAAACAGATAATAAGGTACCCAAACTGGTACCAACAAAATGATCACTTCCCTCGTGAGTATGTACACACTTCTAACATTAGCCAGGAGCCAGTTTTCAGTGGTTTAACCTTTAGCCAAGATGGCTATTCCAGCATTGGTTTACATCCGGATTTAATGTTCTGCCATCCATATTTTTACATATATTCTTTTTAATGATGGAGAGCGAGAGACAGAGAGAGAGATAGAGAGAGAGATTTTCAGTGAATTCTGTCCCTTACATATTAGCAGTTGTGTTTTCTATCTGTTTCTCTGGGGAAATACATAAATGCAAAAGAATGCATTGAATTCAGTGACATCCTTAAGCGGCTGCTGCTTCTGCATCTACATATACTTGAAAGACAATGGCACATACGTGCAATAAGAATGCTTCATTCTGTCCACGGGCAGCACATTGGAGACATGTGGATTTTGGACTTCCTCTAAGTCGCTCTCTCTGGCCACCCAGAGTCTCTGTGGCCCACAGCTTGGGACTGCGGCTACAGAATGCACCTACCTGGACGTGTGTGTTCAGCCCTGTGCAGTGCGGTTCTCAGCAATGCCATGTGCAGTTAGGTGCTCCATAAGTGCCTTGGAAACGTACGGCTACTGCCCCAGGCCTTGAGTCTTCTGATTTTAAGGGATTCTTCTGTTCCTCAAACTCAACTCTGCCTCGCTGTGACACAATCAAATAAATCTATGATTTGGACCCTTGGCTTTAAGAAAACCCTTCTTTATTTAGGCAGAAATTTCTATGGTGACTTCCTGGTATGGATATTGGAAAGCGCCGGTTATAGTCAGAATAACAAAACTGGCCCTAAACTAGATTTCGGGCGATATGATTTGACTGGCCAACTGCCACCGCTAACCATCATCACCCTGCCCCATCTCCGGCTAACTCCTAAAACCCCTCAAGCACGTGATCCATCATCTCATTTTCTATTTATGCCAGCACCAGATAATGGCCTAATCTCTCCAGTAGCATACAGAGTTATTAGAGAAGATGGCATTTACAAAATCATTTCACTGTTCCACTGCAAACACCCTAAGCTAATAGGCACCTTCTTACTCTAAACCTTCCTTTTAGCCATGGTTTATTACCTGCAATTAAAATCAACTGGAAGACCCAGTGAATGGTTTTCATTTCTTTTCTTTTGTGCTTGGTTAATATTTAGCTGGTGGGGGCTTCCCGGGTGGCACAGTGGTTGAGAGTCCACCTGCCGATGCGTGTTCGTGCCCCGGTCTGGGAAGATCCTACGTGCCGCGGAGCGGCTGGGCCCGTGAGCCGTGGCCGCTGAGCCTGCGCGTCCAGAGCCTGTGCTCCGCAACGGGAGAGGCCGCAATAGTGAGAGGCCCGCGTACCGCAAAAAAAAAAAAAAAATTTAGCTGGTGGGCCACCAGGGACTTAGGCGGGAACATCAGAGAGACGCCAGTTTTGGCTCACAGGAGAGCTGTCCAGAGGGATGCGGTCGTCACCAGGGCCTAGATGACCATCTGCCAGGCGTGTTGGGAAGGCTACTCCCACACTGGGTTTAGAAGTTCGGGAGGAAGAAAATAGGAAGAACACGCAATGTGAGCTTCCCTTTCTTGTGTTTTGCATTCAGACGGGCCATGGAAGACAAAAGTTTAGCAGTAACAGTATGCTGTCATTTGGGCACAACGCAGAGAAAGTTGAGAAGACAGTAATGACTAGGACAGCGTCTCCCTGGCTTTCACTGTAATGCCTTGTTTGAACAAATTAAGATGCTGACACAGGTAAGTTCAGCGTTTATAGCGTAGGGCAGAAATCTCGAGTCCCTCGCGTGGATGCATATCCTGTTCTCTTAACACGTGTTAGCTGTGTGTGGTGGGCAAGCTGCTCTACAGTCTGGGCCCCACTCTGCCCCCAGGGATAACACTAATCCCGACATCCCATGCTGTGAGATCGCAGGAGAGGGTGTGTTGGAGAGCCGAGCACACCGCCTGGCACTTGCCACGTCCTCCAGAAATGTCGTAAAGGTCGTAAACTGTGCCATAAACGTGCGTACATGTACGGCCTCCCAGCAGGCCCCGGGTGGGTCTAGGCTGTTGTTTGTTTACTCGCTCGGTTAGCCTCCACCAGGTGCATTTTCTGATCGATGAGGCCCGGTCCTTGGCGCTAGGGTGCTAGGATATATCAGGTGCTCACCTTCTGCCGGAAGCCGAAGGAGGAAAGAGCAGAGGGGGAAGGACCCAGCGGGGGACCAAGAGGACTGGATGCTAGCCCTGACTGTACCTGAGACTAAAGAGTGACAAAAAGGAAGCTCCAACCTCTGTCCCGACTGGCAATGCCAACTGTCTGACCAAAGACCCGGGTCCTGCACTCCCACCTCCACCTCCACAACTTGGGAGAGGTGTCCCAGACGGCCGCTCAGGGGCTGGGACATTGGCTCGGTCAGAATGAGCCCGCTGGATGAGACCTGGCTAAAGGCCATCCCGTTTCTGAACTTCTACACTTGGTGACCTTTAGCAGTGTCGCCAAGTCAATCAGGTCCTCCTTAAAGAATATCTTAGATTGTTTAGTTTGGGGAATATTGTCTTTCCTGGCTTAAGCACAGATGATATAAGCCTGTGACTCTGCCCATTAATGGAAGGGAGGGAGGGAGGGGGGAGGAGGGGAGGGCAAGAGAAGAGAAGAGAAGAGAAGAGAAGCACAAGCCAGATGCGCAAATTAAAACACTAAATTTTCTTGGAGTTTATGCGCTCCAAGCAATGTAAATAAAGGTGAGGGCTGGGCCCCTCTGCCCATTAATCAGCCTCAGCCCCAGGCTTACTCTCTGGTTTGTTTGGGCATTTCAGCCCATCACCCACATCTCTTGGCATTTCTGAGATACAAGGGGGAGGCTTCCATCTGCCATCCTGATCGTTCTCCCCTGGGTTTCTTGGAGTGGCGACCTCAGTGTTGCCTTTCGCATGAAATATTACACTCAGGGGTAGGACCAGGGCACTTCAATGCAGGCCGGATACACTTGGGAAGGCTGGTTTTCTGCCCCCGTGGCTTCATTTGCATTTATTTTGCTCCCAACCATTTGTAATATAGTGGTGGGTGTCCATCAAATAGCTATTAACTCTTGAGCCAGCTCCTCAGAGGACTGTTTGAGCTGCCTCTTACAAGTTCAGGGGATAAGACGGCTCATACCTTTGGTCATTCTGTTGGTGTCATGAGCCACCGTGGATGTTAGAACTTCCCGTTTCGTTTCTCTTTAGTCTCTCAAGGACCCTGCAAGACAACAGCCTGTTTGTATGACTGCATTCCTTCAGCTGGACTCAGATTCCCGAGTTTAACTACCGGTGCCACCACCTCCTAGCATGTCATCTTGTTGGTTCACGTAACATCTATGTAACAGGGCTGATAATAGTTCATACCTTACAGGGTTTTTATATAAAGATTAAGTGGGGGGCTTAATCTGGTGGCGCAGTGGTTGAGAGTCCGCCTGCCGATGCAGGGGACACGGGTTCGTACCCCGGTCCGGGAAGATCCCGCATGCCGCGGAGCGGCTGGGCCCGTGAGCCATGGCCGCTGAGCCTGCGCGTCCGGAGCCTGTGCTCCGCAACGGGAGAGGCCACAGCAGTGAGAGGCCCGCATACCGCAAAAAAAAAAAAAAAAAAAAAAAAATTAAGCGGGTTAATATACGTGAAGCCCTGTGTTAAGTGTTCGGCACACATGTGCTAAGGGTTCCATAAATATCAGCTGTGAGTATTGAAAACTATGGCCCAGAGCCTCCCACTGAAGACCTATGGTGCCAAAGAGTGACTTCTTTTGAAAGCAACAGCAAAAAATCATTCAAGGAGGGGCTAGTTTCAGTAGGAATCTTGGCATTTCAAATACAAATCCCAGAGTGTATGAAGCCTTAATGTCCTGATTTATTCTGTGGTTTGATCTATGAGGTTTCCCGTTTGGTGGTGGCAGAAGGGACTCCCTGAGTGCCCACTGCTATCTGCGGTCCCCTTACATATGCCCAACCAGAGTCGTATCTCCGACAGCTCGTGCATCCTCCTCCCCGGGAGAGAGAGCCCCGCTGATGCACTCACAAACCCTCAGTTAAATTCTGCATTATTTTTTTCCTCCATTAACTTATAGCTTGCCTACCGATATTTCAAGCTCTCGTTGTGAAGCAAAGAAAAGTCCTTAAGTGCCGAGAGGTGGCCGCTGAGTCCAGCACTGGCTTCCCTGTACTTGGTCGGTTTTACTTGGGCTGCATGATCTGGCTTGTAAGGTGTATAGCCCATGTCCGTGGAAACACACTGGAATACTGCCCCGTGTGTGCTCTATGGCAGGTCCTGTGCTGGGCTCATGGAGCTCGTAAGCTACTGGGGCCGAGGGAGGATGATGGTGACGAAGGGGATAATAACGGCACTAACGTTTACTGGGTGCTTCGGAAGGGCAAGGCACCGTTCTCAAAGCTGTCTATGTATTTCTGTGTTTGACCCTCACATCAAGTATTACTATTAGCCCTCTTTTTACAAACAAGGCGACTGAGGCTCAGAGTGGTTAAGTAATTTGTCCGTGCTCACACGGCAGGTAGAGTTAAGATTTGGACGGTGGCCCAGTGACCCCAAAGCCTATATTTTTAACTAGCATGAAGTGCTCCTCTCTGGTGCTCCTCTGTAGTATGAAAGCATATATATTACAGTACACCGTGATGAGTACCATGATAGTCGTACCCGCAAGGTATGTAAAAGTGTCCATAAGGGACACTTTGCCCAGGTGGAAGTGAGGTCTCAGTTGCAGACGTCACAGGAAGCTGTGCTTGAGTTGAGTCCTGAAGGACAAGTGGGTCTTCTCTTGGCACAGAAAGTGTACGAGGGGCTCTGGGCGGGGCTTCCTGCAGGAGTGAAGGTGCGGTGGGGGTGATGCATGACTCGGAGGGGGAGTAGCCACACTCCAGGTCTGGGTGGGATGGAGAAGTAACTAGTGGGAGTTGAGAGAGAACGAGCGTGAGTGTGCGGGTGGAGAGGACAGATCTGGAAGGTTCTTGTAAACCAAGATAAAGAATCTGGATTTTACCCCGTCTACGATGAAAAAGGTATTTTTTTTATTGTGGTAAAATACTCGTAACACAGAATTTAATACTTCAGCCATTTAAAAGTATACAATTTAGTGGTATTAAGTACATTCACAACTTAACCACTATCTGGTTCCAGAACTTTCTAATCAACCTCGAAAAAGTTGTGCCATTAAGCAGTCACTCCCCTCCCCTCCCCCCCATCCTCATGGCAGACACTTAACTGCTTTCTGACTCTATGGATTTGCTTATTCTGATCTGATCAGCTCCTCAGATCAATTTACTGTAACCCTCACCCTAAGTGTCAGTTTGCCCATTTGTATAATGGTAAGATCTCTGTATATATGCATACATCTATATGTGAACGTATGCTGTCTCCGAAAGTGTGCCATCTGCTTCTCCCTAAATTATAAGCGTAACAGAAAAATTAGATAACTTTGAAATTGTTTGAAGCTCCAAAAATTCTATTTAAATTGAAAGTTTCCTCAGGCGTAAAATGGGGCTGATAAGAGCACCCACTTCTGAGAGTTGCGGAGGTTATTAAACGTGTGCATTCATGGAAGGCACAGATAGCGGTTCGCGGCATAGCAGAAGCAACCAGTGAGTGTTGGTTGTGATCATTACTGTAATTATCATCATTGTTATTATTGGCAAAATATCCCCTTTGCCCGCCCCCGTGTTCCCAGCGGGAAGCTGGGATAGGTTTTCTGGGTCTTGGCCAGTCCATGAGGGAGCCCTGCTGTGTAGACTTTGGGCACGTGTTGTCATAGGAAACTCGTGACTGTGTAACTGCAGAAACTTTCCCTTTCTTTCTACAATACTTACCGAGTCCCTAGTATGGGACATCACTGTGCCGGATGGTGAAGGTGGGCAGTAGTTCGGACCTAGATCCTTATCTGGGATGTTTACAGTCTAGCGTTTATAGCAACAAACAGTGACAAGTCCAGGCTGCTGAGTGGATGGCCTGGAATTGAGTCCTCGCCTCACCGCCTGCTTACTATGTGCCCTGGGCAAGTTATTTGACCTCCCTGGGCCTCAGTTTCCCCATCTGTGAAACAGCACAATACAGTAGAGTCTAGCTCACTTTGAGGTTGGAATGCAATGGTGAATGCAGAGTCACTTGGCAGTGCCTGGTACCTAATAGGCTCTCACCTAATATTTTTTTAAAAGAGGAGAAAACATTATGTGCATCAATTACATAATACAAGTTGGAAAGGGAATTTCTAAGAGAAGTTTTAACATCCTTTAGAAGTTCAAAGGAGAGAGAATATCTCTGGCTAAAATGGACTGTGAAAATTTGATTGGGGACTTTGTAAAGAAATAATAGTAGCTCTGGTTTTTTAGAGCTTATTATATTCCAAGAATTGTGCTAAGCACCTTTGATTTTTATTATACTTGACTACATACCTACAAACTGGTGTCCTTTGTTGAGGTGGATTACATTTTTAAACCTTCTCAACAATCCTGTGAGGTACTAGTGTGGATTATCCTTGGTTTTTAGATGAGCTAAGGCCTCGCCCAAGGTCACTCAGTATATAAGTGGTGAGGAAAGGAATTGAACTCTGCCCCCCGAGTCCCTACCAGCAGGTCACTTGGAAGCGAACCTCAATTCCATGTGGGTAATCCCTGCCATCAGGAAGATGCTTTGGTGTAGATAATCCACTGAGGGATTCCCACGTTGCGAGGATTTAACTTGAAAGTAGATTTGTATTCTGTGAGTGTACAGCACCACAAATTCAAAAGAAATGGCCCAAGAGGGATGTAGGGTAGCAGGAGCTAGCTGGTTACCTCAATGGGTAAGAGGCTCTGGAATCAAACCATTGTGAGTTCAAGTCCCAGCCTTGCCACTTCCTGTGTGTGACCTTGAGCAAAGTACATAATCTCACTAAGCCTCAGTTTTATCATCTTTAAAATGGAAATAATAATAACACCTATGTTTTGGGGTTGTTGTGAGGATCCTAGGAGATGATACACATGGAAATCTCTCAGGGAGCCCCTTGCTAATACTAAACATACTAAACTTCAGTGAAAGGGTCTTCGTCATTGTCGTCAGTGTGCTAGTTCAGTGGCATAGGTGGATCTCCATCACCCCTGCCTGTCCTGAAAGCTGGAGCCATCCTTGCAGCCTTTCTGTATAGGAACTTCCTTGTTGGTCTGGAGGAGGACCACAGAGCAGATGGGCAGTTCCAGGGAGGGTGCTTTGCTGGAGCTTTGACCTCCCAGGGGAGCTGCCGACGGAAAAGACAATTACTAGAGATGGAGGCTGAATCCTTTGTGCACTGGTCTACTGGGGACTGGACCAAGGTCACCCAAGTCACTTGTCTTCTGCTAATTGGGCTAATCAGTGGGCTGGAGGGTGGAAAGAGGGGGGCTACTGCCTGTAGCACCCAGACCCTCGCCGGGGTCTTCAGGGTGACGGTGCTGCAAACGTATTTTTTTTGAAAAATATATGCTGCATTTCACAGATAGATTTCTGTTGCTTCTAAATGCAGAAGGTACATGTGTTTAATCCATGTGTTCATTAGGTAGAGCTCTGACTCTCCTAACTTCTGCTGTGCCTTTAGCCTTCTCTGGTTTGCAGAACAATGGAGTATAAGAAACCACTGGGGCATCCCCTCCCCTAACTACCTCTTAGGATCACAGTGGTTCCCAAAGGCCTCTTTGCAGACTAGGCTGTGCAAGTCTGCAAATCCCAAGGAACCTTACAGAGCCCGCTTAGGCAGGGTATAAAGTGTGGGAGCATGGGGACCAGAATCTTCCAACCTCGTCCATTGCAGATGGTCAGCAACCAAGTCAGCACCTCCCCTCCCCGGCATCAGTCAAAGGGGCAATTTTAAAAGAAGGATCTCCTTTGCCTTGTGAGCTTCTTGAGGTCAGAAATGCTTCTGACTTCTTTTGAAACCCGGTGGACATTTAATAAATGTTGACTAATCAAAACTCCCCGAAAGTGAGCCTGCTGAAACTCCATCTTGGGAGGGGGGAGACTGTATTGATATATTTTGATTGGAAAGTATGGGTTTGTTTAATATTAGGCCTCCATGGGCCATTAAAAAAAACCCCACAACGGTGATAAACGGTATCATACTTAGCAAAATAAGGTAACCTTGAGATTTCTTATGCTTCTGTAAAATATTAATTAATACCTGTCAAAATCCCCACTTCCCCTTTAAGCCTTACCTGAAATGAAATTCACATCATGCATTGATCTGGTCATTCTGATTCATCTTGTAATGGAGGCGTTTGGAATCCAACAAACCTGGTTCTAATCCTGACTTTGTTCCTTAAATAGCCGTATGACCTTAGAAAATTTGCTTAACTTCTTTGGATGTCAGTTTTTTAGTATATTTTTTAAATTGCCAAACAAAAAAGAGTTTTGAGGATTCAACAAAAGCCCCATAGACCGTGCATGGCCAAACAGCGTGCGTGTGACAGCTAAGGACTCGGTAAAGAGAGTTCATTCATTTGTTCAGCAAACCTTTATTAAGTCCTTACCGTGTGCTGAACGTGACCTGGTCCCAGTCTGCAAAGGGTTTACACTCTAATGGTGGAGCTTGTGGCTTTGTGGTAATTAATACCGTCAAGTTCAGCCTTTCATTTTTGAGGTACGTTAGTGACTCTAGAGGGAAAGACCTTCTCCTTCCCTTCAGCTCAAGCCTCCCACCTACCCCACCCCACCCCACCCCTGCTCCCACCAGACATTACCCAAAACTTCACCTGAACAAACAGGAACAACATTTAGTCTTTGATGAGGTGATGTCTGGTGTTTTACATTAAATACCACAGGTAAATTGCCGGTCCCTGCCAGAAACCAAAACACTACCATTTCTAAGAAACCTGCATGAGCCCAGCCTGTGTTCCCTGGAGGGTGCCTCCACCCTCCCACCCTGGAGGATTACCACCCTCAGGTAGTAACCATGGAAGAAATTAGCCGCAGCACCCATGGTGCGATGAGCAATGCTTTATTAGGCCTTCTTTGCTTTCCCCTCGAGCGTGTTTTCTGCATGTGTTGAATTTCTTTAAGCTTCTGTGCACAGTTCAGAGGGTAATACCACTAATTAGACCAACAAGGTAATGTAATGACAGGGTACAAGGCTTCAGCGTACACTAGATTCATCCCTGATTAATAGAGTGGTCCCCCTCCTGTCACGCAGCCTCCCTCCATATTATCCGAGGCTAACGCTCCGTCTGTAATTAAAGCCGGGGAAGAAATTTCACTCTTCTCCAAGAAGTGGAAGATGAACAGTTTAAAAGCAGAGGACCAAACTAATCGCTTAGAGAAGTCAAAGAGATATCCCCAAAAAAGCCCCTAAGAGGCTTGACTTACAATTAGCAGCTAAGAGATTTCCAGTGGTAGTTCATCAATCTTTGTTTAACAAAAAAAACCCCAAAACTTTAAGATTATTTTGACAAGATGGAGCTTTGACTGAAGTTGGGGGAAGCTAAAAGCATTATTTTAAAATGTAATTATGTGACATTTCAATTATCAGCCTCCTTTCCAAAAGTCTCTCAATTCAGCAGACAATTAGTCGATATGAAAGAGGGCGGGAGGTTGACGCCGTTCAGTGTGATTTCTTGCCGGGGACAGACACACTCGCTCTCGTGTACTGTTTCCAGCTAACTTGGAAATGAGAGGGTGTGAGGTGGGGACGGTCATTTGAGCTGGCCAAGGAATCGAGACGTTCTCTCCCTGGCTGCACCCACAGTCATACCTAGACACCTACTGGCTTTTTGTCTTTCAGGGGACCTAAGAGATTCAGAGGCATATTTGATATGTCATAGATTTAGCTCCAGATGCAACTCTCTGAGGACTGACTTGAGCCAGAAGAGCTGGCACAGCGCTTAAAGATACTTTTCTTGCTGACCGTACCTGGTGGAGCTGAAGAATGAAGGTGCCGGCCAATCAGACTCAGCCCTGCTGGGAGCGTGCAAGCTCCATCAGAGGCCTTTCACTCTGCTCTGTTCCTCTCGCGCTGTCTGTACACGTTCTCCTGAATTAATGACTCTGCACTGTCAATCAAATGGCACCATTATTCAAACTCATCAGGGTTTCGATTCCGACACTTTCGCTAAGTGCTATGCGAGGAAGAAAACGTAAAGCTTCAGCCATTAGCCCGTGAAGCTAGTCATCATCATAACAGCTTGCTTTTGTAGAACAATTAACTTTGCGCTCCAGCAGAAGCGACATTACTGACACAGATTCCTACAACTGCGGGCTGTGCTGTTCGGTATGCCCATTTGGCAGATAAGACAGTGGAGGTCCGGTGGGTCAAGCACGTTTTCCAAGGACGCCAGGGTTCCTGAGCCAGAGCCAGGCTTGCTCTCTCCAGGGCTGCCACCTGGCCGGGGTCTCAGCATCTCTCCCCGCTGACCCCCCTGCAGCTGTACCTCCAGCCTGTCGTCTTGTCTGCTCTCTCCAAACTGCTGCCCAAGAGGGCCTTCTGAAATGTAAGGCCTCCTGTGTGATTCTGCTTCTGGAAACCCTCTATATGGCTCTCCGTGGCTCCTCAGGTACTGTAGGGCCCGCCCTGCCCCCTTCCCTGTTGTCATTTCTCACCTTTGTCACCGATGGCCTGCCTTCCAGCCACGCCAGCATTCTCCAAGCCTCTCCCAGACTTCTCAAAGCTGTTCATGCTGCTTGAAGTCCTCTTTTCTGTTCTTCACTAAAAAAAAAAGCCCAACTGACCCTGGAGGGCCATTTCCGGGAGGCTTTCCAACCTCTGCCAGAGACTGTGGTCCTACTGTGCGCTCCCATAACACTTCTAGTCTCTTATCGTGACTCTCGGGAAATATAAGTTGAGCGTCTGCTCTATGTTCCGGGTGCTGTTGGAGGCCCTGGGGAGAAAGCAGTGAACAGACAGACGAGCAGGGGAACGAGATAGTAAACATATATGTCTATAGTATGTTGGATGATGCTAAGGGAAATCAGCAGGATAAGGGAGACGGGGAGTGAGGGGGGAAGGGGCTCCTTTAGGTCTGGGTTAGGGAGGGCAGAGAGCAGGGAGGGAAGGCGAAGAGCGAGCCCTGGGGGTGAGCATCTGAGCATTGAACAGGAGGAAGAGCAGATGCAAAGGCCTGTGAGGCTGCAGCCTCTTGGTGTGCTTGAGGTGTGCAAGGAGGCCGATGTAGCTGGAGCTCAGCAAGTAGGAGGGGGTCAGTAAGAGATGGGGTCAGAGGGGAAGCTGGGCCAGAGCATGCAGAGTGGGCGAGAACGTAGAGCTAGCGATCTGGGAAGCCTGAGGAGGCATTTCTGCACAGGCAGGCCTGGTGCGATCTGACTCAGGAAGTTAGGCACTCAACCCTCCCTCCCTCCCCTTGTGTTGCTGTTGATGGAATCTGCTCTTTCCTACTGCCCCGTAAGCTCTGTGAAGGCAGGGGCTGGGTCTGATTTGATCGCCGTTGCATCCCTAGGGTTTAGCACATTCCTGCCTCCTAGAGGGTACCTAATAAATATGTGTGAAACGGTTCCCACCCCATCTTGCTTCCCCTGAGACTCCACAGCCATTGACAAAGCAGAGGGTAGTTCGTGTTCCGTGTAGTGTGACCCCCTGCCATAAACAACCACCCAGAAGGAAGCTCTGCACCCAGGCCTGGCATGTGCTGTGCGGGTGCATCCAGGTGCCTTGGGAGCAGGCCGTGCTCAGGGTGCACCGGCGTGTCCTATGCTCATCAGGCCCCTCCTTGGCATTTGGGTTACATGTAAATACAGATGCTGTGTCCGACAGGTGATGACAGGGTGGGCAGGATAGATATGTAACTTTCTCTCTTCCTGTCTCTCTCGAGCTGACTCTGTCGCCCCCTCGTCCACTTGTGAACAAATTTGGGGTCTTCACTGAAGTTATCTTCTCCGCTTGGGATGGGGCACCCCACCTCCACTACTACAGGACATGATAAAGAGCACCTGGCCTCCTGCTTACGCTGCCGAGGGGTTGGATTCGGGGGCAGCTCTGGGTGCCTTGTGCGCGTATGGGTTCTGCGGGTTTGTTTGAAAGGACGACCCTTTGTTGGCGGAGTAATTTTAGTTTTGGTTGGCACCCGAGACAAAGCGGTCTTTGAACTCACCCGCAGCATATAGGCAGCCAGGACTTCTTCAATGAGATTGCAGGGAATTTGCCAAGTCGTTTGGGGCCTGTAAATTAGGCCTCGTTTAAAAATTTAGATAAAGCCCAGTGTGAGGGAGAAATGCTTTCATAACATTAAATGTGAATTACACTGAAAACCCCTTTCAAGTTAAATGGAACTGTTCTCTGGGAGCACAGGGACATGAAATGCTCCAAATGTCAAAAGAGTTTTCATTTATTGTCCCAAGTGAAACGAAGGCATTTTATGTGGTTTAATAGTTCAGATGTACACGTAAATGGAATTCGTTTGGAGAATGCCGGGCCTGTTTCGGAATCTGTTTTCACAAACCTGCCTGATTTCATCTCCGCAGTAACCCTGCAAGGGGTGGGTACCACCAACCCTGTTTCAGAGATGAGAAGAGCCTTTCCCGTCAGCTGCGTTCTTGCCACCGACCTGTCGTGCTTCCATCATTGATCCATAACAAAGCTGGAAGTACTGTCACATCTTAGACGTTCATCTTGAAGGCACCGATCATTGGACCATCTGGAGAGATCTCATGGAAAACCAGTGGACGGTGCTGAGGTTGGCTTCTGTCTGTTTGTCAGTGTCCGACACTGTCAGAAGCATTTCTTCTTTCCCTGAGAGCCTTTTCCGTGCATTGGTTTGCTTTATTCGCAGCTGCTCTCCGTGGCAGCCCCCTCCTCTGTAGGCTTGTCCCTTTGAGGTGCGACTGTATCACTTAACAATGTGCTTAAGCTGCAAAGAACAGAAATCCCAGGGGAGGCTGGCTGAAATGGTGAGGGTCTCCCCTGATTGAAACCTCAGGGGCTGTGTGCACTTCCAGCATGGCCCGACGCCGCAGCCTGGCTGAGGTGGCCCGGCCCCACGCATCTTTGCCTCCGCAGTGCTGACTCTGTCATCCATAGCGGTCTTTTCCCTTCCTGTCCCCAGATGGCTGCCACTGGCTCCGAGGTACCTTACCTCCTTGCTCACACCCAGTGGGTAAGAGCTAACTCTGTCCAGTCTTCGAGCCAAAGTCCCAGACTTAGGTCTGATTGGATCAGTTGAGTCATGTGCCTAACTCTGATGCAGTCCCTGAAGCGGACGTGGGGTGGGGGATGAGGGAGAGTCATACGCCGGGATATGCTGTTTACCTAGACCCAAGCCACACGCTGTGGACCCGAAGTTGGCATAAACCCAGTGGCAGGCTGGTAAACGTGTAGCACTTGGCTCTCCAAGAAACAAACAAAAAGTAACAACAACACAACAACAAAAAGAAAAGTGCAGTATTTGCTGATTCCTCTAGAGTAAGTTTTCCTGCCGTGGATGATTGTAAGCAACCAGTGCAACGCCACTCAACATGCAGTGTGGGAACGGAAGCACACAATTGGCTCTCGGGCCAGTACAGCACTGTGACACCTCCCCTAACATTTGTGGACCACAAAGAGTGTAGGATGGATCCTCAAACAAGAAGCAGAGCAAGGGAGGGGCTTCCTTGGTGGCGCAGTGGTTGAGAGTCCACCTGCCGATGCAGGGGACGTGGGTTCGTGCCCCGGTCCGGGAGGATCCCACATGCCGCGGAGCGGCTGGGCCTGTGGGCCATGGCCGCTGAGCCTGCGCGTCCGGAGCCTGTGCTCCACAACGGGAGAGGCCATAGCAGTGAGAGGCCCGCGTACCGCAAAAAAAAAAAAGCAGAGCAAGGGAAAAGACACAGACGTGGGGCCACTAAAACGAACCGTCCCTAGGATACCCCAGGCTCTCTCCTGATGCTGCGTTCAAACTGGTCCTTCACAGTCCAGCTTTATGCCAACTGCTAGTGGGTGTTTCCTGTCTCTCTGCAACAGTGTGCATAGTAGAGAGAAAAGAACTCAGACTAAAAGTCCAGGGTCAAGCCAGGGCCCTCAGGCAAGTCCTTTTGCCTTTCTCAGTACCCTCAACCATAAAAGATTATAGGAATGACCTCTCCCCCAAAGGGCCATCGTGAGGATTCAGCAACATGCCGACTGTGGCCATGATTTGAAAACAATAAAGTGCTACGTTAATACAGTTGATCCTCGAAAAACTCGGGGGTTAGGGGTGCCAACCCTCCCACAGTTGAGAATCCAAGTACTGCTATCTCTGCTTCAAAAACAAAGGAACTGATAAATGACACACCCAAGGGCAGGAAGATGAAACATCCGGATAGGCTCAAGACTTAAACCCTAGTTCTTTTGATTCCACGTATCATGATCACTAATCGCACAGAAACTTTGCCCATACTTAGTTAATTTAAAGACCACAAAAGCAAAATACAGCTACCATATTTATGAAAAAAAATCCACATATGAGTGAATCTGAGCAGTTCAGACCTGTGTTGTTCAAGGGTCAATCATATAAATATAAGGTGTGTCCATGATTCCCCTCTAATGTAGTCTCCACCCTACGTGGACCACAATTCAACACCAGTGTAGTCCAGCAGACAAACCATGAACTCTGAAGTCAGACAGGCCTGGGTTCATATTCCAGCACTGCAGTTTATGTGCTGTGTGACTATGGGGAAGACACTTAACCTCTCTGAAATTTTGTTTGCTCATCAATAAAAAAGTGGGATGATAACATACCTTATCTGGAAGGATTGCTGCGAAAAATGAGTAAGAGAAAGCATATAAGGGCACAATAAATACAAAAGTCATTCTTTTATGACATAATTTCACTAGTAGTACACATTAATTACCCCCTACCCCCAATCCATTGCTCTTCTGGCAAAAGCCCCCACTTTGGGTCTGGAGATCCATCTTTTCCTGACTCTTAGGCTATGAGGTTCGTGGAACATCCTCTATCCACCCCCCCAACCCCCGAATCCACATCCTGCTGTTTAAACCAAATAGTATAGTTACATCCCCTGACCACCAATATTAGTTTAGAGGTCCAAGCAGAATGAATTTGAGAGCTTCTGTGGAAGTTACTAGGAAGTGACCCTCTCTGCATTGGGACCTGGAAGACTAAAAGGGTGGAGCTGCTGCATCTACCTTGCTACCATGAGGTAAGAGCTGAGTGGTATATGAGCCAAGAGATGGTAGGAACTAGTATACGAGCATAGTCGGAGCCTGGATCAAGTCTCTCATCCTTGTATATTTCATTTGCATGCACCCATATATTCTATTTCTTTTTAAGCTAGCTGGGGCTGGAAATCTTCATCAGCTGCAACCAAAAGAGTCCTGTTTGATGCATCACGCCTGGAGAAACAGAGCCTGGGAAAGGTTGCACAGACGGGAAGAGGTGGCACTACTGGTGAGCGGTGGGGTGGAGACGGGGCGGGGGTCAGGCCCTCTGGCTCCAGGTCCCGTTTCCTCCCACCCCAGGGCTCTGCCGCCACCGCTGCAGTATCGCTCTCCAGCTTCCAGCGGGCGGCTCTGGCGTGCGCGGTGGGGACGTGTGACCCCAGACTGTGCACGCCACAGCTTCTCACGTCACACTGTGTGCTTGAGAGGGAGCTCAGGCACATAAGCCTGCGTCCTTGGGCTGGTTGGATTTTCCCCAGAAGATCCCCAGGCAGTGGCTCCCTTGTGTTGCCGAGGAAGCTTGTGTATAAAATGCACCTTTGTGGGTTGTGTATCTGAAGCTGTCGGCTGTTTTTATAAAGGAAGAAAGAAAAGTGGTGAGAGAGACCCGGGGTGGGGCAGGGGTCAACTCTCTTAATATCACAGCACAAATTCTGGCAAGCATGCCCAGGTTTTTAATAAATGTTATTTTGATTGGATTCAGAAATTTGGAGATGACAGAGTGACACATTTTCACAGTTCCCTGTCAAACCAAAGCATGATTGCCAAACTGTTAAGAAAAGGCAGGAAAGGGAGCAGCTTTGTGAAGCATCCCCATCTCGAGTTCAGGTTTCTTGGGGGCTTTGCTCTAAATCTCATTTCTCCCCATTGTCGTTTATAGGTGTCCCTCACTTAATGTAGCTAATGCTGTCCGGGGCAGGGTAGGGGTGGCATCTCCCCCGACCCAGGAGAATGTTTACAATAGTGTGATCAGTTAAAACCTCTTTTGAATGCATTGGGGGCGGGGGATACTTGTTATTTTACATCAAACTTTTATGAAGCATAACATCTCTAGCAGTTGCTTTTTAAGGGAATTAGATGTAAATCTTTCCATAAATAGAAGAATCCTTTGATCAGGGAAAGACTTACCCTGGTACCTACATGGGAAAAATGCTTCTATGGTAAAAGCTGGGTTAGCGACATACAAATGATGAGGAATTGTCTGTGTTAAAAGGAGTAAGTGGACTGAAGATTTAGGTGGGAGTTCCAAAAGGTTAGAAAGTCAAACAGCAGGAGAATCCTTCCTCTGGGGTTGTCTTCTTTTAGTTTTTAATTTTTTTCGTTTGCTCCTCTCAATTCTGCCCATTTTCCTGCCCCACCTCTGAAGCCACAGATAATAATCTCTCCCCATCCAAGTGAACTTGCGTTACTCTCAGCTAGGACTCAGAAAAGGAAGCCAAGGCTCCATGTACCGACCCTGCAGAGGCCCCCTTGTTTGCCTTCATCCCACAGGCATCATCTGCATTCTCGACCTCGACCACCTTCGCTGGTGCTTCTTTCAAGCTGAGCCAGGTGTGGTGTGAGGCCAGAGCTGAGCAAATGTATCTCCATACCTGGCTGAGAGGGTAACTCAAGATACTCCCTCTTTATAAAGATGGTCCCCTCTTTGGGAGGGAGAAAAAGGTACACTTCAAATGATCAGCTCTTCTGGGTATGAGACACTGCAGTAGGCAGAATACCGGCTCCCTCAAAGATGCCCCTGTCTTAGCCCCCAAAGCCTCACGTGGCAGAAGGGCGTTCGCAGATGTGAAGTGGGGAGGTGATCTTGGCGTGTCTGAATGAGCCCGACATCGTCACAGGAATTCTTGCGAGGGAGGCAAGAGGGTCAGTGTCAGAAGGAGACGTGAGGAAGGAAGCAGAGGTCAGAGAGATGTCGTTGCTGGAAGGGGGCCACGGGCCAAGGAGTGTAGGTGGCCTCGAAAAGCTAGAAAATTCAAGGAAGTAGAGTCTCCCCTAGAGCCTCCAGAAGGAACATAACTCTGCAGACACCTTGATTTTAGCCCTAGAAGACCCATTTTCAGACTTCTGACCTCCAGAACTGTCAGGTCATAAATTTGTGTTCTTTTAAACCACTAAGTTTGTGGTAATTTGTTATAACAGCAGTGGGAAACTAACACAGATATCCACTGTATAAAGCATTAGAATAAGACACAGTCCTCAACTCTCACACTCACAGAACACAATTCACTCTTCCTCTGATGATTCAGAAGTTACTTTAGGTTCCTGCTGTGCCTTGGGGACATGATTTTGAAAATAAGTTCCCATGATATTAATGCTGCTTAAGAGAGAGCTTGAACTGACAGATGTGAAACCAGCCTGCTTTTACTATTCTGTTTTTAAGAAGCCAACCAAAAAATGATAATTGGGAGTGGAAAGAAAAATCCCTCAACTGCATCACCCAGAACCTGACTTTTGGGTTGTGTGCTGCTCTGTTCTGATTTCCATGTCATCCTGCTTACCTTTCTTGCTTTGGGGGGCTCCCCATTGGAGTGTCCAGCACTGTGGGACTGGGGTTACTGTTAAATATGGAGTTTGCCGAGAGGGACCCATTCTTCTCCCTCTTTGCATGCCTACTTCCTATTAATGTCACAGGAGTTATGTGTGTGTATCTAGAAGGCAGTCGATGCCATTTATCGTAATGCAACTGGTGCACAAAATACTGCACTTACACGACGCTCACAGCTGAACTCCTCCTTCCGAGTGAACCTTCTCCTGGGTGGTATGTATCAAATGCCTCCCAGCTCCATTTTTTATCAAGCCTGGCTGATAGAAGATGAAAGAGCACTAAGGATTTTTCCTCTTTTGTCTTAAAAATTTCCATTTCATAACCATACACAGAGAATCTGTCTTCAAAAAGTGGATTATACGTTAGCAGGAGGTTGGATATTTAGGTTCTGTTAAGCCTGCGGGACCCTAAACAAAGCATCTTATCACTTCTAATCCCTGGTCACTCAATAGCATACTGATTTGAAGGCGAGGAACCAGCCCTTGTCATCTGTGGGGTGGGGAGCTCTTGCCTGCCTGCCTGTGTTTGGGGCTGTGGATCTGGACAGCTCAGCTTCCTTCCCCCACCCATTCAGTTACATCCTGTTTATGTAGGCCAGGACAGGCTGGCTTTGTTAGTGAAGCTGCCTTTTATAAGGGATGGCAGGCGGGGGCAGTCGGGTCTTTCTGGTGAGCTAACTGCAGGCTTTAGAGGGGGGTCCTAAGGGTCACAGAGCGCTGACAAGGAAAGACGGTTCCCAGGGCTGGAATGTGCAGAATGCTTCCAGGCCACTTTTCTCCCCCTGCAGCCGGCTGACACCTCTTCCTCAGCACGCATCCACTCAAGGGATGGGTCGGTTTGCAAGTTCACCCTTGTTTGTGTGTGCACGTTAAAACATGTTTAGGAGGTAAGTGGCTCAGAAATCAGGTTGTGGAGTCCAGCTGCTTCAGGTAGAACTTGACTTCGTCTTGTAATAGCTGAGTAAACTTGGACAGGACCCCCAACCTGCAAAGGTCAGTTTTCCCATCTGTGAAATGGGAGGATGAGAATGGTACCTCCTCCATAGGGTGCCATGATGGGGTATGATGGGGAAGGGCTTGGAGAAGGGATGTAATGAATGTCCAGTCAAGTCACATGTGTTGGTTAATGCTAAGTGTTCAGAAGTATCAGTTTGTTTGTTGGCGGTGTTAACTGGGTGAGGTGGTGTAATGGGTCCCTTGAGCACACTGTTTTGAAATGCAGTGGCCTAGCTCTGGGGCTTTGGGCCAGTCCCTAACTGCTCTGTCTGGGGTGCCCCGCACAGCCATGGGGGTTGATGTGAGATCCCTGGCAGGTGCCTGGGTCAGGGCTGGGCACCCACCCAGCACTAAGTCGGGGTTCCTTCGGCTGCTGTTCCTACCCTCTCTGCTGCTACTTGTCCTGTTATTCATGATGGTGATGTCTCTTAGGCCCCTCTGAACAATCCCGTCCCCTTGCCATGTTCTCTAAGGAGATTGTAGGAGATGCAGTCCTTCCTGTGCTTATGGGGTCTACACGTTTCAGGTCCAGCTGTGTATGGGTTGTAGCTGATGTGAAATACAGGCACACCGCGTTTTATCGTGCTTCCCTTTATTGTTTGCAAATATTGAGTTTTTTACAAATAGAAGGTTTGTGGCAACCCTGCATCAAACAAGTCTGTCAGCACGATTTTTCTAGCAGCATTTGCTCACTTTGTGTCTCTGTGTCACGTTTTGGTCATTCTCACAATGTCTCAAACCTTTACACCAGCAAACAGATTACAACTTGCTAAAGGCTCAGATGATAGCATTTTTAGCAATAAAGTATTTTTTTAAGTTGTTAATTTTTTTTTTTTTTTTTTTTTTAAACATCTTTATTGGGGTATAATTGCTTTACAATGGTGTGTTAGTTTCTGCTTTACAACAAAGTGAATCAGCTATACATATACATATGTTCCCATATGTCTTCCCTCTTGCGTCTCCCTCCCTCCCACTCTCCCCATCCCACCCCTCCAGGCTGTCCCAAAGCCCCGAGCTAATATCCCTGTGCCTGCGGCTGCTTCCCCCTAGCTATCTACCTTACTACGTTTGTTAGTGTGTATATGTCCATGACTCTCTCTCGCCCTGTCAAAACTCACCCTTCCCCCTCCCCATATCCTTAAGTCCGTTCTCCAGTAGGTCTGCGTCTTTATTCCTATCTTACCCCTAGGTTCTTCATGACATTTTTTTCCCTTAAATTCCATATATATGTGTTAGCATACGGTATTTGTCTTTTTCTTTCTGACTTACTTCACTCTGTATGACAGATTCTAGGTCTATCCATCTCATTACAAATAGCTCAATTTCATTTCTTTTTAAGGCTGAGTAATATTCCATTGTGTATATGTGCCACATCTTCTTTATCCATTCATCCGATGATGGGCGCTTAGGTTGTTTCCATGTCCTGGCTATTGTAAATAGAGCTGCAATGAACATTTTGGTACATGACTCTCTTTGAATTTTGGTTTTCTCAGGGTATATGCCAAGTAGTGGGATTGCTGGGTCATATGGTAATTCTATTTGTAGTTTTTTAAGGAACCTCCATACTGTTCTCCACAGTGGCTGAACCAATTCACATTCCCACCAGCAGTGCAAGAGTGTCCCCTTTTCTCCACACCCTCTCCAGCATTTATTGTTTCTTGATTTTTTGATGATGGCCATTCTGACTGGTGTGAGATGATATCTCATTGTAGTTTTGATTTGCATTTCTCTAATGATTAATGATGTTGAGCATTCTTTCATGTGTTTGTTGGCATTCTGTATATCTTCTTTGGAGAAATGTCTATTTAGGTCTTCTGCCCATTTTTGGATGGGGTTGTTTGTTTTTTTGTTATTGAGCTGCATGAGCTGCTTGTAAATTTTGGAGATTAATCCTTTGTCAGTTGCTTCATTTGCAAATGTTTTCTCCCATTCTGAGGGTTGTCTTTTGGTCTTGGTTATGGTTTCCTTTGCTGTGCAAAAGCTTTGAAGTTTCATTAGGTCCCATTTGTTTATTTTTGTTTTTATTTCCATTACTCTAGGAGGTGGGTCAGAAAGGATCTTGCTGTGATTTATGTCATAGAGTGTTCTTCCTATGTTTTCTTCTAAGAGTTTGATAGTTTCTGGCCTTACATTTAGGTCTTTAATCCATTTTGAGCTTATTTTTGTGTATGGTGTTAGGGAGTGATCTAATCTCATACTTTTACATGTACCTGTCCAGTTTTCCCAGCACCATTTATTGAAGAGGCTGTCCTTTCTCCACTGTACATTCCTGCCTCCTTTATCAAAGATAAGGTGTCCATATGTGCGTGGGTTTATCTCTGGGCTTTCTATCCTGTTCCACTGATCTATCTTTCTGTTTTTGTGCCAGTACCATACTGTCTTGATTACTGTTGCTTTGTAATATAGTCTGAAGTCAGGGAGCCTTATTCCTCCAGCTCCTTTTTTCGTTCTAAAGATTGCTTTGGCTATTCGGGGTCTTTTGTGTTTCCATACAAATTGCGAAATTTTTTGTTCTAGTTCTGTGAAAAATGCCAGTGGTAGTTTGATAGGGATTGCATTGAATCTGTAGATTGCTTTGGGTAGTAGAGTCATTTTCACAATGTTGATTCTTCCCATCCAAGAACATGGTATATCTCTCCATCTATTTGTATCATCTTTAATTTCTTTCATCAGTGTCTTATGATTTTCTGCATACAGGTCTTTCGTATCCTTAGGTAGGTTTATTCCTAGATATTTTATTCTTTTTGTTGCAATGGTAAATGGGAGTGTTTTCTTGATTTCACTTTCAGATTTTTCATCATTAGTATATAGGAATGCCAGAGATTTCTGTGCATTAATTTTGTATCCTGCTACTTTACCAAATTCATTGATTAGCTCTAGTAGTTTTCTGGTAGCATCTTTAGGATTCTCTATGTATAGTATCATGTCATCTGCAAACAGTGACAGCTTTACTTCTTCTTTTCCGATTTGGATTCCTTTTATTTCCTTTTCTTCTCTGATTGCTGTGGCTAAAACTTCCAAAACTATGTTGAATAAGAGTGGTGAGAGTGGGCAACCTTGTCTTGTTCCTGATCTTAGTGGAAATGCTTTCAGTTTTTCACCATTGAGGATGATGTTTGCTGTGGGCTTGTCATATATGGCTTTTATTATGTTTAGGAAAGTTCCCTCTATGCCTACTTTCTGGAGGGTTTTTATCATAAATGGGTGTTGAATTTTGTCGAAAGCTTTCTCTGCATCTATTGAGATGATCATATGGTTTTTCTCCTTCAATTTGTTAATATAGTTTATCACATTGATAGATTTGCGTATATTGAAGAATCCTTGCATTCCTGGAATAAACCCCACTTGATCATGGTGTATGATCCTTTTAATGTGCTGTTGGATTCTGTTTGCTAGTATTTTGTTGAGGATTTTTGCATCTATGTTCATCAGTGATATTGGCCTGTAGTTTTCTTTCTTTGTGACATCCTTGTCTGGTTTTGGTATCAAGGTGATGGTGGCTTCGTAGAAGGAATTTGGGAGTGTTCCTCCCTCTGCTATATTTTGGAAGAGTTTGAGAAGGATAGGTGTTAGCTCTTCTCTAAACGTTTGATAGAATTCACCTGTGAAGCCATCTGGTCCTGGGCTTTTGTTTGTTGGAAGGTTTTTAATCACAGTTTCAATTTCAGTGCTTGTGATTGGTCTGTTCATATTTTCTATTTCTTCCTGATTCAGTCTTGGCAGGTTGTGCATTTCTAAGAATTTGTCCATTTCTTCCAGATTGTCCATTTTATTGGCATAGAGTTGCTTGTAGTAATCTCTCATGATTTTTTTTATTTCTGCAGTGTCAGTTGTTACTTCTCCTTTTTCATTTCTAATTCTATTGATTTGAGTCTTCTCCCTTTTTTTCTTGATGAGTCTGGCTAGTGGTTTATCTATTTTGTTTATCTTCTCAAAGAACCAGCTTTTAGTTTTATTGATCTTTGCTATTGTTTCCTTCATTTCTTTTTCATTTATTTCTGATCTGATTTTTATGATTTCTTTCCTTCTGCTAGCTTTGGGGTTTTTTTGTTCTTCTTTCTCTAATTGCTTGAGGTGCAAGGTTAGGTTGTTTATTCGAGATGTTTCCTGCTTCTTAAGGTGGGCTTGTATTGCTATAAACTTCCCCCTTAGAACTGCTTTTGCTGCATCCCATAGGTTTTGGGTCGTTGTGTCTCCATTGTCATTTGTTTCTAGGTATTTTTTTATTTCCTCTTTGATTTCTTCAGTGATCACTTCATTATTAAGTAGTGTATTGTTTAGCCTCCATGTGTTTGTATTTTTTACAGATCTTTTCCTGTAATTGATATCTAGTCTCATGGCGTTGTGGTCGGAAAAGATACTTGATACAATTTCAGTTTTCTTAAATTTACCAAGGCTTGATTTGTGACCCAAGATATGATCTATCCTGGAGAATGTTCCATGAGCACTTGAGAAAAATGTGTATTCTGTTGTTTTTGGATGGAGTGTCCTATAAATATCAATTAAGTCCATCTTGTTTAATGTATCATTTAAAGCTTGTGTTTCCTTATTTATTTTCATTTTGGATGATCTGTCCATGGGTGAAAGTGGGGTGTTAAAGTCCCCTACTATGAATGTGTTACTGTTGATCTCCCCTTTTATGGTTTAAGTTGTTAATTTTTAAAATTTATTTATTTATTTATTTCTGGCTGAGTTGGGTCTTCATTGCTGCGCGCGGGCCCCCTCCAGTTGTGGCGAGCGGGGGCCTCTCCTCGCCGTGGTACGCGGGTCTCTCACTGCGGTGCCTTCTCCTGCTGCGGAGCACGGGCTCTAGGCTTGCGGGCTTCAGTAGCTGTGGCTCGCCGGCTTCAGTAGTTGTGGCGCACGGGCTTAGTTGCTCCGCGGCATGTGGGATCTTCCTGGACCAGGGCTCGAACCCATTGGCAGGCAGACTCCCAACCACCGTGCCACCAGGGAAGACCCAGCAGTAAAGTATTTTTCTTTTTTTTTTTTTTTTTTTTTTTTTGGTACGCGGGCCTCTCACTGTTGTGGCCTCTCCTGTTGCGGAGCACAGGCTCCGGACGCGCAGGCTCAGCGGCCATGGCGCACGGGCCCAGCCGCTCTGCGGCATGTGGGATCTTCCCTGACTGGGGCACGAACCCGTGTCCCCTGCATTGGCAGGCGGACTCTCAACCACTGCGCCACCAGGGAAGCCCAGTATTTTTTAATTAAGGTATGTACGTTGTTTTTTTTAGACATAATGCTATTGCACACTTAATAGGCAACAGTAGAGTGTAAATGTAACTTTTATACGCACTGGGAAACCGAAAAATTCGTGTGACTTGCTTTAGTGTGATATTCACTTTACTGCGGTGGTCTGGAACTGAACCGGCAATATCTCCGAGGTCTGCCTGTAACTGGACCAGTGGTTCTCAACCAGGGCAATTTGGCAGTGTTTGGAGACATTTTTGGATGTCACAACTAGGGAGGGATGCTACTGGTATCCAGTGGGTGGGGGCCAGGGATGCTGCTAAAAATCCTACAATGCCCAGGACAGCCCCAAACCCAAAATGTCAACAGTGCCAAGGTTGAGCGATCCTGAATTAGATGCTGTCACTGGTGATGTACTGGTTCTCAACACGTTGATTTGTTTTATTCTCTCAACGGTGCCTGTTTACATTCCGGTCTGTTGGCATGTGGAAAATCATGGTTGTCAAGTGAGGTAAGGAGTAAAAATATACTCTCCTCCCCCACCACAACTATTCTTGCTGAACGAGGAAGGACTGGGAAAAGAGTGGAAGAGACAGTGTTAGTGGGATCCTGACAGGCGACCAGGACGCCAGGATTCTGTTCCCCTCTCCAGTGCTTCCAAGATAAGATGACTTAAACGAGCCACCTCATCTCTCTGGCCTTCGGGTTTCTCATCTGTCAAGTGAGGGGGTGGGATGAGATGTAAGTTACCATTCTGTTCTAAAATTCCTAATTATAATGAAAAATCCAACCCAGAGGTCAGCCTTTCTAAGGAGGTCCTGGTGGGGAATAACTTGGATGGTGACGACAATGCTGTCTGACACCCAGCTCAAAGAAGGCGAAATGGGCTGATGTAGTGTCTATGCCACGCCTTGAGTCATTTGGATTGGAGTCTCCTTGTGTTTGCTAGGTGATTCTGGCTCTCCTCTGTCCCTAAAAACCCTTACAATCATGATAGTAACAACAGCCGCTGGCACTGAGCACACACTGGGTGCCAGCACTGTTTGAACAGTTTCCTGTGTGAAAGATTTGATCCACTCATCAATCCTGGGAGTCGGGGGCCACCATTTCCCCCACCTCACAGCCAGAGAAACAGAGGCGAGAGAAGGCATTTTCCACCACTGCTTGATCACCGGGTGGGAGAGCTGGGCAAGTTGCCGATTTGACTACAAGGAAGGGAGAGAGGCTTCTACCACTTTCGGGGAGCGGACTCCGTCCCAGCGAGCCTGAGCCCATGCTTCACCGCTCAGCTTGAACAAGGAGAACCTAAACATTTAATGTTCGGATGAAGCTAATTTGTGAGATGCCAGCCTCCTTGGGAGGGGAGAGAGAAGACCAGAAGAAATATACAGAGGAAATGACAGAAGTTATGTCACCCACCTGCCCCAAATGCAAGCTAATATGTTAGAGGGGAAATCCCACCTGAAGTTCAGACATTTCACAGGAAGACAAAACCTTGAGAGGTATAATTTCAAAGGAGACTCCTGGAGTGGCTGGATGTCGTTTTCAAGGAATGTGAGCTGACACTTCATGCCCGGCTGCCTGGAGAGCCCAGGGACCCTTCTGACTTCCCCATTCCTTCATGAGCCGGTTGTGTATTCTCTCCGTGTATCTGTGTGTTGGGATTTCCCTTGTACCTTGGGTGTGTAAATGGGAAGTGTGCAGTGAAAATGGTAACCTGTGTAGAGCTCATCAGAAAGTGTAAGAGGTGATATAAATGGGCATGGGCGGAGTCACTTTTGACCTAATTATATTCAGAGGAGTGCAGTCATAGGAGCTTTCACATTTACTGCGCACCTACTCCGTGCCAGGTCCTGGGCTGAGTTCTTTGCTTGCATTAACTCATTTCAGTGCCACAACAATCCCAATGGGCAGGTGAGAATATTATCCCCATTCCACAGATGAGGAAAACTGAGGCTCAGGAATGTCACAGGCCCTGCCAAGGTCGTAGGGTGAAAATGGTGGAGACGTGGATAACTTGACCCCACAGCACCACTCTGCTCAGATCTCTCTATACAACATTGGTTCTCGAGGCTGGCTCTCTGCAGTCACCCAGGAGCTTTTATAAATGATTAGACCTAGTTCCACCTTCCAATGATTCTGGTTTAATAAGTCCTGGGTGGGGCCTGGATATGTCTCTTTTTTTTTTTTTAATTCCTCAGGTGATTGTATGGGGAGCCAGAGTTAAGAACCACTGTCATACAATGGAATATTACTAGCCATAAAAAGAAACGAAATTGAGTTATTTGTAGTGAGGTGGATGGACCCGGAGTCTGTCATACGAGTGCAGTAAGTCAGAAAGAGAGAAGCAAATACCGTATGCTAACACATATATATGGAATCTAAAAAACAAACAAGCAAACAAGAAATGGTTCTGAAGAACCTCGGGGCAGGACAGGAATAAATACGCAGACCTACTAGAGAATGGACTTGAGGACATGGGGTGGGGGAAGGGTAAGCTTGATGAAGTGAGAGAGAGGCATGGACATATATACACTACCAAACGTAAAAGAGATGGCTAGTGGGTAGCAGCCGCATAGCACAGGGAGATCAGCTCAGTGCTTTGTGACCACCTAGAGGGGTGGGATAGGGAGGGTTGGAGGGAGATGCAAGAGGGAGGAGATATGGGGATATATGTATAAGTATAGCTGATTCACTTTGTTATAAAGCAGAAACTAACACACCATTGTAAAGCAATTACACTCCAATAAAGATGTTTAAAAAAAAAAAAGAACCACTGTCACGTATAAATGTGTGTGTGTGTGTGCGCGCGTATGTCTATACGTATACATGTGTGTGTTGTATTAGTTTCTAGGGGCTGCTCTAACAAGTACTGTAAACCGGGTGGCTTCAAAGAACAGAAATGTATTCTCTCACTGTTCTGAAAGCTAGAAGTCCAAAATCAAGGTGTCAGCAAAGTCGGTTCCTTCTGGAAGATCTGAGGAAGAATATGTTCCATGGCTCTCTCCTGGCTTCTGGTGGTTTCCCACAATCCTTGGTGCTCCTTGGCTTGTAGACTGATCACTCAAATCTCTGCCTCCATCTTCACATGGCAGCCCCCGTGTGTCTGTGTCTTTCAGTGTCTATTCCTCATCTAATGAGGACCTCCATCATTAGATTTAGGGTCCACCCGAATCCCGTATGACCTCCTCTAAACTAATGACATCTGCAAAGTTACTATTTCCAAATAAAGTTGCATTCTGAGGTTCCCGGGAGACATACATTTTGGAAGGAACATCATTCAGCCTACTACGCGTGTGTTATAAATCATCGGGGTTGCTTTAAGACATGGCTGTCCTATTGAGACCTGTTAGGGCAAGAGCCTGCCGCAGTAGAAAACCACTGTGTGTGTTTGTGGAGGGGAAGGCAGCAGGCAGGTGAGGGCCCTTCTCCAAGGAGGAGGTTTACTGTACCTCTTGAATGGGTCTTGTGTCCTATTTCTCTATCCCCACGGACACTCATGCAACCGGCCACCACCATCTGTCACCTGCATTAAAAAAGGCCTCGTATCTTCCATGCTCTGCAAGCCCCCGCTTCACCCCATTCCACCAGTTCATCTCCAGCCGGTCTTCTAAATGACAAATCTACACTTGCTACTTCTCCTCTTAAGACCCTTCAGTGGATCCTCTTGTCCTCCTGGGAGCTTCCTCAGGCTCCCTCTCCAGCATCACCTAGTGCGACTGCCCATCCTGAAGTTGCTTCAGTCCCTGAAACACTTCTCATATGCTCTTTCTTCAGGCCATCCTTTGTGTGGTCCCTCTGCCTCAAAGGCCGGACAGACACCACCCCAAGCCCAGTGAACACCAAAGGCTGATGTACTCAGTCAGGGCTCTGGTCCCCCAGGTTTCCATAGGCAGAAAGGAGTGAGAGCAGGCCTCCTATTTGGGCCTCTCCTTGACTAGGGCAAAGAAACTAGTAAATATCCCCTGTGAGATTCCTCCAGCCACTTTCCAAGCTGGAAATGAAATGGCCAGTTGTGAAAATACGATGCATAATAGGAACCCGCTTAATGGTTTTCTGAAACATTAAAAATTAACGTTGAACATCAACACTTTTAGTGGTCAAATGCCCCCCGTGGTGCTCAGTGCCTGGAAATTGGCCCCACAGGGACCACTGGGGCCCGTGGCTATAGGTCGGTTTGGGAGGGTATAAATGCCCTGCAGACGAGAGGACATTTGTGGGTGAGGTGGGCTTAGATGGCTCAGGAGTGAGGCTGAGTTTTCTCTCTTCCTCAGCCCCGGATCTCTGCTCTCTCCAGCTGTTTATACATTTCAGAGGCTTTTTATAACCCTGGCTGGATCGTTTCTCCTCTAACTCAGTATGCAACGCGGAGAGTAGGCCCGTTGATGAACTGGAGTCGGCCAATCCGTATGGCCGCTGGACACTCAGACCCATCTCCTTTGATTTTTCTTGCCATCCAGGGCAAGGAGGTGAGGCTCACATTCCCAGTGGCTGCCTACAGGGCTGCCCATCTCCATCGATCAGCCATGAATCTTACTGGCTTCCAGAATTTGTAATTCCCTGCTCTCACTTCCCCATCCCTAGGAGAGCAGAGAGAAGGTGGTGTGGAGGGACGGTGGCCGGGGACGTCTATCTGTAACGCGTGGTTGCCAAGCACCCTGGGTTGTGGAGGAGAGGCAGGACCCACTGGCACAGCTTGGAATCTGGAAAGCCACAAAGGTTGTTGGAGAAATGCCTCTCGGTTTGTTGGGCCTGAAACAGCAATATTTTTGAAAACTCAGTCTGCTGCTCAGCTAAGTTTAAAAACACCCCTTTATATTTTAGATAATAAAGCTCAAAATTATTCACTACATTAAACGCTGCTTAATGAAATTAGGGCCTAATTTGTGTTTGCCAGGTTTCACCCATCTGGGACCTGCTGGGATTCGCTCTGATATGGCTGATTCAGGGCGGGTGGAATAAGCCTGTGTTCTGTTGACGTGCCGGAGGCCACAATTTGGGATTTCCATCATTCCACTGAAGCCTCTGAAATGCAAAAGGGTCCAGAGCACTCCATGGTACCAGAGTGGCCTCTAATTGTAGCCATCAGCAGGGGCAGACCTTGGAGAGATTTGCTATGCTTGGTTTCTCTGCTGGGTTAGCAGTATCACCTCCCTAGGTAATTAATAACTTCTTGTCTTAATACTTTTCAGAAGTGTCCATCCAGTGCATTGCAGGTTCCTCGGCAAGAACCCTGAGAGCTACAGTTTGGTACAGATCCACCCTTTCACTGCCAAGCTCAGCCCAAACAGAAAGTTTGCAACCTGTGCTCTGACCTGGCGGTCAGGCTGCCCCTGGGCCTTTGCACATGCTGTTTGCCCCACCTAGATAGCTCTTTACCCTCACCCTCTATATCCTCACCTCCATCCCCTTTACATATTAACTCCTCTTCCTGCTTCAGGTCTGAGATCGAATGCCACTTCGTTTGGAAAGGCTAACTGAGCTCCCAGGTCCCTGTTCTGAGTCTCAGCACATTTCCGTCCGTCTCTCAGCTCTGCTTTTTTTTTTTTTTTTTTGAGCTGGCTGTATTCTCAGGTAGGCTCTCTTTTTAGTAGCAAAATGGCCATGGGTAACGGTGAACTCATATTCCCCAGATGAACCACAGGGCCTCATTCCCAGTGGTTCCAGCAAAAGTCCTGGGTCATTTGTCCCTCAGTGAAGCAATTCCACTGTGAGTCTGACTGGTTAGGCCTGGGTCATCAAGTTAAGAAGTAGAATCAGTCCCTTTCAAACCATATGATTTTATCCAAATGATACACTGAGGAGGTAATACCAGAATCAGGAGGAACACTTAGATTATTAATACCAAAATAAGGAGGTGTACCGGGCAGTCAGAAACGTCAGATGGCCAGTTTAGCTCCCAGTGGCCCACAGGACACCAAGGTGAGTTACATGAACTACCCCTGTATCCTCCTGCATCAGATCAGTCTAGATTTGGCCGAGGATAATTAGAAGATCCAAAATAACAGTAGTCTAAGTAAAAAAGAAGTTCACTATTTTTTTCACATAAAAGCCAGAAGTGGTCAATCCAAGACTGGCTTGAGGGCTCAGCTCCACAAAGCCCTCAAAAGTGCCTTGTCTTCAGCTTTCCACTGTACCATCCCAGGATGTGGCTCACAACCTAAAGGGCCAGGACAGTACTCCAGCCGTCACAGCATCACTCCAAGAAGAAAGACAGAAGCGGCTAGAAGAAGGAGCAGCGGACGCACACCAGCTGACATTGAAGGGGGGTTTCAGGAACACATTCTATCGCCCAGAACTTGGTGACATGGCCACCCTTTGACACAAGAAAAGCTAGGTGTGGCCACGAGCCACTTAAAAATTCTGTTACCCTTGGATGTGACACCAAAAGCACAATCCATAAGAGACAAAATTGATAAATTAGACTTGATCAAAATCAAAATCTTTTTCTCTACGAGAGACACTGGTAAGAGAATGAAGCAACAAGCTGCCAACTGGGAGAAAATATTTGCGTGTCACATATCTGACAGGACACTTGTATCCAGAATACATGATGTATATATATAACTGATTCATTTTCTTGTAAAGCAGAAACTAACACACCATTGTAAAGCAATTATACTCCAATAAAGATGTTGAAAACAAAAGAATTCTCAACAGTCAGAAAACAAACAACCCAAGTTTTAAAATGGGCAAAAGATGGAAACAGGCACCTCACCAAAAAGGATATATGGATGACAAATAAGCCCACGAAAAGATGTCCAACATCATTGTCTATTAGGGAAATGCAAATGAGTACCACAGTGGAGTACCACTACACATCTATTAGAGTGGCTACAATTAAAAAAATGAACAATAATGGAAAAGAATCTAAAATATATATGTATATATGTGTGTATAACGTAACCACTTTGCTATACACCTGAAACTAGCACAACATTGTAAATCAACTATATGTCAACCAGAATTTTAAAAAATAAAAAGATGGACGGCACCAAACGTAACGAAGATGCAGGGCACCTGGATCTTTTGTGAGACTGTGAAGCGGTGCAGCCATTCTAGAAAGCGGTTTAGCAGTTTCTTATAAAGTTAAACATGTATCTACCATATAACTCAACAGTCTTACTCCCGGATATTTAGCCCAGAGAAATAAAGACGTATGTTCACACAAAAACCTGTACATGAATGTTTATGGCAGCTCTATTAGTAATGGCCCGAAACTGGAATCGACCCAAATGTCCTTCAGCGGATGAATGGATAAACAGATTGTGGTACCTCCATACAATGCAGAACGGCTCAGTAATAAAAAGGAATGAGTTATTGATTCATGAGACAATTTGGATGCATCTCAAAGGCATTATGGTGAGTGAAAGGAACAGCCCCAAACGACTATACGCTTTATGATTTCATTTATATGACATTCTCCAGAAGACATGGAGGGTGCATTCCTGGTTGTCAAGGGTTAGGGGTAGGGATAGGGTGTGACTGTAAGGGACAGTACCAGGGAATGTGGGGGGTGATAGAACTGTTCTGTGTCCTGCTTGTGGTGCTGGTTCCGTGGATCTATACATGTTTTAAAGTTCATAATTATACACCTCAAAAAAGTTGATTTTATTGTAAGAACGTGTCATTACTATGGTAAAGAGGAGGCATGGTTATTGGGGGGGCAGTCGCAATCTGACCACCTGTGCCTCACTTTCCAGCACGTTCTCTGTGTTGGGCTCAGGCAGGGCTTCTCAAACGCCAGAGCTGTTGAGATTTGGGGCCAGATACTTCTCTGTTCAGGGGCTGACCTGTACATTGTAGGATGTCTGCAGCATCCCTACCCCCTACCCACTAGATGCCAGAAACATCCCCCATCCCCAGTTGTGATAGCCAAAAATGTCTCCAGACCTTGTTAAATGTCCACGGGGAACACAGTCACCTCTGGTTGAGAACTGAGTGTGTTTCAGTTACTTACAACTGAATAACCTCCAGTTGGTTGTTTCCTTTCTCAGAGACTCTGTTGTTTTCGGTCTGTCTCCGTTGCCTCTTTCGTGACAGTTGCCCAAGAACTTGCAAGGTGTAAGTTGGATACACCGGAGGACAGGACCCCTGGGGCATGTGAGGCTGTTTGCTGAGCGTCCCACAAGTCCCCGCTGTCTCTATATCCTCCCTCCACACGCTTGTCACCCCGTTTTGTCCCCATATCCATCACATGGCAAAGGAAGGCTGAGTCCTGGGCAGTTATTGGTTCCGAGTGGTGAAATGTTAAGCCTACGTTGTAGTTACATCTTAAGCCGCAGGTATTTCCCTGGGCTCATTTTAAAAAGCCATTCCAGGGCTTCCCTGGTGGCGCAGTGGTTGAGGGTCCGCCTGCCGATGCGGGCGACGCAGGTTCGTGCCCCGGTCCGGGAGGATCCCGCATGCCGCGGAGCGGCTGGGCCCGTGAGCCATGGCCGCTGGGCCTGCGCGCCCGGAGCCTGTGCTCCGCAACGGGAGAGGCCACAACAGTGAGAGGCCCGCGTACCGCAAAAAAAAAAAAAAAAAAGAAAAGACATTCCAATATTTAAATATAGAAGAGTAACGTATTTTAATAATCATGCCCCGGGGCATAGTTTTTCCTGTTGCGTGAAAAAATAATGGTCGAAGCAGCCCACAGCCGGTTGCAAAATTATGTAAAAGTAATGGAAAGAAATCCGAACCCACGTGCCTTCCGTCATGCTGGACCACCTTCGCTGCGGTACTGCATTTCCTATTTCGCACACTCCCCAGCCCAGGATAAGGATCATAGAGTCGTCGTTCAAGTCTTTATTTCAGAAGGGCTTCTCTTATTCCACAGGTGGCTTAGGAGGGTGAGCTAGAGAAGGACCTGTCCGTTTCTATCCTTAACTTAGGGACCAGCAATGGAATTTACTGGATTGTCTTAAAATTGGGGGAAGATCAAAAGACCAGAAGTTACTTTAGGATGTGGGTTGCAAACTGCAGTGCTTGCAGACTCTAGGCTGGTAAGTTAATGTTGAAGTGGGTGGAGTGGAAATTGCAGTGAACCAGTTAGAAGGGCCATGCCAGGGCTGAAGACTGAAGTGGCTTCTCACGTCTGTGTCTTTGTTGCCATGTGGGAATCCGGCCTGGTGTGGTGAAATCTTATGTGTTTTTGATAGAAGCTGTAAACCTGCATCTTCTTTTGGTCCCTTCTGATTAGCAAATGCTGCAGTAAATTCAGATGGAAAAGAACAGTTCTGAAGTCTGTCTAGCTGTGTCCTGGGGCCCATGAGTTTGTGATTTCTCCCCCACCCCAATACCCTGAAGGTCAACTCTGCAGGAACCCCGAGAGGAAAGCTTAGCAGGAATTTCCATGTTATCACTCCCCCCACCGTCAGCTTCACTCACCCCCATCCTCCCAGTCCTGTGGGTCCTTCCTTCCCAGCTGGCCTTTCAGTTTCTTCTACCACCCTAATCATCCCAACCAAGATGAGAATGAGTCCCTTCTCCCCATCATTCAACTAAACTAAGTTGGAACTTTTCCATAGGGACTTTTCAATTTAACCCTAATCACAGCCACACAGAAAACATGCACAAGACAAGAAGCCCAAGTGAAGAAAGCAGGGTATAAAGCTGTATGGATGGAATGATCCCCTGTATGTAAAGATCACAACCAGGAAATTGGGAATGTAAATTGGTGCAGCCACTATGGAATGTCTTCTCAAAAAATTAAAAATAGATCTACCATATGATCTAGCAGTTCCACATCTGGGCATGTATCTAAAGGAAATGAAAGCACTGTCTCAGAGAGGTATCTGCACCCCCATGTTCACTGCAGCATTATTTACAATTACTAAGATATGGAAACGACCTAAGTGTCCATCTATAGACGAACGCATAAAGAAACTGTGATATATATATGCGATGGAATATTTGTCTATGGAAAAGAAGGAAATCCTACCATTTGCAACTGCATGGATGGATCTGGAGGGCATTATGCTAAGTGAAATAAGTCAGATAGAGAAAGATGAATACTCTATGATCTCGTTTGTACGTGAAATCTTAAAATACTGAACTCGGATACAGAGAACGGATTGGTACTTGCCACGGGCTGTGGGGATGTGGACAAAATGGGTAGAAGGGGATAAAAAAGGTACAAATTTCCAGCTATAAGATACGTAAGTTCTGGGGATGTAATGTACAGCATGGGGGCTATAGTTAACAATACTGTATTGATGTTCAAAAGTTGCTAAGATAATAAATCTTAAATGTTCTCATGACAAGAAAAATATTGTAACTATATGAGGTGATGAATTTTAACTAAGCTTATTGTGATAATTATTTTGCAGTATGCACATATATCAGATCATTATATTGTACACCTTAAACTAATATATTAAATGTCCATTATAATCTCAGTAAAACTGGAAAAAAAACTAGAAAGAAATATGGCAAAATATTGACAGTGGTTAGCTCTGGGTATGGGAATAGAGGTCATTTTTTCCCCCATCAACTTTCTTGTATTTATCAAGTTTTTCATGCTGGGAATGTGCTGTTACTAATTTATAATGGAAAACATTTTTTAAAGGAAATCTTATTTGGAGACTGAGAAATGTAAAAAAGAGAGAAAGTTCAATAGTGACATTCAGGGAGCATAGATTCATTGATGGATATCCACAGGTTTATTGAACTTGCCCAATGGTAGGGCAGCTGATCTCAGCTGATCTAAGACAAACCAGGCTTGCCCCCCGCAGCACACATCTTGGACCAGACTGTTGGGAGGGGACTAGAGTTGCAGAGAGGCTGGGCTGGATGTTTCTACCCTGGAATTCTGAGAAGGAGGGGTTGGAACGGAGACACTTCAGAGAGGAGTAATTTCCAGTCCATCATTTAACACAAGGACAGAGCCCTTGACTCAGAGGGTTTTCTTTCCATGAATATTTACAGGAGTGAGAGAATGGAAGTCACAGTGGTAAAAGTGGAAAAATAATAGAGCTTGCTAATGTGAAGTATAGGCGTTGGGTCATGTCCCAGTGGGTGAATTGCAAATGGTTAAGGTTACTTGAATCTTTCGGGCATGACGCCATTCTGCCCTGAGACAACTCCATTCATAGCCTTAAATTAAAAACAGGCAGTTTGGCGCACCCAGTCCTTTTAAGTTGGCAGAAAAGGAATTTGAATTCATTCATCAGTTTTGTCCACACATTCGGATTTTCCAGAATGGTTTTCCAAACCACTTAGAATAATGGAGTACGCCCTGAATTGTTTGCCATTGGATCTGAGCATAGCAAAGCACACATCCATTACTCTGGAGCAGGCATCATATTATTGCTCTGATGGTAACCAGGTCCTGAGTTCTTCAGCCCAGTAAAGCCTCGTTCCCAAGGCTTGATGGATACCACACCCCACAGTCTGTGATTCATACCCTTCTAGAACGTATAATCTTCAGACCACTGACAGGGCACTTTATGCCAGACCCAGTCATAAATTCTTTACATTTAAGAGATGAGGAAGGCATTATTGTCTTTTGCACTTTATAGATGGGGAACTGAAGCACAGAGAGGTTAAGTGACATGCCCAAGGTCACACAGCACATCACTGGTAGAACTGGGATTTTAACCCAGGCAGTTTTCTCTATAGTTCTTAATATTGGGAAGGTTGTTGTTGGCTTACATTACACCCGGAGCCTGACTGATCCACTGCCATAAGCCAGATTCACATTTTGCCTTTTACAGTGCCTGAGGGTGTTTATACACATGTGCAACCCAAGGAAGGTCTTAGGGTTTGTCTGCTGGCACATTACAGAAACATTACTCTAATATTAAAGTATCCTTTAAAACAGACCAATCCTAAAGGCAACCAATGAAGCTAAAGGGTGGTTTTTAGCTCAGGGTTAGGAAAAAATATACGGCATGAACTATGATGAACTGAGGTGGAGAGAAAGCCAGAAATCCCACTCCAACATGATTTCATTCTAATAGTCATCATGATTCCATAAAATCCAAAAGTGTTTCGTGCCTACTTGCTTTTTGTACATTTTAATGTAGTGTGAATTGGTGGAATGATGTTAAAGGAAAGAGGATAAAGTTTAGGGAGATACCATTTGTTGAAAAACCTAGTATGTGCCAGGCACAGTGCTTGGCCCCTAAATCCTATGCCATTTAATCCTCTCAACTATCCCACGAGGGTAGGTGCTGTTATTGGCACCCCCATTTTACTGATAAGGAAACTGAAGCCCAGAGAGGTTTAGTAACTTTCCCAGAGTCACACAGCAAGTAACAGAATAAGTGACAGAAATGACTATTTGTGTGTGTGTATGCATGCATGCACATTTGTGGCAGGTAAAAGCCAGTAGGTTTTGTGGGCATCCAGTGTCATATACCATTATGCCAAATACATATTAAAAATTAATTACAAGGAAACATTAAACCAAACATTATAATTCATTACAGAATTATAATGTTTCCAAAAATTAACAGTGGTGCTTTCTAGTATTGTCTGTGAGAACTTTTTTTTTTATCAAAACACTTCCCATCCCATATGGTGTAGCTCAACTTCTAACATCTTTTGACTGATAAAAATAACTAACACAGAGGCTGTGAATTCAGTAGTGTTTTAGTTAAATTTATACTTTATTAATCAACAGCCTCTTCATACAACTGAAAACCACGCATGTTTATGGGACGGGTATCTTGGTCAGCCTGTCCAGACGTAGTGCTTGGTGCACCTGTGGGTTTTGGGACCGTTAAGTGGCACCAAGGGCCCTTCTCCTCTCTTGGGGTCTGTGGCTCCCCAGATTGAGAGCCTGTGGTTTAGGGAATCAAAAACAGGACAGATCAAACATTGTCGCCCAGTGCTCCAGTGCATATGGAGCGGGAAAGTGTGCTGCAGTGAGAGGGAAACTGCCACGCTGGAGGTCAGGCGGTTCTCCTAAAACTGTATGAATTTCAAATTCAGAGAAAGTCACTAAAGCTCATGAAACACATTTTAAATCCAAGAACATCATTAAGATAAAACCGTTTGTTCTTTAAGTGACCAAATTGGGCATGATGACAATTAGAGCTAAAGCACTTCCTGGTAATTCCTCATCTCATTTTCCACTTGCCTGTTTGGCTTTATGAACCTTGAGAAAGAAGCTGTTGTTGAAAATGGAATGTTGTTTTCACTAGCTGCAGTGTTTAGAAGAAATATTTAGACTTGCTTTGGTGGCAGGAAGTCCTAGCCTTCCTTTTTTCTGGGCGGGAGGTCTCTGTACATGTGAACTTCCTGTCAGTTTGCTGGTGATGACTGGAGAGGTTTTCTTTAACTTCCGTATCTGTTAATGACCAGGGACCAGAATATAATAAGTAAGAAATCTGCCTGTCTCCTCCTAATCTTTTCTACCAAACAGATGGGGTTATATGTATAAATCCTGAAGGGCAGGGTTTTATACCCCCTCGCACCTCTGAAATGAAAAATGCTTCTGAAAACAGACAGGAATGACCTGGTACAAAACTATTAACTCAGTCTTGATTAATGTTATTCTGTGGAAGCATCATTGAAAAGAGCAACAATACTTGATTGGTTTATTTTTCCAAAATTTTGATTGGGGCTTTTTTTCCCCAAAAGAATAATTGCAGGGTCTAAAGGAACCATTTGAACTCCAGCATTAGAAGAAAAGACAAATCATAGTGTAGCTCATGAGGTTTGATGGTTGGGAAGTGCATCTTAGCCTTGATTCAAGGGTCAGTGTGCCTGAACTCAGAGCCCCCTACTCACATTTTCAACTCTTTTAAGTAAAAGAGGGGTACATTGAATGACACTGGTGATCCCATGAGACGCTTTCAAGCCGGAAATAGTCTCCGCGAGGGGAAAATCATTCAGCACTCTGTAGTTTCTCAAACTTTGCCTTTCCTTGCTTTAAATTAATTGTTACAGAAAGAACATTTTGGTCCTAAAATGAGGTCTGCACAGAACAGATCACCAGACCACAAATGAGGGCCAGCTTCAGGAACAAAAATAAAAAAGCTAAGTTGCAGAAGACAGATTCTGTTTAGGAAGCTGCATCTTTAAGTGTGTAAGATCCTACCCCAGCCACGTAATCTTAATCCTGTTGTAAATCTATGACAAAGTAAAGTGTTCTTTACTTTAAATAACTAGCAGCAACCCTGAAAATTTGTGTGGGATTGTAACCCATTCTGCTCTCGTTTAAAATTGCCATGTCAGAGCCACTGTGTTAACTTCACCTTCATTATTTTTCAATTGGCTGTGCCTTGGATTTTTCTACCTTCGTCCTCCCCCTGCTCCTTAGACTTGGTATCATATATTTATTTGTTGGTTCACCCATCCATCCATCTATCCACCCATCCATCCATCTGTCCACCCACCCACCCATCCACCCATCCATCCAACCATCCATCCAGAAAACATTTCATTGCTGTGTGCCAGTACATACACCAGCTTTGTGACCTTTCAAGTGGGGACAACTTTGCCCTCCCAGGGCTATGTCTGGGGACATTCTTGGTTGTCACAACTGAGGGTGACGGGGGTGCTACTGGCCTCCAGTGAGGAGAACCCAAAGATGCTGACAGATACCCACAATGCACAGGACATCCCCCAACAACAGGGAATTATCTGACCCAAATATAATAATGCTGAGGTTGAGAAATTCTGCTGACTCAGAGGTAAATAACTGGGTACCTGGCCAAATGGAATTTATAGTATTGCAGGAGAAATCGACAGATAAACAGGAACAGTGCTGACGCTACCGATGAGATCATCGGTGTTCTCCATCATTTCTGCTTTGGAGGGTGGTTCAGCAATGTCATGGATCTGTGAGAAGATTCTTTTCTGGACAGTCCAGCAGGAATTGGAATTCGGGGGAAAGAGGTTGGGTGAACAAAAGCTTTGCAGATGAGGGTTTGGGACATATCATTGCTGGGATGAAGGTTGGAACCTTGAGTGTGGATGAAGACTCTGAGGCAGAGGTAACAGGTTCATACACCTGCGGGTGCCACGTGAGGTGAGGAGAGCAGTGACGAGCAGCAGCTGGTACAGCTCCCTGGGGAGGGTGGGGACCGTGGCAAACTTTAGAGCAGCTGAAATAGGCAGTGGCTCCAGCCAACTGCCTGCATCAGAGAATGCAGGCCCAGTGTGGCCAGATCCTTGTGATTTTTTAAGAAAAGTTAGAAGCTCAGACTTCATGTGAAATCTCCTGAGTTTTAAATGTTAACAACGAATTCAATATACATTTAAAAAACCAAAAAACATCAAGCACTGCTCACACCTTTGGGCTGTATCCTATAGAGATTTGACATCTTTTCTCAGGAGTAAATGATTGAAGGCACATGTTACCCAGTATGGTACCTGGAAGACAGTAGGCGCTCAGTAAATAACGGTCAAGAGTGAATAGTTTACCTAAATCAGGTGATTTCAACCTTAGCACGATTGACATCGGAGCTGGATTATTCTCTGTTGTGGGGCTGTCCTGTGCACTGCGGGATGTTTATCAGCGTCCCTGGCCTCCACCCATAGATGCCAGTAGCACTCGCTCCACCCCCAGGTGTGCCGACCAAAGTGTTTCCAGACATTGCTAGCGGTGTGCTTGCCCAGCAAGTTACAATTTAACCCAGTGCCATGAGTACTTGGCTATGGTCTGCTGGTAGATCAGTCAACCCCAGGTAGTGAACCCAGAAAGAGCCTGAAAGGCATCCCTAAATCCTCCTGGTCTCCCCAGGACACACACCTGGGTCCCTCTTTCCTGGACGGAGGACATTTTATGGCTCTCTGCTGCTTCCGAAGAGAAGTTTGGCCTTCCAAGGCCCAAGTCACCTCTTTGGTTAATGTTTACAGAAGCACTTTGAGAGACTGAGTATACCTGCAGCTCTGTTCCACAGCTGCTCATATCTGTGTGCACCTCGCCCGCCCACCTGTTGGAGAAGGGCTGGCAGAATAGCCCCTCCGCTCCAGGGACCCAGTACCTCTCACTCAGGTCTTTGGTGGTATCAGTAATGAAAGCAGAAGCTATTAGCTTTGTTGACGAACAACCAGCCCTTAACTAACTCAGGCAGGTGCTTCCCAAACCTGAGCCTAAGAACCACCCGGAGGGCCCATTAACAAAGACTGCTGGGATGGGACGTCCCTGGTGGCACAGTGGTTAAGAATCCGCCTGCCAGTGCAGGGGACACGGGTTCGAGCCCTGGTCCAGGAAGATTCCACATACTGCGGAGCAACTAAGCCCGTGCGCCACAACTACTGAGCCCACGCACCACAACTACTGAAGCCCGTGTGCCTAGAGCCCGTGCTCCGCAACAAAAGAAGCCACCGCAATGAGAAGCCCGTGCACCGCAACGAAGAGTAGCCCCCGCTCAGCGCAACTAGAGAAAGCCCGCGCACAGCAACGAAGACCCAACGCAGCCAAAAAATGTTTTTAAAATAAAAAGGACTGCTGGGGCTTCCACAGTGGTCCCCGTCAGCACCAGTGTCTGCGTGGTGGAGGGAGCTCCCAGGAATGGCTGCCACCAGTGTCTGTGTCCCCATGGTGAGCTGCAGTTGCCTTCTGCCTCTCTAGGAGACACTCAAGACCAGCAGGTGAATGGGAGAGTCCTTATGTTGCAGTATGCTGCATTGCACGGGCTTTCAGCATCCTCTTCATACAGTAGCTTGGGGAAAAAAAATGCCAGAATTCAATTGCCATCAGATTTCAATATGAAAAAAAAGGACTTATCGGCAGAAAATAATGGAAAGGATTTGGTTAACCCTTTTATCTCTGAACATTGAATGAGATAAATTTCCAGCCGCTATTCTGTATTTTTATTCATGGGCCAATGTTCTATATAAATGATTAGGATGTAACCATTTAATACTCAAAGAGTTTAAATATGTCTGTAACCATCAACCTCAGTATGTCACTGCAATATACATTCTGCATATGTTAAAAAAAAAAAAAATAGAGGGCTGCTGGGCCCAGAGTTTCTGACTCAGCAGGTCTGGGCAGCGGGGGTCCGAGAATGTGCATTTCTTACAGGTTCCCAGTTGCTGTTGCTGCTGCCAGCCTGGGGGCCACATTTTGAGGACCACTCATCTGGGCTCCAGTCAAGATCCCAGCTCCCCGTCTCCACCTGGCTTCTACCTGCAGTGGAGAAAGCAAAGCCTGGGAGGCTGGGAGGATTTAGGGATGCCTGTCCGGCTCTCTCTGGGTTCTCTGTCTGGGCTGACTGATCCACCAGCAGACGATAGCCAAGTATCATGGCATTGAGTTAAATTGTAACTTGCCGTGCAGTATTTCCCTGGTTCAATAAAGTGAATTCATATACCTACCAGCTCCTTCATTTTTAAATTGTTTTTCTCATCCCCTTAATAATGTAGCGTATTTGGATGGGTCTCCCGGTCATTAGAGTGAATTAGTGAAATCCCTCTTTATAGGTTTTTGTTTGTTTGAGCTTAACAGAGGGGGTTTAAATCACTGGATGTCTGAAATGCCTTCTCCAGAGGGTGCTTGGGTAATACTTCGTTATAAGCGGGCTTAGCTGCTGAGACACATTATAGATTTTAGGACAATTTGCTTCTCTGCTGATGAGGAAACTGTGACATTTTGGCGGCTCTGATGCAGAACTGTCTGTCAGAAAGGAAAGCCTCATGTTTCTGTTCGGTTCTAAATAATTTAGCTTCATGTGCCTGAGTGCTGGTGAGAATCTGGGGCAGGGAGCAACCACAGTGGGGTCTTCAGGCTGGGAGGTAGCTGCTTGTGACCAACTCAACCTGGTTTGCCTTTGAGAATCTGATAAGAACTGTAGACGTGGGCAAAAAATACATATGTAACGACATTTTGCACACAGGGTCAGAGGCTTTGACCCCCTAAACCATCACTTGAACCAGGTTTCGATTTTCTGCAGTAGAAGGCCACTCACAAAACGAGACACTTAGGCCACTGTCCACTGGTGAGTTCTCAGTATCCCCGTATTCCTTCTCTCCACCCCGTATTCCCCTACAGCAAACCCCCAGTACCATCTCTACCAGGTATGTCCACTCCAGGCTGTTTCAGGACATTCCAGGTAATCCTGGAGTTGTTCTAATCCACACAGGAATGTTTAGAGATTGCAAGAGTTTTTACTTTTGCTTTGATGATATTTATGTTTTAAAGGAGGCTGCCAGGTAAAGGCAGATCTAGCCAAAGGAATGTATTGCTAATGGTGGAATTACAGGTAGTTCTATAGGTCACCAAGGAGAAGAGATGCCATTTAGCCTTGATGAAATCTAGGACACTTTTTTTTTGGCGGGGGTGGGGTGGGGGAGGGGGGATAAGTATTAGTAGATAAGGGAATAAAGGTCATCAGTTACCTAGCCTCTCTGCTTACCAGTAAGCCCAATTAGTTCCTTTTCCATTCATATCTCCCACAGGCAACACTATATGTTATATCCTTTATAATCAATGGAAACTTCTAGAAAGTCATCCACCTCCTTAGTCCTGTCTGGGAAAGTAAAGTGTTATGTTTTCCGTAAATACAAGACGAACAAAGCATTTCAAGCCTGTCCCTGAATTGGATACATCATCTTAAAGCGAGTTTGCTGCTTTTAGAAACCGTGATCTCTGTGGCCCTACAACAAGGCAATTTTCAAATAAGGCAGGTCCTGGCATCTGGGAAGACTAGCTGTTTCCTTCGTTGCCAGGGAAATCATTTCAAAATGGGAAAAACCCTGAATCCCGGCCCCCAACAATCTCCAAAACAATACACATTCTTTAAAATAAAAAATCCAAACAATGAAACAATAGACAACACCAAACCCAATACATTACTGTACATTAGGAAGGTTTTTTTCCCAGCTGAGGGGATGAAAGGGCATCATAATTTTGTTTTCAAATGTGCTTAGGAAGCTGTTATTAAAACGGAATTAAACCCGAGTCCCAGGGCAGCAGCTCTGTGACTACTGGGAGATAATCTTGATAATGCGATTAGCCCCTGCTTGAAAGGGGCTGGGAGGGAAAGAGAAAGACAGACGCGGAAGCTGGAGCTTTACCAAGCCACCAGCAACTGCCCGTGTTCTGAACACAGATACGGCCTTCTCCCTACGATTGTGCAACGGACCCCGCCATCGGGAGAGGTTAGGGGCCTTAAAGGGAAGATGAATAATAGCGGCCCGCTATGTGCCGGGCAGTGTGCCGAACGCTTCACTTGAGATTCCTCATTTCTGCCCTGTAGGCAGACACTATTAAAGCCACACACTGCGCCCCATTTTCAGATGGGAAGACTGAGGGGCAGTTAGTTCCCTGAAGTAACAACAGCTGACGAGCGGCAGAGCTGGGGTTCCAGCCCAGGTCGGCCAACAGCAGGGCCCTGCTCTTTACAGCTACAGCTGGGGTGGTTAGGCAGTGCCATGCAGTTGACTCGGATCTGTTGGAAGGCTTGTATGTAATAGCAGTCCCCACCCCGACCCCGCAACCTAAGAGCCAGGCAGCTGTGATCTCTGCTTAAATGCTTGCCCGTGAGGCACAGTCTGTGGCCGTGCAGGTAGGATGCGCCTTGTGTATGCTGTACTTTGCCTTTTGCTTCTGTATCAATCCAGAAAGCAGAGTCCTCTCCGTACCTTGGCCTAATGGCCCATTGAATGGCAGGCTGGCGGCGGGTGCATCCTCCAGGTACCAGGGCCACCTGAAGTCACAGAATAACGTCGTGGGTTAGAGGCCCGAGGAAAGAGGGAAATAAGTGTTCGTAGAGTGCTGACTCTGTGCTAAGCCCTGTCGCGAGCCTTTTATCTCACAGAGCTCATTTAAATGTCGTGGAAATTCTACGAGGGAGGGAAATGACGCCGTTCTCCGCAGTTGTGGATGGGGAAACTGAGGCACTGAGAAGCTGAGTGATTCTTGAGCCAATGGGAAGGGATGATTCTAAACTCAAAAGGTCAGAGGCAGTGAGTAAAGGATGCGAGGATGGGTCTTGTCTCTGATGATTCCATCCGGAAGGTCTCTCTAACCCTCCGTGCATTGTCTGCTGAGGCCTCTGGACCTTTGACCAATGGAACATTGCTACGGTTAAGAACAGGGGCTGGCAAACTTTTTCTATAAAGGTCCAGATAGGAAATATTTTAGGTTTTATGGGCTGTGTGATGTCTATTGCAACTCTGCAACTCTGTCATTGTAACAGGAAAGCAGCCGTAGATGATCTGTAAATGAATGGGTTTGGCTGTGTTCCAATAAAACTTTATTTACAAAAGCAGGTGGTGAGCGGGGGTTTGCTGACTCCATAAAGGGCCTGGCTTCTGAACTCGAAAGGCCTGGGGTGGAATCACAGCTTCACCATCTACCGGCTGTGAGATCCTGAGGAATGTTCTTTACCTCCGTGGGCCCTAGTTTCTTCATTCATGAAAGGGTTCTGTGATCTTACCCACCCCATAGAGTTCTATGGGGTGTCTTTGTGTGCCCTGGGTCAGGAAGGAGAGAAGAGAAGGCTCCCGGGGAGAGGTCAGCTGCATCTACTTCATTATCCCGTCCCCACAGGGGACAGGCTTTAGCAGAGGTTATACCGGACGGACTGGACAGCAGCCACTTCCTTGGGAGCGATTGCCCTGTTACAGGTATCTGTGTGGGCCCAAGTCCAAAAGAGACTTCTGGGGCCATCTGCAGCATCAGATCAATGGGCTGCTGAGAGCACAGGCCAGGCGGTTTGCTTGTTGTTCAGCCTTAGGGAGTGAAGCTTCTGAAGCTTATGACTGTCTGAGCGTGTCCAGGTCGGCACGGGTGTCGTCTTCAGGCCCAGACGTTAGGTGTTAGCACACCAGGTCCCAGGTACCATTTGTAGCAGCTCTTCCCTCAAAAACGTATTTTAGGTCTTAAAATGTCTGTGTATTTCAGTTTCTGTTTTTCTTAATGTGATTATCTAACCAATACTGACCAATCTTTTCCGGTCAGATACTTTTACTGGGTTCTGTGTGTGTGTGTATGTGTGTGTATGAGTGTGCATGTTTGCGCGTGTGTGTACATGTGTGCCTGCGTGAGTATAAGTGCGGATGTGTTTGGGAAGTGGAGGAAGTAGTTTACTCTCTTTCCCTTTCCCTTTAACTTTCCATTATTTTCCTAAAGATGGTACTATTTATTCATCACCTACTACGTGCCAGGTGCTTTCCACTCATTATTGCCAATACTTATATATTTTGTAAAAAGTGCATGTTAGGCCTTCTTATTCCGATTTGCAAATGATGAAACCAAGTCTGAGAGAGGAAGGGAACTTGACTGTCCAAGGCATCCCGACAAGACATGGGAAAGTTAAGGCCAAGCTCAGGCCTACTTAGCACAGAAGCACATTCTTTCTTTCTTGATCGCCAATCTGTCACCTCCCCCTTTAACCAGTCCCCTGCAAAGCCAGTGTTCAGGGTTGTTTTGCCAATATATATTTTCAAATAGAATTTGATATTCCCTCTCAAAAAAAAGGATACCAACATATTTTATATCCTTCTTCTTAAAAGGAGATTAGCTATGGGACTTCCCTGGTGGCACAGCAGTTAAGAATCTGCTTGCCAATGCAGGGGACATGGGTTCGAGCCCTGGACTGGGAAGATCCTGCATGCCGTGGAGCAACTAAGCCCGTGCGCCACAACTACTGAGTCTGCGCTCTAGAGCCTGCGATCCACAACTACCGAAGCCCGCGCACCTAGAGCCCGTGCTCCACAAGAAAAGGCACCACAGTGAGAAGCCTGCGCACCGCAATGAAGAGTAGACCCCACTCTCTGCAACTGGAGAAAGCCCGCGCACAGCTACAAAGACCCAACGCAGCCAAAAAATAAATAAAAAGAAAGAAAATTAGTTGCATGCATCAGGATGGCTATTATTTAAAAAAAAAAAAGAAGATAACAACTGTTGATGAAGATGTGGAGAAATGGGACCCTTATGCGCTGTAGGTGGGATTGTAAAATGGTGCAGTCTCTATGGAAAACAGAACGGCAGTTCCTTAAATTAAATATAGAACTATCATATGATCCAGCAATTCCTCTGCTCAGTATATACCCCAAATAACTGAAAGCATGGTCCCAAAGAGATATTTGTACACCCATGTTCATAGCAGAATTATTCACAATAACCAAAAAGTAGAAGCAAATCAGTTATCCACTGATGAATGAATGGTATCTACCTACAATGGAATATTATGCAGCCCTCAAAAGGAAGAACTTCTCACACATGCTACAACATGGATGAACCGTGAGAATTTTATGCTCAGTGAAAGAGCCAGCTGCAAAAAGACAAATCCTGTATGATTCTACTTATATGAAGCACTTAGAGTAGTCAAATTCATACAGACAGAAAGTAGAATGGTAGTTGCTGGGAGCAACTATTTTGACATCAATTTGACCAGTATTTGCTTTAGTGAAAGAAAACCTCAGTGATTCCTCCCCCTATTTATGCGTCGGCATCCTCTGGTAATCTTGTTATGAATCGATCACTATGACTAATACAAGGCAGACTCCCACCCCCACCCAGATTTCCTTTGGCAGTGAGGCCCAGGAATCTGTATTTCTATTAAGCTCTTTGGTAATTCTGATTCCCAGTGTTTGAGAACCAACAACACAAACAATTCCTCCTCCCAGAAGCAAGGCTGGCTCTGTATCCTCAGTGAGGCATTTGGAGCTGCCTGTGTGTCCGTTTCTACCCCTGCCCCTGCAGAGGTGGTTCTCTCCGTACAGACACTATAACCAGAGGCTGTGACTAGCCTCATACTTTATCACACCAACAGCATCTCCTGTGAAAAGGACAACAGGGTGTTCAAACGAGCACCTGAGCAGACTAAGCAGACCTCTCTCTGTTATATTCTAGCAATCTCCAAATATATCCAGTGGTTGCCTTTAAAAAAAAAAAAAAAAAAAAAGATTGCATTGGAAATGTATTACCACTGTCTGCTATGCAGCCTCTTCATCCCATGGAATAGTTTGGCATCAGTAGAATGACATTTATCGGCTCTGCTGCTAAGTGATTAATGGATAGGTTATGCGATGGTTTCATTTCCCATCAAAATCAATTATTGAAGTGCTATACACTTATATATCCTGTCGAGAAGCCTGATGTCACAAGAGTCAACCTTTGGGCACTTGTTAGGGTTGAGAATGTCTGCTGGGAGACGGAATGGTGGCTTAGGACACAGGCACTGCGGGCCTGGAATGAAAGCCGGTTCTGCTCGCTCGAGAAACTTGCTCTGGGTCATGGTTTCCCTTGTATGAGATATAGCAGAGGTGAAGATCGCCCTTACCTCCCAAGGATTTAACCAGAAGAGGCCCATAGAGCATGTGGCCCGGTACCGGCCCGTTGTCAAGAGCTGAATCCTCGTCGAACATCACCATCATAGCTCTTTGTGTCCTTGTTGTTTTGTCAGCACACAGACACTCCGTTTGGGTAAAAACCAACTCCTCACTTCCCACCAGTGGGATCCAAAGATTTCATCTTCCTTCGGCAATTTGGAAGCTGCTCGAAGGAGAAAAGGTTTGCAGAGGGAGAAACCCAGAGCATCAGAACTTGGAGAGTGGCACATAACTAAGATATTATATTAGTTTTCTAGGGCTGCCATAACAAATTACCACAAACTGGGTGGCTTAAAACACCAGACATTTATTCTCTCATCGTTCTGGAAGCCAAAAGTACAAAATTTAGGTTTCAGCAGGGCCACGGTCCCCCGAAAGCTCTAGGGGAGGATCCTTCCGGGCTTCTGCCAGCTGCTGGTGGCTCCTGGCGTTCCTTGGCTTATGGGAGCATCGCTCCAGTGTCTGTTTCCGGCAAACGTCTGTTTGTTCATCCTCACGTGCCCTTCTCCCTGTGTCTCTCAGCCTCTCCTCTTCTTACTGGGACGCCAGTCATTGGATTTAAGGCAGAGTAAATCCAAGATTTCATCTCTAGATTCTTAACTAATTACATCTACAAATAAGGTTCCAAATGAGGTTCCCATTCTGAGCTTCTAGGTAGACTTGAATTTGCTGGGGGAGACACCTTTCAACCTACTACAGATATTAACTGCATTGCCAGCCCTGATATCCACATGACAGATGAGGAATATTGCAGTAAGAGGAACACTTGCTTTCTCCGGAGCTGAAACATTCAGCCTCCTCAGAGCACTTGTTCTGCGGCTTCTCTTGGAGAATGGTTTGAATTACCCTAATGAGGAGACTTGAAGGTGAGTCTACGTTGGGGACCTATTTAGCCCATGGTCGGTTGGCCCCCAACTCTCTCAGCGCACAGAAGCTGAGGAAATTGTTGTTTTAGCAAGAACATTAGTGGATTGTGCTATTCTCTTAACCTTGTACGTCTGATGATGCGTTTGAGGGTCTGAATTAATCCACAGCACAATTTATCCAGGGACACTGAATAAATTGTGCTTTTCCAGTCAGGCTGGCTGTGTTTTATCTGAACCAAACATCTGACTTTCACCCCAGGCAGATTTCTCTTCAGGTTGTAACGATTCTGGAACAAACAGAGAAAATAGGAAGGGGCCTCTCTCTGTGGGAACCACGATGGCGCCTGTATGGAAGGAATCCCACTGAAAATCTTCAAAACAGTGTCCTTACGTGGATCCAGATAATTGCTATCTGAAGTCCTGCTTCCCTGTTCCCTGTAGATGAGTCCTCAAAATTAAAAAAAAAAAAAAGAAAGAAAGAAAAGGAAAAGGAATGAAAATAGATTTCATTTTCAGATTAGATATCATTCTATACAACTCTTGGTGATCAAATTGTTCCTTGGAGCCAAATGAGAAAAAAACCCTGACGCTCCACACTTAACACCTCCAAAACTATCTTCATCTTCCTTTTGAAAATCAAAACCCTTTAAGCCCCAGGGCAGGAATGAACTCTGACCTGACTGACGCTTAGATAGGAAGATAACTAGGAAAAAAAAACTCGGCAGATTCTGATGTCGCTCCAAAATGCTGTGATTTTGAAGCCCCTAACTCAGCATTTTTAAAAGAAAGTCAGTTAGACATATATCCTTTTCTTCCACATTCTTTTCCATTATGGTTTATCACAGGATATTGCAATATAGTTCCCCGTGTAAAAGAACGTATATATATGTATAACTGAATCTCTTTGCTGTACAGCAGAAATTAACACAATATGGTTAATCAACTATACTTCAATAAATAAATAAAAATAGAAAGACAAGACAAAAGAAGAAAGGCAGTTTCTCATCCTTTCGCTGCTCTTGTGAAATCCAGAGCTCTGGAAATCCTAGGCACGCCTTCAGAGGAGACCCCCTCGTCCGCCCGGCCAGCCCTGCCCACAGCCCTCAGGCCCCGTTTTGCCTCCCTGTCTTGAATCAGCAGGAGGGGGCACAGGAGGGCACCAAGCTGGTGGCTGTGGGCAGGGAGGTGGCAGGGGCTCTGCTGTGGTGCTGCCAACCTCAGGCCATACAAGACATCTGTCTGTGGCTTAGACTCAGAGACCACCGTCAACTGAACCAAGAAAGTCCCCCGAGAGTTAGGGGGCCACTTAGTCCCTCTCTTCCTTTTGTCTCACAAGGCTCTTTGGTCACATGCACTCAAAGTGATGTTCTCACGTGACTCCTCGAGGACTCGTGAGAAGAGGCAGGGGGAGGATTTTTGGCCCCGTATCTCAGAAGAGGAGGCGGAGGTGAAGCCTCACCGTGACCTGCAGAGGTCTCCTAGGCCTCAGTGCAGAGCTCTTTGCACGAGCCAGTGGACTCGAGAGGGTGGCCTGTGTCGTGTTCCCTCCCCAGAGCATGCCTGAGTGAGGAGCGTGGTCCCTGCCTGCCTTCCTGTTTCCCCTCCCTTCCCCGCTCGTCTCTTTGTGAAGCAGGAGGTGTTGCCTCCTTCCTTCCTCGCAGGATATTGATGTCGGCACCCCAGTGTTCATCTCAGCACTGTTTACAATAGCCAGGTCATGGAAACAACCTAAATGCCCATCGACAGACGAATGGATAAAGAAGATGTGGTACATATATAGAGTGGGATATTACTCAGCCATAAAAAGGAACGAAATTGGGTCATTTGTTGAGGCATGGAGGGATCTAGAGACTGTCATACAGAGTGAAGTAAGTCAGAAAGAGAAAAACAAATATCGTATATTAACGCATGTATGTGGAACCTAGAAAAATAGTACAGACGAACCGGTTTGCAGGGCGGAAATTGAGACACAGATGTAGAGAACGAACGTATGGACACCAAGGGGGGAAAGCAGCCGGGGGGAGGGGTGGTGGTGTGATGAATTGTGCGATCGGGATTGACATGTACACACTGATGTGTATAAAATGGATGACTAATAAGAACCTGCTGTATAAAAAAAAAAGAAAAAACCTATTTATTAAGTTTATAGACATGTGCAATTAAAAAAAAACACTACTGTTACCTTGAAAAAAAAATTAAAAATTTAAAAATAAATAAATAAATAAATAAATGAAATCTGTCAGCAGCCGCTTCCCCACGTCCAGGTAAGGGGAGAGTCTGCCTCAGGAATCCAGGCTGCGACTGCGCTCTCCCCTCTGCGACGGGCATCTAAGAGCTCTTACTTTTGAAAGAAATAAAAAATAGAATAGGTGCGTGCTAATGGCACGGAGCTGGCTGCCACTCATGCTGCTCGACGTCAATTTGTAACTGTAATCGCTTAGGTATTTAAAAGGAGTTGGGGTTTGGAATTCTCTTCTCCTGGAGCAGCACGCAGAATCGAAGGCGTGCAGAGACCCTGGAGACCCCCTCAGACAGAGAACATTTATCATGGACTTGGACAGAGGGGGATTTTCAAAGATTTATGTTATTCATCAATATCTTTTAACCCATTGTGGTCAAGGAGCCTCTCCCATTGCTTAGGAATGAAGGGACATTGTTAAGATATTTATAATAAGGCGGGGGGACCCTCCCTGAAGGCAAGGAGCCCAGTCTGGGGTGTATCCACCCCCTCCCTTCCCCGAACTTGGGAAGCCCTTACTCCCTTCTCTGGGAGGACAGACTTGGTTTGCATCTTCAGTCTGTTTGGAATCTCTCAAGGGTTCTTGGTTCTGCAGGTATTTGAGTGGCCACGGAGGAGGAGCAGACCAGGCTCAGAACTCAAGCCCAGGATGTTACTGACGTTTGCATGTTGGAAGCAGACGTGGGCATGGAGTTAGGAGTGTGGAAGGTTCTCGGGGAGCAGCATGTGTGAAAGGCGAGGGGAGGGAGAGCAGTGGTGGTGGTGAGGGCTTCTGTGGAGCCCTGACAAAGCTGGGGAGCCCAAAGGGAGGTCCAGAGCAGAGCGCCTGTTAGAGGAATTGTCTTCTGGGTGGCGGCACCAGCCCTTGGACTCTCCCTCCTTGCTCTATCCTTGGCCAGGGCCGCCCTGAGAAGACAGGACCTTGGCTTAAACCCTGAGGCTGAGTTCTCTCCTCTTTTTGCCCCTTCCTACCTATGATCCGGTGGTTCTCAGCCAGAGGAAATTTCGCCCCTGGAGGACATTTGGCAGTGTCTTCAAACATTTTTGGTTGTGATAACTGGGCGAACTGCTGTTAGCATCTAGTGAGTAGAGGTCAGGGGTGCTGCCAGGCATCCTACCTGAACAAGACAGTCCCTCCATAACAAAGACCTCTCTGGTCCCAAATGTCCACAGTACTAAGGCTGAGAAACCCTGCTCTAATCCAACCCTTTTGATTTTCAAATAATAGAATGGAGGCTCCAAGAACCTGGCCTTCCACACTCAAACCTCTCCTAGCTGAAACCATCTTTTGTGCCTTTGTTTTGAAGCAGTTTGGTGCGATGAGAATTAGTCAATGGCCGACCAACTTTCCTTGGGTACCACCTACAGGTGACCGTGGAGTAGAGATCTGTCCTCAAGGAGATTACTGCAGACTTGAGGATTCATCCAGGTATTCTTAGAAAGAAAATAGCCATGTAAGATGCCCTCTCTTGCAGAAGAGCAAAGTGGTGGCCCCCTAGCTGGTCTGGTCTACAGAGGTGTTTTATTTGGCCAGCGAGTTTTCTTTTTTCTTTCTTTTATTAAAAATTCAAATGCTTTGGCCTTCCCTGGTGGCGCAGTGGTCGAGAGTCCGCCTGCCGATGCAGGGGACGTGGGTTCGTGCCCCGGTCCGGGAAGATCCCACGTGCCACGGAGCGGATGGGCCCGTGAGCCATGGCCGCTGGGCCTGTGCCTCCGGAGCCTGTGCTCCGCAATGGGAGAGGCCACAACAATGAGAGGCCCGCGTATGGCAAAAAAAAAATAATAATAATTCAAATGCTTTAATCTTTCTAGTATGCTACAAGTCCTCCCAGGATAGTTCAACTTTACCAGCCGTATGTGTGCATGTCCAGCCCCTGAAGGCCATTGTGTTTGTGACCTCCTAGTCTAAGACAGTGGTTCTCAAACCTCAGAATCACATGGAAGCCTGTTGAAACAGATTACTGACCCCCTTGCATTTCTAAGACACACTTCGAGAACCACTGGTCTGAAGGAAAGATTCTCAGGTGTTAGTGAACATCAGAGTCACCTGGCCAGCTGGCTAAACCCCCAGATGCCATGACCCTGTGCTCCCAGATTCTGATTCCATAGATCCGGGGAGGGGCCAGGGCATCCTCCCTTTCAGCGAGCCCTGCAGGTGGTGCTGATGCACACCGGGGGGTTGAGAATCATTCCTCTGAGGGTCAAATGCGGGGTGTAGACTGCTGCTTCTCAAATGTTTCATGTGCGTGTGAATCACCCGAGGCTCTTGTTTCAATGCTGACGCTGATTGAAGTAGACCTGGGCACAGCACCTCATCAATTCCCGGGCAATGTCCATGTTGCTGGCCCGGGGACATACTTTGAATATCAAGGGATAGACCAGTGGTTCTCAACCAGGAGAGACTTTACCCATCAGCAGACATTTGGCCGTGTCTGGAGACATTTTTGGTTGTCACAGCTGGGGTTAGGGTACTACTGGCATCTAGTGGGCAGAAGCCAAGGAGGCTGCTAAACATCCCACGGTGCACAGAACGGCCCCACAACAAGGAATGATCCAGCCCCAAATATCAATATAACGCTGAAGTTGGTAAACCCTGGGTAGACAGAGGCATTGAGAGGTTAGTGAAACACTGATAAATGGGCCACGTGGTCAGCAAAGGCTTTCTGGAGGAGGGAATACTTAAATTAGGCCTCCTGTCCAATTTTAGGTTTCTTTCAGGGACAATAGGGCTGATGTGGAATCATGAGATTTCAACCCCCTTCCTGTCCCTCTTTCCTATTTTATTCTTTTTCCATAGCACATGCTGCTATCTAATATATATTTTTTCCTTACATGTATCTTACTTATAATCTGCTTCCTCTACTAGAATGTAAATAAACTTCAGAAGGACAGTCACTTCTGTTTGGTTCATTTCCTTATCCACAGCTCCTAGAACAGAGCCTGGCACATAGTAGGTGCTCAATTAGTAGCTATTCAATGAATGAGTGGATACAGAAAGGAAGTGGGTGTTGGGCTGTAGGCCTGGGGAATGGCAGACATTTATGTCATCATTCTTTCACTCACACATGTATTAAAGACTTGCTTTGCACCAGCTCCCTGGACACACACTTTTGATTTGCTCATGTCAGGCTATGAAATATACCCACCCTCTACTTTTCTTACCTTTCAGACATTCAGAGAAGGGCAGTAGGGTTTTCCCTAATGGACAAACAACCCATCCCTTTTTTTTTTTTTAAGATGTTGGAGGTAGGAGTTTATTAATTAATTAATTTATTTTTGCTGTGTTGCGTCTTCGTTTCTGTGCGAGGGCTTTCTCTAGTTGTGGCAAGCGGGGGCCACTCTTCATCGCAGTGCGCGGGCCTCTCACTATCGTGGCCTCTCTTGTTGCGGAGCACAGGCTCCAGACGCGCAGGCTCAGTAGTTGTGGCTCACGGGCCTAGTTGCTCCGCGGCATGTGGGATGCTCCCAGACCAGGGCTCAAACCTGTGTCCCCTGCATTAGCAGGCAGATTCTCAACCACTGTGCCACCAGGGAAGCCCCATCCCTTTTTTTTTTTTAAAGGACTCAAAATATCCTAATTCATGATGCTTGGGAAGGAATCTAAAAGTAAAAAATGAAAAACTCCTTTTTAACTCACTCCTTTCTTTACTTTTTCCTTTTCAAACTCATTTCCATCCAGAAAGTTCTTGCCCTGTATTTTCTGAAAATTGGAAAACCAGACCCTTCATTTGTGTGTCTGCCTTTGCCAGGGAGTGAGCTGAAGAGCATGGATTCAAAGGAGCTCTTTGCAGAACCTTCTATTTTCCCATTAGCCTGAGTGTTTGAGCACCTTTATGTTACTCTCTTCAGAGAGGAGAGTATTACAAAAACATTTTCTAATTATTGTTGGCCTTTGGAGCTTCTGCAGCCTAGAAATGAACATCCTTGCCTGAGCATTTTGTCCTTTTTGTCTCTGGAGAGACATGTCATCCCCACGGGGTTATTTATGAAGCCGGAACTGGCAGAATTTGTCTAATTTGACGTGTGTGACATCAGAGAGGTCAAGACCACAATGAGAAGAACAGCTCTGAGGTCATTTGCATTCCCTCGCCAGCTCGGGCACAAAAGCCCAGCCCCCCACCAGAGCCTTCACTGCGTGGTTTCCTTGTTTCTGTTCCTTTCCTCCAAAGTGACAAGTAGATTATGAAAAAAAGGTCAGTTTTTCTCTCCAGTATCCTATGTCCGGTATTCCCAGCCAGGCTGTAATGTGGACTGGTCTTTGTCGCATGGAGAGAAGGAAGAGCTTTTGAACATGGCTGGGCTCAGCCCTCCCTTTCAACAGGTTGGTTCCATAGCTGTGTATCTCTTTCTGAAGAGTTTCAGCTCAGGACCTTTAAAAGCTCAGTCGTCTTAGATCCCGCCCAAAGAATCACTTCTCCACCCACTCTGGCTGCATCTAGTGTATCACCTGTATCCAGGCGCTTTGGTGTAGATGACGGAGTTGCCCTCTGGCAAATTTAAGCAGACAAAGGCAGTCTGGAGCTCACAGAATCTCCAGGAGGTCAGACAACCGGCTCAGGACAGTCACAAAGCAGGAGCATAGGAGGTGCTCCGCCCAGAACTTGTCACAGAATTGCTTTGTGAAGACACAAAGCAATTGTCTGTCTGGCTTTGTATCATCATGTTTGTATGATTGCTTAGTCAGTGTTGTTTGTTTGGCATATCTTAGAACTATAAATGCTATCGTACTGTTAAAAAAAAAAAAAAAAAGTGGTGCTGCCACCCCGGGCACAAGTGCAGCTCTGATGCTGGACGCCAAGCAGCACCTCTAAGCTGCTGTCACGGCCGCGTCTCCAGGAACCAGATGGGGTGGCCGCGTCCTTGCCTGAGATCTGCCCGGTACCCATCTCTCCTGGCCACAAGCTTCTACCTCGAGTCCAGCTTGGGCATGTAGTCTGATTGTTGGAGCCCAGGTCACATGTGAAGGAGGCTGAGAAAGAAAGTTTCTTGTTTGTAATTTGAAAAGATGTGGGTTCATAAGGCAGGGAACTCTCAAACCATGGAAAAGGTGTACAGAGTTCAAGGTGACCCAAAGGAATGACGGATGCTCAACAGCCTGGGTGACGCCTTTCCTTGATTTTTTTTTTTTTTTTTTTTTTTTTTTCATCACTGTGAGCTAGAGGTTTCAGGGTACAAGAGAGGGAGACCCGTCAAAGGATTTTCACTGTCCCTTACTTCCTGTCAAAGGCAGTAGTAAGCTAAGCTGCCCTGAAACCTCCCAGCCCCACTATCAATCGTGGCGAAAGGTGGATTCTGCAATGGGTTGGCCAGTGCTGGACCCCAGATTCGTGATACCACCCCCAGAAGAGCTTCTTGGACACCCCAGGTGACGGTTTCAGGGTGTCCAGGGGCTCTGATCCTCTTCTTTCCTTCCCAGAAGCAGCAATTGCAAGCTTGTGATGATTTCATTATTTTGGATTAGGAACTGATAGTGGATTGAATAAAGGCACTCACGATGGGAAAGCAGTTTGATTAAGGAGTACCCGAAATCTTGAATGTTAGAGAGCAAGGGCCTTTCCGGATCATCAGGGCCGGTAGGGGAAGGAGCTGGAGAAGAAAGGCAGGTGAAGAGATGCTGTTTCATCCATCACGTATCGTGGCGCCTCAAGGATGCGGGCTGAAGAAATGGAGGCAAGGAGATGCCAGAGTGTCTGTAAATGAAAACTCACCAGCAACAGGTGCAGGTCCACGTCTTCTTCATACGAAACCTTTCCTGGATTCTTGGTGCCAGTACACTCCTCCCCAGCTCCTCCTTGAGTTTCCTCTTCCCAGGCTGAGGAATAGTAATGCCTTTAGTATTCAGAATCTTTTCAAAAGCCCCTAATGGGTCATTGAGTCCAGGGTTTCCCTACTGTGGTCCTTAGTCCTCCCATATCAGATTCACCACTGGACCTTGATTCGAATGCATATTTCTGGGCCCCGCCCCCAGACCTACTGCATCCAGCTTTCTTGGTTGATGCCTGGGGATGTGAGTTTCAACAGTCCTCTCAGGTCACTCTCGTGCACATTGAAGTTCTAGATCTAATCTGTATTCCTTACCTTATGAATGGGGAAATGGAGGCCCAGAGAGGGGCAGAGGCTTTGCTCAAAGATGGACAGGTGGTCACCAGCAGAGCTGAGCCTAGAATTTTCTGATTCCTAGCTCCAGGCCTTATGTCACTGACCCTGACCTTTCAGCAGATCTTTTTGTATCTACATGAGGAGGTATTGAAGGTGAACAGTAGAACTAGAAGTGAACCCCATTTTTTTTTTTTTTTTTTTTTTTTTTTTTGCGGTACGTGGGCCTCCCACTGTTGTGGTCTTTCCCGTTGCGGAGCACAGGCTCCGGATGCGCAGGCTCAAAGGCCATGGCTCACGGGCCCAGCAGCTCCGCGGCATGTGGGATCTTCCCGGACCGGGGCACGAACCCGCGTCCCCTGCATCGGCAGGCGGACTCTAAACCACTGCGCCACCAGGGAAGCCCTGAACCCCATTTTATGCTAAGGAGATCTTGCCTGCAAAGTTGTAAAATGCATTCTCTCTTAAATGCAGCTGTGGTCACCAAAATGACCATCAGCCAGCTGGGTACGGATTTGTTAAGTTTAATGGATTCGTTGCTGAAATCAAGGTTCACCCTGGACTCTGGGATGGAGGGGCCCTTTGTGCTTGCCAGGTTGGTGCTCGGTGGCTTACATACACCTCTCCTCCCCTTTGACACTGTCTGCCCCCCTGGGGTGGATACTACCTTCCCTGGGTAGATTTTATTCTTTTTTAAAAATTTTTATTGGGGTATACTATATAGCACAGGGAACTCTACTCAGTACTCTGTAATGGCCTATATGGATTTTATTCTTGTAGCCCCAGGCCTTGCCACTCACCAGGATGAGTCGGGCAGTTCTAAGCACTGGCAGAGGACTGAGGCCGAATGTCTCGGCCACTGGTTCTCAGCTGACTGTCGATGTTTCTATGGCAGCATGAGTGGGCCCTTAGCTGGAGATAGATGGAGGTTTGATTTAAAAACGAAGTCAATTATCTGCAGATGTGCTGAGTGCAATTTTATCATCAAGCATCCTCGATCCCTCATTCCAACGTGCTCTGTGCTGGCAGTGGGGTCAGTCCCTTGGTGTCAGTTATTTGGACAGAGTGACTTGACTACGCTGTTTTGTGTAACCCATTGGGACAGCGGGTTTGTTTCTCCTCCAGGGATGTCACTGATGCAGGAGCAAAGGCCGCAGGCTGTCACAGTCTGTGCTGCGTTCACTCTGCAAGTTCGGTCACACCCTGACCTGACACTGGTGGGGCAGCTGGGAAAGCGCCCCAGAAGTCAGATCCTCAGAGGAGTCACAGATGCTCAGCAGTGGGTGGGGGCCTGAAGGGTGACCCCCAGACACGTGGTGGTAGGAGACGACTGGAGAGAGGATGGGACCGTAGGGCCTTTAGGGGGCGTTCCCTGGAAATCTTCCCCTCCTACTTTGGCTGTATGTTCCTGCAGTATTGGCCCTTCCACTTGGAAGACACTCCTGGGTCTTTCACACCTATACCCTCAATGCCTGGACCAGTGAAGCACCTGGTCAGGTGGGGCAGCCTGACTCCACCCCCTCCCCACTCTCATTTCCTTCCTTTATTATTTCCTTTTTTTCTCCTTCGTTTGCATCCCTCTGATCTGTCTCCATTGAGAGAATCTGAATGTCGGAGTTGGACCCACATTTCTTCTTCTGAGTTGCCTTCTGATGCTTCCAGGCCTGACACGTAGGAGCAGAGTAAATATTTTGGTGAAAGAATGTCGAATAAAAGTACATGCCCGGGCTTCCCTGGTGGCGCAGTGGTTGAGAGTCCGCCTGCCGAGGCAGGGGACACGGGTTCGTGCCCCGGTCCGGGAAGATCCCACATGCCTCAGAGTGGCTGGGCCCGTGAGCCATGGCCACTGAGCCTGCGCGTCTGGAGCCTGTGCTCCGCAATGGGAGAGGCCACAGCAGTGAGAGGCCCGTGTAACGCAAAAAAAAAAAAAAGAATGAAGTTGTGATACATGCTATGTCAGGCGAACCTTGAAAACACTATGCTAAGAGAAAAAAGCCAGACACAGACGGCCACGTATTGTGAATTCATTCATAGGGAATACCTAGAGCAGGCAAATCCCTAGAGACAGAAAGCACATTAGCAGTTGCCAGGGGCTGGAGGAAGGGGAGAGCGGGGAGTGACTGCTAATAGGTGTAAGGTTTCTTTGGGGGCTGATGAAAGGGTTCTGGGATAACATAGTGGTGATGTTTGCACAATTTTGTGAATATTCTGAAAATCACTGACTTACATAGTTTGAAAGGGTGAATTTTATGGCATGAGAATTCTATCTCAACAACAAAATAAGTAAACATATATACATACAACGTATAGGAAAAAGGGCTGAGTAAGCTGTAAGGAGGTATACAGTTGGAGTGTTATCATCAAAAGCATCATCTTCATATTTCAGCATTTATTTAGTGCCTACTGTGTGCCTGGCACGGTGACAAGAGCTTTGCGTGCTTTGCTTTGCATAACAGATCTTATCATTTTCATTTTGTAGAGAAGACTGAGAATCAGAGAAATTAAGTCTCATGACCTAAGTCATGAGGGCTGCCGAGAGGCCAGCCTGGGACCTAAGCCCAGGTGTGTCTGACCCCAAAACCTAGACCCTTTCCTTTACCTCGTGCTGCTATCTCTTGGGTTCAGGGACTTCTGAATGTAATCAAATATATTAATTTTTGGAGACCTGACCATTATTTAACTTAAAATGGTTCTTAGAACCTAAATAGTGATGCCCAAGACTCTCCCACTGGAGACAGAAATATCTCCATGGTCAACATAAGTGAACCTTCCAAGCTGTAGTAGTCGACTGGTCCATGAGTAGCTCACCCATGAGAATAGCAGCCAGTCTCTTTGGCTTGGGGTTTTAGGAATCGAATCCAAGAATTCCAAGAGTTGATGACAGCCTCTAAGGCACCCCAGGGACCCATTCCTAGGTCTTGGTGATGACAGACACCCACCACCCCAAAGCCAAGGGAAACTCCTCCAGAATTCCCTCCGGGAAGAGTTGCGAATAAGCTTGGCAATTACATCACACGCAGAGGAGGCCGCTTCCAGGTCTCGGGAATGACTGATGGGGATCCCACGAGCCAGCTCCTCTCTGTGAAGAGAGACCAAGGAGGTGGCCTGCCAAGTCCGACGTGATTTCAAGGTCTGCACCAATGTATCAAAAAGCTGCTGAGTGGTGACGGGAAACTCTGTGAGGACTGAGAACAATGTCAGTTGGGTGAGCAAAGGCCAGGCCAGCAAGGAGGCAATGCAGAACTTCCTGGGCATCCACGCAGTTTTGCACGTGCAGAATTGAACTGTTTGGGGGCCTGGGCTACTCCCCACAGCTTACAAAGTCAGACCCCAGATTTGGGGGTGACCGCCTGGCCTGGGTGAGGGTTCTTGAGAGTCAAGGGGCCTGACACCTTAGCTCCAACCAAATGCGCTGTGTGATTGGTGAATCACCTCCCTTCCCTGGCTTAGATTTCACTATCTCTGAAAGGAGGGCTTGGGACTTCCCTGGCAGTCCAGTGGTTAAGACTTCACCTTCCAATGCAGGGGGTGTGGGTTCAATCCCTGGTGGGGGAGCTAAGATCCCACATGCCTCGTGGCCATAAAACCAAAACATAAAACAGAAGCAATATTGTAGTGAATTCGATAAAGACTTTGAAAATGGTCCACATCAAAAAAAAAAAAAAAAAAAAGGAAAGAAAGGATGGCTTAACTGCACAACCAGTGGGTCCTCTTTCGTTGATCAAGTCTTTGCTAAGCTCTTCTCTTTGCCTGGCCCTGACTAGGTGATGGGCTTATCAAATGACTAAAAAATGGACATGGGCCTTTCTTCTCAGAGCTTAGAAGTTAGAGAGGGAGACAGATATTAATCAAACAACCCCCCAAAATATATAATTACCCATCAAGGTAAGTGCTGTGAAAAAGTAGCAGAGGGTTCTGTTACTCAAAGACTCCACCTTTTGCAGGCCTACCGTGTGCCAGGCACTCTTCTCATGCTTATAGTAAAGTGTACCCAGAATTTTGGCTTTATTCTGTATGGCAAAGCCAACAGATCAGGAGACAATTGCTGTTGAAAAGATAGTTTGTTACTAATGGTTCCCAAGAGAAGGAGGCAGGGCCACATAGGGAAGTACCAGGGTTGATAAGCAAGGAGGAAGCATGGGCCACAGCCTTTATTAGGGTTTTCTCAGAAACAGTAGGTGAGGCAGGGCTAAGTATGTAGAACAAGTACAGGATTGGAGTGTCTGAATAATTTCAGCAGGCTCCGGGCTATACAGATGGCCTCTAGCTTTCCAGTTCCCGGCCCAGGGTGACTCAGGACAGGGGGATATTGACTTGGTATGTGAGAGTTTGATAAAGGAGCTGGTTGGGGGTATGGGCTCTGGATTGGCATGTATGCATATCAGGGTCATGGTCAGAGGCAAGTTGTTTGCCATCTCTAGAAATTAGCCAACCCTGGGAGCTGCAGTCCCTCCCGGGGTCCAAAGGCCCCTAAGATGTCAAAGCGTTATAAAATGTAGGAAATAAAAAACATGATTATATTTTTGTACTGACTTCTTTTTTTTTTGCGGTACACGGGCCTCTCACTGTTGTGGCCTCTCCCGCTGCAGGGCACAGGCTCCGGACGCGCAGGCTCAGCGGCCATGGCTCACGGGCCCAGCCGCTCCGCGGCATGTGGGATCTTCCCGGATCGGGGCACAAACCCGCGTCCCCTGCATCGGCAGGCGGACTCTCAACCACTGCGCCACCAGGGAAGCCCTGTACTGACTTCTTAAATCCTCACAGCTGCCCTCTGAGGTTGCTAATAACATCAACCTCCTAATTGTACAGAGAAAGAAACGGAGGCAAGGGACTTGCCCAAGGCTCCTCAGCTAGTCAGAAAGGAGTTAGGATTTGAACCCAGGCAGTCAGACCCCACAGTCTGCACTCCTGAGGACCTCGTCCTTGGACTCCACATGAGAAAGGACATGGTCCAGTCTTGTTGAGCACGTCTAAGAAATGACTTGTGATTTGTGAGCCAAGGTTCAAGGAGGTACCACCTGCCTCCTTCAAGGGTGAAGGATGCAGGGAGAAGGGGCTGTGGGAAGGCGGTTCCCACCTTAGACCAACAGGGCAGGAGGGAGTGGGCTGGCTGGAACCCAGCTGACTGTGCGCCTCTTCTGTGGTTATTTTAAACCTACAGATGCCTGGCTCTCACTCCAGGCCTATTGAACCACAATCTCTTGTGGTGATAGTTTTTATAATTATATACTTTCAAAACTGCGATATAACTCACACACAGCAAAATGCATAGGTCTTAGGTACACAGTTTGATGACTTTGTCAAATGCCCAAATGAAGTACATTCAGGGAATTCATACCCCTATCGAGATACCAAATATTTCCATCATCCTAGAAAATCTCTTTGAGTCCCTTCCCCACACTGCCCTACCCCCATGCAACCCCTGTTCTGAGTTCTATCAGTATAGATTAGTTTTGCCTAATCTAGAACTTCATATAAATGGATCCTACAGTATGTACACTTCTATATCTGGCTGCTTTCACTCAGCAAAATATTTTTGAGATTCATCCAAGTTGTTGTGTGTTTTAATAGTTCATTCATTTTATACCTGGAGAGTAGTAAATTGTACGGATATACCGCAATGGTTTATCTGTTCTCCTATTGATGGACATTTGGATTGTTTCCAGTTTGGGGCTATTCTGAATAAAGTTGATGTGGACATTTGTATACAGGTCTCTTGTGGAATTATATTTTCATTTCTCCTGGGTAAACATCTAGGCTGGAACGGCTGGGTTACCCCTGGCTCATTCACTGCAGCCAGCCCAACACCAACAGTGAAGAAACTCCAGACTCACCAGCTCATGGCTACAGTCCCTTTCAGCTCCAAAATCCTACTATTTCAACTTGAAAGTGGCATTTGCAGTTGTTACATTTTTCTTTCTTGTGGTAAAATATTCATCACATAACATTTACCATTTTAACCTTCCTTAAGTGTACGGTTCAGGGGTATTAAGTACATTCATACTGTTGTACAACCATCACCACCATCCATCTCCAGAATTTTTTCTTCTCAAACTGAAATTCTGTCTGCATTAAACACTGTCCCCATTCCTCCCTCTCCTTAGCCCCCGGTAATCACTATTCTGTTTCTATCTCTGTGAATTTTGACTGCTCTAGGTACTTCATATAAGGGGACTCAAGCAGTATTTGTCCTTCTGTGACTGACTTATCTCACTTGGCATAGCGTCTTTAAGGTTCATCCGTGTTGTAGCATGTGTCCGAATTCCCTTCCTTTTTAAGGCTGAATGGTATTTCATTGTGTGTATATACACCACATTTTGTCGTTATATATTTTTAATGGAGAAAAATTTCATTTAAAAGAAGAGTTTTAAAAAGAACGTACAGTTACCCAGCCCTGAAACTCAATAAATTCTTTCCTTGCTCACCCTGGATGTGTTTGGCTATGTCTATGCTTGTGATATTCCGGACCCAGGAGATCTCAAAATGCAGACAACTCAACACAAGGTAGATGTCACACTTGTTTTTATTATGAAAGATAAGATGCATACAGAGTGTCAGCCGCTCCACCACCACCACCTGGTCTCTCTCATTTGAACTGGTTTCCCAGTACGTCCATTAAAATCCTCTCTCCCTTTCTTTTTCCAGAACTGTTCATACCAGAGTCTGAAAAGCAGATCTCTTTGTTTATATTTCCCTTGGCTGTTTTAAAACCCTATTTGTCACATCTGACATACTGCAAGTTTCCTATCAGATATGAGAGGAAGAGCCTGCTGAATGCATGATGGGATGGAAAATGTGAACTGAAAGCCATGTAGACACTGACCCCCGGAACCTTCCCAGGAACTGGAAACTGCCAGTGTCTCAGTGGTGGGAATGAACCTGAGAAAAAACACTCTGAGTTCAACTCCCTGGGCACTGAGTTGCTCTACAAGTGCAGAGAAACGATGAAGCCCACAATTTAAGCTCTGCCACCCATATTTGACAGTTGTGGCCTGTCCCAAAGAAGATGCGTAGGTCGAACGCACAAATTAGATTAATGGGATATTAAAGCAGAGATGTGAAGCTAAGATTTCTCACCCATTCTCCGCCTGGGGGACACTTCTCAGCTGTTGGACCTCAACCCATGTTACCACTAGGCTTCCTTGAACCCTCCAAGGAGCACTGACCATTCTCTCCTTTCAGCCTCTGCTGTTTCCTGTATGTTTTCAACACTTTAGCATCCGTGACACAGTGTTGGCATGTAGGAAGCACTCAGCAAATATTAGTCAAATAAATGTATGAAGAATGAATGATACTGTTTGCAAACATCACCAGGCTGTTAGCTCCTACATAGCAGGGATTGCCTTATCTTCTCCCAGCTCCAGCTCATCATCTGGCACATAGTAGGTCCTCAGGAATGGTTCCCCAGGCTGACTTAGAAACACATTGCACCTCCTGTTGTATCCTGGTTATTGGCATGTATGCGTGCGCTACCTCCTGCCCCTGCATCCCCCACATCACTAAGGCAGGTATTGTTTCTTATTATTTATTATTTATTGGTTTCCCCCAGCATCTAGCACATGCCTAGTACATAGTAGGAGCTCAAAAAAATGCATATTAAATATTGAATAATAATTGAGCAGCAATTCCATTTTTCTTACCTAATGGAGTATTTGTATTTCTTCTGAAATATGGTAAGAGGTGTACTCTCTTAGCAGTTTATTACTTGGGTGTCTAGGTAGGCTTTGGCCCCATATCGAGCTACGGGGAGCTTCTCCTGTCACCTTTGCAAGGCTTGTCATGTTTCTTTTTTGTCGAGCCTTTTAATGGACATCGTAGACCCAGGAAACCCAACCTCGGGGCTGGCTTTGCAGGTTGGCCTCTCGGAATCAGTGTTGGAATCGTGGGTGGGGGGGTACTTGAATGTCAAGGTTGGACAGACTGATCTTAATCCCAGCTCTGCCACTTATCAGCTCTTCGACCTTGAGGCCAAGCTGTTTCGCCCATGAGCAAGCACCAGTTTTCCCATCTGCAAAATGGGGATAAATTGTATCCACTATAAAGTAATGCAAGGATTGGATGGCACACTAGTTTCCTGTTCCTGCTGTAACAAATTACCATAAACTCGGAGGCTTAAAAGAAACAGCAGCACAAATCTATTCTATTACAGTTCTGGAGGTTGGAAGTCTGGAATGAGTCGGATAAGGCTAAACTCATGGTATAAACAGCTGATTCTTTCTAGGGGCTCCAGGCGAGAACCTGTTTCCTTGCTTTTTCTGGCTTCTAGAGGCTGCCTCTGTTCCCTGACCCATAGTGCCTCTCTCTCCTCAAAGCCAGCACCTTCTCTTTCTGACTGTGCTTCCCACGGCTTCTGTTGTCACATAACCTGCTTTCACTCTCACTTCCCCCTGCCTCCCTCTTATAGGGACCCTCATGATTGGATCAGGCCCAGCTGGCTCATCCAGAATCATCTCCCCATCTCCAGATCCTTAGTTTAGTCACATCTGCAGAGTCCCTTTGACCATGCAAGTGAACATATCCACGGGTTCTGGGGGTTAGGATCCGGACATCTTTGGGGGCTATTGTTCAGCCCCCCACAGATGGAGTTGTATATACAGTGACCTTCATGTAACTGAAGTGCCACATTGCCCTGTGCTCTCTGTTCCCAGAGCAAAGCTTACATCTGGGACTGTTATAGTGTGGGTTTCCACAAAAGCAAACCGAGTCAAGGATTCAAGAGAAAATATTTATCTGAGAGGTGTGGGAACACCAGAAGGGCTTCAGGAAAATGAGACATGGCAGGGAAGGCAGCTGTGCAAGGGTGAGCTTCCCAGCCAGGTACCACTGTGGGAGACTGGAGCTTAATCCCGCTGGAGAAACTCGGGGAACCCGTGTAGAATGTGCCTCAGGGTTATCCGGCCCTACAGGTGAGGGGGCTGGGGTATTTATACACCAGTTCCCATCCATGCCTGGTGTGAGAGTTTCTGTTGTTTTGTGTCACCTGCTATGCAGGTGGCACAGTGAGCTCCAGCAGGGAGAGGAGGCCCTCAGGCAGAGAACTGCAGGCAGGGGCAGCTGGAAGTCAAGCCAGTGTACACCCGTGTGCTAAGGGCAAGGGCATATGGGCAGAGCGACCGACAGTGTTTTCCATTGAGACCCGGGGCCTCTGCATGCTCTTAGCTTGCAGTCCCCTCACCAACCTGCCAGGGCGCCTCCGCTCCCAGCAGCCAAGTCATTTACTTGCCAAAGGTTACTTGTGGCTATTCCCCATCCTGTTTATGCCAGTTGCACACTTATTTAATGAAACTAAGGTAAAGACTTGATAGGATTAAATTGCGTTTTAAAAATGCTGTTCGGGGACTTCCCTGGCGGTCCAGTGGTTAAGACGCTGCACTTCCACTGCAGGGGGCACGGGATCAATCCCTGGTCGGAGAACTAAGATCCTACATGCTGCACAACCAAATGAGTAAATAAATAAATGTTGTTCAATTAGATGTGGTCAAGACAACGATAGAAGATGATGGCAGGAGAGGAAGAACCACCGAATTCCAGAAGAGGTCGTTGTTTCTCCCTTTAAAGAAGTTCAGGCTAGAAATCATAGATGATGAGTTATAGGTGTGCTGTGTGTGTGTGTGTGTGTGTGTGTGTGTGTGTGTGTGTGTGTGGGTGGGTGGGTGTGCGTACCCGTGTGTATCCTGTTCTCCTAACTCCATGAGGTAGGTATTATTCCCATTTTATTGATTACAGATGGAGAAACTGAGGCCCAGATGCCCCAAGGCCTGCAGTTAGTAAGTGACAGAACTTGAATATGAGTGTCTCCCTCTCTTTGCCCTGCACTCCCTCCCATCGACTCAGCCTGCCACTCTTGGAGGCCACGCCAGAATTTCCAAGCACACCCACCTCAGTCTGACCAGTTTCCTGGAGCCGACACCATCCCACATCTCTGGGAGGGACTCTAGGCAGACGTATGTGACCCTTTCTCTCCCTTCCCGTCCTTCTCTCCCCAATCCTCCCCCACGCCAACCTGGGAGCCTCCTTCACGGGCAAGGAGGAATGATCTCTTTATTCCACCTTTTCTTAACTTCTTTTGATATTAATGAACTTCCACTGCTTCTTAATAGACTGTGAGGACACCCCCAAAATCATAGCAAAGTCAGCCTCACCCTCACCTTCTTTCCATCAAAAATGACCTGGCAGCAATTCTGGGTGATCCCTTTCTCTGCTTTGCCTGATATCAGGGTGCAGCAGGAGGCCCGCGGGAAAGGCCCTGGCTCTGGCCTTGGCTTTTATAGAGACCTCTAGGTCTGCGACTCTGACGGCAACAGCAATGAACCTCCACGCAGACCCTCAGTCCCAGGATCTGCAGGGCCCAGGACTGCCATCTTGGTCATGAGTGCCTGAGCCTGGGCTCCATCTGGGATTCTGCTTGTGGAGAAGAGGAAAAAGCCTTCACTGAAGCAGAGCTTATTAACCAGGCTATCAACAGCCGTGGCTGGCTGGGTTTCTTCTTCCACTTTATGTGGAACTCCTGGCAGAGGTGGCTCGGGAACAGAATTCCCCCCAAGAGAACTAGTTCAATAAGAGGTACCCGGAGACCTATCAGCAGACGAACATGGAGTGTGCGTCATGCTGCTTTAATAAGGCAGTCTTTGCTCTCTTCCAAATGGAAAATCGATCAACTTACACTGTGGTTATCAGCGTCCAAAGTAGCCTAGCGTATTTTCACTGTGGTTTGATTTGCTGGTTTTTAAAGGAAATCTCAGTTGGCTATGGTAATTCCTTCAGTGTCAAAATGGCAGCCTTTTACGAGGCTGGACTGGGGCGGGCATGGACCACGGAGAAGACAGAAACGATGCTCTAGGCAGCCTGGGCAAAAGCAGAGAGGCAAGAACAAAATGGTGCATGAGAAGAACTTCAGGGAGTTCGCTGCGGCCGGGATGTAGGACTGAAGTGGGGGAAGGTCAGTCTGGAGATGCAGACAAATTCCGGCCAGTGGGGCCTTTGGGTCTTGCCAAGGAGCTGGGTTTTGACCCTGGAAGTAGTCACTAGCTGTATCTGCTTTTTTTACGGCATAAAACTAAGCTGCAAGTAGGAGGCAAGGGACCTGTGTGATTTATCTGTGTAATAATGGGTCATATTTCAGAAGTTTTCTACGCATTTTCACAGAGCTTAAGTTGATAGGCAAATTCTGTTCTTCAGCTTTTATTATGCAAACCCAAGAGGCAAGCACTATTCTCTTCATTTTCAATGTGGAGACCAGAGTCTGTGCCCTGGCCCTGTACCAACAACTAGTGCTGGAGTTCTTCAGCGCCCCTGCTGCCTGGGGGGCAGGGACTTGACGTCCTGCCACTAATGTTGGAGTATATCAACCTGACCTGGTTCTACCCCCATTCATGTCTCTTCTCCCCAAATCCTTTGCTGTTACTGTGTCCCTCCGTCCCTCCTGCTTTTACTGGTCTTCATATCCAGCCTCTGGCACCAAATAGACAAACTTATAGACATGCCGCCTATTTGTCAAGCACCGTTCTAGTTGGTCCGGCCGGGGGAGGGTGCTAGACTGGGTCTGGTTCTGGCTGTGGCATCCTGGTCGCTTTCCCTCCCTGGGCCTGTTTCATCATGTATTAAAAGAGAGTGTTGAGGGCTTCCCTGATGGCGCAGTGGTTGAGAGTCCGCCTGCCAATGCAGGGGACACGGGTTTGTGCCCCGGTCCAGGAAGATCCCACATGTCGCAGAGCGGCTGGGCCCGTGAGCCATGGCCGCTGAGCCTGCGCGTCCGGAGCCTGTGCTCTGCAACGGGAGAGGCCACAACAGTGAGAGGCCCGCGTACTGCAAAGAAAAGAGTGTTGAATTAGACAGACTCTCAAGTTCTTTCAGAGGCTGCATGTCCTGTTTACCCCTGTGCTCGTCAGTGCCAGACACAGAGTAGGTGCTTGGTATGAACTATAGAATGAATGTGTGAAGAACGCACCATGTACCAGGCAGCATCTGCCCCTGGGCGAACACCAAGGAGGAAACAAATGAGACCCCTGTCCTCCAGCGTCTAGTGGTAGAAACCAATGTGGGAGTGAATAATTAGAATATGGTCCAAGCAGTTATAAAACACAAGAGGTCAAAAGTCCTGTGGCAGCAGAGGAGGGCTGCTCCGTGGAATTCTCTGGCTCCGTTTCATCTCAGTGGAGGAATCTTGGCAAATGAAGGAAACCCAACAGGACTGCTCACAGAGGGGATGTCTCCGATGTTGAAGTGTCCATCATCACCCAATCCGTGGATACAGTTACTTGTTATTCTAGATACAGGAAGTAGCACAGGTAATGCACATATTCCCTTTCACAACTGAGATGACAAATTTGGACAAGATAACTTTTGTTTACAAAAAAATGCCAAGTCTATGTCAGTTATATATCAATTTTTTTTAAAGCACCAATAAGAGTTTGTAGGTAAAACTGCTAAGTCTTGTGTATCAGATTTTGTGAAACTTACAACTGGAGAGCCTCTCAGGATCTGGTCTGGCCCATGATTGACATCCTAGGGGAGCGAGAACCCCTTTCCCCACCCGCTCTTGATTGTACAATGAACCTCGTCCATGAGCTCACCACTCGCACAAGGTTTGGGCGAATCTCCTGGAGGATGTTGAGAGCATGGAAACACTTTCTGGCCCCGCAAACATTTGCCATTGAAGTGCTTGCATTTGAAGTTTCTGGGGACTGTAGCTAGCAGACAGATGAAATGTGAAGGGGAGCTCTGCCTGGATTACCCCGTGGCAGGACTCTGTCGACCCTGCTGGAAGAATCAGGAGTTATTTTCCCAGTGAAAACCTAAAATGGCCAAGAGGAAAAGGAAACCTGTGCAGTGCCCTCCCAGTAGCCCAGAGCCCAGAGCATCGTTCGAGTCTGCCTCTTCAGATGGCAAGGAGCAGGGAATCCGGAAGAGCCCTCCCCTTCGGGGCTGCGTAGACCCCGGCAGGGATGCGCTAAAGCTTTGGTTCACAATGTTCAGCTTGTCCAGGGGCGGAGGGCATGGCGAGACCCTTAGGCGGCAGGGGACCCGCCCAGACCAGCTAGTGCTAAACAAATGCTCCGTGCGAAGCCAGGCACGTGTGTCACTGAGCAAAAGAACACTATTTCACGGGGTTATTCTCATTAAACTGAGTGAAGCAGCATCAAAGTGCCTACAGGGCTTTCGACTTCTCTCTGGGAAACAGCCTCCCTGGATGGTGGAGACTTCTCCGTCAGAGCTGTTGACAAAGTCCGTTTTCAAAGCCAGACAGGATTCTGGGATTCCGGAAACACTGCTCCGTGGGGTGGCAGGAACCTCCCTTTCTGGCCAAAGCAACCTGCTGCCTTGACACTGTCGCTTCCTGCCGCAGGTAACTGGCTGCCGTCTGTGAGCAATGAAGACGGCCCGCACACTCGGCACTTTCAGCCTTCGTCATGAATTATGCATCTTGGGCCTGCTGGGTTTTTTCCTTGCCCTCCCTTTCTCAAGTGCTTGTAGTATTAAAAACATATACTTGCTGCAATCCTGCATGGCAATGAACCTGAGACGGCTGGCCGTCTGACGTTTTTACTTGGAAACCCAGGATTTAAAGAGGCCACAAAGCAGAAGTAGACATCAGGGAGAGAGGGGATGCCCCTCATTTATGTATTCATGTTGGAGACCGAGGGGGAATTCCCCAAGGTCAGTCTGCAATGGAGCATCACGACAAGCCCCTCCATGTCACCAAAGCCGTTCACGGCTCCAGTGACAGACTTGGGGCGACAGCAGCCCCTGCAAATGTCAGAGAGTTTTCCTTCACGCTCTTTCTCCTTTTCCAGTTCATCAAAGAGAGGAAAGTTGCACTCTGGGTTAAGCCAAAGCCATTCACCAAAAAGGAATGCTGCTTCCCAAGCAAACCCAATGCCCTTTCTTAGCAGGACAGTTGGCTTTCATTCAGACTCCTGTTGTAGGCCAGCCATAAAACCTCCTTAATAACCTATCTTAGATAGGACTTGAATATCTGTAATTCATTCAAGATGGCAGACTCCTGAGGCTGCCCTGCGGTTCATCTTATTTGTGTGTAATTACACTCACCCCCCACAGGGTGTGCACGGTGATTTACAGAGGTGTTGGGATACTTGCTTACTATTCCTCACTCCCGATCCATTATTATTCTTCCTGATTTTGCAGAGTCATTTGCTGGATAAGGCCATTTAGAAAACAAATGCATATTTTAATAGCTAATATTGAATTTACATTTATATCTCAGGTCTATAGGGGTGATGATGTGGCAATTAAAGGCCGATATATAATTTTTAGTTATGACTAGGGATTACTTTGCTGACAGAACAAGCGCTGACTTCGAAATTTAATGGAACGTTAAATTTTTTAGAGCTTTGGAGATTTTTGACTATTGATGGATGGCTAGGTACTTCCAAATTTCAGGAAAAGAAACTCCCCTGATTTTACACTTTATATCTAGGTGTCTCAGAAATATGTGGCCAGTTCATTAAATACACTCACAGTGTATCAATAAGTGCACCAAGCAAGATGTAAGTATATAAGATATATATACTATGTAAGCATATAAGATATACTATATATTATATTATGTATACACTTATATATATAAGTATACTTATAAGTATATGTAAGTATATATTATGATCACATATATATATGTGAGTATACAAAGACACAAACTATACAAATATATGTAGACATACACATAATATATATATTTGTATAGTTTATGGGTACTGTATTTTATATATATAGTACATTTATGTACATTGTGTGTGTGTGTGTGTGTGTGTGTGTGTGTGTGTGTATGCATTCTTCCAGACATCTTTCAATGCATGTGTAGAGGAATAAGTAACAAAATATTAACAGACGTTAACTCTGGGTTTATGGGGTTTTGCTGTCTTCCTGTTTATGCATAGTTATTTTTTCTCTTTATGGAGAGCTCATCATGAGATGAACCAGGTGGGGAGAAAGCACTTATCCAGACCACCTGATTAGGTAGTAGAGCCCATCACAGTTTATCTTTGTCTGTCAGTTCCTTATTCAGGTATCGACATCAATTTGACCAGTTTGGATCTTAAAACGGAATGGAGAGATGGATGTGCTTAGGTCACTAAGTAACAACCCTTGACTTTGACTTTGGTGTCGGAAAGCTCTGTGTTGATTAGGGAGGTTAAGTGGGGATGATCACGTCTCCCCTCCCCAAAGGGCAATGATCCTCAAGATGTTTTGGCACTCGGACAGGACAAGAGAACTATCTACCTCCGTATCACCTCCTTCCTATTTGCCACTCCTAATAAAACAACTCCAGGAGGAAAACATAGGAGGCAAGCTTGATGTCAGTCATGGTAGTGATTGTCTAGAATTGACACCCAAAGCACAGGCGCCAAAAGAACAAATACACAAATGGGACTACATCAAACTAAAAGGTTTCTGCACAGCAAAGGAAACAATGAACAGAATGAAAAGGCAGCTTACAGAATGGGAGAAAATAATTGCAAACCGTATATCTGATAAGGGGTTAATATTCAAAATATATAAGGAACTTATGCAACTCAATAATAAAAACTGAAATAACCCTATTAAAAATTGGGCAAAGTGCTTGAATAGACATTTTCCCAAGGAAGACATAAAAATAGCCAACAGGTACATGAAAAGATGCTCGATACCACTAATCAAGGAACTGTGAATCAAAACCTCAGTGAGATATCACCTTACACCTATTAGGACGACTATTATCAAAAAGTCAAAAGATAAGTGTTGTCAAGGATGTGAAGAAAATGGAACACTTGTTGTATACTGCTGTTGGAAATGTAAATTGGTACAGCCACTATGGAAACCAATACAGAGGTTCCTCAAAAAATTAAAAATAGAACTACCGCATGATCCAGCAATCCCACTTCTGGGTATACACCCAAAGGAAATAAAATCACTATCTGGAAAAGATATTTGCACCCTCAGGTTCATCCCAGCATCTTTCACAGTAGCCAAGATATGAAAACAACCTAAATGTCTGTCAACAGATGGATAAGGAAAATGTGGCATATATATATATACAATGGAATATTATTCAACCTTAAAAAGGAAGGAAGTGACTATAGCTAAAAATAACATATTTGTATATTTGAAATTTGCTAAGAGAGTAAATCTCAAAAGTTTTCATTACAAGAAAAAAAAATTGTAACTCTGTGTGGTGATGGATGTTAACTAAACATTGTGTTGAGCATTTCATAATATATACATTATCAAATCATTATGTTGCATACCTAAAACTGATACAATATGTCAGTTATATCTCATATTTTAAAAAAAAGGAAGGAAATCCTGCCATTTCTGACAACATGGATGAACCTGGAGGACATTATGCTAAGTGAAGTAAGCCAGACAGATGGCACAGAGGAAGATAAATGCCATATGGTATCATGTGACATTTGGGGGGAATATATGTGGGGGGAAATATATGGGGGGAAAAGTGGAATTTACAGTAACGGAGAGTAGAACGGTGGTGCCCGGGGACTGAGGGCAGGAGGGAATGGGAAGATGTTGCTCAAAGGGTACAAACTTTCAGCTGTGAGATGAATAAGTGCTAATGTACAGCATGGCGACTAGAGTTAATAATACTGCGCTGTGTGCTTGAACGTGCTAAGAGAGTAGACCTCAAGTGTCTTCACCATTAAAAAAAAAGTAACTGTATGAGGTGAAGGATCTGTTAGTTAGCTTGTTTGCGGTAATCATTTCTAAATGATGCATATGAAAACATCACAATTTAAATCTCTTAAATATCTACAATTTTTGTTTGTCAGCCATACCTCAGTAAAGCAGGGGCAAAGCCCACCTTCTAAGGGAGGGAGGTAGTCGTTTCTCCTGGCAACGGGAAGGACAGAATGAATCATTCCTTCCCACTAGGAAGCAAGGAAGCCACATTGTTCTCGGTCTAAAAGTCAGGATGGCAAGCTGCTACTCACTGAGCAGACCGCATGGAGAATCCTCAGCTCTGGGTCCCATCTGCCTGTTGAGAACCACCACTCAGAGAAGGAGTATCCTAGTTAGAGAATGAAACTCTTAAATCTATAGGTGCTAGACTTGTCGTCTCGTATTATTTTAATCTGAACTTGGACAGCAAAGCAGACTCACCGGGTGTGCCTGCCTGAATGTGGAGCCCAACCACTGCTGGCGTAGAAGCTTAGACTGTCTTTGTTTAAACAACCTACTCCATCACCCTTACCTTGACTTTCCATCTTCCCCCATAAATCTGTTTGTGTGTAGGATGTGTGGCAGGATTCAGTTCTGCCATACTAGTCACTTGGCGTTCAATGGAGTCAGTAACTGTCGCTTTATTTTCGGAGGCACCTTGTTTTTCTTGAGTGTTTAGAGACAAGTCCAGAAGAGTGTTCCAAGAAAGGGACCAGATATGTATTTCTAGATTCAATGTACTGAGTTGTGTTTGCTCACCAGGCACTCAGCTTGGTCCCCACTAAAAAAGACCCAACTGGAGAATTGGACTAATGTGCAGAGAGGCCCGGAGAGCCTGTCCCATGCTGTGACGGTGATGGTCTGTACTTAATGGAGATTTAAAATGTAGCATGCAGGCTAAGCGTGGTTTTAACTCGAGGCAGGAGCCAGTGATTTTAACTCCTCGCGCCAAGCTAGGAGGAGATGGGCTATTCGTCCTTTTGACATCCCCTTTGAATGGCATCATATTTCAATCCTGTTAAGCTGCGGGGCCGTTGTTTATCGGTCTCCCTCCAAAAGCAGGACCTCTGTTGTGCTGAAGCTGCAAATCACTGCCCAGCTCGGTGCCCTTAAGACGTCATTTGGCTTCAGCCTGCTAGGTGACCCCCTCTACCTCGACAGCTCGGAAATAAACTCCGGCGGCGCCCAGCTGCCTCCTCTCGTCCATCTGTCACTGACCAAGCAAGGGGTCAGTGGGCCCGGTGCCCTTTAGTTGGAATGTTGAGAAAAGAAGGAAGAAAAAGCGCATCTGGAAAGTAGAAAGAAAGGGGAGGGGAGGTGGTCAGGCGTGCTGAAGAATCCAGCATTCCAATTGTGACGATCTCCATTCCTTCGCCCTTCCTGTTCTGATTCATTTGTTTAGTCAGCTGGAATGTTCATTCATTTGCTTAGGCTTTCATCAAACATCTCTTGAGCACCTCCCAAGTGCACCGTGCTGGGTGCCACAAGATACAAGGATGAACACAGCAGATGGGGCCCATGCCTCATCTGGTTGACCGACCACCTACAAGTGGGATGGACATTGACCAGAAGGAATTTGGGAAGTGTTGAGAGCGCGGGATTTGGAGGTCGATTGTCTGGGCCCTGTAGCCTGACTCTGCCCCTTGTAGGCTGTACAAATCAGGGGGAAGTCTCTTCACCTCCTTGAGCATCTGAGAGTGGTACCTATCATAGGATCGTTGAAAGGTCTAAATAAGACACTGCAAGTAACACGCTTTGGAAGCAGAAATTGTTGTTCCGTAACAGCGATTCTATCGTAAATTGTATTATAAAGAGGCAAACCTGAGGTGCGAGGGGAACATATTACAGTGAAATTTGCCTGATCTAGGAGGTCAGAGGTGATAGGGCATTTAAGCAGAGAGTTGGAAGTAACCCCACCTGCTCTCTGTCTCTGAGAGTTTACCACTCACCTGAGTGTTCACAGTCGGCCAAGTCTGGGCTTTATTGGATCCCTGTCTTCTCTCTGCTTAGACGAGAAGGTCCCTGTGGGCAGGGAGTGTGCCTTGTACATCTTTCTAGCACTTTCTACCGCAATGAGCATATCGTGTTGTTTGCCCTTCATTGAACAGCCAGATAAGTGAGTGACTGCTTTGTACCCACATACAGATGCTGGAAGAAGATGTGAAGATTTGAGTCTGTTACACTGTGGCCTCGGGGGCAGCTCCAGCTTGCCTCGCAGATGTGCAAGGGTCCCCTCATGACACCGCCTTATCATTGTCCAGTGAGGCACCAATGGACAGAACATCCTTTTGTACTGTCAGCAGGAAGGCCAGTCCCCACAGGCTGCCCTCTGCCCAGGAGGTTAAGGAATTACAGGAGAGGAATGCAGGAGCAAGGAGCCCGGGCATCTGTGGAATGCCACCTCATTCCCTGGCCTCTGCCCGCTTCCATGCACCATTCACTCCACAGGCCAGAGCTTTTAGGGGTGCTGTAACTCCCCACCACAGCTAGCATGCATGTCCCTTGACTTATACGAGAGGTATGAGCCTGAAATTTTGTTTATAAATCTTGCCTGCTTTGGTAAATACCTTCCAGGGCTTCCCTGGTGGCGCAGTGGTTGAGAGTCCGCCTGCCGATGCAGGGGATGCGGGTTCCTGTCCCGGTCCGGGAAGATCCCACATGCCGCGGAGCGGCTGGGCCCGTGAGCCATGGCCGCTGAGCCTGCGCGTCCGGAGCCTGTGCTCCGCAACGGGAGAGGCCACAGCAGTGAGAGGCCCGCGTACCGCAACATGTTACACATAATTCAGTTTTCCTTTAGCTATTAAATTAATTTTGCATGCACAGCATTTTTAATTGCCACCCACTGCTGGGGTAGCTCCTACCACGGGAACCTGAGACCTCAGAAGGGGCTGAGGACCATCCCCTCACCTCCTTCCTCCTAGTATTAGTGTCTGAGCCCTTTATTCCTTCCAGAAGTATTGATGAGCGCTCCCCTGTGTGCCAAGTCCTGCTCTCGTGAAAGCAGGAAGAACGAGAATAAAGCAGCGTTTATCTCCGGGGAGTTCACAGTCATGAATAGGGAATTATTGTACAGTGTGCTGAAGGACTTGTGTAGGGAATCAGTGGCATCACCAGCCTTGGGACGTCGGGAAAAGGATGTAGGCGTTCTAGAGAGAGGAGACAGCCTGAGCCTGGTGAGAAGGTGGGAAACCGTATGCTATAACTGCGTCCATGCTGCTGAGTTTAAAGGGGTAAGCAGGGGTGGCATGGCCAAGCCAGGTCGTGGAGGATCTTACGCATAATGCTAGGGAGATGGGCAGGAAGATGCCATGAACAGAGCTGGGCAGGGGAGGAGTCTGAGCGACAAAGCAGTGCTTCCTGCCATGGCATCCTCTTGGGGGTGGTTTTGCCGTTTGCTTTGCTAGCAGTTCTCAAATTTGATGGTGCTACAGAATCATCTGGAGGGTTTGATAAAACCCAGATGGCTGGGTCCCACGCCCAGAGTTTCTGATTCTGCAGGTGTGGGGTGGGACTGAGAATCTGTCTCTAACAAGCTCCCGAGTGAGGTTGACCGTGCTGGCCCAGGGGCCATACTTTGAGAACCACAGCTTCACGAGGTCAACCAGGGGAAGCGGTGTGCCCTGAAAGCAGCAGGGGAGAAAGAAGAGGTGAGGAGCCAGGTAGATGCAGCTACCCACGGATGGGGTGTCTATCCTTGGGCGCACACTCTCGGCCCCAGGTGATAATTCCCGGGAGTCATCAAGCTCGTCTTGGAGACAGTTATGTTAAGGAGAGAATCACCTCCTTTTCATAACTGTATATAACTTTGATGCGTCTGGAAACATAACCACTTTCCTTTGTCTTTCTGATCATCTCTGTTCTCTTGGAAAGTAAGTAGCACACCTTGAAGCCTGTTTCCTCACTGATTTATAGTCTCTCACGGCTTTCTGGTCACCTTAGGACACATCATCCTAACGCAGTAGTCACAGCCCGAATCCCCCTCCCTAGTCCTTCCTCCCACCCCCAAAGTTAACGATTCATCAAACATTTCCGCTCATTGGAAGGTGTTGGTGTGCAGGAGCCCAGAGACAAAGCTCTCACTTGATAAAGGGAAGCCCTGCTCCAAACTCCGAAACGTCAGGTTCTCTTATGTTGAGACCGTGGTCTTGGAGACCCGGCAACACTGCCCCCAGATGGTGCCCTCTGGGCTGGGTCACCCCTGTCTCCTTTCATACCTCATTCTATTGTGGTTCTCACCAAAAGACCCACCCAGCAGGAAGGCTGCCTCCCAGAGCCCAGAGCCATCGGAAAAAGTAGAAAAATGGGGGTCAACAAGGTAGAGCTGCCAGAGAATCCCAGCCCCCCTTCCCTGGATTGAGAGGTGAGGTTTTTGCCTGTGTCTTTGCTTCTCCAAGATCCTCCCCAAAGACTGTTGAGAGTCTCCCATGCCTGATACCTGATACCTATGGAACAGCTGTGAATCTCAGTCAGCAAAATCAGGTCTGTTTCTTGGACGTATTTTAAAGATTTTCCTTAGCACATTCAGCTCCAATTTCAGCTTCAAGCCCCATTTAGCCAAAGTGGTGGAAATGTGCCATCAGTCCATTCAGGTGGGGGTGGGAGGCATTTAAAGTACCCAGAGGTGGGAGCTGGGGTGGGGTTAGTGGCGGGGGCATCTGCTGCTGATGTCACCTGTGCGCCCAGAACCTGCCGAACCCTTCGTCATCCCATCTGGCCTTCGGCCGGGCACGGTGGCTCGGGGCGGGCAGCTTGCTGCGCCGAGGCTCTCCCACTGCATTTGGAGGTAGTCCCGCTGGGGCTGCAGCAAGTCCATGTCCCAGGGCCCTGCCCAAATGCCATCTTCTCCACACGGTGGCCCGGGGCTCCCCCTTGGGCATTATTCTTTAGTACTTGGAAGGACTTCTATTAGTGATAGCACCTAGCACGAGCTGTCCCCTGTCAGAATCTGTTCAACGCATCTGCCTCTGCCACTGAAACGTCACCTCCTGGGGCCAGCACCAGCCGGTTCCCAGAACACAGCGTGAGGCCTGGTGAAAGAGCAGGCCGGCAGAGTTGGCTAAATTAAAATGCAAAGACTGTTCACGCACCTGGAGCTGGCAAAGCCCAATCCTGACAGGAGATAGGAAACAAGTCCGTTTGTCTCCCCACGAATCCTTGAGAAAATGAAAATGGGTGACGAGGATGTGAGGACTTGACAGCCAAGATGGCCAGAGCTGCAGGAGATCAGCGCCGTTCATCTCTGCTCTGCCGTCCTCTAGCCACAGCACGTACCTGGAGAGAAAGCCCCAGCAGGTGGCTCTTGGATGTCCCCCAGTAGGACAGAAGTGGAACTCCAACCCCACGGAAGTCCCTGACCGAAGGTCTAGGTCATGAAATCCTTGATAGACCAAAGGAGACGACAGTTTAGCTGACCCCTGGGAGAGCTGTCCTTGGTGGTGAACTTAAAAGGCAGGGACATCCTCGCAGATCTCAGTTTGGACCCTGGATCACTCTTGGATCCCACGCCTTGAAGGCTCACTATTCTGGGGGGCGAACACTTGCCCCTCCCAAGCCCTCCCCAATTAATTGGAGGCTTGAAAGGGCTTATTGTCAGGCCTGTGTCCATTTCAACAAATATGCATTGAGCACTGTGCCTGGCCCTATGCTAGGTAGGCCAGGGGAATACAGTGGAGGAAAAACCAGGCCGGTGGCTGCTGTCTAGAGCCTAGTGGGGAAGGGCTGTGCCATCCAAAACTTAGCAGCAAATAAATAACCCAGCCGTAGGTTGTAAAAGCAGGCCACGTGAGGGAGAGGGATGATGGACGGGAAAGCTTGTTTACACTGGGTAGTAGAAAAAGGCTTCTTTGAAGAAGTACCAAAGGGGAAGCCCATCAGCGGTGTGCTGGTAAATGCTTAACAGTCCTGTCTTTAAAAAAAAAAGCACTGATTTGTAATTTGCCAATTTCTGTGGTATAATTACTCCCACCATGGCTGATTTCAAGTTGATGTCATAAAGAGATGTGCACAGTCTGCTCTTGTGAGCTGGCGTGAGCCAGGCAAAGATCTGGAGAGTGAGTAGTCCAGGCAGAGGAAACAGTGCAAAGGCCCTGAGGCGGGAATAAGAACAGTGTGTTCACGGAACAGACAGGTCAGCGTGGCCTGGTCACAGGGAGCAAGGGGTAGGCAGGGTTATGCTGGAAAGAGACCAGATCACACAGGGTCTTGTGGGCCTCGGGAAGGAATTATGGTTGTGAAAAGTCTTTGAAAACCATACATGGCAATGCCAGTTCCTGGGGTGGTGCTGCCAGCAGTATCACTGACAATGGCAACAGCCGTAAGACATCATGAAGAGAACTGGAAAGACTTGCCCGGGTCATTCTTGATAAAATAGAGACTGTGCTTATGGGCCCAGTTCACTTCCTCGCCTCCCAGTGTCTGATGGAGGCGTTTGTATACTACTTAAGAGGATCGACTGTTTCAGCTGAAGAAAAATATTGTCGTGACTAATGTGTCCACACAACCACCCTCCGCTTGCAAATGTCACTGGGACAGAAGTTGAGCATGTGCGTCTTGCCTCGTATCTGAAAAAGCAACTCAGCAGGGACAGCGAGAACGCAGGACAGACTGTGACAAGGCGGCTTCCTTGCACCTATCCCCTATTTTAAGAGTCCCGGTCAAGGGGCCAGGAAGGGACTAGCGAGAAGGGAATGAGCGGTAATTGGCTCTTAGCAAGGCATCAGCGCCTCTAAGAAGTGGATCTAGATCTGTGTTGGGGGCGCCTTCTCGACAGTTCTGTCTCCGGTCCCTGCTCTCCACGGGAAACCTTCACCCGCTCAGAGGGGCCGGGCAACACAAGCAGGCTTCAAAGGGAAGTCTGTTCCAGTGGAGAAGCCAGAGGAGGTTTCAATTAAGGCTGCTGATTTATTTATCGGACTTTTCAAAAGACGTGCCCCCCCCACCCCGTGCCCTCTGGGCCTGGATATATAATTTAAAACGTGTATCATTAGTATAATTTTTAAAAAGCAGGCAAGTATCCTCCAGGCACTCTCGGCCAGGATCCACACTCAGACGAGAGAGGCTGTAGGAAGAAGGCGACTTCCTTGCCTTCCCCTTGCCCGTCCATCTCAGGACCATTCTGGTTCCTTCCTCGCTGTCCGTCCACCTCCACACAAGCATCTGTGCACATCCCGCCCCTCCCCCACCGCCTCTCAGCATCCCTGTCTCCCGATGTCTGTTCCCGGGTGTGTCTCCCCACTGTCCTCGCTGGACTGCGGGCCCCCCACCCGTCTCGTTTTTATACTGCAGCACATCCTGGCCTCTGGTCGATATTCCCGTATGAACAGATGGGTCCGCTGTCTGCTTATTCATCACCGGCGCTCACAGTACAAGACCGAAGAGGAGGAGAAGCATGGGGGCGGGGGGAGGGGCTGTGTCCTTTGTTTACTTGGCATTTCTCTTCGGGTCCTCAATTTGGTGTTTTTAAAGGACCCTGAGGCCTGGGCAGCTCAGGAGATTGGGGAGGAAACCTACTTCTAGCGGGTCTGAACTTAGAAAAATTGCGGGGGGCTGACAGGTTTCCAGAATGCTCTGAAATTGTTGGCAAAATTTTGAGTGTTGATTTTTTTCATCAAAAACGTTGGCAGTTTTTATCACATTCTCAAGGGGTTTTATGACGCCCGAAATGTTAAGAATAAAAAATCAAAAAGTGTGGATGCCCCCCAGCTGACCAAACAAGATGAAAACACACAAAAATGTACACACAATTTCAGGGGCTCCATACACTCCCCATGAAATCCCATCCCCAACCCCCAGTGTGTTTCTCTCAGGGCTGGAGTTGGGAAGATGTGTGTGGTGGGTGAGGCCCCACCTCTTATCTGCCAGTCTTCTGTCTGGTACTCTTTGCTTTCTGAGGGTCCCCTGGCAACAAACCTTTTTAATTAAAATGTAAAATGGCCTTTTTTGATGGGCTCCGCTGAGGTGTTTAAACCTGTGCTTTTGGTCTGTACCCTCCTTCTGGCATCACTTTCATTTCTTACTGTTTCATCTTTCTTCACCCAAGAATGAGAAAAACAGGAATTTACACCTAAAATCCTTCACGCGTGTATCCCTCCCACACACACACTTGAAATTTTGTGTGGCAGTTTTTTGCTTACTATGTTCTAGACGCTGACTGTGCTAAGCAAATAATCCTGTTTAAAGATAATCCTGTCAGGTAAGGACTATGACGATTCCCATTTTACAGATGAGGAAACTGAGGCTTTGAGAGGTGAAGATATTTTCCCAAGGCCATCTAGTGTGTAAATAGAAGGGCAAGTATTTGAACTTTGGTATATGTTGAGGCCTTGGAGGTTATACCTGAAAACTACAGGCTCCTTACTCAACCTTCTTATATATGAGAACCAAGCTGGCCTCTTCGTACTCAATCCCAGGATGAGGCAGACTCCTCCACCCAGCCTCAGGTCTTGGCGGAGCATGAGGGCAGTTCAACCTCCAAAAAGAAAGGAGGAGCTGGGCTCTGCATGTGCATCTCCTTCCAAACGTATTCATCAGATGAGTCACTTCACCTCCCCTGGGGGAGTGTGAAAAAGTGGGAGAGAGGCCTAGAGGATTGTATCATTTCCTTCCCATGGAAGGAAATATCTAGAGTAGGGAAGAAGTGTCCCCCATCCCAACTACCATAACCACCCTGTAATACCCACAGTTCCACAGCACAGGGTCCCTGTGGACCAAGTTCCAGAGCTTCCGTTGTACCTTGAAGGCAAAAGCACCACATCTTTGGATGGACAAAGTGAGCCAGGCCAACTTGGCACGCCATTGGTGTCACCAAGTCCTGGCATCATCGCAGACCCACCATGTGCCTTTGAAAAATCCAGTTAGTCCTCTGCAAAGCTGAGAGGTATGTCCATGGGGCCAAAGAGAGTGATGGACCATACTTGGCAGGAAGCAAGGTGAGACCTAAGGCTTCGTGCTCTTCGGGACAGGCCCTATGGTCATGGCTTCACGTGCCTTTCTTGGGGTAGGAAGTCTCTGTAGACATTGTAGATATTTCCCATGTGTTCCTCCAGGGCCCTCTCTACCCTTGTCCCCTGCCCTCTGCCACAGAGGGGACCTGTACAGAAGGCATCACTGAGTTCCACCTACAGGGAGTCCCAGCAGGAACTCAGAGGGAGGAGAAGAGTGAGGTCAGGGTATTCACTGGCCTGGCTCCCTCCCTGGGCTGTCGCCCTGGGGCTGTGGGCCGTATCCCTCCACCAAGGGTCACTGAATGGGAGCCCTCTCCACTTGTCACTGGTCTGGGCCCACAGGCGGTTACAGCTCCACTGTCTATAGCCCCAGTTACTGCTCTGTCCCGTGTGGTTCCCGTATTGGTTTGCTTGGGCTGCCTTAACAAAGTACCACAGACTGGGGGCTTAAACCATAACACTCTATTGTCTCACAGTCCTGGAGCCTGGAAGTCCAGCAGGTTGGTTTCCTCTGAGGCCTCTCTCCTTGGCCTGCAGCTGGCCATCCCTCTGTGTGTACATGGCCCTGGTGCCTGTCGCCTTCCTTATAAGGACACCAATCGTATTGGATCGGGACCCCGCCCAGTGGCCTTATTTTAACTTGATCACCTCTTTAAAGACCCTATTTCCAAATGTGGTCACATTCACAGGTACTGGGGGTTGGGACTTTAACCTAGGAATTTGGGGGGACACAATTCAGCCCATCACAGCTGCCAACACCCTTTATTAAGCCGATTGTCCTAGTATGAATGTGCCACCCATTTCCTGATTGATAAAGGAAAGCACTTTGGACTGTTTCTTGTAGAGATTTGTACCAAATCACCACTTGTCTCCCCTGTACACGCCAGCAATTGGAAGGATGGTGTATAAACTGGGGCCGAGGTGTGCATGGAGCCAGCAAATCCCTGCTCAGACCAAGCCCCCACCCTTGGCCTCTCCCTGGGACCATGCTCTTCTGTCTCGGCTATTTCCAAAGCCACAGATTGCGTGGTGTGTTGTAACTTCACGCCCCCCACCCCTGCCCACCACAACTGGTTCTCAGCCAGTGTGCACTGACATTAGAGACCCTTTGCCTGGGTGTCACCAAGCTGTGATGGGTGTGTAACATGTATTCTTATGACAGTTGAAGGTGCAGCCTGTGATGGTGAGGTCTGCTGAGTAGAACGGGGAGCACAAGACACAGCTCCCCGTGGGTGAAAGGGGAGAACCTGGCTTCATGGGACCAGGTGAAAACTTTGCGTTTGGAGGTAACGAGAATAGGAGGTCCTTACAGTTCTGCTTCAACCACAGCACCTGAGGATGGGCCAGAAAGTGCACGTTGCAAAAATCGTGGAGGCAAAGCTACTGCCTTCTAACGTGTTGACAAGCACTGGCCATCCTGAGGTCTAGGCCAGGCCATTCCCTTGGCTGCCTGGTGTTTGCAGGTCTCTTTCCCAGAATTCTCCAAGCCCATTTGATGGTGGTATGGCTCTTCCTTTGAAGTCTATTTCTTTTCATTCCCAAACCTAACTCCCCAGTTCACCCTATAATGCTATCGACAAGCCCAAGCAGTTTTTTTTTAGCGTTCTGGAGTCGTCAACTGCCATATTGAATGCTTTGCAAACTCTGAGATTTTGTTCCCAGGCCCCCTGTCCTTTTATATTTGTGTGTTTGTCCTGTGAATTATCAGGAAACCTAGACCGTATGTTTCTGATTCATTGACACCAAAGTCATCAGTGTTTTGAGTAGTTGTTTTTATGTCTCTGGTCTGTGTTCCTCTTTAGTTAAATACAATTCATCCAACACTTCGGGGTGCTGCGTGCTGAGCACCGCACTGGAGGTGCAGGAAAGATGAAAACACAGACCCTTCTTTCGTGGAGCTTGCAGCATCGATCACCCTGCCAGGAGTTGATGAACTTGAATCAGGAGGCTAAGCGTTCATTTTGAAGCTCCAGATCTGTGTGTGTGTGAGCCATTTCCAGATCCAGCCACCGTGGCATTTGCTTCCTCTTCACAGGCTCAGGCTTTTGGATTTTCTCCCTCCCAGTTGGGGGCACCTTAGCAATGCATCCAGAAAGGCTTGATTCACTCTGTTTGAAGGCTTTTCACCCTCCCCACCCCCACCAAAGACCTGGCTGTGCCTTTCCGTCGATGTGGAAAGCGAAGTGCCCACGTTTGCATGGGTGCCCATGGTGCGGTCAGATTTAGGACTTTGGATTCTCAAGTTCCAGGGAGGAGAACTGGAAGGGTGGTTAGCGAGAACAAGTGACATCCTGCTTTGCCCATTCTGTTTCACAGCCTCAGGGTCTGATCCTGACCAAGGAGCTGAGTTAGATCCTACCCTCCTGGGTCCCTGTTAATTTCATCAAAGCACAAAAACTTTCTTCCTTTAATTACCACATAGGGGATATTAAGATCTTGTTTTCCTAAGTAATTCCCACGGACTTGGCTTTTCTTCCTAAATGTGCCAAGTGTCCGGTTAAGAATTGCATACAGTTGACATCAGAGGGTTTTCACACGGTCTCGGCTCCAAGCCACATAAAGGTCTGTTTAAAGACCCTGGTCAGTGGAGTAGAGGCTGCCCGCAGCTCTGCTCACCCCCAGCAGCATGCGTGGCTCCAATGGCACATTCGCAAGGGGCGCCGTCCGGTCAAAAGCAGCTGGCTCTCACCCCGCGCTATCTCCCTTTGCCCGAGGAACATTCAGCTGGTGGCTGAATCATTTCAAGGAGGTTTTTTTTTTGTGGGGGGGGTGGTCGTTTGTGTCCTGCTCAGTTACCCATTTGTAGACTGTCACCAGATTTTGTGTTTGTTTGCTTGTTTTTTCATTTCACTTGACCTCACCAGGTCCTTAAGTTTAGAGCTACTTTGGGAACGTTGAAATAAGCAAGGCTATGAGTGTCTCTTTTGCCAGGACTGTGTTTTATTCCCTCTGTGTCCAGACACCCTGAATTGGCTCATAATGGGCAGTGGGACATGCTGGGTGGCAGCTGTGATGATGGTGATGGTGACAATGAAGAAGGCAGGCACCAGTATTTTTGAGGGCTTAGCATTGCGCCAGGCACTGTGGCAGGTGACCCGCCTACCTCTTTTCACTGAATCCTCACAACCCCCCGAGGAGGTGAGGGTCCATCGCCACCTTATCGCACAGATGAGGAATCAGATGCACAGAGGCTACATGACCTTCCCCGGGGCACACGCCGGTGTATGGAGAGCTGAGATTCAAACCCATGTGGATCTCACTCCAGAGCCCAAATTCTAGCCTTGAATTCTAGAATGAAAGACCAGGTTCCTGACATGCAAAACGTTTGTCCTTCCAGTTCTGTGTCTTCCACGTCCAAGCGCATTTGTGAGGGAGGATGTAAAGAAACCGACCTTTATGAGCCACCATAGGCATTGAACTCCTGACTCAGAACCATGAAAACTTAGACTAAAAAGTCCAGTGAGACAGCTCTGAAGAGGTGATTCTTGGCCTGCCAGTGACCAAGTCCTGCAAGGGCCGAAGTGTCCCCCGAGAAGGACCCAGTGCTTCTTAAGAAAGCAAAAGCTGTACCAAACAACGCACTGAGGCATTCAGTTGGCTCGGCAAAGAGAAGAATTAGGGGCTGGACCATCCTACAGGGAGGTGATCATCTTCACGCCGGCCAGTATCCGAGAGGCCACTGCTTCTAGGACACAGTCATGAAGAGGGGACAGAGTTGAGGAATGCTGTTCCAGTCCTTCCCATCTAATAGGGTCAAATTAGACAGAAGGTCAGCCGGAAAATGAGCGCATGTGTATTACTGTCATCCAGGTGCTAGTCACTGTCACATGCAATTTCTTTCTTTTTTTTTTTTTAATATTTATTTACTTATTGGGTTGCACCGGGTCTTAGTTGCGGCAGGCGGGCTCCTTAGTTGTGACATGTGAACTCAATTGCGGCATGCATGTGGGACCTGGTTCCCTGACCAGGGATCGAACCCAGGCCCCCTGCATTGGGAGCGTGGAGTCTTACCCACTGCGCCACCAGGGAGGTCCCTTCAATTTCTAATCAATGTTTCTTATTAACTGAGATAGGCTTTCTGCACTGCAATTTATACATGAGGAAAATAGGGCTCAGAGAGATGAAGACACTTGCCCAAAGCAGAACTGGGAGTAAGAGGTGGAATGAGGATTCAATCCAGGGGAAGTGTCTGGACGTTGCGTCACCCTCCACTCTACCTGCGTGGCACGTGCAGACCTACTGTGTCAGAGATCATGCATCACATGTTGTGCACTGTAGAATCATCCCCTCCATCAGTTCATACCATGTCCCAGTCTCTAAAGACAGAGAACATGCCAGACATGGCCTCTGCCCTTGTGGAATTAATACTGAAAAGAGAAACAGACAATAAATAATGACACATTTCACAGTCAACTGCTTATTTACAACTGCAGTTAAGTGCCGCCAAAGAGAAGGCCGGATGTCTGAGAGTATGTTCAGAATTTACCCACTTCTCCTCATCTCTGTCGCTGGTACCCTGGTCTCAGCCATCGTATCTCTCTTCTGGATTCTACAGCTGTCGCTGAACAGGTCTCTCTGCTTCTACTCTGGCCAATCCAAGGGATCTCTTAAGCTGTTAAATGTCGTCAATCACTGCTCTGCTCAAAACTTCCAGAGGCTGCCAGCTCACTCAGAGAAGAGGTCAAAGTCCTTCCATGACCCACAGGGCCAAGCTCACTCCTCTTCCTTGTCTTTCTCCTTCTTACCCGCTGTGCTAGAGCTTAACCACACTACCTCCTATTGGCTAGTTCCTGCATACCCTAAGCTGGTTTCACCTCAGGGCCTTTGCACTGGCTGTTCAGTCTGCCAGGAACCCCTTTCCCCTGGTATCAGCATGGATTGATGCTCACTTTCTTCAGGGCTCTGAAGCAGAGAGTTCTATTATGATTGCCCCTGCTCTCCCTGTCACCTTCACCCTGCTGCTTTTTTCCCATAGTAGTTATCACCATTGAGAATTCTTTGTTTATTTGTTTAAACATCTTTATAAGAGTATAATTGCTTTACAATGGTGTGTTAGTTTCTGCTTTATAACAAGGTGAATCAGCTATACATACACATACATCACCATATCTCCTCCCTCTTGCGCCTCCCTCCCACCCTCCCTATCCCACCCCTCTAGGTAGTCACAAAGCACCGAGCTAATCTCCGTGCTATGCAGCTGCTTCCCACTATCTATTTTACATTTGGTAGTGTATATATGTCCATGCAACTCTCTCACTTCATCCCAGCTTACCCTTCCCCCTCCCCGTGTCCTCAAGTCCATTCTCTGCATCTGCATCTTTATTCCTGTCCTGCCCCTAGGTTCTTCAGAACCTTTTCTTTTTTTTTTTTAGATTCCATATATATGTGTTAGCATACAGTATTTGTTTTTCTCTTTCTGACTTACTTCACTCTGTAGGACAGTCTCTGGGTCCATCCACCTCACTACAAATAACTCAATTTTGTTTCTTTTTATGGCTGAGTAATATTCCACTGTATATATGTGCCACATCTTCTTTATCCATTCATCTGTCGATGGACACTTAGGTTGCTTCCATGTCCTGGCTATTGTAAATAGAGCTGCAATGAACATTGTGGTACATGACTCTTTTTGAATTATGGTTTGCTTAGGGTATATGCCCAGTAGTGGGATTGCTGGGTCGTATGGTAGTTCTATTTTTAGTTTTTTAAGGAAGCTCCATACTGTTCTCCATAGTGGCTGTATCAATTTACATTCCCACCAACAGTGCAAGAGGGTTCCCTTTTCTCCACACCCTCTCCAGTATTTATTGTTTGTAGATTTTTTTGATGATGGCCATTCTGACTGGTGTGAGGTGATACCTCATTGTAGTTTTGATTTGCATTTCTCTAATGATTAGGGATGTTGAGCATTCTTTCATGCGTTTGTTGGCAATCTGTATATCTTCTTTGGAGAAATGTCTATTTAGGTCTTCTGCCCATTTTTGGATTGGGTTGTTTGTTTTTTTGATATTGAGCTGCATGAGCTGCTTGTAAATTTTGGAGATTAACCCTTTCTCAGTTGCTTCATTTGCAACTATTTTCTCCCATTCTGAGGGTTGTCTTTTTGTCTTGTTTATGGCTTCCTTTGCTATGCAAAAGCTTTTAAGTTTCATTAGGTCCCATTTGTTTAGTTTTGCTTTTATTTCCATTTCTCTAGGAGGTGGGTCAAAAAGGATCTTGCTGTGATTTATGTCATAGAATGTTCTGCCTATGTTTTCCTCTTTTATAGTGTCTGGCCTTACATTTAGGACTTTAATCCATTTTGAGTTTATTTTTGTGTATGGTGTTAGGGAGTGTTCTAATTTCATTCTTTTACATGTAGCTGTCCAGTTCTCACAGCACCACTTATTGAAGAGGCTGTCTTTTCTCCATTGTGTATTCTTGCCTCCTTTGTCAAAAGTAAGGTGACCATATGTGCATGGGTTTATCTCTGGGCTTTCTATCCTGTTCCATTGATCTATATTTCTGTTTTTGTGCCAGTACCATATTGTCTTGATTACTATAGCTTTGTAGTATAGTCTGAAGTCTGGGAGCCTGATTCCTCCAGCTCCATTTTTCTTTCTCAAGATTGCTTTGGCTATTCGGAGTCTTTTGTGTTTCCATACAAATTGTGAATTTTTTTGTTCCAGTTCTGTGTAAGATGCCATTGGTAGCTGGATAGGGATTGCATTGAATCTGTAGATTGCTCTGGATAGTGTAGTCATTTTCACAATGTAGATTCTTCCAATCCAAGAACATGGTATAGCTCTCCATCTGTTTGTATCATCTTTAATTTCTTTCATCAGTGTCTTATAGTTTTCTGCATACAGGTCTTTTGTCTCCTTAGGTAGGTTAATTCCTAGGTATTTTTCTCTTTTTGTTGCAATGGTAAATGGGAGTGTTTCCTTAATTTCTCTTTCAGATTTTTCCTCATTAGTGTATAGAAATGCAAGAGATTTCTGTGCATTAATTTTGTATCCTGCTACTTTACCAAATTCATTGATTAGCTCTAGTAGTTTTCTGGTGGCATCTTTAGGGTTCTCTATGTATAATATCATGTCATCTGCAAACAGTGACAGCTTTACTTTTTCTTTTCCGATTTGTATTCCTTTTATTTCTTTATCTTCTCTGATTGCTGTGGCTAAAACTTCCACAACTATGTTGAATAATAGTGGTGAGAGTGGACAACTTTGATTGTTCATGATCTTACTGGAAATGGTTTCAGTTTTTCACCGCAGAGAACGATGTTAGCTGTGGGTTTGTCATATATGGCCGTTATTATGTTGAGGTAAGTTCCCTCTCTGCCTACCTTCTGGAGGGTTTTTATCATAAATGGGTGTTGAATTTTGTCAAAAGCTTTTTCTGCATCTATTGAGATTATCATATGGTTGTTATCCTTCAATTTGTTAATATGGTGTATCACATTGATTGATTTGCATATATTGAAGAATCCTTGCATTCCTGGGATAAATCCCACTTGATCATGGTGTATGATCCTTTTAATATGGTTGGATTCTGTTTGCTAGTATTTTGTTGAGGATTTTTGCATCTATGTTCATCAGTGATATTGACGTGTAGTTTTCTTTCTTTGTGACCTTTGGTTTTGGTATTAGGGTGATGGTGGCCTCATAGAATGAGTTTGGAAGTGCTCCTCCCTCTGCTATATTTTGGAAGAGTTTGAGAAGGATAAGTGTTAGCTCTTCTCTAAATGTTTGATGGAATTCGCCTGTGAAGCCATCTGGTCCTGGGGTTTTGTTTCTTGGAAGATTTTTAATTACAGTTTCAATTTCAGTGCTTGGGATTGGTCTGTTTATATTTTCTATTTCTTCCTGGTTCAGTCTTGGAAGGTTGTGCTTTTCTAAGAATTTGTCCATTTCTTCCAGGTTGTCCATTTTATTGGCATATAGTTGCTTGTAGTAATCTCTCATGATCCTTTGTTTTTCTGCAGTGTCAGTTGTTACTTCTCCTTTTTCGTTTCTAATTCTATTGATTTGAGTTTTCTCCCTTTTTTTCTTGATGAATCAATTTTGTTTATCTTTTCAAAGAACCAGCTTTTAGTTTTATTGATCTTTGCTATCATTTCCTTCATTTCTTTTTCATTTATTTCTGATTTGATCTTTATGATTTCTTTCCTTCTGCTAACTTTGGGGTTTTTTTGTTCTTTCGCTAATTGCTTTAGTAAGGTTAGGTTGTTTATTTGAGTTGTTTTTTGTTTCTTGAGGTAGGATTGTATTGATATAAACTTCCCTCTTAGAGCTGCTTTTGCTGCATCCCATAGGTTTTGGGTTGTTGTGTTTTCATTGTCATTTGTTTCTAGGTATTTTTTGATTTCCTCTTTGATTTCTTCAGTGATCTCTTGGTTATTTAGTAGTGTATTGTTTAGCCTCCATGTGTTTGTATTTTTTACAGATGTTTTCCTGTAATTGATATCTAGTCTCATAGCATTGTGGTCAGAAGATACTTGATACAATTTCACTTTTCTTAAATTTACCAAGGCTTGGTTTGTGACCCAAGATATGATCTATCCTGGACAATGTTCCATGAGCACTTGAGAAGAACGTGTATTCTGTTGTTTTGGATGGAATGTCCTATAAATATCAATTAAGTCCATCTTGTTTAATGTATCATTTAAAGCTTGTGTTTCCTTATTTATTTTCATTTTGGATGATCTGTCCATTGGTGAAAGTGGGGTGTTAAAGTCCCCTACTATGAATGTGTTACTGTCGATTTGCCCTTTTATGGCTCTTAGCATTTGCCTTATGTATTGAGGTGCTCCTATGTTGGGTGCATAAATATTTACAATTGTTATATATTCTTCTTGGATTGATCCCTTGATCATTATGTAGTGTCCTTCTTTGTCTCTTGTAATAGTCTTTATTTTAAAGTCTATTTTGTCTGATACGAGAATTGCTACTCCAGCTTTCTTTTGATTTCCATTTGCATGGAATATCTTTCTCCATCCCCTCACTTTCAGTCTGTATGTGTCCCTAGGTCTGAAGTGGGTCTCTTGTAGACAGCATATATATGGGTCTTGCTTTTGTATCCATTCAGCCAGGCTATGTCTTTTGGTGGGAGCATTTACTCCATTTACATTTAAGGTAATTATCGATATGTATGTTCCTATTCCCATTTTCTTAATTGTTTTGGGTTTGTTATTGTAGGTCTTTTCCTTCTCTTGTGTTTCCTGCCTAGAGAAGTTCCTTTAGCATTTGTTGTAAAGCTGGTTTGGTGGTGTGAATTCTCTTAGCTTTTGCTTGTCTGTAAAAGTTTTAATTTCTCCATTGAATCTGAATGAGATCCTTGCTGGGTAGAGTAATCTTGGCTGTAGGTTTTTCCCTTTCATCACTTTCAATATGTCCCGCCACTCCCTTCTGGCTTTCAGAGTTTCTGCTGAAAGATCAGCTGTTAACCTTACTGGTATTCCCTTGTATGTTATTTCTCCCTTGCTGCTTTTAATATTTCTTCTTTGTATTTAATTTTTGATAGCTTGATTAATATGTGTCTTGGCATGTTTCTCCTTGGATTTATCCTGTATGGGACTCTCTGCAATTCCTGGACTTGATTAACTATTTCCTTTCCCGTATTAGAGAAGTTTTCAACTAAAATCTCTTCAAATATATTCTCAGTCCCTTTCTTTTTCCCTTCTTCTTCTGAGACCCCTATAATTTGAATGTTGGTGTGTTTAATGTTGTCCCAGAGTTCTCTAAAACTGTCCTCAATTCTTTTCATTCTTTTTTCTTTATTCTGCTCTGCAGTAGTTATTTCCACTATTTTATCTTGCAGGTCACTTATCCGTTCTTCTACCTCAGTTATTCTGCTATTGATCCCTTCTAGAGAACTCTTAATTTCATTTATTGTGTTGTTCATCATTGTTTTATGCTCTTTAGTTCTTCTAGGTCCTTGTTAAACGTTTCTTGTATTTTCTCCATTCTAGTTCCAAGATTTTGGATCATCTTTACTATCATTATTCTGAACTCTTTTTCAGGTAGACTGCCTATTTCCTCTTCATTTGTTTGGTCTGGTGGGTTTTTACCTTGCTCCTTCATCTGCTGTGTGTTTCTCTATCTTCTCATTTTGCTTAGCTTACTGTGTTTGGGGTCTCCTCTTCACAGCCTGCAGGTTTGTAGTTCCCTTTGTTTTTGGTGTCTGCCCCCAGGGGCTAATGTTGGTTCAGCGGGTTGTGTAGGCTTCCTGGTGGAGGGGTCTAGCGACTGTGTTCTGGTGGATGAGGCTGGATCTTGTCTTTCTGGTGGGCAGGACCACGTCCAGTGCTGTGTTTTGGGGCGTCTGTGACCTTATGATTGTAGGCAGCCTCTCTGCTAATGGATGGGGTTGTGTTCCTGTCTTGCTAGTTGTTTGGCATAGGGTGTCCAGCACTGTAGCTTGCTAGTTGAGTGGAGTTGGGTCTTAGTGTTGAGATGGAGATCTCTGGGAGAGCTTTTGCTGTTTGAGATTACATGGAGCTAGGAGGTCTCTCGTTGACCAATGTCCTGAACTCGGCTCTCCCACCTCAGAGGCTCAGGCCTGACACCCGGCCAGAGCACCAATACTGTGTCAGCCACACAGCTTTCTCTTGTGTGTCATAGTCCAGAGGAAGATGGTGTGACAGTAGATGTCGTTATGGTGTTCCAGTTCCCCTCTGCTGAGTCAAGGGCAGTGAGAAAGAGGAAAATCCGTAGCATCCATGGTGTCACCGGCAAAGCCCACCGGGGTCCCTGGGAAAAATATGATAGAATCTAGGTGATAAGGTCTACGTTCTTTTGTGCTCAGTCTAGCTTCACTTGTCTGTAGAGGCCGCATGCAGAAGTCTTGCACCTAACACGCTGGATTAGCATTCCCAGCGTAGAAACGCTGTGCCAGGCACTTATCTCTTTGTTTATTTATTATTGTTTGTCTTCCCCAGTGGGATGAGTCCCATAAGGCCAAGCCTTTGATGTGCTGTCTATCCTGCTATATGCTCAGGACTGAGAACAGTGCCTGGCACACAGTAAATCTTTTATTTTTTTTTTTGCGGTACGCAGGCCTCTCACTGTCGCGGCCTCTCCCGTTGCGGAGCACAGGCTCCAGATGAGCAGGCTCAGCGGCCATGGCTCACGGGTCCAGCCTCTCCGCAGCATGTGGGATCTTCCCGGACCGGGGCATGAACCCGCATCCCCTGCATCGGCAGGCAGACTCTCAACCACTGCGCCACCAGGGAAGCCCAGTAAATCTTTAATAAATAATTACTGAGGCGATAAATGCAACTAAGGGCCACATTTCGGTTTGAAGGAGAGAGTTAATTGGGGGTGGGGAGGTGTGGCAGGTAGGTAGCTTCTAATATGGTTTCCCATCATACCCACCTCCTGGTGTTCACGCCCTTGTGCAAGCCCCTTCCCTTGAGTGTGGTTGGGCCCTGAGACTTGCTTCTAACCCATAGAATGTGGCAAAGGTGATGGGAGGTCACCTCCAGGATGAGGTTACAGAGGACCATGACTGCTGTCTTGCTGGCCCTCTCTCACTTGCTCCCTTTGATGAAGCAGCCTCCTGCGTTGTGAGCGATGGAGAGGACAGCATGGCAAGGAACTGGGGGTGGCCTCCGATTGACAGCCAGTGAGAAACTGGGACCCTCAGCCCACCAGCCCACAAGGAACTGAATCCACCAACAGCCACAACCACCATGTGAGTGAGCTTGCACACAGATCCCTCCCCAGTTGAGCCTTGAGACGCCTGCAGCCGCAGCTGAGACCTTGCAACCTATGGGAGACCTTGAAACAGAGATGCCGAGGATGTAGGAAACTGTGGCCAGATTCATGAGGCTCAGAAACTGTGCCACTAAGTTTGAAGCGACTTGTTACACAGCAGATCTTAGATAACTAATACAGGGGAGGTACAGGGCATGGGAGCAGCATCCTGAGTCTCGAAGGAGTGTGATGCAGGGAATTCAAGGTGAAAAGAAGCCAGAGGGCTAGAGCTCCATGAATGCGGGGAAGAAGAATACAGGATGAGGTGAGAAAGGACACAGGGGTCAGGCTCCAGGTTTGAGTTTTAACCTAAAGGTTAATATAAGCCATTGAAGTGTTGGATCCCGGGAAAGATATTATCCAGTTTCCATTGAAAAGATTTCCTTGGCCGAAGCATAGAGAAGAGATTGGAGGAGCAGGAGTGGGTGTGGGAAGACCCATTCGGAGGCTCTAAGAGTCCTCTGTGTCCGAGATGTTCATGGCTTGGCCCTGGGTGCTGGCAGCGAGTATGGAGAAAGTGGGTTCTAACACCATTTAGAGAAGATCCCATGGGACTTGGGAATTCATAGGCTGGGCCTAGGGTGGTGGTCAAGGAGAAGGAGACATTACAAGGCTGACCTGCAGGTTTCAACGGTCCTTGTCTCTGTGTTTGGCCTAAACTGCAGGCCACTGAGATGCTTCCTTGGTTCAGGTTGATGCCAGCAATGCTGGAATTAAACCATTCTCATCGCAGAAGTTTCTGATGCTTTCCAGAAAGCAGGTTGGAGTGGAGTTCTAACCCTGTTGGACAAGAGGGAAAACAGGCACTGGGAAATGGAGCATTTTGCAATCATTTGGGCTCGGAAGGACCCCCAGGACCTGCCTGAGAGCAATGTGCATTGGGAGCTGCTCTTTATTTCATGACAGGTCACCGCAGGTTCTCACTGGACCCAGTGCCTGACAGGTGCTCAATCATCTGTTATTACCCAGGGAATCAACACCGCACCTTAGTGAGGAAAGAAATGATGAAAGTCAGAAGTCTGGGGCAGAAATAGCCCAGATGTTGGCAGGCTGGACCATTCCCCTAGTGCAATCCACAGCTAAAACTCACCCTGCAGCAGCAGCAGAATGAATACTTCCTCCCTACCCCTGCCCTCTTCCCATGCTCCCTCATATACCACGATAAAGAGCACCCAGGTATTCCCAGCCCTGGTGGTACTGGGGCTTTAGTGTCTAAATGTGATACGAGATGACACCTCCCTCACAGATGCTCGCGTACCTGTTAGCTTTTATATACTAATGCTGTGTAACGAACACCCGCAAAATATAAACGATAAGCATATACTGCTCACGTGCCTGGGATGGTCAGCTAGATCATTCTGATCCTGACTGAGCATGCTCAATACTGGGGGTCATTGGGCTGTCTGCTGGGTTGACTGGGGTTGCTAAGCTCTGCTCCACTCATCCTTCCCTGGGCTAGCTCGGGCTTGTTCTCATGGTCATAGGGGAGGTGCAGAAGGGGACAAGGTTAATTGTACAGGTGTTGTTCAAGCCTCTGTTCCATGTTTGTTGGCATCCCATTGGCCAAAGCAAGTCATATGGCCAAGCCGAGGGTTGAGAATCGGGGGCATTTTGCAATCTTCCCTAATAGACAAATGGACCTGATTTTCATGGTGTCAGCGCTCATCACTGTCATTTATGGAGCTGGCATTATGGTTATTTTGTATTAACTCAGGGGCTCTTATTTCATCCCCCAGTGGACATCTGGCAATATCTGGGGACATTTTTGGCTGTCACTCCTGAGGGGGAGGGTGCTCTGGAGTCTAGTGGGTAGAGGCCAGGGGTGCTGCTAGACATCCTGCAGGCGCACGTCACAGTCCCCACAGCAAAGGATTATCCGGCCCCAAATGCCGACAAGTGCCATAGTCGAGAACTGCTGCATTAATCTGTCTCACGCTCGTCCTACGGCGTAGGCTTTACTGGATCCATTGTTCCATCTTTCTTCCTTTCTTACCTCTGCTTCCCAGTCTTGACCTCTGGGACTGACTGATGCAGGCTGCCCGTGATTGGGGTCCAGATCTGTGACCAGATCTGGTCACCGTCTACCAGTTCTACTTTGTTCCTACCATTTAGTGCCTACTCCCAAGTAGGTACTGGCACTGCCCTCCGCTTGGACACTGGACGGACAAATCCCTTCTCCAGAGGCGTCCGGCGATACCGTCTTCAGAGCAGGTGAAGGGTGTTAAGGCGTCCTTGTTCTCAGTTAGCCGGGTAATTGGCTCCGCGCTGAATTGCTCACTGCTGGTGTTGGAGAAGCGCTCTTAAAGGAATTCAGAGGAAAGGGAAAACATTTCTAAGCAGCCGCGCGCTAGTGTGCTCCCAGAACCTCTTGTCAGGCGTGTAGCATAATTGAGGTGCAGAGCAGCGAGCGGCCCGGGGTTGGGGATGTTTGTGGTGACCGCAGGCACCGCCGCAGTCCACTCTGCGTGCTCTTTCCTCTCATTTCGTGTCATCTCCATCCTCTCACATGGAGGTCTTGAAGGTCTTTGAGGAGGGGGCACTGTGTGTAAGAACAGCTGCCAGTCCCAGGCTTGGGTGCCGTGCCTGCTCTGTGCTCTTCCCGTGAGGAAGAGAGAGGTGTGGGTATGTCTTGGTTTTCTTGTTCTGTGGGTAGAAAGACAGTACTGAAGCTGTCCGCTGGCTGCCCGATGGACGCAGAAGAGAATTGACTCACAATTCTGAAGTTTGATTCATCTCGCATGAGAATGCTATGCCCTGCCCCCGGAGGCCCCTTGAGGAATAACAGTGAGTCGCCAGCACCTGGGCCTCGCCAGCACCTGGGCCCGGCCAGCCCGCAGTTAGCACTTTGCATGCATCTCATCCTTTATTCCTGAAAACAGTCCTTGGACCTGGGTTCTGTTATGATCCCCATTTCACGGGTGCAGAAACTGAGGCACAGGAAGCTACTGTTCAAGTTGCACAGCTAGGGAAGCCGGGAGTCAGAGCCGTGCAGTCTGGCTCCAAAACCTAGTTTCACCAGGACGCACCTCTGCAGCCCGAGCAGCCTTGTCTTGTACATCCCCGGCCCCCGAGTGTTTGGTGCAGAGCAGTTGCTCATTGAGTATTTTCCTGATGAATGGAGGTCTCGTGCACCTCTGAAAAGGCACCCCATGGAACCCAGCACGGGGAGGGAATGTGGTGGAGTACTGAGGACCTACTGCCGCCCAGGCCCAATACTGGGTTGCTTCTGCTCCATTATCCCCTTTGTGCAGAAGGTTATCCACGGAGTGGTTATTAGGTGGCATCTGGGGCAGTTGATAACACAGTGCCGAGACTCTCTGGCCTTCAGTGTCCCCGCCTGTAAGAATGGGTTAGAGAGAGGCTCCCATTGTCCCTCCCAGCTTTAATATTCGATGACGCTGTGAGTTGAGGACAGGCTCAGATAGGCATTTCCTCTCAGAACCTTTTTACCGCAATAACCAAGACATCCAGCCAAAGATCCACCTGCTTCTCAAATCGAGATTCTGCACTTAAAGGACGTTTCAAGGAAAACAGAGGTTTCGGCATCCATGATTGTTTTTACTTGCTTGGCCATGTCAGTTAACAGTTGGTTTCTCTTGGTCCTTTTCAATTTTTAGTTCCTAAAGCATTTATTAAATGCCCACAATGTGCAAAGGACTGTCCTCACCTTAATTCTCTCACCATCTCAGAGCAGACCCTCACACCTTCCAACAGGTCCTCAGGCTGTGATCCGGGGGGCTGTACCCCAAGCCTTCTCCTCCAGCCTCAGCCCACTGTCACCTCTTCTGCTTTGCCTACAGACACCCCCCTACAGACACACCCCCCCCCGTGTTCTTAGCATCTTCTCACCCTTCCCAATAGCTAATAAGCACAGTTTTATAATTTGCAAAGTGTCTTCTCCCACGAGAACCTCCCAACCAGACGGGTGGGCAGGATCTGCACTCCCATTTTGGAGATGAGAGAACTGAGACTTTGAGAGGTGCATGGCTTGCCCATGATCACGTGACACGGCTGAGCATTGAACCTGGCCACCCACCACCCAGTCCTGTCTGTCTTCCTTTGGCACACTGCTGCTATACCCTCTGCCCACTCCCACCAGCCTTCCTTCCTCCGCATCATAAAATAGCAATTACACTTCACTCTTAGAAGTCCTGGCTCACAATAGGCACCATTTAAGTGCTTTTATATACATTAGCTCTTTAATCGTCATAGCGACCCTATAAGGTATGTATGTACCATTAGTATCCCCATTTTACAGATTGGGAAACCAAGGCCCAGAGAAGTCAAGCAGCTTGCCCAAGGTCACACAGCTAGTGACAGTCAGGTCATGTAGAATCATGCACCCAACCACTTCACTCTACTGCCTTTCTAAAATATTGCTCATTCATTCGTTTATTCATTCGTAGAACTGTATGCCAATTGCTAAGACAGGTCAAATAAGACACGGTTTCTACCCTCAGTGAGTATGATTTGGAGCTTGGAGGGCATATTAGTTTTCTGTTGCTGCCTAACAAATTCCCACAAACTTGCCGCAATGCCTGTTTATTATCTCACAGGGTCTGTAGGTCAGGAGTCCGGGCAGGTCTGAACTGCGTTGTCTGCTCACATTCTCACAAGGCTAGAATCAAGATGCCGGCCAGGCTGTGTTCTCTTATGGAGCCTGAGTTCCTCTTCAAAGTTCATGTAGTTGTTGGAAGAATTCAGTTCCTTGTGGTTGTAGAACCAAGGCCCTCCCTCTGCTCCTAGAGGCCACTGTCATTCCCTGCCACGTGACCCTCTCTGTGGCATGTCACTTTGCTCCTTTAAGGCCAGTTGCTTTGCTCCCATTTAAGGAGATCGTATATTATGACTTCTTGTCTCTCCCCTCTAGACTCTTGTTTAAAGGACTCACCTGATTAGTCCAGGCCCACCTACTATAATCTCCTCTTGATTAACTCAAAGTCAACTGATTAGGGACGTTAATTACATCTGCAAAATCCCTTTATCTTTGCCAGATAACGTAATCTCATCACAGGAGTGAAATGCCAATTGTAAGTCCTACTGACACTCAAAGACAGAGATTATACAGTTGTGTGTACGGGGGGTGGGAATCTTACTGGCCATTCTAGAATTCTGCCTACCACACAAGAAGAGGCATGTAAGAGCAGAGTGTAAGAGGAGCAGAGAGGAGGCCGCACCCAGCTTGAGGGTGGTGAGGGAAGGCTTCCCAGAGGAGGCGAGGTAGGAGTTACTAAGTTGAGGTGGTGGGAGGGGTACCCCGGTATGACAGGTATGTGATACAGCGCTGAGGACTGAAATGATGTCTCAGAACGCTGCAGCTACAGTGAGGTGAGGGAGGGAAATACCGAGGAGAGGAGCAGGTGGAGCTTAAGCTTACGATGTTGAAACCCCCATTGTACAGACGTGGAAACTGAGGCTCACAGAGTTTGAGTGAACGCCCACAGGCTCTCAACTTGTCACAGTCGGAACCGGAACTTGAACAAATCAAGAAGCTCACCCCACACCCCAGGGAGCTCCGCACACTGCCCACACCCATCCTTAATTAAGCAAAGAGGAGAGAGCCCCTCGGAGCCAGCGGCTTCATTTCTGCACGCGGATCACTCACTTACGTACCAAGACCTGCCTGGCTCACACCTGCGTGGTGATGCACAGGACAACATTCGCCAGAGAGATGATTGTTCTTTCCTTCGTGAGTGAGGAGGGAACAAAAATAGGTTATTTGTGGGGTGTTTTATCCCCAAACATGGTTTTAAGGGCATTTGTGTTTGGTGTGTTTACCAAATTACTGCTTCGCGTGCCTTCTGGAAGCAAGTTCCGTGTGCTTTGGCCTTAAAGACACAGATTTCAATTTCAGAGCCAGCAGACTGGTGAACAGTGAACATGCTGCCCAGATCCGAGGCACTGAAAACTGGGAAGGGGTTTGGGATTAAATTTGAGAAAATGATTACTCATCCTTCCAGCCACCTCTTAGTTTAAACGTATTAAGATCTTCATTAAATCATGGGGATTCTTTTTCACTACACTTCTTGAGCCCCTTGCAAACGCTGGTGACCGCTGGCAACCAGGGATTCAGAGATAAATAAAATCTGAGCAATAATGACAGTAATCACAGATGTTTATGGAGTGCCTGTAATGTGCCAAGCATGATGGCAGTTACTTTATTATAGCATTATCTCATTTAATCCTCACAGTTTCCCCTCTGAAGAACTTTTCCCCCCATTTTACAGATGAGGAAACTGAGGCCCAACGAGGGCCTCAGTCCCTGAGGCCTATGTCCGGGCGAACCTATCCCAGCCTCCCGAGAGCTCTCAGGCTGATAGAGAGATGTGGTCTTTGCCTCCAGTGCTTTACCTCCAAAGGGAGGTTGGCCATGTTTACCAGATCAGGCGACACTTGGTGCAGAGAATGACACAGGTGAAGATGCTGCCCTGCACTCAGGGCAGAGCTGTCAGAAGCAAGCACTGCAGGCCTTATCCTTGGAAGGGCCTCGTTTGAAGCCACGGCATGCAGGGAACCGAGGCTGTGTGCGCTGCTCCATGTTCAGAGTTGGTGGATAAATCAGTAATGGATGGTTCCCATCTCGAGAGCAGTTTTCTTCGTAGGGCCTAATTCAGGTTGACATTCTTCCTTTCCTCAGAAAGGCTCTGCAGCAATGTGTAGTCAGAACCATATTTCTGATTGAACTAAGAGAATCGCAGCTTCACTTTCCTTTCCCTTTGGGCTAAGCCGTATTTAAAAGGCCTTTCTGAGGAAGGAAGATTTTTCTCATTTAAAATCTCTGAATCTCCATCACGGAGGCCCAGGCCATGGTGGGTGACAAGGTCCTGGATTCTTGTTCCCAAACATGTAAGCCCACTGCTCCCTTCTCTGGACGCTGGAGCGTGTTCTGAGGCCTGGGATGAAAGCGCTCCCCTGAAGGTCTTTAATCGCGCTGTGGTCAGCAAATAAAAGGGAGGGACGTTTCCCTTGAATCACTGAAAGGTTCAGATTTCTCCATCAGGAGAGCTTTAAAAAGAGCAGACCAGGGTTTTGCCAAGATCCACTACTTTTCATTAAGCCCAGAGAAAATTTGTGTGTGGGGGGTGTGTGTGTGTGTGTGTGGTGTGTGTGTATCTGTATGTGTGTGGTGTGTGTATGCATGTGGTACATGTGTGCCTGTGTGTGTGGTGTGTGTGTGGTGTGCCAGAGGGGCTTCTTCACTTCCCACCCAGTGTTCTCTGTTCACAAAGCACAAAGTGTGGGTAGCGGTTGTGACACGTTTAAGTTAACGAGACCAGGTTTATCCAGACATTTCTCGCTGGGCAGCGCTGCGTTCTCTTGAAGCCCCTGTTGCCTAAACATGAACCCTTCAAGTCATCTCCACCTGCTTCCTCTCAAGGACACACAGTCAATTGAGCAGATTTTCTCCCCTTTCCAATCTTGCTGCCCAGCAGTCAGGACCTGCTAACCCTCTCTCTGGACCTTTGCGGGAAGCCCCTGCTGCAGTCTCTCCTCGCATCCACCCTGGGTTTAGCGCTGGATTAATTCTCTGCCTGTGAGCAGGTCTTTCCTGTCATCAAAGCCCGCGGCCTCGGTCAGAGCCCTGCAGGCTGGCCTTTCAGTGGATGGCCTGCAGCCTTCCTTTCTGCCTTCTCTGCTGCCTCTGGTTAAACCAGACCCTCTCGTCGGGTCCCCTGGGCTGGAGGCCGGACCTGGGGTTGGGGGGGCGGCGAGGAGGCTGGGGGACTGAAGGGAGAGCCCCTCCAGCCCCAAACACAGCTCTGTCGGCTGCAGCCCATCTCAGCTTGTAAATCTGTTGTGCAAGTTGAAGCTTCCCTGCCAGCTTTTTTCAAAGAACAGCTTCTGCCACAGAAGGCGGAGGGGAATGTTCTCACCTCAGCTCCCTTCAGGCATTTGCGTTGTCTGTTCTCTATGCCTTGACGCACACCGCTCCCTTCCCCTGGAATGCCTTCCGCCCCAGCCCCGTCCGTCAAGATCCAGCTGGGAGGCCCCTTGCCGGTGGAGGGAGAGGCACCTTGCTTGATGACCCATCGGGCGCCAGCCCTCTCTCCCCGGCATCTGTGATGTATCTTGGTCCCCCTGGGGCACACACACACCGCCTCACAGCATTGCTGTGTCCTAGCCTCCGTTCTTCCTCCGCTCCCTGGATACGGACTCTGAGCCCAAGAGTGTCTCATCCATCTCTTTAATCCATCTCTCATTCATTCATTCGTTCAATAAACATTTACCTGCATCACAAGAACTTTCCTGTACAACGCACTGGGGTTGTGATGACAAATCAGAAAGACACGTGTCTATCCTCGTGGACATTCTAGCCGGAGAGAGTTTTAAAAAGAAATACAGAGACAAAACTTCATAAGAAGTGGGAGAGGGCTTCCCTGGTGGCGCAGTGGTTGGGAGTCCGCCTGCCGATGCAGGGGACACGGGTTCGTGCCCCGGTCCGGGAGGATCCCACATGCTGTGGAGCGGCTGGGCCTGCGCTCCAGGGCCTGTGCTCCGCGACGGGAGGGGCCGCGGCAGTGAGAGGCCCGAATACCGAAAAAAAAAAAAAAAACAAAAAAAAAAAAACAAAAAAAAAAGAAGTGGGAGAGTCCTTCTTACAAAGTAGAGGATACTGGTCAGGGGCCGTGGAGCTCCCCGGAGGACATGTCACTGCGGCTGAGACAGAGGAGAGGAGTGCGCACGAGCCAGGGGAGGGACGTGGGTTGGGGAGATGAGGAAAGCGTCTGGATCTGCATGCAGGAGACCTTGAAGTGGGAAGTCCTCTGAAGGCCCCAGGACCTGCAAGGTCAGCGTGGCAGCAACCCAGTGACGGGGAAGGGGAAGGGGAGGCAGGCGGAGGCAGGGCCCCTGGGCTTGTCCTAAAGCATCAGGAAGGCCCCGGGCCTGGCGCACAGTGGGGTTCATACCTGTTGCCAGGTGACTGAGAGCTAGGGTAGAACCTCGGAGGCTTGGCGTACGACTTCTCAGACTTAGCAGTGGGGAAGTGTGGGCAAATCTTATTGCGAACGGAAGTGCTGTTTGCAGTGACAGTTTAAATGGGAGAAGTAAAAAGGGCACCTGCTATATGTCAGGCCCCATATGCTATACGAGGTCACAGGCATCTTTTACCTGTGGCCGTGATAATTCCCTGTGGCTACCATAACAAACTGCTACAAACTGAGTGGCCCAAAACAGCAGACCTTTATTCTCTCCCGGTTCTGGAGGCCAGAAGTACAAAATCAAGGCCGCAGCAGGGCCAGGGTCCCTCTGTGGGGGCTCTGGGGGAGGAACCTTCCTGGCCTCTTCCAGCTCCTGGCATTCCTTAGCTTGTGGCAGCATCACTCCAACCTCACATGGCCTTCTTCCCTGTCTCTCAATGTCTTCTTTTCTGTCATTGGATCTAGGATAGCCCAATACAGCAGGATCTCACCTCTATCCTTACCTTAATAATATCTGCAAAGATCCTTATTCCAGATGAGATTTCAAGGTTTTGGTTGGATGTGAATTTGGGTTGGCCGAGGAGAGTGGGCGCTACTCAACCCACTACAGTGCCCCGCCGAGCATCCATGTGGGTTGACATGGAAACGGAGGCCCAGAGAGGCCCAGGACTCACAGCTGAACTGGGCACATCAAGGGCTCCAGCCAAGCCTTTCAACTCCAACGTGGATGCTCTCCCGCTGCGCGCACACAGCCCACCTCCGCTAGAAAGCCAGTCTGGCCGCTGTCGCCTTGCCTTCTGCTCTCAGCCTGCTCCTGGGATCAGAATACAACAGCAAACTGGGCCTCCCAGCCCATCGGTCAGAGGCCAGGCCTGCAGCCATTGAGACGAGGAGTCCCTCTGCTTGGCCTGGGCCCCATCACTGTGGCGACTCAGGGAACCACGCCGAAGACCGACGGCATTAGCTGCTGGCCACCACCCATGGGCTGAGCACAGAGGCAAATACCCCAGGGAGTCTGGTTTCTGTCCAGTCTCGTTTTCGATGTGTTATCTGCCAGATGCTGACAGCACTGCGACTAACGGGTGATTCTGTTTCTCTGTAAAGAAAATGGCGCTCATTTCCCCTAAGTGCCATCCCTCGTGGCTTGTGCTGCCACTGTCCTGCTTTCAGACGGTGGTGAGCAGAGCTCCCTCTCAACTCCAGCTGGTGCCTGAGTGGCCCCTTCGTCATCTGCTTTTCAACTAGTACATCCTGGATTTCCCCCAACCCGGCGTGCTGGTATCCTTGCGGGGACTTTTCTGTTTCAGAGAGTTTCACTATATCACAATCTCCTCTTTGTAATACAACGAGGAGAATTGCTGACAATTTTCACAAATTGGGACTCGGGCAAGAATAATTTTCTCTGAATTATATGTGATTCTCCCTTTTTACGTAGCCCTAACATTTCATTCGCTTGTGGTGCTGGCTCTAAGCTGTTAAATATTTGATCTCTTCTGCCACTTGGTTCTCAAGCTGTGGGAGTTTAGGCTAAGCCGGAAGTGCAGGACAACTTACCCGAGGCAAATGCCGTCGGCCTTCCTGATCCGCAGCCTCCAGAAGCAGTGGAGGAGGCCCCAGATTAGGAGGTTAATTTAACTCCTTACTTGCTGAGCCTCTACCCTTTCCTTTCTGCCTAAATCTTAGGATGGAGAGGAGCCCGGGGTCCTTGGAGGGTGTGATGGAGGCAAGGGGATTCCCCAGGTGCACCTGCTAGGAGAGCTTGGTCGGCAGGGTATAGAAAGAGAAGGCAGGGAGTTTGAGGTCAACGTTTTTCTTTTTCTTTTTTTTTCTTGCGGTACGCGGGCCTCTCACTGTTGTGGCCTCTCCCGTTGCGGAGCAAAGTCTCCGGACGCGCAGGTTCAGCGGCCATGGCTCACGAGCCCAGCCGCTCCGCGACACGTGGCATCTTCCCGGACCGGGGCACGAACCCACGTCCCCTGCATCGGCAGGCGGACTCTCAACCACTGCGCCACCAGGGAAGCCCGAGGTCAACATTTTTCAACTTTACTGACTGACTTTGGGTTTAGACCTAGGATTGTCTGTGTCTCTAAGAATGAAGCCATGGTTTCCAGGAACGTGGGAACCTGGGACTGTGGCCACAGTCTACACAATCGTCATGGGACTAAATCATGCTCAACTTTGCACAAGTGCTATTACGTCTGTCTGCTTGCTGGTCTTGGGGTTTTATGTCCAGCGTAAAACATAGTAGGTGATGAAGAAATATTGGTTGAATTAATGAAATAATTCCTATTATTATGTATTTATAGCTCCGTTGCCTTAGTCAACAAATATATGTGGAGTGCATGCCATGAGCCAGGCCCCTGTGCTGGATGCTGGGGACGCAGGGCAGAACACAGCAGACAAACCCCCTGCCCTCATGGAGCTGAGATTCTGGAGGGAAAATTCATGCAATAAAATAAATAAGTAGATGGTCTTCAGTGGTCTGTTAGAAAGTGATAAGCAGTTCTATTTTCAGTTTTTTAAGGACCCTCCATACTGTTCTCCATAGTGACTGTATCACTTCACATTCCCACCAAGAGTGCAGGAGGGTTCCCTTTTCCCCACACCCTCTCCAGCATTTATTGTTTGTAGATTTTTTGATGATGGCCATTCTGACTGGTGTGAGGTGATACCTCACTAGGGTTTTGATTTGCATTTCTCGAACGATTTGTGATGTTGAGCATCTTTTCATGTATTGTCCATCTGTATGTCTTCTTTGGAGAAATGTCTGTTTAGGTCTTCCGCCCATTTTTGGATTAAGTTGTTTGTTTTTGTGATATTGAGCTGCATGAGCTGCAAGGAGATCAACTCGATGCTTTCTGACGACCTAGAGGGGCGGGATAGGGAGGGCGGGAGTGAGGGAGGGGATATGGGGGTATATGTATATACATAGCTGATTCACTTTGTTGTACAGCAGAAACTAACAGAACATTGTAAAGCGATTATACTCCAATAAAGATGTGAGAAGAAAAAGAGAAAGTGATAAACACTATGGAGAAAAAACATGAAAGGAAGGAGGGGGGTGCAGTTTTAAGGGGTGTGGGTGTTCAGGGGAGGCCTCTCTGAGATGGTGATATATAAGGAAAGATGAGAAGGAGGGGAGAGAGCCCGGCCGGTGCAAAGGTCCTGTGGTGTGTTTGAAAAGCAGCAAGGAAGTCAGAGGCCCTGGAGTGATCAGGAGGGAGAGCGGGGGAGAAGAGTTCGGTGAGTTAAAGGGCCACCCTCCACACCATGGTCGATGAGGCAACGAAAACTCAGGGAACTTAAGGTACGTGCCTTGAGCCACCAGCTAGTGGCAGGCTGGAGCCCAAGGTTGGATTCTGTGCCACATCTCAACATGACTAGAGGGTGCCCCAAAAGATGGCCCTTTTGTGACTTGGGACCCTCCGTGCCGGCCTGCTGCAGCTGTAACTTGGAGAGAAGAATGATTGAATTTCCCTTCCTGGCTCCTGGGAGCCTTTTCGGCTGTGGAACAAGTCTTGGTGGCCCCACTGGTTCAGCCTGAGCTGTCCTCCGAGCTCCCAGCTAGATCCCCAAGGCCTCCAGAGCCCCTAACGTATCTTTCGCAGTTGTCCAATGCCACAGTGACTCTGATTCCTCCCCACGTTTTTCTTTCTTGCCCCCAAGTGCTCTCGTCTCCTTCTGGAACCAGCCTCATCATCACGGAAGCCAGGAATACATTGAATTTAGGGCACCTACGTGCACAGTCAGGAAATTACTTCTGCTCATTTGCTCTAACATTACCATCTTCCTTCGCCGACCTTTCCTACCTCCCATTCCAGAAACATTTCCCTCTGCGATCTCCTTTTCCATTTCCTGTTTTTGCTTTTCTTATCCCTTTTATGGACTGCCCTTTACTCCCTTTGGGAACCATTCCTGTTTTCTCTCGTTGCTTCACCTTCACTTTTGAAGGTGTTTTTCCGCTGCCTTCTTGGTGGATGACCTTGGAGACCCCCGACCTCTTTACCGTCGGGTGACCTTCACAGTGCTGGGCCAGGCTCTGCCTTTATTTTCATTATCTACATAGAGGCAGGCACGTCTTATTGCACAGAGCACTGTTTAGCTTTCCTAGGAAACCAGGACTGGGAGGTAGTTTTGCTGGTACCTCTAATGGAGATACACAAAGCTCGGTGCTGCTGCGAATTGGCCAGACAAGAACCCTGAATGCAGCCTCGCCCATCTCTGAGATCCGGTTGTGGTTGGATACTTACCTCAAAGATGGCATTACTAGTCTGACAGCAGGAGTACACACCAGTACGGTGTTTTTTGAAAGGCATCTTGGGGATGTCTCTTCAGATTTTCAACACGTTTCTAGGATTTCAAAAATGCTAAGCAGGTTTTGCAGAGATTTGTGTACCAGACTGCCTACGGCAGCAGTGTTTATTGTAAGAGTAAACTGAAATCCTAATTGTCTATCAATCCATCAGCAGGTTTTGCAACGGTTAAATATAGTATAGTACATATACTAGGGAGTAGTGTGAGATCGTTGATCCATTTTTGTAAAATAAAATCACATAGCCACTTCAGAGCAAGTGGGTTGTTGTTTTTAAAAATTAGGTATGGGGCTTCCCTGGTGGTGCAGTGGTTAAGAATCCGCCTGCTGATGCAAGGGACATGGGTTCGAGCCCTGGTCTGGGAAGATCCCACGTGCCGTGGAGCAACTAGGCCCGTGAGCCACAACTACTGAGCCTGCGCGTCTGGAGCCTGTGCTCCGCAACAAGAGAGGCCACGCCAGTGAGAGGCCCGCGCACCGCGATGAAGAGTGGCCCCTGCTCGCTGCAACTAGAGAAAGCCCTCGCACAGAAACGAAGACCCAACACATCAAAAATAACTAAATAAATTAAAAAAAAAAAATTAGGTATGAAAAAAAAAGAAAAGAAATTAGGTGCTTCGCAAATCTTAAACATTGTAGCATTCTCAGGGCATTACATGGTTATGATAGTCTAGCTAATTAACATAAAGGCAAGTTTAAAACTCAGAAGAACATCATTCACGGCCCAGGTTTGGTTGGATGAGAAAACATACTCATTCATCTCAACTTTGTTTTGTTTCGTTTGCAATAAACATGTTACCTTCAAAAAATTACACATCCAGATATTTGTACATTGTAACTGATACTTTTTACAACCTGCAAGTGTAGGTTGCTGAAGCTCTTTTCCCAATAAGCATATCTTTTTTCTATAATAAAGAATATATATGGGGAAAACGATTTTACTTTATCTTTCACTTTGTGTCTCTCTGCCTCTTTAAATTTTTTTTTTTTTTTTTTTTTTTTTATGCGTTACGCGGGCCTCTCACCGCTGTGGCCTCTCCCGTTGCGGAGGACAGGCTCCGGACGCGCAGGCCCAGCGGCCATGGCCCACGGGCCCAGCCGCTCCGCGGCATGCGGGATCCCCCCAGACCGGGGCACGAACCCGTGTCCCCTGCATCGGCAGGCGGACTCTCAACCACTGCGCCACCAGGGAAGCCCCTCTTTAACTTTTGATTGAAGAGAATTTTTTTTTTTTTTTCGGTACGCGGGCCTCTCACTGTTGTGGCCTCTCCTGTTGCGGAGCACAGGCTCCGGATGCGCAGGCTCAGCGGCCATGGCTCACGGGCCCAGCTGCTCCGCGGCATGTGGGATCTTCCCGGGCCGGGGCACGAACCCGCGTCCCCTGCATCGGCAGGCGGACTCTCAACCACTGCGCCACCAGGGAAGCCCTGAAGAGAATTTTGAACATGCAGAGAAGTACACAACCTAGTGGAACATTCACGTGCCCGTCACCCAACCGTTAACCCGTGGCCAGGCCTGCTCCATCCAAACCTGGTTCCCCTTCCCCAGCTCCCAGCCCTGTGTGAGGCCGAAGCAAATCCCAGGCGTCATTCAAACATCTTGATTTCCTCCTCCCGACCTCGCTGCCCTGCCCTTGATGAGGGTTGCCTCGTCTGATGCTGAGCTATTGCAACGAGACCCTAATCCGGACCTGAAGCCCCCGTCCCTGCTGTTTGCCTCCGCACCGTCCCCGGAGTGACCTTCTTACACCGTAATCTGAGCCCTGCCTTAAAATGCATCCATCAGAGCTGCCTGGCTATGACAGAGGACCGTGAAGGGGTTTGCAGGTACCCCGAGCTCTCGGTGGCCTCAGTGGGCAGCAGGCAGAGGGGGCCCTGACAGCTGCCTGACATGGCCTGTGGCCTCGTAGAGCCTCGAGCTGTACAAACATTACCACGTCTATACACCATGTCGGGGAAAGATGGAACATTCAGACTCTACTGCCTGCTACCAAAAGGCCTCATAAACAGCCCCCAGCCTGTCTTTGTCAATCTCACCCTCACTCCTCTGCACCCATTCCTGCTTTCCCACTGAGACCCATGTGCCCCCAGGGGTGAACATCAGCAGGGTGGGGCTGGGGAGGTAGATGGTGAATCTGAACCACAGGCCGAGCGTGGTGCATATTCCTGAATGGAGGTTTTCCTGTAATATTGCCATGACTGATCTGACGGTGTGTTCACTCAGCCAGTCTTTCAACATATACCTTATTGGGCACCTCCTATTTGCCAGACACTGTTCTAGGCACTGGGAATCCAGAAGTGATGGAAACAGACCAAACCCCTGCTCTCGGGAGGTTTCTACACACATATGAGCGTCGAAAGATGTTTGCAATGACGTCCACCGAATATGGTAGAATGGGGCGTAATCTTTGCACTTCCGTGTCTGCAATTTTCTGCACTTGTTGATTTCTTTAAAAGGAGCGTGTTTCATGTTTACCAAAGAAAAATGTAATTTTTCTTAAAAACCGCAAACAGAGAAAGCACACAGGGCAAGAAATTGACAGATGCATTCTGGATGGTGAGAAGATGCACTATTTGTTTCTTATTTGTTAGTTTTTGTACTTTTTTAACCTCCCAACCAATTTTTGAATTTTAATAAAATGAGATGGGGAAAAGGTGAGTTCTTGGGAATTGGCAGTGAATCGGCCACAAAGCAAGAGACGAAAGAAAGGTTTTTTTTCTCCTCGTAGCTGAACAGTAACCACAATACCGATGCCTCACTCCAGGGCGCAGATGTACTGTGGGAAGCTGAGATTACGGTCCCCCAGCTCTGTGGGGCTTTCTCCAAACCAGCGTTTTGTGGCCTTAATTCCATGAATGTAAACAATAATTACCAACCTAAGTAGATTACTCAGCATAGGTTAGATGCCTCCGGGTCCCCGGATGAGTCGCATTATTGACTGCTCACAATTAATCTAAAAAATTAAACCAATTGCTTTTCTGGTTCCTTCTGCCCCGGTTTGTGCCCAGATGATACTTCCACATATTTATCACCTGAGCTGTTATTTCTACTTGCTCTTCCTATTTTTCCCCAGAACTGAAATATCCCGTTAACACTAATTTGTTTCCAACCCAGGTCTTTTGGGTTTCTCTTGTCGTCCCTTCCATGTGCTGTCCTTTTCACGTTGACTGGGCTTTCTGCTTATAATTCTTCCATGGTCTGTCTGGTTTTTCCAATTACTTTGAAAACTCCCTCTGTCCTTCCTCATTTTGCTTCGTCAATTTTCACCTCCCCTGTCAAGTTGGGAAGAAGCCAGGGCTATTGCCCCAGCTGTCCAGCATCCTAGGTCTTCATTAGGAATGAGAAAATGACTGAGAAGCCTGGGGACACCAAAAAAAAAAAGAAACTAATTGAAAAGTACTTATTGAGTCCCTATTAGTACAAGGTACATAGGAGATGGTTGCAAAAAAAAAAAAAAAAAAACTCCAAACAAGGCTTCTTCCTTCACTGACCTTATAATTTACCAAAGGATAGAAGATAACTGCACACCCAATTTTAACTCTAAATACAGAGCAGTTGGCAGGGGGTGGGATTTCTTACAGAGCCATAGATAACTAATACACACATTCTCCCGTCCTTGCTGGGCACTTACTATGTGCCAGGTGCTTTTTTTTTCTTTTAAACATCTTTATTGGAGTATAATTGCTTTACATTGCTGTGTCAGTTTCTGCTGTATAACAAAGTGAATCAGCTACGCGTATACATATATCCCCATATCCCCTCCCTTTTGGGCATCCGTCCCACCCTCCCTATCCCACCCCTCTAGGTGGTCACAAAGCACCCAGCTGATCTCCCTGTGCAATGCGGCTGCTTCCCACTAGCTATCTGTTTTACATCTGGTAGTGTATCTATGTCCATGCCATTCTCTCACTTTGTCCCAGCTTACCCTTCCCCCTCCCCGTGTCCTCAGATCCATTCTCTACGTCTGCGTCTTTATTCCTGTCCTGCCCCTAGGTTCATCAGAACCTTTGTTTTTTGTTTTTTAGATTCCATGTACATGTGTTAACATACGGTTTTTGTTTTTCTCTTTCTGACTTACTTCACTCTGTATGACAGACTCTAGGTCCATCCACCTCACTACAAATAACTCAATTTTGTTTCTTTTTATGGCTGAGTAATATTCCACTGTATATATGTGGCACATCTTCTTTACCTATTCATCTGTCAGTGGACACTTAGGTTGCTTCCATGACCTTGCTATTGTAAATAATGCTGCAGTGAACATTGTGGTACATGACTCTTTTTGAGTTATGGTTTTCTCAGGGTATATGCCCAGTAGTGGGATTCCTGGATCATATGGTAGTTCTATTTTTAGTTTTTTAAAAAACCTCCGTACTGTTCTCCATAATGGCTGTATTAATTTACATTCCCACCAACAGTGCAAGAGGGTTCCCTTTTCTCCACACCCTCTCCAGCATTTATTGTTTGTAGACTTTTTGATGATGGCCATTATGACAGGTGTAAGGTGATACCTCATTGTAGTTTTGATTCGTATTTCTCTAATGATTAGTGATGTTGAGCATCCTTTCATGTGTTTGTAGGCAATCTGTATATCTTCTTTGGAGAAATGTCTATTTAGGTCTTCTGCCCATTTCTGGATTGGGTTGTTTGCTTTCTTAATATTGAGATACATGAGCTGCTTGTATATTTTGGAGATTAATCCTTTGTCAGTTGCTTCCTTTGCAAATATTTTCTCCCATTCTGAGGGTTGTCTTTTTGTCTCGTTTATGGCTTCCTTTGCTATGCAAAAGCTTTTAAGTTTCATTAGGTCCCATTTGTTTATTTTTGGGTTTATTTCCATTTCTTTAGGAGGTGGGTCAAAAAGGATCCTGCTGTGATTTATGTCATAGAGTGTTCTGCCTATGTTTTCCTCTGAGAGTTTTATAGTGTCTGGCCTTACATTTAGGTCTTTAGTCCATTTTGAGTTTATTTTTGTGTATGGTGCTAGGGAGTGTTCTAATTTCATTCTTTAACATGTAGCTGTCCAGTTCTCCCAGCACCACTTATTGAAGAGACTGTCTTTTCTCCATGGTATATCCTTGCTTCCTTTGTCATAGATTAGTTGACCATAGGTGCGTGGGTTTATCTCTATCCTGTTCCATTGATCTATATTTCTGTTTTTCTGCCAGTACCATATTGTCTTGATTACTGTAGCTTTATAGTATAGTCTGAAGTCAGGGAGCCTGACTCTTCCTTCTCTGTTTTTCTCCCTCAAGATTGCTTTGGCTATTCAGGGTCTTTTGTGTCTCCATACAAATTTTAAGATTTTTTGATGTAGTTCTGTGAAAAATGCCATTGATAATTTGATAGGAATTGCATTGAATCTGTAGATTGCTTTGGGTAGTATAGTCATTTTCACAGTATTGATTCTTCCAATCCAAGAACATGATATATCTCTCCATATGTTTGTATCATCTTTAATTTCTTTCATCAGTGTCTTACAGTTTTCTGCATACAGGTCTTTTGTCTCCTTATGTAGGTTTATTCCTAGGCATTTTATTCTTTTTGTTGCAATGGTAAATGGGAGTGTTTCCTTAATTTCTCTTTCAGATTTTTCATCATTAGTGTATAGGAATGCAAGAGATTTCTGAGCATTAATTTTGTATCCTGCTACTTTACCAAATTCATTGATTAGCTCTAGTAGTTTTCTGGTAGAGTCTTTAGGATTCTCTATATATAGTACCATGTCATCTGCAAACAGTGACAGTTTTACTTCTTCTTTTCCAATTTGTATTCCTTTTATTTCTTTTTCTTCTCTGATTGCTGTGGCTAGGACTTCCAAAACTATGTTGCATAATAGTGGTGAGAGTGGGCAACCTTGTCTTGTTCCTGATCTTAGTGGAAATGGTTTCAGTTTTTCACCATTGAGAACGATGTTGTGCCAGGTGCTTTGATTTACCAGTCTGGAACATTCTTCTGCCTCCTCACCTTCACCTACTCATCATTATGTGTCAGTGCAGACATCAGTCCATCAGGGCTCCCTTCCCCAGGCTCTCCATGGCACTCTGTACCTCTCCTGTGTGTGACAGTTGCCGAAAATGTAAGTTGTCATTTGCTTGTGTAATGCTTCAGTGTTTCGCCTAATTAACCTTAAGTTCCACGAGGGAGGAGGCTGTCTTTTTTTCCTTCCTATTATATCTCCAGTACCTCTCATAGTTCCTGGCACATAGTGGGCAAGCAAATATTTGGTACAGGAATGAATTAAGCATCAGAATAGCTGTGTCATTATTGTTCCCATTTTACAGATGAGGAGACGGAGGCTCAGAGAACGTAAGGTGATTACTCACCATTAATTACCCAGTTGCCAAGTGGGGGAGCCAAGATTCAAGTCCCAGTTTTTCATGGCTGCCTTCCCCTGTGTATGGCTTAGCTCGGCACCTCTCAGACTGGAATGGCCACGCACACCACCTGGGGATCTTGATAAAATGCAGATTCCGATTCAGCAGGTCTGGGGTGGCCAAGAATCTGCATTCCTAACACACGCCTCGTGATGCTAATGCTGCTGGTCCCTGGACCGCTCTTTGAGTACTGAGGCCCTAGGTATTATCTGCTCATTAAGGGAGGGAATTGGACGGATTCAAAGCCGCTGAACAGATTCATAGGAGCGTCCAGGCTGCATCAAGCATTGTGAGCATCCCTGTGTGGTGACAGTCTAAACATTCAAACGGGTGGGGGCTGGGCAGGGGGAGGTTCTGAAGGCCAGCGTATTCACTTCCCCCGCCACCGGCTTGGTGAATGAGGCTTCCAATGGTTTGGTTTTCCGGTGAGGCCACCCACAGGGACCAGAAAGTCCTGTGACAAGCCCTTGCGGTGGAGGTACCTGAGCTCTCGCTGAGGAGGCCGCTCCCAGCGGGGCACAGACAGCGGGTGCTTGGCAGTAGCAGATGGACTGCCACCCTGCAAAACGACCAGGAGAGCCAGAGCACATGTGGGGTCCAAGCAGGCTGGTGGAGACTCCCATCACCAGGGGTCCCCTCTTCCTGCCAGGAGGAGTTGTGTCCCCGGGAGATGTGTTCCCAGCATCTCAGCGGATGTGTGCGCTGCCCCTGGGATCCTCTGGCACCTTCCTCAGTCTTGATCTCTCTTCCCGAGCCATCAGAGGAAGAGTGCTGTCCACAGTCGCCTTTGCATGAGTGTCTGTCTGGTGGACAGAGGCTGGGCCGGGTCGGGCCGGGCTGCGCAAGGACCTTTAGAAGCTGTGAGCCCCACGATGTTGAGCTGGTTCTACTTCAGGGGCATCTAGAGGAGTCAGCACCGTGGATGAAGACATCAAGACCTACCAGATTTTCACTTTGGCAGCTACTTACACATCCAGAAGGAAGCCCAGAACTGCTGGCGGAACTACCTGGGTGTCAGCCTGGACCACCGCCAGACAGAAGGCACGTTTCTGGGAAGATCTGAGCTAGCCTCGCCCCACGTCTCCCGTCCCCCGTCCGTCTCCCAGGGTGCTGACCTGGGAACACGGTGATCCCTGCCCTGGGATCGGAATCATGACTTAACTAATAATAAATACTCCTTGGAAAAGTACGAAAAAAAGAAAAGCAAAGCATCTCTGAGCCCTGCAAAGATTATGGCACACCCCTACATAGAACAAAGCAAAAACAATAAACACTTATGTAACAATTACTGTGGTGCCTATGGACCAGACACCACTTTAACTATTTACCTCTATCTGTAGTTCTGAAAGTTTGGTCCCCAGATCAGCAGCATCACCAGGGAGCTTTGGGAAATGCAGATGTTCAGGCCCTGTCCCAGACCCGACACATCGGCCCTCCAGGTGATTTTGATGCACACTCAGGTTTGAGAACCTCAGACCTAGTTTAACTCCTTCAACCCTGAAAGCAACCCTGTTAAGTATAAATTGCCGGAGGTACCTGTCCAAGGTCACCGCACTGGTAAGTGGTGGCACCAATATTCAGACTTGGGCCCCCGCCTCCAAAGGCTGTGCTCTGAGCCATGGTTTGCACATCGACAAGTGTTAATCCCACAAAACCGGCGTTGGGTGTAAACCACAAAACGTGTGAGGACATCAAACAAAATGATGTGGGTTTTTTTTTCCTGTGATGTCTTTTAAAAATTAAGATATTTAAAAATATATATATATAACATGGCAACAAGTGTTTGAGACTCTTAAGAACTGAGACGAGGGATCAACTAAATAAACTAAGGTAGTCTTCAAAAAAAAGAAAAAACAGGGCTTCCCTGGTGGCGCAGTGGTTGAGCGTCCGCCTGCCGATGCAGGGGACACAGGTTCGGGCCCCGGTCCGGTAAGATCCCATATGCTGCAGAGCGGCTGGACCCGTGAGCCATGGCCGCTGAGCCTGCGCGTCCGGAGCCTGTGCTCCGCAACGGGAGAGGCCACAACAGTGAGAGCCCGCATACCGCAAAAAAAAAGAAAAAATACTTGTTGCCATTGTGTTTTCCCCAAAATGTTCTTTTCTCTTTTTCACCCTCAACCTGCCAGTGGGATAATCCAGCACTGGGCAGAGGGATGCAAATGTAGAGGAGGACAAAATATAAGCCTTAGACGTGAACCCAGGACTTCCGGAGTCAGTGTGCTCTCCAGTGCTCCAGGACCCTCTTGATGAATTATTTGGATGAATATTTAGGAGCTAAGTTGGTAAAAGCTGACTGGCTTAGCTCAGCGATTCTCAGAATCACCTGGTTGCTTGCTAAAATTCAGATTCCGGAGATGCTGACTCAGGGCATCGAGAATGGGGCCCAGGAAGCTGTATTTTAGCAAATTGTTCCCCAGGTGATTCTAATGCACCCAGTTCCTGTAACTGCCAGATTTCAAGATGCTTAGCTTTTGCCTTCAAAGCCTTTTCCCTTGCAGTAGCATTGCATTTGCAGAGATCTTGAACCCACACATGAGTGTGGCAAACCTAGACTGATGCTTTAGGACACAGTGTTGGGGCTCAGAGAATCACAGGTTCAAATCCTGCTTCTGGGACTTACAACTTTTATGACCCTGAACAAATTCCTTAACCCCTCTAAACCTCAGTGTCCTCATCTGTAAAATGGGCATGGTGATAGTCCTTGTGTTGTAAGGTCCTTAGTGACAATTAAATGAACAAACATGCGCATTTGGCCCACATTTAAGCACTCAGTAAAATCTTTTTTTGGATTACCAATAGGCAATTTTAGAAACTTCCAAAGGTCACTTATTCAGATATCCTTAGACAATGACTGGGAAGACCGTTTCTGATGTTCCTTCTATGTGACAGATGAAGAGTGGCTCCCCACAAGCCACTGCCCACAAGTTTTCCTACCCATCCTCTGCCCTATGTACAGGCTCAGGGTGGGGGAGGGACACTATCACTGCAGGTTCTGGGGCCCGTGGACACGTCTAGGGCCTTTGAAGGCCACACAGGGCAGCAAGGAGATGGGGGAGAGACCAGGCTTTCTTCGTCCCCACAGTGACCCAGGGAGACTTAGTGGCTCCCTCTATCTGGCCACATTTCTTCCAATATAACTGACCAACTGACTGTCCATAAGGAAATTGGGGACGTAACCAAGACCCTACACCATAGAGCAAACAGCCCTGCAAAGCCCCTGGCTCTTCCCGGACCCAGCATAGCAAGCTGCCTTTTTCTCTCCCACGCTAATTGGTTGCACTAAATGCTTTTATCGGAGATCCTAGTGGGTTTTATGAGATGTTGTATTAAGCATGCGGCCTACAGAATAACCCTCTCCAACACTATCAAGAGCTTTGGAGGAAGAACCGGGAATTCCAGAACTGGAAGATGCGAGAATTCAGACCTTTATGTTGGCTCGGGAACTGAACTCTGTTGAAGACCTCACCCTTAGAATCAGGGCCTGCTCCATTTATGTCCCCAGATATTTTCCTTTGCACGTGTCACTGTCTCTAAGTGAAGAACAAGAGAAGAAGGAACTTGTTTCAGACAAGAGATTTAACTGACTGCAAGTAAAAAATATTAAGATCCTAAAGCAAGGTTGGGAAACTACCTGCTGCCTGTTTTTTGGATGGTCTGTGAGCCACGAATGGTGGTTACATTTTGAAATGGTTGAGAAAAACCAAAGGAAGAACACTTGAATATTTCACGACACGTGAAAATCAAACTTCAGTGTCCATAAGTAAAGCTGCACTGGAACGCAGTCACCCTCGTTTGTTTCTGTACAGCACTTGTGACAGAGACTGTGTGTGGCTGCAAAGCCCAAGGTATTTACCCTCTGGTTTATAGAAAAAGTTTGCTGACCGCTCTCATACATTAGCATTTTATCATGATGGCTTGCATTTATTCACTGACGTATTGGGTTCTGACTACATATTTTTCCCCATGTTTTAATTCGTTTAATCCTTATAACAACCCTGGGACATGTACTTTTTTTTTAACTACTTTTTATTGAAGTAGAGTTGATTTATGATGTGTTAGTTTCAGCTGTATAGTAAAGTAAATCAGTTATACATATACATATATCCACTCTTTTTTAGATTCTAGTCCCATATAGGTCATTACAGAGTATTGAGTAGAGTTCCGGACATGTGCTCTCATAAAACCCATTTTCCCAGTGGAGGATCAGAGGCAGAGAGAGTTTCCTGTGATCCGCCTTAGATCACTGGCTAGAAAAGGGCAGAACGAGGACCCAAACCCGGGCAGTCGGAAGCAGAGTACACGCTCTTGACTGCCACACCACACGACCTCTCGTGACCAGCTCCTGCAAAAGTTTATCCTTATAGGAGAAAGCATCCAGGAGGTGAGGTCCTTAGATGTTCCCATGCAATTGCCCACATCTCTTCCTGAGAATTAGGGCGCAGAGGGACTGATGCTTTCTCAGACCTGGGGGAGAACGTTCCCTCCTGATTCGATAATAAGGGGCAGAGCTGGGCCTGGGACTCGGGTGTCTCCGTCTTCACCTTCATTCCCTCCAAGATGGCGGCCTCTTCCACAAGTGCGTGGGCGCTCTGATGCCAGCGTGGGCACAGCAGGGAACCCGCATGCTCAGGTCTAGCGGATCCGAAGACCCCAGCAAGTGACATCCCATTAGCTGGGGAGAAGGCCCTGGCTGTTGTTCTGTTCGCTTTCCTTTGTGATGTGTCGTTGCATAGGAAATGCATTTCTAAACAACCTCACCTACAGCCCTGTTGGCAAAATGGGGTTCCGGAGGGCTGCGTCATTAGCACTGATAAACACTTTACGACACCCAGAGCAAACGGAAATGCCTGATGAAAAGAAAAGAAGCTGCCTGGTAGTTAAATAGGCCGGTGGGGTTTCATTATTATTTTTGAGCAATTATGACTAAAAGTCCTAATCAAGCAGCACTCATTTTCCTGTCCATTTTCAACTTGATTATTTAAAAAAACACATCATCCTTGGCATTGTCAGCTGCAGGCCGATGGTCAGGATGCCCAAGGCAGCTTGGCTAAGCAGCAGGCTGAAGGTGCCCAGTCCCGAGTCATGTGACTTCTTCATGGGCCCGAAAGTCTTGCCCCAGAGTCAGCCCTTGGTAGGTCTTTCCTCTCCCCTCCTCTCTCTTCTTCTCCTCCTTTCCCTTTCTCTTCCTAGGAGGTTGTGCTTCTGGGTTAGTGCTGGGCTTTCTCCATATATCCTTTATCCCCTGTCATAAAGACCATCCATTTGCAAAATAGCTGCCTGAGATGTACAAACAGCAGTTATGGACCCAAAGACCAGAGAGGTTGAGAAACTTGCAAAGAGACACACAGCTGGTGAATAGCAGAGCCTGGACTTGAAGCCACATCCTTGGGCTGGGCTGGGGGTGGGGCTCTGGCTCCTCTTGGGCCCGAAGGTGAGTCCCAGCTCTGCCTGGTGATCTTGGGCAAGTGCTTTAATCTTGCTGAATATCCGTTTCCTCATCTGTAAAAGGGGATGGCAATAGTACTTACCTCATGGGTGGTTACGAGCATTCAGTGAAATTGTCTATACAAAACACGTGGTAAGTACTTATTAAGTGGCAGACTTTGGCAGATCATGGTTCCCAAACAGTGCACCGAGGCAACCTGGGGGTGCCAAAGTGAAGTCTCTGAGGTGCTGTGCGATATTTCCAATTTTCAAAGAAAACGTAGCGACATCTGTCGGACACCGAGTGAGCTGCTAGCTCAAGGTAGTCACTGTTGACAGATTCTGCTACGTTCCTTTTGATGACATCATCTCTCAGTGAAGTAGGGGTTTGGGCAGTTACTTTGATCAAAAGCAAATACCAACAAAATCAGTGTGGAACGGGAACTGACTGGTGGAGTCCAGTCTTGAGCTCAAGGTTGGAGGAGTTGTGCACTGCCCAACAGGCACACGTGTTCCATTGGTGAGTACTCGCGATTATTTAAAAACAATATAAAACTACTGTTTTTGTCTTCAAGGTATATGTATTATTTTTTTCATCTGACCATTAAGTTGTTAGAACTTAATAAATACTAAGTTTCTGGTTCTAACTACCAAATAAACAAATCTTTTAGGGATCTCTTTTGGCCTACGGGTGCCATGAAAAAATTACCAAGACTCTAAGAGTGGCAGGAACAGAAAATCTGGCAACTCTGCCCTAAGGCACATCCAGGGACTTCCCAGTGTCCTCTGCAATTTAACTTTCTCGGTAAATATTTTCTGAATGAGCAGAGAAATGGAAGCATACCTTCTTTCCTTACCCCATGCTCAGTGAGTGCATGGAAGAGTGCACGAGATTTGGGGAAAGAGCTGCAGCCCTCTCTTCCAACATGTGGCTCCAAACAGCCCCACGGGGGGTTCAGACTTGAAAAACCAACTTCCTCACAAAGTCGAGTGAGCGGCTGAGTGTTTAACACTTGCCCTTAAGCGTGTTTCTCGAGATCCGTTGACACAAAGCCACGAGCTCTGATTTCAGCCCCAGACTTTCGGTCCAAGGGACTTTCCACCCCGCTGCACTGGGTGTGGGTAACTAAGCAGTTGGCGTGACTGCGGAATGGCTGATGCATGTTCCTGGCAGCCCGGCTTTGGAGTTAAGATGAAAGCAAGACAAGACATGTCCCAGAGAAGCTTAGCTGATGCAGAGAAAATGGTGTTTGTTTCAAATACACAGCCCTGAGTTTGAACTCGGTGAAATGGAGACAGAGGTCTTTCCCACTCTACCCCTGTGCCAGGTTGATTTGCAAGTATTCCAGCCGCCTCTGCAGCACCCTATCCACCGTTGCTTTAACGACCGCAGAAAAGCAGCCACGTGCCAGAGGGTGGAACCTAGCAGCCTTCCAAGTCGGCTGGGTACTCCTTGTGAGATGTCCAAATGGCCCTTCCTGCAGGAGTGCACAGGCATTCTGGAAGGTTCAGCACAAGCAATACTTCTCCAGGGGTTGGGGAGGGGGTCCCATGTTCTCCCAGGGCCTGTTTGATGTTCAAGGCGGGGTGGGGGTGGGGGTCTCAGGGGAAATAGTAGCCTGAGACAACGGAGCTGGGTTCAACAATCTCTCTGGGGGTCTGGCCCCTGCAGACCTCTCCAGATGGAACCTTGTCCTTGCTCACTTTGCAGCCCAAGCCCTGCTGGTCCAGAATGCTTTCTGTCCCCTGCATGTGGAGGGTCGCGTGCAGCTCCTGCTTTGGCTCAGCCATTGCCCCTGCCCAGAATGCACTTCCTCTGAACGCCTGCCCTTTGGAGCCTCAATCAAGCATTCCCTCCTCTAGGGGGAGCACTTTAGAATCATGGTCAGAATATGTGAGCTCAAGCCAAAACCTCAGCCCTGACTAATCCCTTGCGCCTCCCTCAGCTTCCTCGCCTCTAGAATGAGGATAAAATAGCACCTAGCTCAGTGCTTCTGTTAGGTGCACCAGAACCACCCAGGGATCTTGTTAAGCCGCAGATTAGGGCTCAGCTGGTCTGGGGAGGAGCCTGAGATGCTGCATTTCTAATGGACTCCCAGGTGATGCTGAGACGGCTTGTCCAGGGACCACACTTTGAATAGCAAAGGCTTATCTCATTGCAGTACATGCGATGGGGCATGGCAGGTGCTGAGGACAGGCCTGATGCATACCTGCCAGTGGTAGCTCTTGTTGTGTGTGATACGAGGCTTCTAGGGCACGCCTGCCCTCCTTCTAGGCACCTTGACCTGGCTGTATGTCCAGAGCATCTCCCTGTCTGAGGTTAGATGCACCACTAACTCCTTCTCCCTTTTCTAGCCACGACTCCCTGCAGTTCGGTTGGGCTCCCCAATCTCCACGTAGGTCATAAAGTTCCTGAGGCCTGAAATATCGAAGAAGTGGTAGGTGTGAAGACGTACATCTCAGCTTTTATGATGTGGCACAGGTCATGCTGTTGTTTGCAGAGAGGCACTTATTTTTGAAGGGACAACAGGAGAGAAGTAGGATTTCCTTCTCCCACTCAGCCTCACCCTGCTTTTCACCCACCTTGGGTGCTTGGGCTGAACCCCAAGACCACCCACTGTCCACAAGGCCCAGGTATTACAGCTTTCCAAACAGCCGGGCTCCGAGATAACACGCCAAACCCCAGCACACCTCATGACCCATTTTCGCATGGCTGTCCCCCAGATGGAGATCCAAATACCCAAACATCAGCCGGCTGCCGCAGGGAGAAGCAGCGGGAGATGCGCGAGCTACTTATCAGACGTTTTCCATTATCCCCACCACCTGTTCCGGATTTCCAAAGCAACACACGGGGTAATAGCCACTCCTGCACCACAAAGGAGAAACACCAACGATTTTAAGGGCAAGCTTCTTCTCTCGCTTCTGCTCGCTGTGAAATAACCACTTACTGTCCCAAGCACTTTGTGATTTGTAAGCCTTGAACTTGAGCCTGAGGTTGGCGACAATCACCTGCGAACTTAGAAGAAGAAAAGCCCTGGGGGGTGGGGGGAATGTGGAGCCACTGCAGGTAAATGAGTCTCTTCCAGAGAATAAAAGCTGTGGACTATCGGGCAGGAATGCCATCTGGAGATGGGATGGGCCAGCTGAAATCCCATGCCCACCTGCTCACTTACAAGCAGCCGTTGTTGGCTGCCTTACTTCCGAAAGATAGATGAGGGCAGGCTACACTGGGAAATTGTCCACGGGCTCAGGAGAGAAGGAATAGGGTGGAGGGTATGTGCTTCCTGTTAAGTCAGTATTCTCAAACTTCCATGTGCCTAAAACTTGGACAGGGGAGGTACTTGTTAAAAATTAAAGATATAGATTCCTTGGGACTTCCCTGGTGGTCCAGTGGTTAAGACTCTGTGTTTCCACTGCAGGGGGGGCATGGGTTTGATCCCTGGTCAGGGAACTAAGATCCTGTAAGCCATGCGGCACAGCCAAAGAAAAAAGTGTGTGTGTGTGTGTGTGTGTTCCCGGGCCCCTGTCCAACTGGGGCTGGGGTGGGGCTCTGGGGCGTGTATTTTTAACAAGCTCCGCACATGGTTTTGGTGCTGACTCGGGTGTTCAGCTCGGGATGGTCAAGGAAGAGGAGCGATATATTCACTCTCTTGGTCTGAAATACACTTTCCAGAACAGATTTAGGCTGCAGAATTGGAGGAGACATGGCTGTAGCTCCATGTCATTCATTCATTCACTCCACAAATATCTCTCCAACACCAGCTGTGGGCCAGCAGCTGTTCTAAGTGCTGAGGATGTAGTGAACAAGGCAGAACAAAACCTTTGACTTGCACTTGCTGATGTTCCTACGGAAGAGCTCGAAAACCCAGAAGATAAGTAAGGACATGAGTGCATTGAGCACATCTGACAGTAGGCGAGAAGGTGGCAAGCGCTATGAGGGAACCTTGCAGGCAGGGAGGGTGATGGGAGCAAACGTTGCAACTTTAAATTGGGAGGTTCTGGGACAGCCTCATAGCGGAGGTTACATTTAAGCAGAGACTTGAAGGAGGTGGGGGGCGGCTGTGCGGATGTCTGGGGTAAAGCACGGAGACCCTGAGACCTCAGGGCACCTCAAGATGGAAGGAGGTGAGTGGTGGAGGACTGAGGGGCGAACATGGTAGGGCATGTGGTCACGGAAAGAGTGGGGAGCACGGCAGGGTGATGGCACGTCCAGTTTGCCCAAGACAGTCCCAGCTTAAGCTCAGAATACCAGATTAATGAGTCCCCACTTTACTCTCAAAAGTTCCCAGTCTGAACAATAAAAGTCATTACCTGTTTAGAGGCCGCTGTAAGGACTTGGACTCTGAAGGAGGTAAGAAATCCTTAGAGGGTTGAGCAGAGGGGTGATGTGATTTCATTAGATTCTAAAAGGCTCTGTCTGGCTGCTAAATTGAGAACAGACTGTAGGGAAGCAAAGGTAGAAAAAAGGAGAACACTTAGCAGGTAGCTGTAACGCTCCAGGTGGCCCACTGGTGTGGTGGACACAATAATGGCCCCCCCAAAGATATCCGTGTCCTAATTCCTGGAACCTTTGAATATGTTACCTTACGTGGTAAAATAGACTTTGCAGAGGTGATTAGGATCTTGAGATGGGAAGATTATCCTGGATTATACAGGTGGGCCTGATGTAGTCACAAGAGGCCTTTCAAGGGGGAGGCAGGAGAGTCAGTGTCAGAGAGGAGAAGCAGAGGTTGGAGTCATACGCTTTGAAGATGGAGTAAGGGGGCACAAGCCAAGGAATGCAGGCAGCCTCTGGAAGTTGGAAAAAGCGAGGAAACAGATTCTTCCCCTAGAACCTCCAGAAGGATCACAGCTTTGCTGACACCTTGAGTTTAGCTCATAAAAAATACCATCCGGACATCTGACCTACAGAACAATAAGATGGGGACTTCCCTGGTGGCGCAGTGGATAAGAATCCGCCTGCCAATGCGGGGGACACGGGTTTGATCCCTGGTCCGGGAAGATCCCACATGCCACTGAGCAACTAAGCCCATGTGCCACAACTACTGAGCCTGCACTCTAGAGCCCGTGAGCCACAGCTATTGAGCCTGTGAGCCACAGCTTCTGAGCCCACGTGCCACAACTACTGAAGCCCACGCACCTAGAGCCCGTGCTCCGGAACAAGAGAAGCCTCCACAGTGAGAAACTTGCACACCGCAATGAAGAGTAGCCCCCGCTCGCCGCAACTAGAGAAAGCCCATGCACAGCAACGAAGACCCAACACAGCCAAAAATAAATAAAAAATAAACTAAATTTATTAAAGAAAAAGAAAAGAACAATAAGGTGGTGTTGTTTTAAGCCACTAACTTTATGGTGATTTGCTACAGCAGGAGTAGGAACTAAGTGGCCCAGGGCTTTATACAGTAGCCACCTCTACCTCTAACTTTCTGCCTCCTGTCCGTAGAAACCAGGGGCTTTGGAAAGAAGGACTTCGCTTTTACTGTAACTCTTGGATAGAGGTCAATAAACTATGGCCCACTGCCTGTTTTTGTAAATAAAGTTTTATTGACACACAGCCATGCTCATTTGTTTACATATTGTCTAAGGCAGCCTTCACTCTATAACAGCAGAGTTGAGTAGACAAACAACATGTGGTCCTCAAAGCCAAAAATACTTACTGTCTAGCCCTTTACAGAAAATGTTTGCTGATCCTTGCCCTTTGTGGGTCATTAACCACCACACCTACCCCGCGATGACCTCCCTGACGACGACCCCATCCTTTCAGAGCTGCTGCACCATCCACAGGTAAGGCCACAGCAGCCACACCTGGCTCGGTATGACCCTGCTACCCTGGCCATCGAATGACTCAAGCTGGGCCAGGCTGACTCTCTCGGATTGTGGAACTGGGTTTCAGAGAGGGCTTGTGGCCGGAACGGAGAATAAGCCTTGATACAGAGTTGCCACTCAGCAGATGTCTTTCAAATGGGTGAATCCTTCTGGGGCGTGTGGGGTGTTCGTCATCTGCAGAGCTCAGAAAGAACTACAGAGATCTGGTCTATAGGAACAGAACAAAGAAGCAGATGTGCGGGACAAGCGACACAGACGCCAGCATGCTCTGAAGGGAGAAGGGTTGGGAGAGCAGCTGCATTGGGAAAGCCTTGGGGGTTTGTTATCTGCTGCTGCGTAAGAAATTGCCACCAACTTCGTGGCTTAAAAGACAGACATTTATAATCTCACAGCTTCTGAGGGTCAGAAGTATGGGCACGGCTGAACTGGGCTCTCTGCTCCAGGTCTCCTAAGACTGAAACCAGGGATTCACTGGGGTGTGTGCCTTTCTGGAACTCCATATCCTCTTTCAGGCTCATGTAGTTACTGGTGGAATTCTGTTCTTTACAACTGTAGGACTGAGCCCCTGTTCTTTTTTTTTTTTTTTTTCCGGTACGCGGGTCTCTCACTGCTGTGGCCTCTCCCGTTGCGGAGCACAGGCTCCGGACGCGCTGAGCCTCAGCGGCCATGGCTCACGGGCCCAGCCGCTCTGCCGCATGTGGGATCTTCCCGGACCGGGGCACGAACCCGTGTCCCCTGCATCGGGAGGTGGACTCTCAACCACTGTGCCACCAGGGAAGCCAGAGCCCCTGTTCTTTTGATGGCTGTTTGCTGGGGGCTGCTCTCAGCTCCTAGACGCTGCCTGCAGCTCCTTGCCATGTGGCCCCCTCTCTGGGCCCTCTCAGGCTTCCAGCACTTAGGAAGGACCCAGGCCCTTTTAAGGGCTCACCTGATCATGTGAGGCCCACCTGGATGCTCCCCCTTTCAATGGACTCAAAGTCAACTGACTGTACCCTAATCATGGGAGTGAAGTCCCATGATGTGCACAGGCTCAAGGGGAGTGGATTATACAGGGTGTGCACACCAGGGAGGGGACTCTCGGGGCCATCTTCCAATTCTGCTCAACATCCTTGGTTCCAGCATGATTTCTGGTTCCTGTTGCTCAAGTTGCAGGAGCTAGCCTTCTCTCCCTTGGGCCCCACAAAATGTACCCAGCTCAGTGTGATTAATGACCGCTTTCACTTCAGCTGGCCCCAGTGGGCCTCTGTTAGAGAACCTTGGCTGAGACTGGGATGGGATGGGTATCCCAAAGGCACCGCCTCAATTTCAGCCTCACTTGCCCGTGGGGTGCAGGAACCTTCTCTCCCCAAGAACAGAGGGAAGGAAGCAATCATACAAAAGGTACCTGTGGGCCATGGCACAGATGACACGGCGCTGCCGTGAACCCTGGCTGCCTGCCCCAGCACACTCAGTCTTAATATATTGACGTTGGCAGCCCTTGTCTATCTTGTCATGCCAGTAAGGTAATTGAAGTGGAATTGTCTCCAAGCATCCAATTAATCAACAAATAAATCATAAACCTGTGGCCGTTCACTCAGAGAGGCAAAGAGGCTTCTCCCTGGCTTTGTGACCACTGGAGTTGATTGAGTCTAGTTAGACTTTTATGTACATCTAATGAGCTTTAGAGGAAGAGAATGAATGTGGGGCAGATGACTTCTAGAGCATTGACTGAAGCCCGAGGAACTGTGTGCTTTCTACATGAGATCTTATTCTTCCCCCCAAAGAGGTTTATGGACCAAATTTCCTTTACGAAAACATCCTTGTGAAGGAGAGATTATGATCCACATTTTGCAGAGAAGGAAATCAAGCCCCAGAGAGGTTAAGCCAGTTGCCAAAGGTCACACAGCAAGTGGAGGGCAGAATCTGGGTTCAACACTAGGCTTATCTAGCTTTAAGAGCAATGTTCTTTTCACTCTATGCTGTGCCAGAAATGTGGATCTAAATAAGAAATAGTTTCAACTGTTGAGCCAGGATTGTGCAGAATGAGAAAATATTTGAATGGCTGTCCTCCACTGCCAGCTCCTATAGCGTAACCTTTCTGGGTGCTGATGTCAGAAGTGAATGTGAGCGAGAGGGAGCATTCTCTGGTGGATTTTCATTCTCTGGAAGAACATTCTCATGTTCCTGTGAAAACTGACCACCTCTTCAAATCTCTTCAGTTCCCAAAACTCTTCCATAAGCCACAGTGTTCCCTCCCCTTTGGATGGGTGGGGAAACTCTCAGACGTGACTCACAAAGTAGAAGATGCAGTTTTCTCATCTGGGGAGGCTCCAAAGACCTTCCAGATGTTGGACCATCTTCACATCTCAGTTCCCTCTTTTGTCGCTCTTGTTGGAAGTTCAAATCAAGAAGTTAAAGGATTAAGGAGCAAACCAGCTGAGTAAAAGGCATAGGGCGTTCAAAGGAGCAGAAAAACTACAGTGTCCCCGGCTTAGCCTCAGGACATGTACAGAGCCCTGGAGGGATTCCTGTGCACACTTTTGGAAGGCTTACATCTGCTGTGGGGCTTTTACAAGCAGACAGGGGGCTTATGGTTCCAGTTGAGCCTGTAGAGTCCTGCTGGATGCAGTGTGACCCTGAGCCGTTTTGGTCGAGGGAGGGGGAGGGGGGGATGCTGTTTTATTGGGCAGTTTGCTGTGCAGTGGGAATGGGGGAAGGAAACCAGCCTTTTCCTGGAGGAGGCACCGAAACACATCTGCAGTTAAGCAGGAGACCATCTGCCCTGCAAGGCTGGGTTTTTGTTGGTCAGAACCAAGCTGGGCACGCCAGAGCTATGGTGAATACCCAGCAGCCTCCAAATTGGTCCCTCCCCAGGGAGCTATGGCTTCAGAAATCCATGCAGCTCCGGGAACTAACCAGTGGGATGGTGGGTAATAGCACCAAAGATGCTGAGCTGTGCAGAGAGCTGCAACCCTAGGCACACAGACCGTATCGCTAGGCCAGAGGCCTCCCAGCTGACACACAGAGAACTGCTGGGAGAGGGAGGGTGTTTGACGGGCCCCCTGTCGTCCAGAGCCATGCAGACTCCTTCACCGACTTCCCTCCAGTTTCTCTTCATCCTTGCCTTCTCTCCACAACTGCAGAGGCGTGCTTCTCTACTCTAGATTAGTACCACCAGCTGTCTCCTCGCCAAGAGTCTCCCCCAACCCGATTCCATCCTTCCGTTTACCTGAAAAAAATACGAACGCGACCACATCACCCTACATCTTTAAAGCCCTCGATAGCTTGGTCTGGGCTCTGAAGACCTTCCCACCTTGGTTGTCAGCGCCCCCACCTTTGGTTTTACGTGCTGTCATTCAGAGCCACACACCAGGCTGTTCTTTGCCCTTTCTCCTTCCTTTGCCTGGAATTCCCTTAGCTCACCGTCCTTCCAGCCCCCAGAAGACTGAAAGAGTCCACCTTTACTGGACTCTGGGGGTTCCAATTACTAAATCTAGGGCTCGTGGAGCCTTTGGGAGTTCAGTTTTGTCATCTCCTGGTGGTCCTGCCGTCTGTTCACAGACCCGGAGGTGAGGGAGGGAGGGCTCTGTGGATGATGATTTTGGTGTTAGGGAAGTCTTCTCTGAGGGATGCACACCCCCAAGCAGCTGGAGCAGAATCACGCCCCTCACTTCCTTCTTCATGTTCCTATGGGCTCCCGTGTGCTGGCTGAGCACTGGTCCCAAATTGCTGGAACTGGTGGTTTATCTGCCCCTACTGTGTCCAGAGCCCATATTTAGTTGGTGCTTGATTTCTGAATCAATGAATGGATGGATGGATGTGTGGGTCCATGAAGGATGGATGGATGGATGGATGTGTGGGTCGATGAAGGATGGATGGATGGATGCATGGGATGTGTGGGTCGATGAAGGATGGATGGATGGATGCATGGGTGGATGGATGGCCTTTCCCGCTCTGTGAGCTACTTCAGGATGGAGATCCTATCTTGACCATCTTCACTTCCCTAGTACTCAGGACAGTGCCTGAAGCACATAACTGCTCAATAAATGTCAGAGGGGAGGATGCTGGAGGAGGGGTTGGCTGGCAACACAGGTCATCACGGTTACCTCAGGCCAGGCAAATCCCATGGGCATTTGGGGACCCAGAGACCTACAACGTTTTCTTGGGTTGTTGCCTTGTAGGATTCTAATGATTCTGGAACCTTTTCTTGGGTCTGGTGGAGGAGAATGTCCAGTAGAATCTCCCACGGTTTTAGAGAACTGAGACAATAACAATCTACGTGGTAAAAGGGACAGGGTAGTTTTTTTAGGGTTTTGCTATTTCTGAACCTGTGGGGTTTTGTTTTCTCTTAAAAGATGCTGAACTTCCATGAAGTTCCAGGAACACGCTGAGCTTCCATGAAGAGAAAGCAGAGGGGCACTGCTTCCTGGCCAATAGCTTCCAGTTCCTCACCCAGAGTCAGCTTTCCAGAACGGTCCTTTGAGACAAAAACTCTTTCAAGGCAAATGAAACAAAAGTAAACCTGGATAAACTTCAGTTTGGTGGCGTGTTTTATGAGAAACTAATGAGGAGCCCTGAAATATATTTAAATCTTACTCTTTGAGCCAGAACCCAAATAGTGCCTTTCTGTTAACTCACTCAGTGTTGCCTGTCTACTGTGTGTGTGTTTTGGGGTTTTGTGGGCTACTTTTAGGATTTTCCTTGTAGGAAGACATGCTACCTCCTTGATGCTGTGAGGTGACTATGTAGAAAAACAGAATCAGCCCCGAGCAGATTCCTCACACTTGGAAAGAACCCAATTCAGGCAGCAATTCTCCCCAACTTTCAGAGCAGGATAAACAAAAGGACAAACCCATCAGCAGGGTTCCTTCCCGCCACTGAAGTGTCAGTTCCATGAAGGCAGGGACCTCGTCTGTCCTGTTCACTGCTCGTCGTCCCCAGCGTCTGGAGCAGTGCCTGCCGCACTGAAGACGCTGAATAAATATTTGTGAACAAGCTTCAAGATTACAGGCTCTGCGACGGCAAGGACCAGGTTCTTGCCCATTTTATGCATTCGTGTGTTCCCACCGCTGAGCCCCATAGCAGTTACAGAATAGAAGCTCATTCATTTACTGAGCAGCTATCGTGTACCAGGGATTACTCAGGGCCCTGGATGAGCATTAGTTGAATTAACTAGTTCATTCAAGCATGCATGGTTGAATGGGTGAAGGAACAAATGAATGAAAAAAAACAATGAGCCGATGCGTCCACCAGCCAGTAACCAATTTCATTTCCCTTTGTTCAAATTCTGGAAGCATAAGCCTTGAGATTTCTCTCCCTGTGCCTTTTCTCCCTTGCTTTGCTCTCCCTAATGAACCTTCCCCATCTCTGCCTACCAAAGCCCCCATGAAGTGTCAGCTCAAATGACACCTCTTTGGGGCTTCCCTGGTGGCGCAGTGGTTGAGAGTCCACCTGCCGATGCAGGAGACATGGGTTCGTGCCCCGGTCCGGGAGGATCCCACATGCCGTGGAGCGGCTGGGCCCGTGAGCCATGGCCGCTGAGCCTGCACGTCCGGAGCCTGTGCTCCGCAACGGGAGAGGCCACAACAGTGAGAGGCCCGCGTACCGCAAAAAAAAAAAAAAAAAAAAATGACACCTCTTTGAAATACCCCATCCGGTGAGAAGTGAACTCTCTTACTTTTGAATTGCCCTGTCCCTTTTTATCTCAGCCATTGAGCACAGTTCAAAAACCATTTGCTGAGCCCCTCCTGCGGCAGCCGTGGGGGCAGGAACCAGGGATGCAGAGACGGCAAAGAGCCAGAGTCTACCCTGGGAGTCACTGGTGTTCAGCATGTGTCCTGCCTGCCTGACCGGATCGTAAAAGCACCCGTGGCTCCGAGACAGAGGTTCCCCTCTTTGTAATTGCACAGAGCACCCAGCACTGAGTCTGGTCAAACAGATGCCCCTGCACTCACGCAGTGAATGCACACGTGAGGTGTGCAGCCTTTGAGGTCTTCACTTTGGTGGTTTTGAAATGTGGGAGGAGGAGGGGCAAGCTGAGCTGCCCTGTGGCCGGGCCAGAGCTGTGCTTCTCAGGCGGGGACTCACAGGAGACTGCGGCTAGAGGAAGGAGCCGGGGTCAGGGTCAGACGGACCTAAATAATCTCCACCAAGAGGTGCCTTCACAGGTAGTAACAGGTCATTGCAGTGGGGAGAGTGAGGACTTTGATCGCAGCCCAAATACTTTCTGAGCTTGCTTAACCAAAACAAAACAGAACAAAACCGTACTTAGTTCCCAGACCGGAGGAGTCGTAAGCTGTCACTGGCATCAACTCTCTCTCTCCTCAGCGCTCCATCCTGCTGTCCTTCATGCTGCTTTGGTTTCATGTCCTCTGGGCTTCTGTCTACCCTTGCTGCTCCTGGCTTTCTTAAACCATTTTAGCAACAGTGATGGCAAGAGGGAGCTACTTTCCCAGTAGCTCCAAGAGTCCTGGGGGTGATCCCAGGTCCCTTATGGCTAAGGTGTTGGAATACACTGATTGCCAGCCTGGGTCAGGTGCCTGCCCCAGGGACGAAGGGCAGGGCCAATTTTAACCCCAATACAGGGACTAAGCATGGGGTCAGGGTAGTTCCCTGAAGCCAAGTCAAGGTGCTAGCACCAGAAGGAGTGGAAAATGAAGCTGGACACCCAAATACCTCTCCTGGTCACTGTGCAGAGTTCTGGCAAGAAGCAAATAAGATGCCCTGAGCACCTCCCCCAGGGCCTGGGCCCCAACCCATGAGCAATGTTGTCTTATTGGAGCGAATCCCGGGGACCTGCTTAATGGAGAGGCTGTCATGTAGTTTATGGGGCAAATTTATTTATTTATTTATTTATGGCTGCATTGGGTCTTTGTTGCTGCGTGCGGGCTTTCTCTAGTTTTGGCGAGCGGGGGCTACTCTTCCTTGCAGTGTGCGGGCTTCTCATTGCAGTGGCTTCTCTTGTTGTGGAGCACGGACTCTAGGCACGTGGGCTTCAGTAGTTGTGGAGCACGGGCTCTTGTAGTTGCAGCGTGTGGGCTCAGTAGTTGTGGCCCGTGGGCTCTAGAGCACAGGCTCAGTAGTTGTGGCATGCGGGCTTAGTTGCTCCGCGGCATGTGGGGTCTTCCCGGACCAGGGATCAAACCCGTGTCTCCTGCATTGGCAGGTGGAGTCTTAACCACTGCACCACCAGGGGAGTCCCATCTTAGGTAGTCTTAATCACAACCCTATAAGGTAGGAACTGTTGGCCCCATTTTACAGATAAGGAGACCAAGGCCCAGAGTGGTTAGTTTGTAAATAAACAGCTAGAAGGTTTTTCACAGTGGCCAGACCCTCGTAAATCGAGCAGCCCCTCCCAGTCACTTACCTGTCCCCAGGGTAGCCACAGTCCTGACTTCTAGCACCAGTGGAGCGGCAGCTGTCCGGGCGGTCTGGCCCAGAGCTGGGTTCCTGGCCACCCGTGGGCAGTGTTACATTATCACAGACTAATCGCATCGTTCAAGCCTCAGGAGATGACACAGATGAAAGGAGGTCTTGATGAGACAATCGAGTTGCCTCATATCCTAACCAAAAGCTTTGGCCAAAAGACCAGACAGAACCAACCCGTGCCCTCTGGACCTGAGCGCCTAGCGCCAGGACTAGCCCGGCAGTCAAATGGGCTTCTATCATGCAAGACGAAAACCACATTCTTCCTTTAACAAAAGTGCTTCTCCACAACTGTTTTGAGACGATAAGCAGCTCAAAATAGATAGGAATGATAGTACAATAGGGTAAATAAAGGATGCCCCAGAACAATAGGGGGCTTGTTTCTTTTCTCTGCCCGTAGCAAAGCCAAGAGAAATTAGCGCTGTGAGAATGGGGGCAACTGACTGCTGCTGCAACAGCGCCCTAATTATCAGTCACTAATGTCATGATAAAACCGAAAGGAGGCTTTTTTCATCTCACCATTGAGTGAGTGCTTGGGATCGCACAGCACTCCGCACAGGGCTCCGCTGCTTCTCGGGGTCAGAAACTTGGCAAGGGTTCATTTCTGTAATGTCCTTAGGTTGGATGGGGGAAAACAGTGGTTAAATGCAGTGAAGGAGGGGAGGAGGGGTCCTGGTCATCACCGGAGTCGTCACCACTGATGAGACCAACAGCTCATCCGCTGGAGCTTCATTAAGACAAACGCTGTCTCAGACACTGTCTTCTGGGCTTCCGTCGCCACCGTTCTCATCTGGCACAGCTGGCCTTTGCATGGGAGGTGGACCGTTTTCATTTGTCACCAGTCCATCTTTAAGAGCCTGCTCTGTGCATCCCTGGGGACATCAGCGGTCTCTGCCCTCATGGAGCTATAATCCAGGAGAAATGAAATATAACCAGGCTTGGCTCTGAAGGAAGAATCTTGTCTTAGTTGTGCAGTATGATTTGTCAGGAACTGGCTTGGTTTTGAAATGCCGTTTGCACACACCCGAAACTAGACTGTCAAAGTTCAGAATCACCCCCGGAGTCCCTGGTGGGCCTGTGTGCAGGTGTGAGTCCAGGTATTTTGTGACTAATTCATGACACAATCACCATTGTATTAAATTAATTTATTTTATTAATTTTTATCGGAGTATGGCTGTTTTACAATGTTGTGCTGGTCTCCACTGCACAACGAAATGAATCAGCCATACAGATATCCCCTCTCTTTTGGACTTCGCTCCCATTTAGGTCACCACAGTGCATTAGGTAGAGTTCCCCGTGCTATACAGTACGTTCCCATCAGTTGTGTATTTTATACATAATATCAATAGTGTATATGTATCGATCCCCGTCTCCCAGTTCCTCCCACCCCTCCCGTTTCCCCCTTGGTATCCACACATTTGTTCTCTACATCTGTGTCTCTATTACAATCGCCATTTTTAAGGTCAATAAAAATAGGTGACTTTCGGGCTTCCCTGGTGGCGCAGTGGTTGAGAGTCCGCCTGCCGATGCAGGGGACGCGGGTTCGTGCCCCGGTCCGGGAGGATCCCACGTGCCGCGGAGCGGCTGGGCCCGTGAGCCATGGCCACTGAGCCTGCGCGTCCGGAGCCTGTGCTCCGCAACGGGAGAGGCCACAGCAGGGAGAGGCCCGCGTACCGCAAAAAAACAAAAATAGGTGATTTTCTCTTTTTTTTTAATTGCAGTATATAGTCGATTTGCAATGTGTGTTACTGCTGTACAGCAAAGTGATTCAGTTATACACACATATATATATTTACACATTCTTTTTCATATTGTTTTCCATTGTGGTTTATCCCGGGATATTGAATATAGTTCCCTTCTTTTTCAAACTTTACTTTACTGAGGACTGACTGACAAATATCATTGTATATATTGCCAGTGAACAATGTGACGATGGGATATACCGAGCAGTGGCATTGCTGAGTCATATGACCATTTTAGGTTTAACTTTTCGAGGAACTGCCGGCCTGTTGTCCACGGCAGCTGCACCATTTCACACTCCCACTAGCAGTGCCCAAGGGTTCTTCTAGCTTCTCCCCAGTCTCACCAGTACTTGCTCTTTTCCATCTTTCGGGTAACAGCCTTCCTAATGGACATGAGGTGGTATTAGGTTGATATTTGCCCCAGTAACAACTCCTTTGGTCTGAGCGCTGTTCTCAAGGTTTTCAGCTTGATCGTGTTCCTGATTTTCAAAAATTTCAACTTTTATTCTTTCCTCCCTTGAACGAAATGGTGGTGAGATGACCAGGGCGGTGCCTTGAGAAGCTCAGCTTTCGGTCATCCAGTGCTGGCTTGGAGACCAGCCCATCCTCTAGTCCCTCTTGCCTGTGACTTGGACACAGTGTATCAGGTTCCACCCAGTTCTTTTTAACCAAGAAAGGCAGATTTCTTCAGAATCCACTGGGTTTTCTCCCAGAAAATCATCTTTTAAGAAAGGAATCTAAATGAGCGCTCAAGGATACACGGGCAATAACAAAAAAAAAACCCACTTTTCTCATCCTTCTGACAGTTTTCAGCTTACAGGAACGTGGGAAGAACTCAGCTCAGGAATGAGCTCCCCTCTGGAAAAAGCAGAAAATATTGTCATGTCACATGGTTGGGAGTCCACAGACCTGGGTCCAACAACTTACTTGGCTTTGTGACTTTGGGCATGTTGATCTCTTTTTTTGGGGTGGGGGGGAAGGTTGGTGAGGGGAGTTGTTAACTTCTTTTTTCTTTCATCTCTTTGGGCCTCAGTTACCTCATCTGTAAAATGGGGATAATAATTGGTCCACCTCGTATGGTTGTTGGGAGGATTCAACGGGGGGTTGCCTGTAAGTCACCTGTAAGTGGCTGGCATAGAACGAACGCTCCCTATCTGTTAACTTATGTTAATTTTGTTGAGGTTGGTGTCTCTCAGCCTCAACCTCTTCTTCTGTAAAATGGGGCTAATATGAGTTTATGTTTCAAAGGTCTTCGGGTAGACTAACGGAGCCAGTGCATGTAAAGCTCTTGTCACGGACCTGGTGCAAGTAGCTGCTCAATAAGGTTAAGGCGTGTTGTCACGCCCAGGATTGCTGAGGCTGCCTCCAGGGCCCTGGGACAGGCAGTTACTTATCCTTAGCTCAGAGGACGATATCCAACCTCAGCTGAGTGAGCCAAAGCTGCTGAGGAGAAAGCTTCGCATCAGAATGGTCTCCTGAACTGTGTAGGAAAAAGAACACTAATTAGTCAAAAGATACATGTTCTCTTCTCTGCTCTGTCTCCAATTTTCTGTTTGGCCACGGGCAAGTCACTCTAATCTCTGAGCCTGAGTTTCCTGCTATTAAAGGACTCTATCAAAGATGATAAATAAACATGGCCCACGAGCCATCACTCCCCATGGTGGACATTACTAACTGATCCCAGCATTCCTATCCACTGAGACTACTCTGAGCCTCAGAATCCTTCTCAACACAGTGCTACAGGCAGCCACTAACAATCAACTGCAATTAGTTAATGAGCTGAAACCTATTTGATGTTCTAAGTGGAAATTCCAATTCCTTTCATAAGTTCTTATCCGGCACCACCCTAAACATGGGCAGACATGCTAAGATTTCTTTTAAAAATGTCTCATCAGATATAGCCACTGAATGTTTCCACTAGGCCAGTTGCCTGAGAACACCCTCGATGGAGAAAGTACTCTTAAGCCACTCTCACTCCTCCAGGAGAGGGCTTCGGCTTGGCACAAGGAGGCTGACTTGAATCAAGGAATTAGTCATAAGAGGAAATAACAGGCTGATCAGAAGAGGCAGCTACTCCTGGTGCAGCCTGGATCTCCAGGCTCTGCCGTAGTTAATGGAGGGGAACAGGCTGCAGGGGAGGGGTCCCTACAGTTTCTGGTGGGGAAGGGGGAGTATTTCCCCTGAAGTTGGATTTTCTGGGAAAGGCCCTTCTGCTTTGGTGCTCAAGGCCTGTGCCTTCCCACAGAGGCCACCAGCCCCTCTTCATGTTGAAGGCTAACAGACAGCTCTGGCTTCTGCATCTTCTGCCCTGAGAGCTTTGGCCAGTCCTCGGGGACCATAAATAGGATAAAATGTCACAGAACACCAACAAACCCACCACCAAAAAAAGAAAAGAAAGAGTGTGTATAAAAACTTGCAAAATCTGCAACACTGCACCAGTATCAGTTTCCTGGTTTTGATACTGTATTATGGCTATGAAGATGGCAGAAGCCTTCTTATGAACACAGGGGACCTCTCTGTACTACTTTTGCAACTTTGTGTGAGTATGTCACAGTTTCATAATAAAAGGTTTTTAGAAATGAGATCCTAGAGAATGCATGGAACGATCTCAAGATAGTACCCATGGGCTGTAGCCACAGACTGCGTCTTCTCTGCCTGGTTCCCAGTTCAGGGTATTGTTAAAGAAGAGCAGTCACAACCTCTGCATTGCCAGCACCAGAGGCTGAATAGCTCAGCCCATCTTTTAGGCCAGTTGTTTACCTGCATTCACAGGAGGAACAAAGTTCTAGGTGCTCCACATTCCAGATGTGAACACTGAGGCCTCGGCCAAAGCAACGCCGTGTACCTGGAAAAGCTCTTCACTGGGCATTTTTTTCTTTTCAAACTCATAATCTGCGATGCTCAGTAGCTTTCTATTTTATTTTAGTTTTTAAATTTTTTATTTATTTTGGGCTGCGTTGGGTCTTCGTTGCTGCACACAGGCTTTTTCCTAGTCGTGGCTCTTCGTTGTGGTGCGCGGGCTTCTCATTGCGGTGGCTTCTCTTGTTGCGGAGCACAGGCTCTAGGCGCAGAGGCTTCAGTAGTTGTGGCTCGCGGGCTCCAGAGCACAGGCTCAATAGTTGTGGCTCACGGACTTAGTTGCCCCGCGGCACGTGGGATCTTCCCGGACCAGGGCTCGAACCCGTGTTCCCTGCATTGGCAGGTGGATTCTTAACCACTGAGCCACCAGGGAAGCCCCAGATTTCTATTTTAAAAAACAATTGCATCTTCGATGTCTGTACATGACAAGGTGGTTTCTCTTTAAAAAAAAAAAACACCTTCAAAACCCATTTATCTTCCATTCCTTCTGCATAGCCTTGAGGAGCCCAAGGCCTGGGAAGGATTGATCAATTCAAAGACTTGTTAATTACTCTTGCATTCAGGAAACCTCTAAACCTACTCTTATCTCCTGAAGGTGGCTTACAGCTGAGCCCAAGCTGCTGGGTCAGGTGGCCAGCAGGGTGTCTGCACTTTAGAAAACACACGATTTTAGAGATTTTGTCAGTAGGTTCTCACATCATGAGACTATAACTGGAAACAAGCAACAGAGTCTGTTGGGTTAATGGCCAGGCGCACCTTAACCCCGGAAGTACCATTTTTGTTTCCGGGCATGATCACGCGTAGGGCTTAAATGTCAGGTGGAGACTTCATTTACAATGTGATCCAGACTCTGGCCTCTTTCCTTCAAAGGAGAGATGTGATGCTTTGTGTGTTTGCTTGTTGGTTTGGATTTTTAATAGCTTTATTGCCTCAGGGAAATCATACATGCTCATTGTAAGTTAACTCCAAATTCCCACCCTGCTATAATTAATTAATCCCTGGGTCTTTCCAGGCCTTTAGACACATTTGGATATTGTATATACATGTGGATATAATGTATACATATGGGTTTAACGTATACCTGCATGCCGTTCTGAAACCTACCTTTGCAGGCCCAGCGGCCATGGCTCACGGGCCCAGCCGCTCCGCGGCATGTGGGATCCTCCCGGACCGGGGCACGAACCCGCGTCCCCTGCATCGGCAGGCGGACTCTCAACCATTGCGCCACCAGGGAAGCCCGAAACCTACCTTTTTAATTTGCGTTGTTAGAGACACGGCTGTTCTTTTCTTTATTATCACTGAATTCTAACCTTTTTATTTCATCACCATCTTACTTATAGCTGACACAATGTAGCACTTACTCAGTGCTAGGCACTATTACCAGAACTTCTCAGATCATTTCATTAATTCTTCATAACATCCCTATAAAATTGGTACTATTACTGTCTCCATTTTTAGCAGAGAACACTGCAACAAAGAGAAAGTATGAGACTTGCCCAAGGTCACACATCCAGGGCAGGGACCTGAATCCAGCAGTCTGCTGCTAGAATCTATGCTGTTAACTGCTGGGCTACACTGCTGCTCAATCCTGAATTCAGGCATCATTGAACTCCTCTGGTCCTGGGATGGCAAATGCTTGACACACACAACACCATTCCTCATTCTGGTTTCCATGCAGACATCACTAATAGATCACAGCACCTTTCTTCCTGAGGATCACTGTTAGATGCCATGGTTTCCCCAAATCTAACAAAATAAACAGTGGCTACCTTTGGGGACACATCCTCAACAGAGTTTTGTTGCAGTCTGACTGTGCATTTGGACAATTCCGAGTTAATCAGAGAGGATGGGTCACAATTCGCTTTATAGAAGATGTTGCCAAGTAGAGTGCATTAGCGATATCAACACTTTTAATTTATACAATAACCACAGCTCAGAGAGCAGCAAACCTTGGTTATTGTCAATTGCCAAGAGTTTACTGAGAGTGTCCGCGGTTGGAGGGCACTGAGGGAGATCCAGGAAGCATGCCTTCAAGTGGTCTCTTCACTCAGCAAGCATGTATTGAGCACCTCCTGTTTATGCTCAGAAACTGGGTTTACACACATGAAACAATCACAGATAATACCGGACAGTATTGGTGGGGTTGTGTTGGAAGAGGACACTCTTCTTTCCATCCCCAGTTTGATTTCAACTAAGAATTAAAGACATGGGAGGAGGACAAATGGAGATCACAGTCATAACCAACGGAGCTGATTGACTGGGAAATCAGACTTGGGTTTTGGCCAATTCTCCACCCCAGTGACAGGCTGGGCTGAAGCACCACAGGCCCCCAGCTCTCCAGCCATAGTCTTTCTTAGTAACTTTGGCAGAGGACAGACCAGGATGCATATGTCCTGTGGGCAGACAGGCTCCGGGCAGACCCTTTTCCTTCTCCCAGACTGACCAGCCAGAAGGAGTGAGTGAGGGGCAGAGCGGGGGCCCCAGTATGGGTGACTGGGGCTCCCTCTACAGGGACACTTGGCCAGAACTTGGGGGCTCCCCTCTAACCAGCCTGTGATAAGTTGGCACAGGCCTTGGGGATTCAGAGAGGGAGATGGATGTCAACTTTAGCCACTGGGAAGAGTTCTTGGTGCAGGGCCCCTGACCTGGGCCTGAGAGTCAAAGTGGGTTTGGGTGGACAGCATGCGGGGACAGCTCCCTGGGCTTGGACGCAGACAAGGAAGGATGATGATTTACGTGGGACAGTGAGGAGGCCAGAGGAAGGATGGTGCCGAGCATCGTCAGATATGAAACGCAGCCTTTCCAACTGTGTAAATTCAGCAGGTCCACAACATTCAAATCCATGATCCAGATGTTTATATCAGTTCATGCTGGGGTGGATGAAGTCCGTGGCTGAAGTTCACACTTCATGACGGTTGGGAAATGTCCTCGTGCAGGGAGAGGGAGAGGTGTGCTCAGGAGAAAGGGAAGGGGCTTTGAAGCCAGGGAGATGCTCTTTCAAAGCCCATCTCCACTGCCTGCCAGCCGTGTGCCCTAATACAGATTACATAACCTCTCTGAACTTCTGCTCCTGCCTCCATTTATAAAATGGGAACAATGACATGGATTTCCTCAGCTGAAAAAATTAAGTTAATCAAGACTTGCAGCAAGCCATTGTTGTGCTTGTCCCTAAATTCCCTTTCACCTCCCTCTCATCCCCCACCCCTCCATCCAGGGGATTTTGATATCAGGTACAATTCTAATCCCAGGTGAGAAAAACTTTTGAAAACTTTTCTGTAAAAAAAAAAAAAAAAAATACATGTATATATAAAATATAAAATTTTAAAGTCAACTTGTACATTACATTATTGTAGGTTTTGTTTTTTGTTGTTGTCGTTGTTTAAAGAAGGAGCGAAGAAAGCACTCCTGGGAGGTTGTGATCTGCAGAAGTAACTAACATTCATTAAGTGGGAGGTCTCAGAGCAGATTCCCACACGTTCCAAAGGAGCAAATGAGCCGCAGCCTCCAGCTTTGCATCATCACTGAGGTTTGCTGCTCTTTCGCCCCTTTGCAGGGGCGCGGGGTGGGGGGGCGGCCCCGTGCTGGCCCGGAGGCGCTCTGTGCCCGCGCTCTGTGAGGTGCCCCTGGCAGTGGTGCTTTAATGATCACTCAAGTGGCGTTTAGCTTCCAATCAAGAGCAAGGAGGAAAGCAGTGGCCGAGCGGGGTGCACGTTCCGGGGACTCTGCCCACGCTTAGGAGAAACCCAGGGAATTAGTGGGCACACAAAGCTACCTCTTGGCTGGAGAAAAGGCCTCGAAGGCTTCCATACACCCCACTGGCTGGAGAGGAAGTTGGCTACACGGCCAACCTGTCTCTAGAAGTATACCGAGGACTCTTCACCTGAACTTGGGAGGCCACGCCCACTACGCCTCTGCCCGGCTCGGTGCCTCCTGGTTTCTGCTAGTACATCGCGCTGCATGTAGTCTGAACGTTCGTGTCCCGCCAGGAAGCACGTGTTGAAGCTGTAATCTGCAATGTGATGGTGTTTGGAGGTGGGCCTTTGGGAGATGATTGAGTTTGGATGAGGTTGTGAGGGTGGGACCCCCATGATGGGATTGGCGTCCTTATGAGGAGCTGAGGAGACCTGAGTCTCTGTCCCTCCCTCCCTCTCTCTCCCTCCCCCTCTCTCCACCATGTGAGGAAACTAGGACGAGGGTCCTCACCAGAACCTGATCACGTGGACCCCCTGATCTCAGACTTCCAGACTCCAGAACCGTGAGAAGTAAATGTCTGTGATTTAAAACGACCGGTCTACGGTGATTTGTTATCACAGCCTAAGCAGACCAAGACACGACTCCTTGTCCACAGAGCAAGCCCTTGTGAAGCACACGTGGCAAGGAAGCTCAGTGACAGAAGCCAGCCTGTCCCAGATCAGCGTCGGAACTTGAACCCAGGTCTTCCTGACTCTAGAGCCCGTGGTCTTCAGCCCCTGAGTGGACATCCTGCCCTCAGAAGAGCCCACTGGAAGCTCTTCTCGACAGTTAGGCATCTTTATTCGCCCTCCACCTCAGGCTGGCTTCTGCCTGATTTAGTCCTCGTTCCGAGGGAAGCAGGTTTGCACAAGAGTTAGGAAAGCCAGCTCCGTCTTCTGTTGGCCCAGCTTCAGAAAAGCCTCTGCCTGGCCCCAGGGGGTTCCGGTCAGTGTGATTATTAATACAGCATATTTGGAGGTGAGGTTTTAGAAAGGGCCATTTTAGAAATGACCCTTCTGGTATCGGACTAGGCTCTCACCCCAGTAGTGCCTTCCTTACTCACTAATTTCTCATTAAAATACACTGCAGTCAAAGTCAGCCATGAGCTGACAGCGGGCGCAAACCTCTTTGCAAGGCAGCCTCGTGCACCACCAGGGTCTGAAATGAAGCCAAATCAGCCCCATTTCCTCTCTTCTACCTCGCCAGATCTGTGCATCGAGAATATGAGGGGAAATCATGTGTTTTGAATGTCTTCTTACTAAGGAGTTCGCTGAAAGAACAATTAATCTCTTTATCATAACTGGCTTGGCCACATTTCAATACTGAAAAGAAAAAAACAGAACAAAACCCTTTGTATTTCTGCCAGCTGAGGGGTAAGGGATAAGCTTGTCATTTTGCAGACATTTTTGGTTAAGTGTCTTTTTACCTTTTAATCTGTGCATTTGAGGTCTCGGGTATTCTGTTGCAAGAGGGAAAAATTGCTGCACCTTGCCTGTCTGCCGAAGGGGTGTGAAACTGACTTTTGAATCCCCCTTGCAGAAGCTCAGGAATCTACAGAGAAAGGATTTCAAGGCTGAGGACACTGCTCTAGATGACTCACACCTTAAACATCACCTAGCCTTTGTTCTTCTGCTCCCAAGTGCCCACGGGAAATGAATCGTTACAATGCATGTTTGGTTTTCTTTTCAGTGTTCACAAACCATACTCTATACGGGACACAGAATTATGTGTTACCACAGCCCATAGCTAACTTCAACACCTGTCTGCTCCTGCTTTCTCTGCAGTGTCCCATTTCTGAGTGATGACAGAAAAAAGATAAAGCTGGCTACTGAAGCTAGAAGGAAGGATTGAAATATACGGGAATGAACAAAGGAATTATAATCTAAAGTCTGGGTTTGAGTCCTAGCTCTTCCACATAATAGCTAGGTCATTCCAATAATGACCTTCGGCAAATTAACCAACCTCTCTGAGCCTGTTTCCTCATCAGTAAAATGGCAACAACAAATCCATAGCGTTTTATGGGGAAAAACAGATAAAGTTTGTGGAAAGTGCATAGTAAATTGTTAAACAAATATTACATGCTATTAGTAGTTTTTTCTTCTTAAATTTTTATTTTGTTGCAGTATAGTTGATTTGCTGTTAGTAGTTTTATTACATGGAGGACAGTCTAGAAAGCAAATCATTGCTTTTTGACTAAGATGAAAGTTTGTAATAGTTCCATATCACTCTGATGTCATATTGGGGGAATCAGAATTTCTCCTACAGGCTCAGGGGTCTCTTCTGATGTCATCTCTTAGGAGTACCCTCTACATCCTGAGTACGGATTAAGAATTCATGTTTTAGCACGTCCGGTCTAATTGCTTATACGAACAGTATAATCCCTCGTCACCGTGATTTGCCTTCTGTTTTAGAAGGAAAGGAGGAAAGCGCTTAGACGACAACGACCAGGCCGAATTTCTGGTCCCAAGTGTTTGCTTCCTGGAGTGATGTTTCTTACCCACACTGTTGCCATGGCCACGTGGTGGGCCGAGTAGACTTCCTGCCCCCTGACTTTAGACCCGACCGTGTGACTTGCTCTGGCCAATGAGATGTTAGTGTGAGACAGGCAGAAGCTGGCAATGAGCTTGGGCTGTTGGATCTACTTTGTTACACAGTCATCCTCTGGTATCTGTGGGGGATTTGCTCCAGGACCCCCTCGAGACCAAAATCCGTGGATGCTCAAGTATATAAAATGGTACAGTCCAGTCAGCCCTCCATATGTGTGGATGCGGAGCCCTCAGATATGGAGGGCCAGCTGTACAGTCTCTCCTCCCACGGCCCTCATGCCTCCATTCTTGGGATGCGGTGGGAAACAGTGGGAGGAATCAGAACCTCTGGGGAGGTTGGGACTTTGAGGATCTGTTTTGTTTTTCAATTGATGAAAAGGTGTAGCCCTGTACTGGCTGTTCATATTATTCTGGAAAGCAACCTTTCTTAAGCAGGGTCATGTGAACCCAGAAATGAATGAAAAAGACTGTAAGAATGTGATCATGAGAGCAAGTGAAAGAGAGACAGGGAGAGAGATCCACACAGACTTTAATTTTTTTTTTTTTTTTTTTGCGGTACGCGGGCCTCTCACTGCTGTGGCCTCTCCCGTTGCGGAGCACAGGCTCCGGACGCGCAGGCTCAGCGGCCATGGCTCATGGGCCCAGCCGCTCTGTGGCATGTGGGATCTTCCCGGACCGGGGCACGGACCCGCGTCCCCTGCATCGGCAGGCGGACTCTCAACCCCTGCGCCACCAGGGGAGCCCCTGACACAGACTTTAATTTGACCAGATCACCTGGACCTGGAATTAGTCCTGTGCTAACTTGGGATCCCCTGAGCAACTGAAGGGAATTTTCAGAAGGGAGGCAGGATTCTCTTGGAGATTAACTCTAGGCTTTGGCCTGGTTGAGTCTTGTTAAACTTTAAATAAAAGGCCTCAGGGAGGGGGCATATGTAGGACCGTTGCTATGCCAAGGCCTGACATTTCTTATTTTGATAATTGATGTGGCCAAGTTGAAGCCTGTCACTGTGGGAGCATTGTACTGTGGCTTTGGTAGTGCCGTGGCTGTGTGAAGAGGGAGAAAAATCAATTTCCACTGTCCGTGGAGTGTTGTTTGATTTATTACTGCTGGAAGAAGAAATTCCTTATCTCCCAGCCCCTCTTTCAGAGGACTGTTTTACAGTTTGCTGTTAGAGAGACTCTGTAAAAGAAGTTATATTTGTCCGAACTTTGGTATTTTGATAACCTTCCTTGGCTATTCAGAAGACATTGAACACTCCCAAGTTTTACGACCATCATTTGTTTCTGATTAAGTAATTACAGGCATTTAAAGACAATCTGCAGGAGAGTGCAGCCAGCATACCTGCAGGATTGTTTCATGAAGTAGGAAGCATCAGAGGGCTTTAATTTTTCATGAGCACTGGAGGGAGGAAGGAGGGGTCTGCTAGGAAAGAGGGCAGCGGGTGGAATTTGGAGTCAGACTGAGATTGCAACCCTGACTCCCCCTGGAGAGCAAGTCAAGAAGCCTTGGTCCACGAGCCTTGGTCTCTGCATCTGAGCAATGGGTACATATAGCCGACAACACTCCACCCACATCCGCTTACATCCCCTTAAGCCTTTTCTTGTGCACCACCACCCCCCTCCCCCCGCCTGCTTCTGCATGCTTTTGCCTCCCATGTCCTGTACCTGAGACCTCTTCCGAAAATGGCCCTTGGCCTCTGGAGTTGCTTTGCCCACATGCCCACAGAGCTGGAAATGCCTGGGAGTTGATGTCCGTTCAAGGCAGCCCTCAGCCAGTGACTGACCGGTGTGGGAGTATGGAAGCGCAGCCCCCTCTATCACAGCAGGACACACTCTGAGGCGTAACTTATACTCAGGGCCCCCCGCCCCAGCGGGTTCAGGCTGAGGCTCCCCCAGGCACACGTTTGCCTGAGATGAACCCTCACTTGCCTGCCTTTCCTTCCCCACCCTCTTCCTCGCGCTCCCACTGGAAGACATTTCATACATCACTTGTGTCCAGTCCTCTTCTCAGGATCTGCTTCTGAAGAGCCCCACCTTTGACAGCAGACTGATGCGCCTTGCCAGTTTTTTCCAAATTATTTTATTAACTTTTATTCAACACTTTGGTGCGCCAGGCATGGAATTAAGCACTCTAAATGCATTATTTCTTTTAACGTTGTAATAAAGAAACAAGGTCTCTGGAAGCATTTTGCACAATGACTAACACATAGCAGGAACTTGGCCACTCAGTCAAACGTGTTAAGACCCTCTAGTGGCTACTTAATTACACAGGGTCATGTAGTAAAATCCAAACGTCCTACATGACCTAAAAGGGGATTGGCAAACTTTTTCTACCAAAGGCCGGGTAGTAAATATTTTAGACTTTGTGGACCATATGGTCTCTCTTGAAGCTACTCAACTTGGGACAGAAAGTTGTGGTGGCAGCACCAAAGCAACCACAGATACTGTCAGCAAATGGGCCTGGCTGCTTCCAATAAAACTTTATTCGTAAAAGCAGGAAGTAGGCCAGATTTGGCCCACAGGCTGTGATTTGCTGGCCCCGGCTCTACAAGGCAGCTGAATGGTGGAGACCCCGCCTCCCCCACCAGCCATTGGCCTCACCCTGACCCACTCTCCTCGCCTTCGCTAGCCCCTACCACACTGGTCTCCTGGAGAACGCTAGCACTTTCCTGCATCAGGCGTTTGTGCTAACTGGTCTGCTCTCTGGGTCCGGGACCCTCTTCTGGAGCCCTGCACACGTCTGGCTCCCGTTGGTCATGCAAGTGTCAGGTCCAGAAAGATGTTCACATGCCTGCAGACCTCAGTGGGCCTCCCCCATCTGCCCGCACGGTTCTGCATCACCCCAGTGATTCACTGACTCCCCTAGTTCCTAGTTTGGTATCTGTCTCTCCCTGCAGACGGCAAGCGTCAACCTGCTCTAACTGTTTCCTGCAGCATCTCAGCCCCCTTCACAGGGCCTGGCACCTGGAGGTACTCAATAAAAATGTAGTGGTTCCATGGTCTCTAGGACATGCCCGCCCTCCCCGTTTTAGGAAGGTCGTGAAGCATGACGAACACTGGAATGTCAGGTGGTTATCTTGGTTGTAAGGCCAACCTACAAAATCCCAGATAATCTTCCTCGCCTCCTGTCTCACTGTCAATTATCCCGTTAAACAGAACATCTCATAGGAGGATTTGCCTGAGCAAATCCTTGCTTTTCTTTTCTCAATCCCAAGCCTAGGACTACAGACCTCCGTTCTCAAGGCTAAAAACGCCAAGAGGAAGGCATTCTCTCAATGTGGCATTGAGTTTACCCAGTTAATTAAAGAGGGATTTAGGAGTTACCTAACATCTGGGCGGCAGGTTTTGTTGTTTCTCTTCCTCAGCTTTGGAAAGGAAGCAGAGATTGTGATGCACCTGATACACGTGTCTGATGTCTCCATCTGATCCATCCTCATGCAGCTTCTTTCTGCCACAGGACAAGCCTCTAGTTTCCGGATTTCCTGGTGCCAAGGCATCTGACACCTTGAATGGTGAAACTCGTGACACCTGCTCAGAGAAGCAAGTTGTGTTGTATCACGACGATTGTGACCCCAGAACTGGTGGTGGCTTCTTTTTTATTTTCTATTTTTTATTTATTTATTTTTATTTATCTGGCTGCACCGGGTCTTGGGTGCAGCGTGCAGGGTCTTTTAAGTTGTGGCACACGAGATCTTTAGGTGCAGCATGTGGGATCTTTAGTTGCGGCACGCAAACTCTTAGTTACAGCATGTGGGATCTACTTCCCTGACCAGAGATAGAGCCCCGGCCCCCTGCATTGGGAGCTCAGAATCTCAGCCACTGGACCACCAGGGAAGTCCCTATGGCGGTGGCTCCTTTTATTACCTAATACTTTAGAGCAGTGGTTCTGGAACGGCAAGCATTGTGAGGGCCGAGGGGCCTTCGAGAGGTGATCGGAGATGCGGTGGGCATGAGAGGGTGGAGGCCGTTGAATGCCGCGCCGCGGATCCTGAGCTCTGTCCCGGCCGGGGAGGATGGGAGGTCTGCTAGGAGGGGCTGGCCCGTGTTCAGCTTGAGGGAGGGGCACTGGTGGCAAGGAGCCTGGGTAGGAGGTTGTTCTAGGGCTCCAGGTAGGTGCCGTGGGGCCTGGCTGGCGTGGTGGCAACGGGAAAGGAGAGGAGAAAGTACATTCAGACAGGGGTTCTCCACCCCCGAGGACAGGTCAGAGAGGTCACCATGGGCCAGATGGAGGCATTTTATTGCACTGATGGTGATGAGAATGAGACCTGCTTCTCTGGATTATTGAGAAGATGAAGACAGTAAGTGCCTTGATTGAACGTATTTGTACCAGGTCTTTTGTGAGCTAATCAGGTGCCATCTCTGCGATGCTTCATTTAGACAGAGCCATTGAGAACTTGGCAGTGTGTGAGTTTTCGATGGACTTTCTCCCCATCCTCATGTGACACTGAGTCTTGGTCATAGGAGGCCTCTTGGTAGCTCTACTAATAAAAGTGACAGTTAATGTTGCCAATACATCAACAGCATGTGAGACATGCCATTAGGAATGGGGGGGCGAGGGGGTTGGCATTCTTGGTACCGAAGACAGTTCTCCTATGAATGACCCAAACATGCCTTACAGCGTCTTGGTTAAGAGGCAGTTTCCACCTGAGGCAAGTTCTGAGACCAGGCCCTAGTAAGGAGCACCTCTTCGCTTGTGCTCCTGACTTGGGTTGCAAGCATCACACTTTGTCTGATTGGTTCAAATGGCCTACAGGACCCCACTCACCCACGTTCTTGACTGGCCAGGGCCCCTGAAATGAAGCTAGCCCCTGGCTAGCATCAGCACTTTGCGAAACCGTCTGAGAGCACGACTGGGTGTTGAATCCTAGCTCCCTCATCCCCTGGGAGTTAAATGCAACAGTGTTACTCTTCAGGGGCTTGATTTCAATTGTAGTGAGCGCTGGGCGGCTGCTGTAATTGTCTGTAATTACTCGAGGCAGGAATCTGCCAAACAAGTGGGTACAAACGGACCAATGGTCTGTTCCTTTGAAACAGTGTGAGCTGATATAACGTGGTTTATTAGCCCCAGTTATGCCTGTGCCTAAGGCAGGGGGTGCATATTGATACCTGTTTAAAATTAAGGCTCTGGGGCTTCCCTGGTGGCGCAGTGGTTGAGAGTCTGCCTGCCGATGCAGAGGACACGGGTTCGTGCCCCGGTCCGGGAGGATCCCACATGCCGCGGAGCAGCTGGGCCCGTGAGCCATGGCCGCTGAGCCTGCACGTCCGGAGCCTGTGCTCCGCAACAGGAGAGGCCACAACAGTGAGAGGCCCACGTACCGCAAAAAAGGAAAAAAAAAAAAAAAAAAAAAAAAAAATTAAGGCTCTGGTTTATTGGGCTGTGGTGGGATACATCTCAAGAAGGACCAAGTGGTGATTTCCATGGGCTATGGGCAGGTGGACCTCCTCAGATAGCCCCGCAGGAGGGCAGGAATCCACGGGACTGCTGGCAGCGTGTCTGAGGCCTCCGGCCTTTGTCTGGGCTGGAGCATCCTTCCTCCAGATGCCCCGCAGCTGAATCTGTCCTCCTTCAGGTCTGGGCTCAAAGGTCCCTTCCTCACACACACACACTCACACTTTCCCGGTATCCCTTCCCTATTCTTCCTTCCGCCAACCTTAAAATATATGATTTATTTATTATTAGTCATATTCTTTGTTATCTGCTCCCAGATAGAATGTAAGCTCCATGAGGGCAGAGACTGTTGCCTCTTTCATTGACCAATGTATCCCAAATGCCCAGAGCCCCTAATAGAAAGAGGGTTGGGTTAGAAGAGCCTCAGACCCCCACATAGCTCTCAGAAGGACTCATCCAGGGCTGTGCCTGAGCAGAGGCCTGTGTCCTGCAGGAATGGGCTGCACCAGGCCCCCTGTCGTGCTAGGTCATCGTGAGAACAGCTCAGGAGAGCCTCGGCCCAGGTGTGAATGCAGCAGTGGCTGCGGAGGGGCAGCAGCTGGAGTTGCTGGTTAGTCCTGCTGCCCCGGCTGGCGATCTGAGCGACACCCTAACCAAAGTTGCACCGGAAGCCAATGTGCATCACGTATATGTCATCTTGGCTCAGGTGCCCGCGGAAGTGGGCCCTGAGACAAGAATTCAAAGCGCATAAATTGGAAGTGACTCCCGTGAAACCCTAACAGGGGAACAGGAGAGTGAGCCAGGGAAGAAGGGAAGCCAGGAAGAGCACGTAATCAAGCAAGTTGCCCCTGAGGGCACCTGGAACCCAGTCCTGCTGGAGAGTTCTGGAAACTGTGCAGGACACACGCCCCAGAGTTTTCCCAGTTGAGGGGCGGGGGAGCTGGGGTCTTCCCCACCAGCTCCCTCAGTCATACTCCAGGGCTGCCTGAACAGACAAAGGGACCCTCAGGCAGATGGACACAGATGCTGGCAGCTGGGTTTGGCCTCCCGCTTACCCTGGGCCCTGACCAAGCCGGCTCCAGAGACCAGGAAAAAAGCCTCAGGCAGAGCAGCCAGTAATTGCAAAAAGCAGCCCCAACGCCTTGAAGCCAGGGGAGAGATGAGGGCCGGGACACCTGCAGGTGAGCTGTGCTGTCAGTTACTAGATTAGCTACTGTACTTTAATCCTGCAGACAACGCTGTGAGGTACACACTGTTCATATCCCCACTTTACAGATGAAGAGACTGAGGCTCAGAGTGGCTAAGTCATACCCCTTGCCTTTATTTACATTGAGGAATGGAACCAGGCAGAGAGCCTGTCCGAGCTGAGGGAGCATCTACATGGGAAGCCAGGCCGTGCTCAGAAGGAACCCCCCATCCCCCAATCAGTGAGTGAAGAATGGGAGGAGGTGGACCACTGGACCCTTTCGCCAGCTGGGGTCGCTGGGCTGCGGCAGCCAGGCCCATCTGGCAGTCCCGGGAGTGTCCAGACCTCAGACATCATGTTGAATGTGGGGAGGCACCCACAGGTCCCCCCCTCTGCTTCCCCTCTTGCTCTTCCCCACGCCCACCACCCTTCTTTCGAGCACCTAGACCTTCCCCAGGTGGGTGCAGTACAATTGCAATATTTGTCTTTACAAAGTCACACGCTGTTCTGATACTGTCTTCTGGGGATTACACCCAAGTCGCCTAGACAGGAATTTTCAGGGTCCCGCATTACCTCAAGTCACATATTTACAAACAGTTCTGTGGCTGGTTCACTTCCAGACAAGAAATCCCATTCATCAGATGCAGATTTTACTAGTTTATCTCCAAGGGCAGTGGAGGAAGAGGCCCATGGGGACCTTTTGTGGGTGGGCTGACCTCAGGAACACTGAGATGACCTGCTCTTGGCTGGCAAGTCCCCGTCTCCGGGACTGTACTTAGCGCCATACGGAGAGCAGCTCGGTGGACGCCCCCAATAACTTTATGTGGAGGGTGCTGTTCTTCTTCTCATGAACAAGAAGTTGTCTCAGGTGAGGAAAAATAATTAGATCAAGAACTCTTCAGATCCAGGCCTAATTCCAAAGTTCCTTATCTCCCCCTCACCCCATACTGTTGCCAGGGACGGAGTTGTCTTGACAAATTAAAATTGAACATGTTTAGTCAACAAAAGTTTTCAGAACCAGGAACCCATCAGAGAAAAATGACAAGAGGATGCTGGGGTTGAAAAGGTCGGGCACTGCCCGGTTTGCCTTTCGTCCATATGTCACGGACGATGCTATAGAATGGCTTTCGGGAAAGCCGGAGGCTTGTTTTATGGCATAATTCTCTTCAGAAAAGTATTTTAAAAGCCACAGAGACAGCAGCTCTTACTCCTTTTGCGCAGAGATGGGAAAAGCAATGGCATTTTCCTGAGGGTCCTGAGTGACATTCACTGGAGCAGTCTGTATGGAAGTTGTGCGAGCCTGCTCTGAGGTGGGAACTAACTTCCCTTCCCATCCAGACCCCCAAGACTTTGTCTGCTGTGACAAAGGACGCCAGTGCAGTGGTGACAAGCAAGGGCTCTAACATCCTGGGTTCAAAGTCCATCGTTGTGTGGCTTTCGATGAGGTTTATAAATTCCTCTAGGCCTTATTATCTCATCTGTAAAAGGGGGATAACGGTAATGCCTATTTCATGGGGTTGTTGAGAAGCTGAAATGAGTCTATACGTGTGTGTGTGTTGTGTGCAGCTTACAACAGCCCTAGGCGTTTAGGAAGCACCGCAATGATGATTTTGTTGGGCCATGAAGATTTTCATCCTTCTGCGAGGTTCAGGCTTTCTACTGGCAAGCTGAATCAAAAGATGGCTAATGGCAAACACGCCTTGGAAGCCAGAGATTGTGTATCGCTCTGGAGGAATTTAAAGATTTCTTTTCCCTGGAGACACTTGTTTACTTTCTAAGGGCAATAAAAACCAACGGACCTTCCCTTCCTCTCCCCAGCTAGGATGTGTTTACATTAGAGGGTCAGGCTTCTCTCTCCATCTCTCTCCAGAGAGGAGAAGGGGCAGATACCCAGGCCACCCTGTATAAGCTCTGGGTGTCATAATGTCGGGGTCCCTCTCCTGTGGTGCAACCACTACACATGCAGGTGACCTCGGCCTGTGCATCGTCACCCAGGAGGAATAGAGGCAGGGAGAATCAGACCCGCTAAGATGATCTGTGAGTAACGATTGGTCTGTTCTCTGATCCAGAGACGTTGTGTTTCCATAGATACCAACATTTAACAGATTCTTCTTCTCTCTCCTTGGAGTGGGGACATCTGGGATGAGCCTTTACCCTCCCAGATGCATCCCTACCCACCCCAGAAATGATGGTCAAAGGCTTCCCAAAGGAAGATCCTCTGATCCCTCCCCATGTTCACTTTCAGGCTCCTTTCCTCCCATATCACTGACCATTGCTGGTGAACAGAACCCAGTTCTACTTGAGTCACAGAGTGAGCACTCAGTAATCATCGGTTGCATCCATACACAAAGGTAGAGAGCCAACTAAAGCAGATAGAAGTTGTTTGTAAAAAGCATCTTCCTGATCTGTGATTGCATATTTAGATTCACCCTTCCTAACCCAGTCCGCCAGCCTGCAAGCTGCTTGAGAGACTGGACCTCATTTGTCTGGCTCATAACTATATCCCCCACACACGAGACAGCGCCTGGCCCTTGGTAGACTCTCGGCAAATATTTATTGAATAAATCAACTGATGAAGCCTCCCTCTGCCTTCACATATGTCCATCCTTGCCCATCCTCCTCCTGGGTCTTCAGACCAAGCCATTTTGATCTGCTGGCCACCTGCACGAACGAGGGTCTTCTTGGGCTGGGATGCTGTCCCTGCCATCTTCCATTTCTGCACCCCTGTGACCGAGAATGGCTGTTCTCTAGACCCTGTCCTGGCCGAGTGAGCTCTCCCAGCCCTGTACCCTGATGGCCATAGTTGTGCGACACGGGGCCCTGCCAGCGCCCACAACAGATGCTGGTATTTGATAGGGGCCTCCCTTCCTCATGAGCCATCTGGGGTCTCACAAATCTTCCCAAAGAGGCTCCAGGAAGCCACTACCTGTGAGATGAGATGTTTAGCTGTCCTCTCCCTCCCCCAGTGCGAGGCACTCGAGCTAGAAGATGAAAGGACAAGGGAAGGGCTTTGAGAGGCTCACAGTCTCAGGGAAATAGAGACAAAAAAGAAAAAGGAAAGGAAAAGAAAAGGAAGGGAGGGAGGGAGGAGGGGAAGAAAAGAAAGATACCATCATCTCAGTATATTATAGAACCTATAATAAAAGTGTATTGCCTAGTGCCCTGGGATCACAGAGAGAGGCTTTGCAAAGCTAGAGGAAGTAATTCTAAAAAGCTGCACTTTTTAGAACTGGTCCATTTCAGTACGTTTACTGAGCGCCCAGTGTGCACCAGGCAGTTACCTGGGAAGACAAACATGCTGAGGATGACACCCCCCACCCCCCCGCTAGAGCTCACAGTCCAAGGGCATCAATAAGTACCTTACGATGGGAGGCCACATAGCACAGTGGGTGGTGGTGCGTTGCTGCCGTTAACCAGTCTGCACCTTGGTCTCCTCATCTGTAGACTGGAGATACCTATGGTTGCGCGTAGAATCATTGAGAGGATCAGATGAGATGATATCTGTAAGTGTTTATGCCCTGTGTTCACACACAATTAGCCCTCAGTAAACTAGCTATTATTCTAGGTGTCGCTGCTCTAAGGGAGAAATACACAAGGTCTAGAGGAAAATAAAGGCTGGAGGGGCTAAATCAGTTGGTGTGTGGGATGAGGGGTAATCAGCAAAGGCTTCACTGAAGATGTGCCTCCCTGCTAAAGATGAGAAGGAATCATGGATCCTGAGAAGCCAGAAATGGGTGCACTTTTCTTCACTTCCGTCTTGCACGTCCTTTAATAGTTAAACACCTTGTAAGCATCCTTAGTATGGGGAAGGTTGAGGGGAAAGATTAGAGCGATTTGCTAATAATAGCCAAATTCTTATCTCCCCATTGTTGGCAATTTCCCACCACATTTTTGGGTCTGTTCTGTTTTCCATCTGAACTGATGACTCTCAATGGGAGGAACAACTACGGAAGACCCACAGCCAAGGACCGCTGTCTCTGTAAAGCCGAAACCCAGAGAAGAGAGAACTTGGAATCCTACAGGGCCAGAAAGCCCTGAGCCTTTATTTTCCTGGAGATTTCGTTTGGCTGATAGACAGAGCCTGGGGACTTGGTGCTATCCCTGTTGCAAGATCTCCAGTTTTTACGTAGTATTTTGACGCACTGCAGGGCCGAAATAACTGTCAAGGGTCAAAGATCTGGACCCGGCAGCATGTCCTTCCTGGGAAAACCAGCCCGGAAGAGTGTCTCAGAGCAGCCAGACACGCACTGCAGGGAAAATGCCTTTTGGATGGTCCTGTTCTGAGTGGGAGTCCCACCCATGGGCCTCTCGTGACTCGGTCCGTGTGGTCCGTGGGTGGGTCAGTGCACAGCAGGTGGAAGGAGCAGGCACCGCTCAGCTGACACTGAAAACACCTCCGCAGTTGATGCCCGAGGGGGACCGCCTGAAAACAGGACCTCCTGGCCAGGACTCCAGGATTTTAATTGAACTGCCAGGATGTGGAAGGCAGTGCTGGAGTGATAACCCAGAGGGAAATAAATGTCACTTTCATTCCAGAGAATATTACCAAGGTGGCTGCAAAGTCCAATTTTCCTTGCCAAGCCTTTTATTCAACCTAAGGGCTAAGTTTGAGCAGAGAGGGACCAGCTATATGCCACAGCCTTGATTTGGTCCTAATGCATGTATATCTATGTCACGGTGGAGATGTAAATGTTCATGAATGAACGGAGAACGAGAGCAATTAGAAAGTCCAAGAATCCACTCTCTCTGTGGTATGAATTTCTCTGAGCATTTTTATAAGGAGCATGGACTCCTATCATAATAAAAGATAAATAAATAAAGATGAAAAATGATCTGGATATGAGGCTTCGATGTATTCTGCTATTTTGAGACATAATTATTTGTTCTTAATGAATTTGTGAGGATGTTAATAAGACTAGCATGTATGCAGCACTTCTTATGAACCTGGCGCTTTACAGGCAGGATTAAGAGAATTTATTTTTTTTTTCTTTTTGGCTATGTTGGGTCTTCATTGCTGTGCGTGGGCTTTCTCTAGTTGCGGCGAGTGGGGACTACTCTTCGGCGCGGTGCTTGGCCTTCTCATTGCGGTGGCTTCTCTTGTTGCGGAACATGGACTCTAGAGCACCTGGGCTTCAGTAGATGCGGCTCGTGGGCTCAGTAGTTGCGGTGCACAGGTGTGGGATCTTCCCGGACCAGGGCTTGAACCCATGTCCCCTGCATTGGCAGACGGATTCTTAACCACTGTGCCACCAGGGAAGTCCCCAGAATTAAAAGAATTCTTGCAATAACTTTGTGACACTCTGTACGGAGGTAAAATCACCCCCACTTTATGTACCTGGAAACAGAGGCTCAGAGAACTTCAGCAGCAAGACCTTGTGCTTGCATCGGTGCTGCCAGTCTATGGAAGAGTTGCCTAAGACTGGGTCCCTGCCATAAAATGCAAAACATAGGAGATTCAAACAAACATAGGATTTCAAGTGGTCACTCTCCAAGGTCTCCTGCTCTCCCTATTTTTCATGTGTCCCACCTGGACTGAGGGGCACAGTTTGAAGGTTCCCTCTGAGATCCTCAGGGATAACCACCGTTGCTTGTTGACCTGTCAGTAATCCTAGAGCAGTGTGGAACACCAGCTCCAATGCCCCTGGAAGCCTGGCAGGTGACGGAGCCCAGTAAAGTTGGTTGGGAGCAATGATTCAACAGAGAGAGCTGGCCCCATCCAAAGGAAGACGTTCCCACTCAGCTCCAGATGGTTGTAAGCTTGTGGGACTGCAGGCCCAGTGCGGCCAAATGGTTTGCTTTTTCAAGAGAAGCTGGGGAGTCCAGATCTGCGAAATTGCCCAAATTTTCAATCACTGGCAGCTCATTCAAAATGTTAGCCAAGTACTACCAGGTAGGGTTAAATTTGACCCACGTGCAGCCACCTCTTACCCAGAGCCTTGCGGCGTTCTTCACAGCTGACTTTCAACAAAAGTTTTTGAGTTAATGAATGAATGAAGGACTAGGCAAAGAGTTCATTTCAAGGCCCAGCCCTTTGGACCTGCTTCTGTCGCCGGTTAGTGGTAGAATGAGCCCAGCACATCGCCACCAGCAGCAGGAAGAAAAGCAGCCCAAGTCGGGCCCTGTTGTCAACAATCCTTGATCCTGAGTGTGGCTTGCTAGTGGCAATTGGGTTTTGCTTGGGCTGGAATCATCAGTATCGCCTCCATCTGAATTCTAGAACCAGGCTGTTGACGTCAGGAGGTTTGGAGAGTCCACTGAGTGTGGAAACTGTATCTTGGTCAGATGTTTACCCTTCCAGGCCCCCAGCAAAATGTCTGACCGATGGGAGGGTCTTAGAGTTTCAGTGAATGAGTGAGAAATCAAAACTGATTCCTCATTTGTTCATTCATTCACCGGGTATGTTTTGACCATCACTGTGTGCTGGCAATGGGGTTCCAGTGGTAAATGATAGACTTGCTCAAGACTAATGGTCTGGTGGGATAGGTAGATGCTGAAGAAGTAACTGGGAGCGTGCCGGGTTTGGGACAGGGCTATAGGATGGCAAGTGTTGCAGTGGGCGTAATTCAGCTCGGTGGTCAGAAGAGGTCCCTCTGAGGAGGTGATGTGTAACTGAAGGATGGAGGTTGAACAGGGATGCACTCAAGGGAACTGTGGTAGGGGGAGCCAGAGCGGGCAGGGTGTGCAAATGTCCTGATGCAGAGGGAGCCAGGAGCACAGAGAAAAGTAGAGGGTGGCAGAGATGGACTGGGCCAGATCATGCAGAAAGCCGTGGTGAGAGTTTGGACTTCAGCCTAAGAGTAAGAGAAAGCAGCAGAAAGGGCTTAAACAGGAAGGGGCATGATGATCTGCATCCTAAAAGATCTTTCCCCCTAAAGTGTGGAGAACCGATCAGACAAGGTCAAGAATGAATGTAGGAACTACAATGGGAGTTAACGTGTGTGTCCAGGCATGAGGTAGGATGCTAACTTAGACTAGGATGTAGTGAGAGTCAAGGAGAATGCCCGGGACATGTGAACTATTTAACAGGTAGAACCAACATGACTTGGTCGTTGATTGGCTGTGGAGGATGAGGGTGACTGACTTAAGAACCTGTAAGGAGGTGGTACCATTGGTGAGATTGGGAACACTGGTGGGTGCTATGGGTGCGTCATTTTCTGAGCTGCCATCACTTAGACTACAGTGTCAATGTCTTCCCTGGAGCTATACAGCACAGCAGTCCTGTGGGTTAGGAGGGTTAGGAGGGTTAGGAGGAAAGGATTGATTTCGTTTGGAGTTTAACAAAGAAACTACCAAAACATCTCCAAAGCCCCAGTTGTAATTTTCCCTTATCATCTGGCCAAAAGTGGTCAAAGTTAGGAAATTGAATTTTCAAAGTAGTTAGGCCTTAAGAAGAACCAGGCCCTCGATGTTTCTGAGAAAGAGACATGCATTTTCAACCTTTCAGAAATTACTAATGGGAAACAGTCCTCCTCCCCTCCCCCAAATAGAAGCAGGCATTGCCTCTGAGACTAGAGCATTCCGAAGAACTGGGAAAAGTCGAGTAAGAAGTCCAGTTAGACATCTTAAGACTCATACCAGCTCAGTGTCCAAATAAGCCCATAAATGACTGGAGATCCCCAAATCCTGGGCTCTCACCCATGTGACCTTGCCCTTCCTACTGTCCTCACTGTGGGAAGAGGGTGCAGGGTGAGCCCACATCCTGCCAAGTATGACCCGCTGTGATCATTGCCATATGAACACAATACGTTCTTGCAGAGAAGGAAGACAGACTTTTTTAAAGGCCTAATAAAGGGACAGAAATACTGCCCCGAACTCCTTAAAAGAAAGCTCTGAGGACAGATGAGGCCAAAGATATAAAATCATTCTGGTCTTGAAAACAAAGATGCCATGAAAGCAGACAGCATCTCTGAGATGCTAAGGAGGAAGGGAGGGAAGGAATCGTTGCTCTTTCTAAGATGACAGAAAGATTTAATCTGGTAGAGGACACAAAACCATGATGCGGTCCTTGATGGCCTATGTCAGCCTTTCTCTGGGTCTTCGACTATTTTCCTTCCCATCCTGCGTTTTTCTCAAATGAATCCCTTTTGGTTGGGCAACGAGTCTAGGGTGGTAACTTATCAGAGTCAGAAGACCCCCAAGGCACACACGCATCCCCAGTGCCGATTACCCCATGTTTCAGTTCTCTTCTGCTGCATAACAAACAACCCTAAAACTTAGTGGCTTAAAATAACCATTTTATTTGCTCACAGTTCTGTGGGTAAGGGATGCAGCGAGGCTGAACTCCACGGCCCTGCTCCATGTGGAGCTGGCAGGGTCTCTCATGAGCTTGTGTTCAGATGGCAGCTGGACTGAAATGCCCAAGGTGGCTTCACTCATGTGTCTGGCACCTGGGTGGGGGCACCTGGGGAGCCTAAGACCTCTTTCTCCGTGTGCCTCTCATCACGTGACTAGCTTAGGCTCCTTCGTCCGGGTGGCGAATCCCAAGAGCGAGTGTTCCGGTGACAAAAGTGGAAGCTGCAGCTCTCTTAAGACCCAGGCTGGGGAGTTATCCAATGTCACTTCCCTTGAGTTATACTGGCCGAAACAAGGGACGGGGGCCACCCAGATCCAAAGTCACGGGAAATAGTCTCCACCTCTTGAGAGGATCACGTCACAAAGAAACACGTGGGATGGGAAATACTGCAGTCACCTTTGGAAACACAATCCTCCAGTCCAATTTCTAGGTTAACCTCTCAGACCACAGAACTGGTTGCTCATTTTGCGTGTCGCGCTGCTAAGAGGCAGTGTGGGCTCCTCCGGCTTCCCCTTGGGGCTCTTCCTGGTGCCTTCAGACTCCTAGGCCCTGGCATCGGAAGGTAGAGACAGACAGTCCCAAGGAGCACTCCCAGGGGTTCCTGGGTCTTTGCACACGCTGCTCTCTTGGATGACAGACAGACCTCCCCACTTGCTGCAGGAAGCTCATGCATATATTTACCTCTGAATTTAAGAACCCTAATGGATTGGCAGTGACTCCTGACCTTGCAGAAATATTGAACAAACAAGATGTAGGTCTTCAGGGCAATTGCTTTCTTTTTGATTTCCTGGGCTGATTACCATTGATTATCTGCTGCGCACTTTGTTAATTTCCTTTTGACAGGCTCTCTTCTGGGAACAGTTCCTGGGAAGGGTTTGGTTTTGTTATTCTTTCCTGGGATTAAGGCACTATGTATTCTAAACAACCTGATCATTCAACAGAGAGCAACCGATTTACCAGTGACCTCTCCCAAAGTGAAGTGACAGGCAAACATCATTCAGGAAGTTTACTTACTCATCCTTAAGAAACGTTGCAAGAATGCTAGTGATGGGATATAAATCATCTCCTCCTCTGCTGATGCTAATTGCAGTGTACCTGGGGTTAATGATCATTTTGCAATAACAGGTAACATTTAGTTTGTGTCAGGCTCACTGCTCAGTGTTTGACAAGGTTAATCTGATTAATTCCTCCAAACAAACCCATGAGGTAGTCCCTGATACTATTCCAAGTGTTGTAGATGTCCAAAAGGAGAGCTTTAGATAGAATATGCAAAGGCTCTGGGGTATCAGAGCCAAATTTTTTTTTTTTTTTTAAGCCAAGCATGTTCCCTCTTTAGGGCTTTTGAACTTGATGTTGCCTCTGCCTCAAAGCCCTAGCCTGATGGCAGCTCTTTGCATGGTCCCTCCATCTCATCCTTTGGGTCTCTGCTCAGATGTCATGTCTTCAGAGAGGCTTCTGCTTCCCCAGCCTCCCTTCCCTCACATCGCCCTGTTTCATTTTATTCCTAGCACATCTCTCGAACCAGTAGATACTTCTTCTATTTGGAGGTTTACAGTGTCTCTCCTCGGTTCTGGAATACACGAGAAGCTAGTTTGTGGGTTCATTTCTTCGTTAGCTCACAAACTATTTGTTGAGTGAATGGATGAACCCACGTTCTCCCACTCACTCACTCACTACCTGCATGACCTTGGCAAGTTACTGAACATGTTGGAGCCTCAGGAGTCCCATATGTCAAATGGGGATAGTAATTAGAAACCTACCTGCTAGGGTTGGTGTGAGAATGTTTTTTTTGAATTTTTGAATTTTATTTGATTTTTTTTTTATACAGCAGTTCTTATTAGTTATCAGTTTTATACACATCAGTGTATACATGTCAATCCCAATCTCCCAATTTATCCCACCACCACCACCACCACCCCACCACTTTCCCCTCTTGGTGTCTATACGTTTGTTCTCTACATCTGTGTCTCAATTTCTGCCCTGCAAACAGGTTCTTCTGTACCATTTTTCTAGGTTCCACATATATGCATTAATATATGATATTTGTTTTTCTCTTTCTGACTTACTTCACTTTGTAAGACAGTCTCTAGGTTCATCCACGTCTCTACAAATAACCCAATTTCATTCCTTTTTATGGCTGAGTAATATTCCATTGTATATATGTACCACATCTTCTTCATCCATTCATCTGTCGATGGGCATTTAGGTTGCATCCATGACGTGGCTATTGTAAATAGTGTTGCAATGAACATTGGGGTGCATGTGTCTTTTTGAACTATGGTTTTCTCTGGGTATATGCCCAGTAGTGGGATTGCTGGGTCATATGGTAATTCTATTTTTACTTTCGTAAGAAACCTCCATACTGTTCTCCATAGAGTCTATATCAATCTACATTCCCACCAACACTGCAAGAGGGTTCCCTTTTCTCCACACCCTCTCCAGCATTTGTTGTTTGTAGATTTTCTAATGATGCCCATTCTAACTGGTGAGAGGTGATACCTCAATGTAGTTTTGATTTGCATTTCTCTAATAATTAGTGATGTTGAGCAGCCTTTCATGTGCTTCTTGGCCATCTGTATGTCTTCTTTGGAGAAATGTCTATTTAGGTCTTCTGCCCATTTTTGGATTGGGTTGTTTGTTTATTTTAATATTGAGCTGCATGAGCTGTTTCTATATTTTGGAGATTAATCCTTTGTCCATTGATTCGTATGCAAATATTTTCTCCCATTCTGAGGGTTGTCTTGTCATCTTGTTTATGGTTTCCTTTGCTGTGAAAAAGCTTTGAAGTTTCATTAGGTCCCATTTGTTTATTTTTGTATTTATTTCCATTACTCTAAGAGATGGATCAGAAAAGATCTTGCTGTGATTTCTGTCAAAGAGTGTTCGTCCTATGTTTTCCTCTAAGAGTTTTATATTGTCCAGTCTTACATTTAGGTCTCTAATCCATTTTGAGTTTATTTTGTGTATGGTGTTAGGGAGTGTTCTAATTTCATTCTTTAACATGTAGCTGTCCAGTTTTCCCAGCACCACTTATTGAAGAGACTGTCTTTTCTCCATGGTATATCCTTGCCTCCTTTGTCATAGATTAGTTGATCATAGGTGCGTGGGTTTATCTTGGGCTTTCTATCCTGTTCCATTGATCTATATTTCTGTTTTTCTGCCCGTACCATATTGTCTTGATTACTGTAGCTTTGTAGTATAGTCTAAAGTCAGGGAGTCTGATTCCTCCAGCTCCCTTTTTTTCCCTCAAGACTGCTTTGGCTATTCAGGATCTTTTGTGTCTCCATACAAATTCTAAGATTTTCTGTTCTAGTTCTGTGAAAAATGCCATTGGTAATTTGATAGGGATTGCATTGAATCTGTAGATTGCTTTGGATAGTATAGTCATTTTCACAATATTGATCTTTCCAATCTAAGAACATGGTATATCTCTCCATCTGTTTATGTCATCTTTAATTTCTTTCATCCCTGTCTTATAGTTTTCTGCATACAGGTCTTTTGTCTCCTTACATAGGTTTATTCCTAGGCATTTTATTCTTTTTGTTGCAGTGGTAAATGGGAGTGTTTCCTTAATTTCTCTTTCAGATTTTTCATCATTAGTATATAGGAATACAAGAGATTTCTGTGTGTTAATTTTGTATCCTGCAACTTTACCAAGTTCATTGATTAGCTCTAGTAGTTTTCTGGTGGCATCTTTAGGATTCTCTATGTATAGTATCTTGTCATCTGCAAACAGTGACAGTTTTACTTCTTCTTTTCCAATTTGTATTCCTTTTATTTCTTCTTCTTCTCTGATTGCTGTGGCTAGGGCTTCCAAAACTATGTTGAATAATAGTGGTGAGAGTGGATATCCTCATCTTGTTCCTGATCTTAGAGGAAATGCTTTCAGTTTTTCACCATTGAGAATGATATTTGCTGTGGGTTTGTCGTATATGCCTTTATTATGTTGAGGTAGTTTCCCTCTATGCCCACTTTGTGGAGAGTTTTTATCATAAATCGGTATTGAATTTTGTCAAAAGCTTTTTCTGCATCTATTGAGATGATCATATAGTTTTTATTCTTCAATTTGTTAATATGGTGTATCACATCGATTGATTTCCATATATTGAAGAATCCTTGCATCCCTGGGATAAATCCCACTTGATCATGGTGTATGATCCTTTTAATGTGTTGTTGGATTCTGTTTGCTAGTATTTTGTTGAGGATTTTTGCATCTATATTCATCAGTGATATTGGTCTGTAATTTTCTTTTTTTGTAGTATCTTTGTCTGGTTTTGGTATCAGGGTGATGGTGGCCTCAGAGAATGAGTTTGAGAGTGTTTCTTCCTCTGCAATTTGTTGGAAGAGTTTTTGAAGGATGGGTGTTAACTCTTCTCTAAATGTTTGATAGAATTCACCTGTGAAGCCATATGGTCCTGGACTTTTGTTTGTTGGAAGATTTTTAATCACAGTTTCAATTTCATTACTTGTGATTGGTCTGTTCATATTTTCTCTTTCTTCCTGGTTCAGTCTGGGAGGGTTATACCTTTCTAAGAATTTGTCCATTTCTTCCAGGTTGTCCATTTTATTGGCATAGAGTTGCTTGTAGTAGTCTCTCATGATGCTTTGTACTTCTGCAGTGTCTGTTGTAACTTCTCCTTTTTCATTTCTAATTTTATTGATTTGAGTCCTCTCCCTCTTTTTCTTGGTGAGTCTGGCTAATGGTTTATCAATTTGTTTATCTTCTCAATGAACCAGCTTTTAGTTTTATTGATCCTTGCTATTGTTTTCTTTGTTTCTATTTCATTTATTTCTGCTCTGATCTTTAGGATTTCTTTCCTTCTGCTAACTTTGGGTTTTGTTTGTTCTTCTTTCTCTCGTTCCTTTAGGTGTAAGGTGAGATTGTTTATTCGAGATTTTTCTTCTTTCTTGAAGTAGCCTTGTATTGCTGTAAACTTCCCTCTTAGAACTTCTTTTGCTGCATCCCATAGGTTTTGGATCATCGTGTTTTAATTGTCTTTTGTCTCTAGGTATTTTTTGATTTCCTCTTTGAATTCTTCAGTGATCTCTTGGTTATTTAGTAACGTATTGTTTAGCATCCATTTGTTTGTGTTTTTTATGGTTTTTTCCCTGTAATTGATTTCTAATCTCATAGCGTGTGGTCAGAAAAGGTCCTTGATATGATTTCAATTTTCTTAAATTTACTGAGGCTTGATTTGTGGCCCAAGATGTGAACTATCCTGGAGATGTTCCATGTACACTTGAGAAGAAAGTGTAATCTGCTGTTTTTGGATGCAGTGTCCTATAAATATCAGTTAAATCTATCTGGTGTACTGTGTCATTTAAAGCTTGTGTTCCCTTATTAATTTTCTGTTTGGATGATCTGTTCATTGGTGTAAGTGAGGTGTTAAAGTCCCCTACTATTATTGTGTTATTGTCAATTTCCTCTTTTATAGCTGTTAGCAGTTGCCTTATGTATTGAGGTGCTCCTATGGTGGGTGCATATATATTTATAATTGTTATATCTTCTTCTTGGATTGATCGCTTGATCATTATGTAGTGTCCTTCCTTGTCTCTTGTAACATTCTTTATTTTAAAGTCTATTTTATCTGATATGAGTATTGCTACTCCAGCTTTCCTTTGATTTCCATTTTCATGGAATATCTTTTTCCATCCCCTCACTTTCAGTCTGTATGTGTCCCTAGGTCTGAAGTGGGTCTCTTGTAGACAGCATATATATGGGTCTTGTTTTTGTATCCATTCAGTGAGCCTGTGTCTTTTGGTTGGAGCATTTAATCCGTTCACGTTTAAGGTAATTATCAATATGTATATTCCTATGACCATTTTCTTAATTGTTTTGGGTTTGTTTTTGTAGGTCCTTTTCTTCTCTTGTGTTTCCCACTTAGAGAAGTTCCTTTAGCATTTGTTATAGAGCTGGTTTGGTGGTGCTGAATTCTCTTAGCTTTTGTTTGTCTGTAAGGCTTTTGATTTCTCCATTGAATCTGAATGAGATCCTTGCCGGGTAGAGTAATCTTGGTTGTAGATTCTTCCCTTTCATCACTTTAACTATGTCATGCCACTCCCTTCTAGCTTGTAGAGTTTCTGCTGAGAACTCAGCTGTTAACATAAGTTCCCGTGTATGTTATTTGTCATTTTTCCCTTGCTGCTCTCAATAATTTTTCTTTGTCTTTAATTTTTGCCTATTTGATTACTATGTGTCTCAGCGAGTTTCTCCTTGGGTATATCCTGTATGGTTCTCTCTGCGCTTCCTAAACTTGGGTAGCTATTTCCTTTCCCATGTTAGGGAAGTTTTCGACTATAATCTCTTCAAATTTTTTCTCAAGTTCTATCTCTCTTTCTTCTCCTTCTGGGACCCCTATAATGTAAATTTTGTTGTGTTTAATGTTGTCCCAGAGGTCTCTTAGGCTGCCTTCATTTCTTTTCATTCTTTTTTCTTTATTCTGTTCTGCAGCCGTGAATTCCACCATTCTTTCTTCCAGGTCACTTACCCATTCTTCTGCCTCAGTTATTCTGTTATTGATTCCTTCTAGTGTAGTTTTCGTTTCAGTTATTGTATTGTTCATCTCTGTTTGTTTGTTCTTTAATTCTTCTAGGTCTTTGTTAAACATTTCTTGCATCTTCTTGAGCTTTGCCTCCATTCTTTTTCCGAGGTCCTGAATCATCTTCACTACCATTATTCTGAATTCTTTTTCTGGAAGGTTGCCTATCTCCGTTTCATTTAGTTGTTTTTCTGGGGTTTTATCTTGTTCCTTCATCTGGTACATAGCCCTCTGCCTTTTCATCTTGTCTGTCTTTCTGTGAATGTGGTTTTTGTTCCACAGGCTGCAGGATTGTAGTTCTTCTTGCTTCTGCTGTCTGCCCTCTGGTGGATGAGGCTATTTCATAAGCTTGTGCAAGTTTCCTGATGGGAGGGACTGGTGGTGGGTAGAACTGGCTGTTGCTCTGGTGGGCAGAGCTCAGTAAAACTTTAATCCAGTTGTCTGCTGATGGGTGGGGCTGGGTTCTCTCCCTGTTGGTTGTTTGGCCTGAGGCAACCCAACACTGGAGCCTACCTGGGCTCTTTGGTGGGGCTAATGACAGACTCTGGGAGGGCTCACGCCAAGGAGTACTTCCCAGAACTTCTGCTGCCAGTGTCCTTGTCCTCACAGTGAGACCCAGCCACCCCCTGCCTCTGCAGGATACCCTCCAACACTAGCAGGTAGGTCTGGTTCAGTCTCCCCTGGGGTCACTGCTCCCTCCCCTGGGTCCCGATGCGCACACTACTTTGTGTGTGCTCTCCAAGAGTGGAGTCTCTGTTTCCCCCAGTCCTGCCGAAGTCCTGCAATCAAATCCCGCTAGCCTTCGAAGTCTGATTCTCTAGGAATTCCTCCTCCCATTGCTGGACCCCCAGGTTGGGAAGCCTGACGTGGGGCTCAGAACCTTCACTCAAGTGGGTGGACTTCTGTGGTGTACGTGTTCTCCAGTTTGAGTCACCCACCCAGCAGTTATGGGATTTGATTTTATTGTGATGGTGCCCCTCCTACCATCTCATTGCAGCCTCTCCTTTGTCTTTGGACGTGGGGTATCTTTTTTGGTGAGTTCCAGTGTCTTCCTGTCGATGATTGTTCAGCAGTTAGCTGTGATTCTGGTGCTCTCACAAGAGGGAGTGAGCGCACATCCTCCTACTCTGCCATCTTGAACCAATCCTGGTGTGAGAATTAAGCAAGATACTATAAATAAACGTCTTAGGTCTTTCGTGGGACATAGGCATTTAGCAATTAAAGCAAAGTACTATACTAAGGATACATGAGCAAAATGAAATTGTTCAATATATTTAGCGCAGCGCCTGTGAACACTGGAAAGTGATTGCTGTGCGTGTGCAGACTTTCCTTCGGACACTTTTAGGGAGAATGATGTGATCACCAGCCAGGAGTAGACTGAATCCTGATCTCTACTATTGACTGGGGGAGAACTAGATAAAACTCTAAAGTTAAGAAGTAATCTTTATCTTGACTTAGAAACAGAGAAGAGGAGAAAAGCTCAGAGGATCTGGTGCTCTTGGAAAAGCAAAACATCTCCTGCAGGCCTGCAGCAGAGTTAGAAGAACCCAGAGGATGCCAAGTGGAGGGAGAGGGGGAGCTGAAGGAGCCCGGGAGTGAAAAACGCGCATTAAAAGTCATAAACCTCAGTTTCAAGTGCTAAGAAATCATACCCCCATTTTAAAGACTTTTTGACTCCCAAATTTTAAAATGAATCATTGCGTTTTCTAAGCACAGGGTCAACGTCAGAAGAGAATATTTACAACTATGAACATCTGTGCCTAGGCGGCCTTTACAAATGCAGGATCTGAATGCAAATTGAACAGCTATAAACTGGCCTAATTTATAGCAGCGTATGAAAACTGGGGTGGGGGGGCTGGTGTGCAACCAGGAGGTGGGCTCCTCAGTCTTCAGACAAATTCAAGGTCGAATGGTAATGATGAGGCTATTCATTTCGCCCAGTAATCATCTGTCCCCTTAAAACCGAGCAAGTGGTAACCTTGAATTTTTTTAATACAATAATAGGAAGTCAGTCCTCAGTAATAAACATCATCAATAATTGTTAGTTCACATGTGGGCTGAGCTCCTAGGGCTGTGCTGTGTGCCTTCCAGCCGTGGTTCTACCATTTGTAGTTCTGTGTCTGAGCAAGTCTCTTCACCTCCCTGAGCCTCAGTGTCCTCATCTGTAAAGTGGGTGTAAGAATGGAGGCAGCTACACAGACCTGTTGTAAAGGGTTACAGCTTCCTGGCACATATAAAGAATGCTCTATACACGTTTGCTATTATTAGCATCAATTATTATTGGCTGGAGCCAGGAGTTGTTTGCAATGCTGAGAATGAGACTTCCACCCTCTTTAGGCAAATATCTTTACCTAAAGTGAGCGGCTGCTTATTCATGGTTCTTAGCAGCTCATTGAGACGCGGCTCCCTTGCGAACTTGGACAACAGTGAAAGTGTGTTCCCTCCTCAGAGTAACTGAAGAGGCTTATAAAAGCAATAATAAATATACCTAGGTTTCCATGGAGACAGTTATCTAATTAGGTCTTTCCTTTAATCAAAGGAGTCCAAATTTAGGAACTCTTCATGTGTTTCCTGATTAAGGGCATGTGTGGTTTCCCTGAGTTGCTGGAGTGGAGGCATTCCCCCCAACCTCATCACAAATGTTTTCATCACAGACGATGGCAGAAGGCCTGGTAGCATCTTCAGAAGGGCTAATTTTTCCCGACAGCCCTAGTAAACTTGTTTGCTGATGACCTCTTCCCTCTGGCAGTCCCAGCAGAGAGAGGCAACACCAAAGGGTCTCATTTCCCTTGACAGCAGCTTCTCCAAGGACTCAGGAGCGGGGCCCACTGGAGCCAGCGTGTAAAAGAGAAAATTGCTACCCTTACAGTGCCCAGCCTTGAAATGCACAGAGTAACCCCAGCTCAGATGGGCTGTAACATGTCAGAATGTGATGAGGCTGATATTTGGAATTTGCTACTGAACGTAGTCCCTGCAAAATGCCATTTCCAGCACCTAATACCTGTCTGGGGAAAGATCAGAACATTTAGTTTTAATCTTAAAGGTCATGCAGGAATTCACCCTAATAATGGAGCCCCAAGCCAGGCGGAGAGGCCAGGGAAATCTCACCAACAGAAGCTCCTCTGTCAGATTGAGCCCCTGCAAAGAGGAAGAGCCCATGTGCAGAGAACTGATAAAGACCACTGGCCTTTTCTAGGTGACCCTGAGAAGCCACGTGTGGTTGGATCTCTTTCTGCCCCAGAACATACCTTCTGCAAAAACCAGACCCTAGGCACAGATGCCTGCCTTCATGCATTTATTGAACAAAAATGTATCTGTGTGCCAGGTCGTGAACCAGATAAGATACAGATAAGACATGAAAGGCACAGTCTTTGTCCTGGGAGAGAGAATTGCCAAGCCAAGGAAAAAGAAAAATGCTAAGAAATGATCCCATTGCTGTCAGTCGGAGTATACTGGGAAAAGTGCCATGGCTTGCCTGAAGAATTCAGGGAAGGCTTCATGGAGGAGGTGTGCCTGAGATGAGTCCTGGCTGAAGGGTAGGCATTTTCTGGCAAGTAAGCATGGTGTGGGATTCCTGGCAGAAAGTAATGCTTAGAAGCATGAGAGACCTGGCCTGGTGGGGAGGGTTATAGGGGTGAAGGGGCATGAGTCTGAGTCTGGAGCCAGGGAGAGTGTGATACATCAGGATCTTAAGGACCAAACTAGAGAGGTGGGTAGAGGACATGTCCAAAGGTGGGTCCTTACCTGTGGACAGCAGGAGACCCCTAAGGAGGGTGTACCAGTCAGGGTTCAGTTCGAGAAACAGAACCAGGAGGAGATATATATTAAGAGATTTATCAGAAGGCAATCCATTTATTGCAAGGCGAGTCTGAAATCTGAAGGGCAGGCTGGAATTCTTGAGTACAGGGTGAAGCTGTTGCCACAGCAGAATTTCATCAGGGAAGCCTTGGCTCTGCTCTTAAAGCCTTTCAACTGATCAAATCAGGCCAACCCAGATTATCTAGGATAATCTCTTTTACTTAAAGTCAACTGATTATGGACTGTAATCACACCTATAAAATAATTTCACAGCAACACCTAGGTGAGTGTTTGATTGTATAACTGGAGACTGGAGACTAGCCAAGTGGGCATATGACACCGACCATCACAGAGGGGCTCTGGGGAGGCACGCGCTTTCTGCAGCGCCTCCTCCTCTCTCCCTGGATTAAAGGTGAGGCACAGCAACTCAAGTGACTGCTCCTGCATCAGAGAAACCTGGGAATTAAACAAGGGCGATTCTGGGACTGGCGGGAATAAATGTAGCTGCTGTGCTGGAGTGATATCACCAAGCCCAAGGGCAGCCTCTTCAGACAACTAAAAAGACATAGTTCTAGAAATCTAATACATCTTGATTTCAAGCTCAGCTTGACTACTTACCTTTTTTTTTCAAATTGAAGTATAGTTGATTTACAATGTTGTGTTAGTTTCAGGTGTACAGCAAAGTGACTCAGTTATGCATGTATAATATGTATGTGTGTGTGTGTGTGTGTATATATATATATATATATATATATATATTCTTTTACAGATTCTTTTCCATTATAGATTATTACAAGATATTGAATATAGTTCCCTGCACTATACAGTAGGATCTTGTTGTTTATCTATTTTATATGAAGTAGTGTGTATCTGTTAATCCCAAACTCCTAATTTATCCCTCCCCCCCACCCCATCCCCTTTGGTAACCATAAGTTTGTTTTCTGTGTTTCTGAGTCAATTTCTGTTTTGTAAACAAGTTCATTTGTATCATTTTTTTAGATTCCACATATAAGTGAGATCATATGATGTTTGTCTTTCTCTGACTTGCTTTACTTAGTGTGATACTCTCTAGGTCCATCCATGTTGCTATATTTTTAAAACATCTATGAAATGAGATAATACCTTAGAGGTATATTAGGAGATTAAGATGCAAATATTAGTCAAGCTTCTAGACAGTGCTTAAGAAGAGGTGGTGGTCTTTAACTAAGATTCATTTGGCTACAAGTAACAGGGACCAATGCAAGCTAAATTAAGTAGAAGAGGAGGAATTCATGGGAGGAATATTAGTGTGTCTCATGGAGTCCAAAAAAAGTTGACAGCCATGCCTCAAGAACATTGGGAAGCAGGGCAGCCCCATGGACCTCCATAACTGGACTCTTTTGACCGTCCCTTGGACACTCCTGCCATTGACCAGACTCGGCACTCAACAGGCACCAGGCTCATTGCCTCTCAGTTCAAATTCTTGAAAGAAAGAACCTCACTGGATGGCTTGGGTCAGATGTTCACCCAGGATCCAATCAGCTATGGCCTGAGGGTGGTGTCAGAGAGAACAAATATGGCTGCCAGGTCTTACCCTGTTGGACACGTGAACCCCTCAGGAGAAGTCCATTCTTCTGGCGTTATGGAAGCTCAGTGGAAGCTTCATGGTGCTCCCTATTCCCAGTGACTGTCCTGCATTGACTTTGACCAACACCTTCTCATCTTTCCTCCATCTGCCCCACTGCAGACCTTATTATGGTCAACTCTCTGTATAGCCCAGGACAAATTATTTACGCTCTGTAAGCCTCAGTCTCCCCATCTCTAAAATGGAGATGAAAGTAATACCTATCATATACAAATGTTGTGAAGATTAAATAATATACATCGAGCTCTTAGCTCTTAAAGTGGTTGTTATTGCTTTCATTGTTGTTCTTTAATTGTTATTAGTATAGTAGTGGCAATGTTTCTTGCTGCGTAGCTGAGCTTATGAAAAAATAATAATAGCATAGAGCACTGTGAAGAGACAGAAGACATGGACTTTACAGCCAGCTGTATCTGGACTGCAACCTCACCCTACCACTTAGTGTCTATGCAACAAGTTACTCAACGTCTCTGAACTTGTTTCTTCATTTGCAAAATGAGGCTAGTAATAACCGTCTTGCAGGATCCTTGTAAGGATTAAATGACATCCCTATGCATAGTGCACTTAGCAAAATGCCTAGTATATCGTAGGTGCTCGATAAAAGGGAATTTGTTTCATTATTTATTTTTGGCTGCATTGGGTCTTCATTGCTGTGTGCGGGCTTTCTCTAGTTGTGGCGAGCGGGGGCTACTCTTCGTTGCGGTGTGTGGGCTTCTCATTGCGGTGGCTTCTCTTGTTGCGGAGCACAGGCTGTAGGCTCACGGGGCTTCAGTAGTTGTGGCACACAGGCTCAGTAGTTGTGGCTCGCGGGCTTAGTTGCTCTGCGGCATGTGGGATCTTCCTGGACCAGGGCTTGAACCTGTGTCCCCTGCATTGGCAGGCGGATTCTTAGCCACTGCGCCATCAGGGAAGTCCAGGAATTCTTATCATTATTATAATTATAATTCTTATTATGAAACCACTTACTTAGTCAAGTAAGTTCCTATGTAGCATGACTCCCCAGCTTCATCTTACAACAGTCTAAATCTGATGTCCTTTCTAAATCTGATGTCATTCATATCTTGGCCACCTGCAGTACTGGCTGATAATTATTAACAATTCTGGCTCATATGCCTTCTCCCATTGATAACTCTACAGTGAATAGCTTCTGAGCTGGGCGGTGCTGTCACTGGCTTCGAGGACATCTGTAGTTTGGGGAATGGCAGTGTGATTTTTGCATATGGCACTGAAGCGATCCGTTCTTCACCGGGATTGGAGTTAATTTGGGGCATGCACTTTGTCAATTGCACGTCCTCTGGGAGCACAGAGCTGAAACCCCACGCTGGGCCAAACCAGTCATGGCAATTTGGCACCTTGAATAGATGGCAAGAAAATGTAGCTCAAATAAGGAGCCACTGTAAGCACATTTCATTTTCATCTGCGTTTAATGGGAAAAGGCCACTGCCCTGCATCTAAATAACCTGATGCCTGTCTTTAATATGCGCTCACTCGCTCTCTTTCCTGACTCACTAAATCAGGATAAGGAAAAAACTACCTTTGTATAGGGCAGCGCCTGAACAATTTGCACGCCCTGTGATTCTCGCATAACCCTGGCACCCTCCCCTGCTCTCCTGCAAGACATTGAATAGAAGGATGTGCTGACACCTCAGACTGTAACGACGATGTTAGTCTACGGAAATACGCCATGGTGAATCTCCTAGTAAACAGTGAAGGGCCATTAGAGGTGCCATTTCTGAGCTAAAGGCACAGCGTATATTTAGGGATAAGAGTCAACATTTGGAATCACATTCTTCTGCTTTTTAATTTCCGGCTCTTGACTCCAGCACCTCCAGATTTAGACTGACTCAGGCATGCTTTGCGGACGTCCTTCACCATGGCATGCATGCTTGGTTCCCTTCCCGGAAGGCAGTATTGCCCGGTGATTAAACCCACAGACTTGGAGCTCCGATCCTCTGGGTTCTCTGCTACTGTTGCCACTTTCTACCCGTGGGACCTTGGGTTGTTGTTTTCGATATGTGTATTAACACATATTATACTTGGCCAGTACTAAGGAATGTTTCATGTACTTTACCTATATTGACTCTTTCAATCCTGAGATTTACAACTCTGTGAAGTAGGTGTTTTTCTTATAATTCCCATATTATAAGTAGAAAACCAAGGCATAACTGAATAACTTGCCCAGAGTCAAGATGTAGTCATAACCAAGCTGGCATTTGAACCAGAGACCTTGTCTCTGGAATCCCTCTTCCTACCTGGTGTGTTTGGCTTAATCTCTTTGAGCGTCGTCTTTCCCACCCATAAAATGACAGGAGTACTAACACCTGCTTCTGGGATTCTTGTAATGATCAGATGTTTTGAGTCCAAGCAGGTGAAGCGCTCGGTGCAGTGCCTGGAATGTAGGCACAATTAATGTTGGCTCTTCTGCAATTAACAGCTGCTACGTGGGGCCTCTGCCTTGAACCCCAGGGGTGCTCTGGGGACCTTTCACTGGGAGTCCTAGACGCTGGCACCCCTACAGCTGGGCCTCATCACAGCCCTGTTGACTGGCATCATTCTGGATGGCTCAGAGTGGGTAGAGGCTGGAGGAAGGAAACACAGTCAGGAATCCACAGTAGCCCGGGAAGGAGATGGTGAGACCTGACCAGGGCAGTGGACGTGGGAAACATGAAGGGAACTACTTCAGTAGAAGCGTCAGTATCCATGATTCAGCATTTTTGAAGGATCAGCCAGAGTAAGGACCATGTCAGCGGCCCCAGAAGAAAACCAAGCCAATCAGAGGTGAAAGCCTGGCCTCCACGCAGGACACCCGCTATGTAGTTTGCTGGCCCGTGAAAAACGAAAACATGGGACCCTGTGTTCAGAAAGTATTAAGAATTTCAAGACAGCAACAGCAGAGCATTAAACCAAGCACAAAGCGCTTCTAAGCGTGGGGTCCTGAGCAGCTACACAGGTCACATGCTCAGGGAGCCAGCCCTGCCTCTGTGTCGCCGTCCTCACTCCCACCCTCAACCCCAGGAACTAGAGATGGGCCAGCAGTGGCTCCCAGGCTTCCCACCTCATCAGCTCACCTGCCTGGTTAGCCCCAGATTTCTCTCTCCAGGAGGAGCACGGCCGAAAGACAAGTGCGTGGCAGGTAGAAAAATGCGGTTTGGACTCCAAAAGGAGTGGGGCACGGGAGAGAAATGTTTAGCCCAGATGCATTGTGATTAACCACAGGTACTAAGGGGTGCTCCAGGGAAGCCACGGTGGGTACATGGGATTCTTGAGGTGGCAGCTCTTCCTGTTCCTTCAGGAACAGTCTCTGGCCGAGAAGACCGATGCAGCACAAATGCTCGTAAGGTTTTCTTTTTCCTACATCAGGCTGTTAGCGTGATGAGGCGTGAGCTGCAGTCACCTGTCTGCATGAATAAAACATGCACGGAGACCCAGTCAGTGCTGAGAGCACCAGGCACTGAAGGGCCCCATCAAAGCATATGCAACGCAGAGGCCAGGCCACCATGAGTCTGCTGCTGCCAACTCTCACCTGCAAGCCAGAGATGGCGTTTCTTCCACAACTGCTTCACCTTTAAGATGCTTAAGCAGGTCAGGCCTAAGAAGAGAGGCAGTGTGATCTGAGGCGTGTAGACAGACACCTCTGCCCAGCACACCCTGTGCCTAAGGTGCTGCCATCAGAATCCCCTGGGTTTACAAACGCCGTCGTCTTACCAAGAGGGTTACCGTTAACTTCCTGCAATGCCTTCCCGGGAACACTCGACTAGATTATCTGACTCTTCTCTAGCAGAGTCCTGAAGGGATGGGACATAGACAGGTTAGTTTGGATAAGGGCGTGAGAGTTTTACATGTCAGCAACACTCCTTCATTTGTTCACCACTTCACTCATTCTTTCTGTCATCTAATATTCACTGAACCTCTTCCGGGGGGAATGCTGGCCAAAGCTGAGGACCTTGATGGCCAGAGGATGCCAGGAGGGCACCTCAAAGCAAACCTTGTCCACCTGACTATTTAAACCCAGAAGCACCCCAGAGGCAGGGAAGGACACACCTGAAACAGACCGAATCCACCCCATTCCCGTCAGCTTGTACACACAGCCCTACTCCTTTCCAGACCTACCTTCCTCTGCCGCCCTACGCACACCCTGCTTTGCAGGCGAATTAAAACATCTTGTATTTTCCAGCTGCTGAGCCTTTGCCGCTGCTGTTCCTGCCATCTGGACCACCCTCTTGAAGCATTTCCACCTCTAGGATGCCCCCTGTCCTTCAAGGTCCATCCCAAACCCTGTGGTTCTCTGCATCTCGTTCCCTGGTCCCTGTGACCTGTCGGGACTTCACCTTCCAATGCGTGTCCTTAGGACTAAACCCCCAGAGCTTCTCACTGCCCGTGACGTGTTCCGCCTCCTGCCTAGTGAGTTGTTTTCCTGTCTCTTTCCCCAGTTCTTTCTCTGAGGCCTAGGTCCCTGGTCTCTTCATCTTCCTTTAATCCCAAAGTCTAGAAGGTATCTGGCACACAGTAAATGTGTTGTTGTAATTGAAGGGTGTCCCCTGGCTGAAAGGGCTGCAGGTACCCAATTTTTCACAATTTTTGAAAGGGTTCTTTTATTTGTTTCCATTCTTGCTGCAGCATGGTTTCCTATAACCAAGTCACCATATCTTGCTGTACCTTGCACTTCCTGACCCATGGTGGGATATGGAACAAGGGGGCTTTTCCCACTTTTTTACTATTGTGATGTAATTCACATACCGTAAAGCTCGCCATTTTAAAGTGTACGATTCAGTGGTTTTTAGTCTATTCACAAGGTTGTGTAACCGTCACCGCTATCTGATTCCAGGATGTTTACAGCACCTTGAAAAGTGAAGGGCTCCTGTTAACTTAAAGTGTGTGACGGTTCTTTTGTTTAGATATCATTGGTGTCATTGTCGAAGTCCCACTGACCGCCTTTCCCAGAGCTGGAAGGACAGACGGCTCCTGGGGGAGGCAGGCTGGCATCTTACCGGTCCTGCTTCTTCAGCTTCTGAGTCTCATCCTGTTCCACCTCCATTTCCTTTCCCGCTCACGGTGTGCCTCGCTGAACGGCCTTGAGATGCTCTCAATCATCACAAGCCATCCCTCTTTGAACTCTGTCCCATCGCTGTTAATCTGTTTGGACAGCCGTGCTCCTGGCGCGGTTTATTAAGATTACGTTACCCAGGGACCAGCGCTCATGTCCTGAACGCTGCCGAGCATCAGGAAGGACCGAAGGGTGGGGAAATCCTCCAGACACCCGGAGGCCAGGTGAGCAGCACTGGCAGGGGCTTTTCTGGGGAGACCTCACAGGGTCACATCCATGTCGGAAACCACTCAGCTTCCTCCTTTTTCCATCCCGAAATGTCACTGTGGGCCTCATCCTCAGACAACTCCTTCCAAACGTATTAGCTGGTTGGCGACACTATTCAAAATACTCCTCGGCAGCTGTCTCAGGCTAAGGGACCAGCATGCTCTACCTGTGAGCACCCTCGTGATTTCCAAACCCCGAGTCTTGAGACCTGGTGGAGGAATGTCACCTGGTTTGCTGGACGTGCCTTCCATCTCCCTGTCACCTCCTTCCAATTGGCCAAAAAGTTCCCAATAACCCAGCACTGAAGACGCCCAGGGCTCCGCGAGGACGTGAGCGAGGACTCAGCCCCGGGAGAATGCAAAAGCAGGCGGTGTTACAGAGCTGGGCAAGCTTCTGGAACATCCGAGGCCTTAACCCATCCTGTGGCCCGTGGGAGAGCGGCTCCTGGGCCTCCCGGGCGGAAGGAGCGCCGCCAGCCTTTAATCTCTGCACGCACAGCCCCGCGGACCCTGCACTTGATCCCGGGGCAGTGGCTGGGGGGATTCCTGTGGTTGCTGTGTGATCTCCTGGCGTGGGAGTGGGGTGCGCCTTTCCAGAGGAGCAGCTGCATTCGCCCCCGTGACCTCTGTCTGCGGGGACTTCGACTGTCATGACTGTGACTGTGCTTTCAAAACACCTGCTCTGGCCCCTTTCGTGTTATTCGTCCTCCTCTTCAAACACCCTTTCTCACCCTCGCTCACCGTCAAAGCACAGGGCTGCCTTTGGCTGTCAGATATAGGACATGAATCAGAATTGCTACCTGGTTGAAAAGGCAGATCATCCAAAGGTGGCCAGCCACTCACTCATCCATCCATTCATTCATTTATTCAATGTTTCTTAAGCACCTACTGAGTGTCAGATACCGTGCTGGGCGTTAAGGAAACAAACATGCACGAGACACGATCCCTGCCCCCAAAGACTCTCACAGCCCAGCAGGCAGGCAGACAAGAATATCAGTGACCACACAGGGGTGGAGGAGTTCTGTGCCTATCTCCAGGGAGCAGTGGGAGTCCCGAGGGTCCCTTATTTCAACCTAGAAGTCAGGGTGGCTCCAGGAAGGAGCGGAACCTTGAGTAGCATCATGAGGAACTAGTGGGTGCACAAAATGGGAGGGGTGCTCCAAACACAGGGAACAGCATGTGCAAAGGCACGGAGGCAGGGAGAGCAGTGGGCATTTGGACATGGTTGGTGGGACAGTGCTGGGGAAGCAGCAGAGGGAGATGACAGTCAGGCCGGCGAGGCCATGTGCCGTGTTCAGACAGGGCAGCTGTTGAGAGCTCTCTACAGGGGGATGATGGAGATGGACACCCCTCTGCGGTGACGTGGATGAGGCAAGGCTGGAGGCAGGGACCCCCAGGAGACTACAGCAGTGGCCTCGTCAAGAAACCCTGAGGGCAACAAATCAGACCTCCTCGCTGGCGTCTCTGGGGGTAGCCTGGCTTTGTCGCACAGAGGAGTGAGGGGTCTGGAGGAGCCCCGGGCACCCACAGCATCTTCCCAGTTTCCTTTGAGGAAATGTACACATTCAGAGCATTTCCTAAGGCGTCGTGGCTAATCTCTGCATCCCCCTATCCCATGCAGTTTAGTGATTTAGGGGCTGGGAATCTGGAGCCAGACTAGCTAGGTTCAAACCCAGCTCTTCTACCTATTAGCTGTGTGACCTCAGACAAATTACTTAACCTCTCTCTGCATCTGATCGCACTGCTGTAACGTGGGGATGAGGATAGAGGGAGTTTCTAGTCATAGGGCGTGTGAGGGTGACATGAGTAACAGGCGTGTGTCAGTGTGTAAATATGTATATAAAGTACATGGCACACAGTAAGTGCTCAATAAATGCTCGCTCTTATTCTTCCTGTAGTGGGGCCTTCCTTACCTCTGTGGCATAAGACAGGTCAGAACAGGGCCCAGTTTGTATTTGAAGCCAGTGAGAACTTGGGGTAGACAGGACCCCTGAGCAGCCCCAAAGAGTGCCCTCTAGGTGGTCTCTCGGGAAAACAAGCCTCCGCATCTCAGGCTGCCCCCTCTTCTCTCAGCGTCCTGTGAACCCACATAGCCTATAGCCTCCACTTGCGGAAATTAAAAACTGGATTGGTTTTTTTCGGCGTAATCGAAAGTAATACCACAGGGCCTGACCTTTTGTTCACAGGCAGTTATAGAAGTGACATTTGCTAAAGTCTCACCTTGAGCCTCTGCTTCTCTGCTTTCCTCTCCTGGCTCCTAAGGATACATCCTGGTTTGGAGGTGGCTGCCCCCACCTACCCTCCAACAGGGTTTTCTAGGTGCCCTCTTGTGATTGTAGCCATCAGGGGTTAGCACAGGGGTCACCCACTTCATGGAAAGCTCAACAGGGATTTCTGGCCTTAATCTAAACCAGACACAGTTAGGAACCAAAGGGATGTGGAAATCCCTAAAAATCCCCATGGCATCCAAAATGATGTACTGTCTCTGGAGTGTCTGCTACCAGAACCATCCACAAGCTGTGTCAAAAGGCAGCAGATCTCTGGACGTGGAGCGACCCAATGCTGTGGGCCTTTGCCCTCCTGGGCCTTGGTTGCCTCCTCTACCAAATGGGTATAGCCAGTGGTGTGCTGGTAAGCTCTCTCCAGGGTGGCCGAGGGAACAGCTGGTTGTGGTGTTCATCCATTTCCATAGGGTAAATACTTAGGTTACTAACTTGACGTCCCCGGTGGCAGAGCTGGGAAGGGATGCACACAGCCCTGAGGAGGCCGGGCAGCCGGCTCCAGCACACCACTGGGTGACACAGCACTGCCTCACACGCAGGATGACGTGAGAGACAGCGCAAGCAAGCACACGCTACACTGAGAGCAATGTGCAGACGGACCACCGGGAGAGCAGGAACCCAGGTCTTAACAGCCAGTGGGAATGTGCATAAGCCCAGCTGCAAACTTTTCTACTACGTGCAGGGTACGTAGCAGGTGCTCGTCTGGCTCGTGGAGATTGATTCGAAAGCCCTTTATATTTTTGATTCACAGATTTGCTTTTCTCCCTGCAGTTTATTTGCAAACTCAGGCTTCATGGCAACCCTCGAAGTGCGGGCTCTCTCCCATCCACCAGAACCTCCGAAATGAAACCTACATCTGCCCAACTCCTCCCCCGCCCACGGCCCAAGGGATCTGGTTCCCATCTACTTCTCCGCCCTCTTCTCCTGCCACGCATCCCTGCTCATTCTGCCCCAGCCTCTGGTCTCCGTGCCATTCCTGTGGTGGGTCCAGCATTCTCCTCCCACAGGGCCTTTGCACATGCTGTCTGCTCCTCTCCTTATCCCCCCTCACTCTGGTCTCTGCTCAGATGTCACCTTTAACAAAGCCTTGTCTGAAATAGGAGCCCCTCTCTCGCACTTCGTTCTTCATCCCCACAGCCTGCCTTGTATTTCTTTCTACCTTATATATTATAGGTTTGCTTGTTTATTGCCTGTCCTTCCCCACCGCCTCCACTAGGGGGGAGCTCCTTACGGAAGGAAATCTATTCCTTTGTCTGGAGTCCCCGCCTCTTCTCTGTTCCCATCAACACTTTGTCCTTCTCCGATCAGAAATGCCAAATCCGCTACTTTCCAGCCTCCGGTTTCTGATTCTGGCCCCTTCTCTCCCTCAGGGCTCTGTAATCCCACGGACACAAGCCTCGGGGTATCGTTCCTGCACACAAGCATCGTATGCCTCCATCCAGGACGGCCCTGACCTGTGCGTGGGCCTGTCCGGCACCCCTCTCCCCACCTGAACCTGGGCTTTCCCCAGCCAGAGCTCAGGCCACTCAAGGCCCACATCTCAGTGAGGCCGCGTGCCTCTCTCCTGCATTCAGATCAGCCGTGCCAACCACATGTCCGCTTGCCCACCTGGATGTGAGCCCCGTGGGTGCAGGGACCTCGTCCTGTCCAGCTCTGATCCCCAGTCCCTAGATCAGAGGGGGCACATTGTGGGTGTGTGAGACAGACTGGGGGAGCTGACAGTTCTTCCAACAGCCCTGAATCTGCTGGAGAGTTCTGGGTGCGTTTCTGTTGCAAAAGAGCACAAAAGAGCTGAGTTCGGCTCAGTTCTGTCGGTTGCCATATTTAGGAAGATAGCTGTCCCACCGTCAGCAAGTGTGACACCATGAAAGTCTGTTCATTAGATGTTTCTTCAGAGAACTGCCTTTTACATAATATTAACAGCCCTCACCCTCTGTCACCTGAAGGAGTGAGAAAGGAAGGGGAGAACTTAAGAAAGACACAAACTTGACAGAAGGAAAAAAGAGGCTTGAACGGATGGTGTGACCTGCCCCTTGAGAAGCAAGACTTCAGGCAGCTCAGCGGGAGAAAGCAGCTCCCAGATCCACTGTGTGTGGAAAATGGTGACCATGGCCTTAGGGGTTTCCAAAGCTGTGAATTAAACTGTGTGGATGTATCATTTGGTGGCCAGTTGAGTAACACACATGAAGATAGAAAGGGAGAGGGTGGTGCTGGGGTTTTTTTATGGTTTGTTTGTTTTTTTTTAAAGAAGATGTTGGGGGTGCTTCCCTGGTGGCACAGTGGTTGAGAGTCCGCCTGCCGATGCAGGGGACATGGGTTCGTGCCCCAGTCCGGGGAGATCCCACATGCCGCGGAGCGGCTGGGCCCATGAGCCATGGCCACTGAGCCTACGCGTCCAGAGCCTGTGCTCTGCAGCGGGAGAGGCCACAACAGTGAGAGGCCCGCGTACCGAAAAAAAAAAAAAGAAGAAGAAGATTTTGGGGGTAGGAGTTTATTAATTAATTTTTGTTGTGTTGGGTCTTCGTTTCTGTGTGAGGGCTTTCTCTAGTTGCGGCAAGCAGGGGCCACTCTTCATCGCGGTGTGCGGGCCTCTCACTATCGCGGCCTCTCTTGCTGCGGAACACAGGCTCCAGATGTGCAGGCTCGGTAGTTGTGGCTCACGGGCCCAGTTGCTCTGCAGCATGTGGGATCTTCCCAGACCAGGGCTCAAACCCGTGTCCCCTGCCTTAGCAGGCAGATTCTCAACCACTGTGCCACCAGGGAAGCCCCCTGTTTTTAATTTATGTTTTGTCTAAGAAGTGCTAACGGGAGGACAGTGCAGTGGAATTCTAGAATCCATTCCAGGAGACAAAAGTCTACAAAAATGGATCGATGGGAGAGGATTAGAAAGTGTGTTGGAACCAAGAATGTTAAGGGACTAAATGAAGACGAAGTACAGAGTTTACAATGCATCAGATCAAGGAAAACGGGCACTGCATTGCTCAACTAAGCCTTTTTTATTTCATTCTGCAAATAGAAGTTCTATAGCTTTGAGGCAAGGGCTGTCAGCCCTGGAGTCAGGAAGACCTGGTTGGAAATTCTGTCTCCACCTTCTACTAAGTTATCAGACCCCAGGAAGGTTACCTCTCCAAGCCTCAGTTTCCTCATCTGAAAAATGGTCATCATAACATGCCCACTTCATTGAATTGTTATGAGGATTCAATAAAATAATCCCTAGTTCAGTTCCTAAATCAACCCTCAGAAGATGCTAACTCTTATGATTTACTTATCAAATACTAATATGGTGCCCACAATGTACCAGGGACCTTTCTAGGTGCTTGACGGGCATTAATTAATTCAGTTACTTTTCACTGTCCACCAGGAAGGAGGGACTGTTATTTCCCCTAATTCACAGATGAGGGCAAGCACAGAGAGGTTGAGAAAACTGAGTCACACAGCTCAGGAGTGCTGGAAGCAGGATTCAAACCCACGAGTGTAACCTCTGTCTCTGTGCTCTGCTCTGCTGCCTTTCACACAGTTGCTTTTTTTTTTTTTTTGGCTGTGTTGGGTCTTTGTTGCTGCACGCAGGCGTTCTCTAGTTGCGGCGAGCGGGGGCTACTCTTTGTTTCTGTGCTCGGGCTTCTCATTGCAGTGGCTTCTCTTGTTGTGGAGCACAGACTTCAGAAGTTGTGGCGTGTGGGCTCAGTAGTTGTGGCGCATGGGCTTGGTTGCTCCGTGGCATGTGGGATCTTCCCAGACCAGGGCTCGAACCCGTGTCCCCTGTATTGGCAGGTGGATTCTTAACCACTGCATCACCAGGGAAGCCCTTTCACACAGTTTTGGGTCACCTGCAGCATGCTTGGCCCTTTGGTAAGACACCAAAGCTGATGGAAAAGGAGTAGAAAACACAGTCCTATCTTTACCTGGCTTGCACTCTTATTAGAGAGCTCACTGTCTCATGAAGTCCTTCACTTATAACATAGAAAATAATTATGTAGTGTAGCATCGGGCAACTTTGCAAAGTCCATCAGCAAACATCCTCCTCTTCAAACAGAAATCAACAGTCCCTGTAGGTGAGCTTTGCTTTCTTTTTCAGGGTTAGATGAACAGAGATGCAGAAAGAAATGCTCCTTCTTTTAACCCCCTGACATTGGTGAGGTTGTTTGTTACTGCAGTATAACCTATCCTGTCCTGTCCACTGCACTTTCTTAATACTACTTTGTATCTAATTCTTTCACAGTAGGTGTGCCATGATTACTCTTAGATGGAGATGAACTCCATCCACCCCGTTTACTTGAGGGCTTCAGAAGCAGAAGTAGGTATTTTCACCTCTTCTGCCCAGAAAGGCTTCCTCTGAGTCACCTGTGGGAATGACTGTTTTGGTATGCTTTGATGTTAGCCGATTTTTGAAGCTTTCATTAGCTATGATAAATTATTCAAAAAAGAGTAACACCCAAAACCTCTTTAGAATATTGACGTGGTTCAGCAGTAAAGGAATGGAAAAGCACCTCCAGGTCTGAGGCTAACTTCCATTTAATTTTTAGAGGACCCAGTCGAGTTGCTAAAATGATCAGAAATGGGCCTGGCCAGAGCTAGCTCTGCAAAGAGGGGATTTTATTACCTCCCAGACCATTAACTTAGTCAGATCAAGTCAATGTCAAGAAAACAAAACTTCTCATGTCATGGGTGGGGCTCAAGATATAATTAACAAGGGAATTTGACTTTTGTCCAGAAGCCCCTTAGGAATTTTTTTTTTTTGGAAAGTAGGCTTTAACTAAATAAAGAAAATTTAGTTTCATTTCTGGAATCTTACACGATACCTTATGGGAAGCCTCAGAGACCCTAATCAGAGCTCCTTTCCCTTACTTTATTTTCATATCTTCATTCAACTAATAAAACAACATTGGATAACAGATGTCCCCAAAGCCATATTGAAGTTATAAGTACCTGACGTGTTTCTTCTACTGAATTATGGAGACATTGTCAGAATACCTATGTACCTGGAGAACCAGGTACATAGTCATGAGAAGAAACTCAAGCTGGGGTATAAATAGCTTCTAAAAGACTTGGCTGTGCTGAAGGTGGAATGACAGTTCCATGATGAGCCACACGGGCAGAGAGCAGGGACTTAGGGGTGCCCAGAATTCCAACCCGGAAGTATACCCCACGTGATCTCAAGGTTTTTATCATCTTGAAACCAAGAGCTACATATGACCCAGCAATTCCACTACTAGGTGTATATCCAAGGGAAGAAAACCTATGTCCATATAAACATGGATGTTCACAGCAGCGTTACTCACAGTAGCCAAAAGTTGGAAACCCAAATGTCTATCCACTGATGAGTGAGGAAACAGACTGTGTTATGTCAATACAATGGAATATCTTTTCAGCCATAAAAAGGAATGAAGTACTGACACGTGCTATACCATGGATGAACCTTGAAAACATGGTGCTAAGTGAGAGAAGGCAGTCACAAAAGACTAGTGTGGTATGATTTCATTCATAGGAGATGTACAGAATAGGCAAATCCATTGAGACAGAAAGCAGGTTAGTGGTTGCTGGGACTGGGGGGAGGGGAAATGGGGAGTGACTGCTAAGGGGTAGGGATTTCCTTTCTGGTGATGAAAATATTATGGAATTAGATAGTGGTGATGGTTGTACAGCTTTGTGAATATACTAAAACCCACTAAATTGTATACTTGTAGAAGGTGAATTTTATGCTGTATGAATTATATCTCAATTAAAAAAAAAAGCACTGCGGTGGGGGATGAACCATTCTATCATGCAGCCAGCAGAGCTCCGTGATGATTCCAGAATGTCTTGGCAGCCAGTCCACCAAAGCCACACAGAGCATCGCAGGGTGCGTCGACATCCCTGTGATTCTCTCTCCATAGCACCTCAACAGGCTCCTTGGGAAATTTTCTGCTTTCCTGGGTCCAGGGGGTCAAGGCCAGGAGCAAGTTCACATGGTCGGGACAAAGCTTACTTGTCAGTGTTGCAAGAAGCCGTGCAGATGCAGGTAAAGTGGCAGGTGGCGTCCACCCCATCCACAGCTCACGAGGCAGCTAAGCCCTTAGCCTGAGGGCCTCTGGGCGCTCCTGGGACTGGAAGAGAAGGGATGTGATTTAGGACTGGCCACCCTTCATTTCCCAGGAGGAGGAGAACAGGCCTCTCGGGATGTAGCCACTCAACAGGTCCTGGGCTTCACCGGGTAGGTTGTGATAGCCTGCCCACACATTTGCTGCAAGGTCTCCCCGAAATTTCCCCTTCTCTGCACTCAAGAAGGCTCTCCTCTTGACCCTTCCAGAACCTCCCTCTGCCACACCCTGCTTTTTAAAATGATCTCTTCCAGCAAGCTTTCCTTGGTTCTCTCCTTGCGGTGGTTCTCCACCGGGGGCATTTGGGGAACACGGGGCAGAGCCTGCAGACATTCTTGGTTAACTGGGGTGTGGCAGTGAGTAGAGATCAGGGCTTCCGATAACCATCCACAGTGCACAGGACGCCCCACACAGAAGTGTCTGGCCCCTAATGTCAGCAGTGCCAAGGCTGAGCAGCCTCCCTCCATTTCCCCGCATCGTTGTTGACGTATGGTTTACGTTGAAGACTTCTTTATGGACATTGATCCTGTTTGGGCAGCTGGCTTCTTTTCAGGATTAAAGAAGATCACTAATCGACAGGACAAGGAGCCTGGCACCCAGTAAGCTCCAGTAATGGCGCCTGCTATTCTCATCACCATTCTCTCTGGAAGGCAGGGTCTCATCAAGATTCAGAATGAGATGTGACCCAGGAGTGAAAGCCATTGACTTAAGTCCTGGCTCTGTCTCCAGCCCACATGGGGACTCAGGAGGGCCCCTTGAACTCTCGGGGCCTGGTTCCCTCATCACTAACCTGGAAACATTGCCATCTAACCCGTCCGCTTCCCAGGGTGGTCATGAAGACAGAACTCGATTACGAATGCAAAAGCGATTTACAAGAAAAGTGATATCTTTTCATTATTATGCCTAATACTCTGTCCTGGCTACTACTTACTGAGGGCTAATTATACAGCAAGTGCTGTGCTAAAGGCCTCCCTTCGTCCACACAATGTCTGGAAGAGGAAAGTTTTGTTGTCCCCATTTTACAGATGAGGAAACTGAGGCTCAGAGAAGTGAAGTTGTCCTAGGTCACCTAGCTGGGAATTAGCAGAGGGAGGATTCAGACCCACTGACTCTTCACTGCTGCCCCCTGCTGCCTCCATGACTGATGAGCAATCCCACCTTCTGGCCACAGTCATGTCTGGTGACTGTCACCCCAGCCCCCAGCGTGCTTGATGGCCCTGATACTCAGGATCAGAAAGTCCATGCATTGGAGGTCCCTCCAGCAGGACCAGGGAGTGAGTTGCTGAAGCTGTCACACACTGCGCTCTCCCTCCTCGAACACGACCTCTGCCCCAGGGGCCCGTGGCTCGGGCTGTCCTCCATGAATAATGCCCCAACTGGGTCTCTGCATCCAAAATGAGGCAGAGCCATAACGGGGCCCCATAAGTCCAGCTCCATCTGGGGAGTCACTCGAGTGCTTTACGACTGTACTTTCCAAGTGCTGTTCTCACTGGGGCTCCTCACTCCGTCGCCCTCTGCTCCAGGATGGGCCAACGCTTCACAGTGTTGCCTCAGGGCCACTGGGCACAGCCAGCAGGCAAGAGCCTTCCAGAGTCTCATCCACATGCCAGGACATACAGAGCCCCAAGGCAGATCCTGTTTCCTAATTAACGTGGAGCATTTTATCTGAACGCACCTCCAGAACCCAGCAAGATAAACATCCCCCTCCACCCCCAACTCAGTCCAGGTCCTTTATCCTCTCTCTCCAGCCTCTCGCCTGTCTCCAGTCCCATTTCTGGGCCTGCTGGCTCCTGACCTCGTGCTGTTGGTCTCTGAGTCTAGCTCCGGGGCTCCCAGATGGTTTGGTTGGAACCCTTGATGTCATGTTTGGACGTGGTCTGTGCCACCCCCCTCTGCCCTTGGCTCAGAGCAGCTCTAACTCTCAGGCAGGGCCTTTGCAAGGAAGATAGACTAGCCTCAGAGGAAATGTAAGCAGAGGGGACATTGATTAGAAGGACATGACAGAGCTCCCCAGATCAAAGGAAGAGCTGATGAAAGCCCAGAATTCCAGGTAGCAGGGACCAATGAATGGTCTTGTTGGGGTCTGCTGTTGGGATGAATGGACTCTGGGCCTGTGAAGACTTTGTGTGTCTCCACCGAAACTCCAGTACCAGGGACAGAGGGTCTGTCGGCCTGACTCAGGCTCAGTGGGGTAAGTCAAGTGAAGCTGAGCCACATGCATTGAGAGTACAGGAGAGGTCACCTCAGCAACACCTGTGTGCTATGACCAGAATGGGGGGATGGAGGCAAAAATAACAGAGGTCAACTCATTGCCCTTATTTATCATGCCCTGTATCCCCAAGTCCGCAACACTCAGCTTTATGAAAGAAAAGGAGGCCTCCTCCTTTCTCTCCTCTTTGGGGGGAACATATCAGGTGCTTTAAACCTGATATGCACAGATGTAGGCAAATTTTTTAAAACGCACAGGTGTAGGTAAAGAGCTGTCATCCCAGAGACTGCAGGGGGAGGCGTGAGCTCTGAGCACTGGACCCAGGCACACACTTTGGTCATAGCCAGATTTGGAACCGGGTCCCACATCTGCCATTTCGTACTGCTGTGGCTTTGGGCAAGTCATTCAGCTTCTCTGCGCCTTGGAGTTCTCCTTGATAAAATGGGGAGAAAATCATACCTATCTTGCAAGACTGCTGTGAACACTGAAGATGTATTAGCATGTTAGGGGAACAGGCTAAGGTACCGTAACAAAAGTCCTGAAAGGCAGCAAACAAGCCACAAGTGCATTTTCTCTTTCGTGAACATCTGGAGGAGGGTGGTCCAGGGTAGCTCCACCCCGTGAACCGGGAACCCAGGTTCCTTCTACCTTGTTGCTCTGCCAGACACTGAGGCCTTGCCCCCTTGGATGAAGCTGACTCTCCATCCTCTTTGCGACCCTCAGGACAGGGAAAGGGGAAGTGGAGCCGGATTCTTTAAACAGCTGTGATGTGCAAGGTCACGAACCTCTACCTGTCACCCTCCATTGACGAGAACACGCCACGTGGCCGAATTAAGTTGCAAAGGAAGCTGGAAAAATGGAGTCTCTGGACTCCCATGTTCCCAACTAGATTATGGGAGCTGGGGGACAGGGGCAGGGGCTGGAGGGAGCATTCCATAACTTCACATGAAGATAATGCAATTAAAAAACAATCAGGGGCTTCCCTGGTGGCGCAGTGGTTGAGAATCCGCCTGCCAATGCCGGGGACGTGGGTTTGAGCCCTGGTCCGGGAAGATCCCACATGCCGCAGAGCAACTAAGCCCGTGAGCCACAACTACTGAGCCTGCACTCTAGAGCCAGTGAGCCACAACTGCTGAAGTCTGCATGCCTAGAGCCCATGTTTCGCAACAAGAGAAGCCAGTGCAATGAGAAGCCCACGCACAGCAACGAAGAAGAGTAGCCCCCACTCGCCGCAACTAGAGGAAGCCCACACACAGCAACAAAGACCCAACTCAGCCAAAAAATAAATAAATAAATTTATGTATTAAAAAAAAACAATCAGCACAGCCTTAGTGCATAGTAAAGACTCAATGAATGGTAGCTGTCATTTTTGGAAGACTAATTCTTAGGAGGAACAGGCAACAATCTCTCATCTCAGTATTCCAGTTCTGGAAGCCAGACCAGAACCCAGATGTGGGGCATGGCCCCTGATTTCTTTCTTCAAGGCCACTCCTCTCACAGGCCCCAGACTGCGGGAAGAACTCTCCATGGGCCCTCTGGCCTTCAGGGGAAGCCCACAGCCCTGCAAGGGGGGGACCCCACTTCTCCCAGGTGCTCCAGACACCTCTGCTCCCTTCGTCTCAGCATCTGATGTCAGTTCCTTTTGGCCCCATCACTCCAGAGAAGCAGCTAGGTATGATTGACGTCCCTTGGGAGGGGGTCTTGGGGACCAGCTTGGCACGTCAGCCGATGCCCTGCCATGTTCATTTTTGTTGACAGTTAATTATATTTCCTTCTCATCAGCTGTCAGGCCAGCGTCCTGACAGGACACTGAATTATGGTTGAAGCCAGTCATCCCCTGCAGACACCTTCTTCCTTGGGCCTTCTCGGCTATGGTCCTCGGAGGAAACAGACACGAGTCTGATTGGCAGGAAAGACCCTGGGAGTCAGAGTGTGCGGCCAGGCACCCCTTCCATTTTCTTCACTGTCATCGACACCCCCAAAACACACCAGGCCTCTTGATGGTGCTATTATTAAGGAATTTGAACATATTTAATTATGTGTTGATCTGTACAGAGCTGAACACACACCCCCATCCTAAGCAGTACCGTGCAGGTCTAACCTTAAGCTATCATCAGGGAGGAGCTTGAGAGGGGCCAAGTTCTGCAGCCATAGTAGCAGACACTCGCATGGCACTTGCCACGTGCCAGCTGCAGTTCTGTGTATTTTACATTTCCAGGCTTCCCTCTCTATCTGCGTTGATTCTGTCTCTGAGTTTCTGATAACAGGCAGCAAGGGTTTGAACAGAGGGAATGTTTAATCCTCATAACTATATAAGGTAGCTCCTATCATTATCCCCACGTTATGGCTGAAGAACCTGACGCGCACTGAGTTACGTGGTGCGCTGAAGGCCATTGGGTTGGTACATGGCAGAGCCGTGTTTGAACCTGGGTAGTCTGGTTTGCATTTGTACCATAGCCACCGTGCAGACAGATGTGGAGAATATAAACTCATCAATAATTCCACCCTTGTTCTTGTGGAAGCAGGAAAGCTGGGAACTAGGTGTCGGAACTCCCTTGCAGCTAGAGTTCTGCGTGCGCTTCAGGTTTGGCCATGCAGGTGAATTCACATGACATCTGGAAGGGAGGCTGAGTCAGAGGCACATTCCTGGTGTTTCTACACTTTCAGGGCAAGCATGTCCCTGAGGCACTCACTTGTTCTATGGTCACTTCAGCAGTGGTCCCTGTGCAGTGGGAGGCCTGCCTGTTACTGCACATCCACTTGGCTGCCGCTGGTCTGGGGAGGCCCAGTGTGGATTCAGGAGAAACAACAGGAGGGGCAGCTTCCTGACTGTGGCCAAGGAGGTAAAGTTCTGTGGCTGCCAGCACCTGATTCATGGAAGACGCAGCAGATCTGTTGATGGTTCAGTTCGGCAGTGTGGCTTTTCATTCCTGAAAGATCTGTTTCTTCAGCTCTTCCTACAATACCATCACCCATTTAATATCCTATAATAAATACCTTAAAGTATTAAAGTAGCGTAAAGTTGCCAGAATAGAATCTGTTCTCTGAACTAAATGACTGATCACACAATGCTAAACGAAAATATCTTCATTACTGATAAAGCTACCATTGGAGAATGTGACCTATATCAGCAGGTGAATAGGGCCCCTAATTAGATGCATTTCCCCACCGAGACACAGGAAGCACCGGCCTTGGAGCAAGCCCCAGGGCAGAGGCTGCCCCTGTAAGTTTGTGCCGGAGCAGAGCAGAATGTAAACCTTCTGGGCAGCTCACTCGCAAGAGGAAGGACGAAGGTGGGAGTGGCTATGTGTGCCCAGTTCTTTATCCTGTACTCACCAGGCAAATAAACCAGACCTACCTCTGTTGTGGACAGAGATGATGGTCAGTGAATGAGGAGATTACGTAGGGAATTGGATCAAAGTGCTGTTTTTCAACATTGAGATTCTGTGAGTCTGTGAATGGAGATCATGAGCATTAAACTGCTCTGTGAGAGCAGAGATGGTATAAGTCATAGATCGTGTGACTCTGGGTGCATTTAAATCGAGAAATTTTGTACTTTTTGGCACCCTCAAGGGTAGGAGATAACATTCCAGATGAAAGAAGTTTCTAAATAACTGAAGCTTTGTCCATTTTAGAGATGACACCTTTTAAAATATCAACCTCTAGGTAGGAGCATCTTCCTGAGAACTATTATTACAAAAAGAAACCATATTATTTAGGATGCTTTGAGCTATGGTAATGGAGACTTAAACAATAAATGCAATTTCATTCTTACATAACGAAATTCAACGGTGTCATTGAGGTCTCAGATTCCTTCTGTGTTGCCTTCCCTCCATCCTCAAGCATGTTGGGCCTTTCCTCATGATCACAAAATGGCTGCCACAATTCCAAGCATCACGTCCCTTGTCACAAACCCATTTCCCAACACAAAAGGAGTGATGGTTTAAAAAAAAAGGACTTTCTAGTCATGTGGCTCTCTGCTTTGTCAGAGAGGCAAATCTTTCCCAGAAGCTCTCAAGCAGACACGCCCTTACACCTTATTGACTAGAACAGGGTCACATGTCCTCTCTTAACCAATCACTGGCAAAAAGGGATAGGATGGGGACTTCCCTGGTGGTCCAGTGGTTAAGACTTCGCCTTCAAATGCAGGGGGTGTGGGTTTGATCCCTGGTCGGGGAGCTAAGATCCCACATGCCTCGCAGCCAAAAAACCAAAACATAAAACAGAAGCAATATTGTAACAAATTCAATAAAGACTTTAAAAATGGTCCACATCAAGAAAAAAATCTTTAAAAAAAAGGCGGTGGGGGGCATGGGATGGCCATCACTGATTTCTGCCCGTCTTGGGGCTGAGCACATTGCCTCCTGAATGAAATCAGTTCTGGTGGCATGGAATAAGGGGCGTGGGTATTGGTGGGAAGGCAGGAACAGTGCAGCTGGCCTTAGTGTCTCAGTTCCATGCTGTGTAATGCAGAGGTGCCCGGAAAGTCCAAACAACTCCCAACTGTCGTGCTTCGGAATTCGTTCTCCTTCCATGTGACGTTGCCCTTCCTCCTTCGCTGTCAGGCTAACAGCTGTCACTTCCTGCTCCTGCCTCTGTCCCTGTTAGAGGCAGCATTGCTCCCTGCTTCTGATTTTTTCCCTTTAACTGTATGTGAGTCTAGAACTTGGGGGGCGAGGAAGTGCATTTACTGGACTAGGACTGTGGCTGTTGTTGGACTCCAGGGGCACTGGTCTAGAAGTATTCCTGAATCCATTTCCCCCAACGCTGGCTACAGCCAGCCCCAGATTCCTATTTGTTTGATTTTGGTTTTTTGTTTTAGTATCTAGTTAGCAGAATGAGCTTTATTGGGATAGCCTAGGCCAGGAGGGGTGGGACATGAAGCCAGCTTCCACAGGGCACTCTGCATAGGTAGGCATTGCTGCATGCCCGCCATCATGGGAGATGCAGGGGCTGGGAAACGGCTCTCTAATGTCACCCATTACAGACCGTGATGATGGTGGGTCTATTAGTTAAGCCAGGTCCCTTCCACTAAGGGATTTCCAGAATCACCAGCTCTGTGAAGTGTCATGAAAAACATAGCACGGGGTAATGCACTAGGTCAGGATTTCTCAACCTCAGCAGTGTTGACATTTGGGGCCAGATAAATCTTGAAGGGTCTGGGGGGGCAGGGGTTGGAGGGTGCTGCCTTGTGCACTGTAGGATGCTGAGTAGCATCCTGGCCTCCACCCACTGGATGCCAGTGGCCACCCCCACTCCATAATAGCAATATCACTAGACATCACCAAGTGTTGCCTGGAGCGTAGAATAGCCCCTAGTTGAGAACCACCAGGCTGGAGAATCATGGGCTAGGGGCTGAAGTGCCTTAGCGAACCTGGCCTTCCGTGACCACCCTTCCTAAGGTACCACTGTGTCCCTCCCCCGCCATGTCCCATCTCTCTGCAGCTTCATAACTTGCTTTATTTTCTCCATACCCCTTATCACCTGAGTGTATCTTATTTTGTTTATTTGTTCGTTTGTTTATCTGCTCCCAGCCCTGGACTTATCCTGTGGGAGCAGAAACCAGGTCTGTCCTCTTCATCACATCATCTCCAACACCTGACAGTGTCTACACATGGTGAGGGTTCAGCAAACATTGGTTGAAATCAGTTCAGAGAGTTCCATGAGGGGTGTCCTCATAGGAATCATTTAATAAGTGTCCACTCTGTTCCAGACACTTGGATGGACACTTCCCCTGCATGAACTCATCATGCCTTACGAATAAGGACACGGAGGCACAGAAGAGTCCAGTGACAAACCACTGATAAATGATGAGGGTGGGATGTAAACTTGGGTCTGTCTGATTCCAAGGCATTGCTGGTTTGGGAACACCAAGCCACCTCCCCAAAGACACTAGGCTGGCTTGGATGGGCTGTTTCCTGCACTGTGATTGGTGCATCCCGAGCAGGAGATCATGGCCTTCTGGGGTTGGACCGGTCCGTTCCACCCCTGACCGGACAGGCTAAAAGGGCCGAGAAACCAGAGCTTGTTTCCTGACACCTGATAGAGTGCCAAGGCCACCTTGTCCTACCGAGGACATAGGACGCCCAAGGCCCCAATTTGGTCTTTTCAAATTGAAAGAATTATGGGTCAACTGCTCTTCGGTGGCCTCCAAACTATTTCTTTTCCTTTCCGGAGGGAAACCACAATCCAAACCTCCCAACCGTTTCCTCCCCCAAAGCAGCATGGGAAATATGCCTGGGGAGTCTGCCCCTCCCCCGACCCACCCACAATTATGAGAAAACAAACCCTGACACTGAACAGGATTTTGTGGCCTGTTTGCTTCCCCATCCCTTCCCCTCACAGTAATTAGCACTTCAGCTTTCTTTTGTGGTCTTTATGTGTTTAGACAACACAGTTTATTGTTTCCAAATGTTAGTCAATTCTAACTGTAAATCAAGCCCCAAATCTTGAATCCCATTCAAGGGAAAACTCACAAGTTGATTCTACACAAATAAATCATAAAAGGGTGGGAATGTTATGAACGGAGAAAAGCAATTCAGACTCATAATGCTGTAAATGCAGCTTTTTGAACTGCTTAGTGAGTACATTAAGACAATTATATAAAGCTTGGGAGGATCTAATAGTACATTAGTCTTTCGGATGAAGTCATTTGAAAGTTCCTATGTCTAAGAAGACAATATTTTTAGTGCTTTATAGTTTACAAAGTCTTATTTTTTCTTGCACATTATTTAATTTAATCCTTCACAACACTCTTTTTATATAGGGAGGCAAGCTGTTTTACTAAATTCCATCAATTCCAAGACACATTTTGTTTCCATTTTTTTCTCTGAAATCAGGATACATCTTAGAATCAAAGACGTGTCAGTTGAATTGGCAGCTTTATTTCCTTAGTGATCCATAAAATAACGGTGCATGTTATAAATGATAGTGCCTTAGATTTAATGAAATTCATTTTATTATGATTCCTGTCTCACTGGGGAGGCGACAGGTCCTGAGATGTTACAGATTTGGCCCAAGGTCATGCAGTGAGTAAATGGAAGAGTCAGAACTTGAACCCAAGAAGGGCAAGTCCTTTAAAGGGCATATAAATAGCCTAAGGCTACATGATCAGCTCTAGGGAAGGTGGTCCCAATAACTGGGGAGCTTTTGTTTATCTGGACAAAATATACAAGTTTGGAGCCAGAGCAGAGCTGTTTGAGATGTTAGAAGGGAGACCATGAGTTGTCACATTCTCCTTCTCCACCTTTCCCTTGGAATGCTCAACCTCTCCTCAGGATGATTTAGGTAGCGTTGCTTTGAAGTTAGCTTTGCAGGTTATCCCTCCGTGGCTAACTTGAGCAAATTAAGAAACAGCACCCTGACTCCCGCTGGACTCAGCCCCACACCAGACACAAGGCTTAGAGAGAGGAACACAGGCTGAGTTTTAAACCCATTTACTGCTCAACCGATCCCTTGTACAGTGCACATCCTGAGCAACTGTGCACAGAATTTCTGTACACCCACATGTCTCCAACCGGTCTTCAGTGGTGAGATGTGGGACAGAATACTTGGCAGAGAGAAGGAAGGTGTGGACAAATTCAGGAATTACTTTTCTAGTCCAGATCACATTCATTGTTTAAGCCTGGTTTTTGTGTTCTGATGAAGTCTTAGCCTGTGAACACTTTGACCAAGCTTGGCTCTCAGAAAAGAAACTTAATGCTTGGGAAAACTCCTACAGATTTAAGAAATTCAAACATGGTCTTATTTTTATGGTCTTTCTGGGCCTATTTCTGAAGATACAGCCGATTAGCTAAACCAACCAACAATTAGTATTAGCTTGCTGGGCTGAAGAGCTACTTGGTAGAGTAGAAAGAGCTTATGTTCAGCGCTTAGTCAGAGCTGAGTTCAGACTTGGGTCTCCGCTACTTTCCAGCTGCTCACTGTGGGAAAGTGTTAAATGTTTCTGCAACTTCAGCCTCCCCATCTATAAAATGGGTATGGTGGATTAAAGATAAGTGCACGTACTTTGCTACTCGCCCCATTGAGAGGTGGAATCTAATGTCCCTCCGTTCAAATCTGGATTAGCCTTAATGACTTGATCGGCCAATAGAATGTGGCAGAAGTGATGGTCTGGGACATCACCTATGTGGCTGGGTCACCTACGAAGCCTTGTGTTTTCCCCCTGGACTTCCTGGAACTCAGCTGCCATGTTGTGAGGCAACCCAAGCAGCCCCGTGGAGCGGTCTTGAAGGAGACAAACCAAGACCCAAAGCTGACAGCCTCAACTGAGCTCCCAGTTGACAGCTAGCATCAACTTGCCAGCCCTGTGAGTGAGCCATTTTAGAGGTGGATCCTGCAGCCCCCGTGGAGCTGCCTCAGTTGATGCCATGTGGCTCAGAGACAGGTTGTCTCCGTGCTCAAATTGCAGACCTGTGAGCGAATCAAATGAGTGTTGTTATTTTAAATCAGTCAGTTCTGGGGTGGTTTGTCATATAGCAATGGGCAAATGCAGCACTGTGGGTATGAGTAGTAGCTCACTCGGGGCTTGTGTTGGGAGCTAAAGGAAATTCCATATGGACAGCAGTGAGTGTGCTGTCCAGCACCATAGGAGGCACTCAGGGAAGCCGAGTTCTCTTTCCGTCCCCTAACTAGTGTGGGGTCCACTTTGTTACTAGCTGTTCTCTCCTGCTGGGACCAGCGTGATTGGACGAGGAGCTGGGGGGCAGGGCATCACCCTGACTCAGGGTTGATTGGACCCCACATCGATCTGTGTAAATGGTTAAGGCCAGCATCACCAGCTGTCAAGGAGCACATTTGCTACTGGGCAGAAATCATCATTAGTCCATGCCCCCTGATGCCCGATAAGGAGAGTTTCCTTGGATTTAAAGTTGATGACGTCCCATGGTCACCACAGGTGATGAGTATGATGGCACATCGAAGGCTGTATCTTCTGTTGGTCCCGGCTGCCAGGTCTCTGCCTGGTGCTCTGACCATAGGCAAGCAGGAGGCTGGCCTCCCAGTCATGCAGAGACTTCCTTGTCGGCCCCACCAGGGCACTCACCTGACCCTGTTCCAGCAAGGACCATGTGTCCAACTGTCAGCACCCCTGGCCCCAGGCCCATGGGGCCACACCGAGGCTTCCTGGTGCTCCTGGAGCCTGTTACATCTGCAACACACCCCAGGAGGGCTGCAGCCCAGCAGGAGCGATGGAAGACATGAGGGGTGAGGTGGGAATGGCTGAGTGGGCATCACATACCTGGGGGCCTGTTCTGATTAGGGCCTGGGCTTTCCTTCTCACACTCTCACCCCATCAGGGTCTGCTGATGGGGCGGGGGCTGATGGGGCTGCTACCTGCTTAGGCCCTTCCCGGGTAGCAACCAGTTCACAAAATAGGGGTCTCTGTAGGTCATTGGGAAGGCGGTCACATGATAAAGGTAAATGCTACAAGAGTGCGTAAGGGGGTCAGTGGAGGCGAAGCCAGGAATTTGCCCCTCTGGGTGCTGGGTGTTATCTCAAGTGGTGACACTGCAGTCATTTGGCCTCTCCAAGCCTTGGATTCCTCCCCTGCAGCATGGGTTGTCCAGAGCCCCCATTTCCAAGGGTGTCCAGGGAGTTAAATGAGAGGCTATCTTTAAGGCTTGGCCAGCCTCTGGTACAATAACCTAAGAGTAGCTCTGGGTAATAACATCATGAGAATCTTGCAACAACCTTCTGAAGTGAGTCTTGTTCAGAAAATTCAGTGTTGATCATTCCAGACTTGGGCAGGGTTTAGTGGCATGGGAGGAACAGAGTGAATCATTTTCTGAATAGCAGAGAAATCAGAGCCATTTCAGAAATGGTGCTGACATTAGATCAGGTGAGTCTGGGAACAAACCAGGCATCCATCTGCCTTTCTGTGCCCACAAACCTGGGCAACTACGGGCGTCTTCCAAGCTGGTGGCGAGGCCGGAGCTTTGCGCGGTGCACCTCGGGCCGTGACGAGGAAGCACGCAGTCTGTCGTTGTTGGCCTCCTTGTCCCCGCGTTCTGAGCAGATACTGGGAATCCCGTCATCTCTCCAGTGCCTCTTCTCAGCTCCAAGGTAGCAGCTGCCGGCCTTCAGGCTGGTGAAGCCAGAGTGCACGCTGCTTGGAGCATCTGCTCTTCTAGGAGGTGCCCTTAGGTGATGCTTCTCATTCCAAACCCAGGCACCTTAGCCAGGCTGACCTTGCTGTAGGCCCAGAGCCTCTCAGGATGCCCGCCTCAGCAAGGGTTTCGGGGGTTGGGGGTGGGGGGGAGCGTGTGCTGTGCAAGAGGAGGTCAGGGAGGCTGAACTGACCTGTCCTCTGCTGTCCTTCACCTCCAACTTTCAGGACCTGCTATGCACCAAGCACCTATTAGTTATCCACTGCTGCATAGCAAATTACCACAGGCTCAGTGACCTAAAACAACACATGTTTATTATTTCATGTTTCCTGGGGGTCAGGAGTCCAAGCACAGCTTAGTTGGGTTCTCTGCCCAGGCTCTCGCAAGGTGCAGCCAAGGTGGCAGCCAGACTGCATTCTCACCGGGAGGCTCGACTGCGGAAGAACCTGCTTCCAAGCTCCGTCAGGCTGTTTTCAGGACTCATTTCCTGGTGGCTGTGTGAGTGAGGCCCTGGTATCTGGCTGGCTGTCAGGTGGAGGCACCTTCAGGTGCTAGAGGCTGCCAGCAGTTCCTTGCCATGTGGGCTTCCTCAGCACAGCTGCTGACTCCATGGAGCCAGCAAGGATCTCTCTAGTGTGGACAAGCAAGATAGAGGCATAAATAGATGGATAGGTAGGGGGGTGTGTGTGTATGTGCGTGTGTTTGTGTACAGATAGATACAGATACAAGTAGATGGATAGACATAGATCAATGATAGATAAGGAATTGCCAAGCAGAAATAGAGACGCAGATGTAGGGAACAAATGTGAGGATGCCAAGGGGGAAAGGGGTGGGGCGGGAGGAACTGGGAGATGGGGATCGACACATATACACTATTGACACTTATGTATAAAATAGACAACTGACGGGAACGTACTGTATAGCACAGGGAACTCTACTTAATGCACTGTGGTGTCCTAAATGGAGGGGCTATATGTATATGTATGGATGATACATTTTGCTAACACGACATCGTAAAGCAACTATACTCCAATACATTTTGGAGTATACGCCAATACATTTTGCTAACACGACATCGTAAAGCAACTATACTCCAATAAAAATTAATTTAAAAAAGAAAAATCAAAAAAGATAGATACAATATATACACATATAGATATAGATAAATAAATACAGATAGGTAGAGATAGATGGATAGATGATAGATAGATATAGACAGATAAGATTAGATGCCTACATATATATATATATACACATTAAGACAGATAAATATAGATGATGGATGGATAGATAGATAGATGATAGATAACCTAACCATAAGAGTGACATCCTATCACCTTTACCATGTTCTGTTCATTGGAAACAAGTCACAGGTCCTGCCCACACTCAAGGGGAGGAGATTATACCGGCTGTGACACCAGGGGGTGGAGGTCAAGGGGACCGTCTTAGAATTGTGCCTATCACCATCACCTTGAGAGCTGTATCATTCTCATCTCTAGATGGGGAACTGAGGTTTAGAGAGAGAACTTGCCCCAGCTCCAACAGCGATCCAGTGGCCAAACTGGCATTTCAGGCTGTACTGGCCCACCTCTCAGTGGATGTTCCTTCTTCACCATCGTGACCACACTTCCCTAACTGCCCTGGCTGAGTGGTAGTGGTTACCTCTGTGCTGATTTTGACTAACGGGGCCAGAGTTCTTTCTCTGTGGTGGCATCCGTCGTGATGATAATGTACTTGTTCAGTGTGTATCTTGTCTCTGCACCACTACTATGTGCCCCCAAAGGCAAAGACTGCACCCATATTGTTAGTGGCCACAGCCCTGTACCCAGAGAGGCTCCTGGCCCATTGTGTGCATTCTGTAAACAGTCATTCAGTCTTTCAACCAACACTCGTGGAGCTGGGTTGCCTACTTTGGATACAAAGACGACCAAGACACAGCTCTGCCTTCACAAACCCCTCACCCTCTAGCAGGGCAGAGACATGAAATAAATAAACTACGAGATAGTCTGGTGTGGTAAAAAGGTTACGATGGCCTCCTCAGGTTTGCGTATCCTTATGTCCCCAGGGCCTAGAACAGTGACTGGCATATAGTAGGTGCCCGGTAATGTTTGTCGACTCTTCTGGTTCCATTACCCAGCATGCCTTGATCTCTTCTCTCCTGCATAGAGCAGAAGATAAAAATCACAAAAGATTAACTGCTCAGGAAAATCCACAGAAAGTTAAAAAAAATACATAATAACATTCTAGGCTGGCTTCAGAAGTCTCTGATGTAATCCTACAATCCTGGCACCTCCCTTTTTGAACAGAGCCTTGCATTTCAAAACAGAAAAAAAAAAAAACAAAGACTGTAATTATTAAAATTGTGTATATAGGAGAATTTAGCCTTTCATTTGAAGTGTCCTAATGACACTTCAACAACTGCTAGGGAAGATAATAGGGTTTAGAGCAATTACACAGCCCGTCAAATACCGAACATGAGTGATTCAGATTCATGCTTGGAGCTGAAACAATTCTCAGCAGTTTTGCTCATACACAGCTGTTTCATTTAAAATACTTTGGCAGAAAATTGCAAAGTGGGCTGTGCTGGCCATCCCTGCGCTGGAAGCTTAACTCCTTCCATACCCAATGTCATCCATCTCTCCTCCTCCCAGACCCCCGACCTTAATTACTGCTTGGCCAAGCTTTTGAGCAGCATGTTTGCAGAGTTAAACTTGGCCCCTTAGCTGAAAATGCTGGAGGGTTTGTTTCTCCTAAGCCTGCTGAAAGATTCTGTGTCTTTCTCCCTCTTTTGATTTGGTCAGTAGGTATTGTTCAATCACCAGGTGGCCAGTCCTATGTGGGCTGCCAAGGTCTGTCGGTCAGATGGCCAAAAACAGATGGTGCATTCAAACTGGGTGATTTGAGAAGAGTTCTGTCTTAGTTCAAGCAGCCATAACAAAATTCCTAGACTGAGTGGCTCAAACAGCCACCATTTATTTCTTACAGTTTTGTAGGCTGGGAAGTCCCATGATGTAGGTGCTAGCTGGTTCAGCATCTGTTGAGAACCTTCTTCTTGGTTTGCAGATCTTGCTGTGTCCTCACAGGTAGAGAGAGAGGTCATCTCTCTTGTGTCACTTCTTATAAGGATGCTAATCCCATCATGAGGGCTTCACCCTCATGACCTAATCACCTCCCAAAGGCCCCACCTCCAAATACCGTCACAGTGGGAACTAGGGCTTCAACATATGAATTTGGGGGAAACACATTTAGTCCATAACAAACTCAATTAAAGAGCAGTTTACAAGGGAGGGTCCAGCTTGAATTTAGAGAAACCCACAGGGACAGTGCAGTGCCCCAAGGGTGCCACAGCAGGGAGTTGATACCATCTCCAGGGGCAAAGGGTAGGGAGCTGTTAATAGAATGTGGAAAGTGTACCTGTACGGGTGGGGGGCAGGCCAGTAGTTGCTGCAGCCTTGAGTTCAAGACATGCAGCCAACCCCCAACAGCAGTGAGGGACCCCTCCCCTCTTCTCCCACCCTCCCGGCTCCTCCTGGTGTCCTCCATTGGCCAAACCCAACTGGAGGCCAGAGATCAGATGCTCACTGATGCATTCCATACAGGGCAGCCTCCCAGAGCTTTGAGAAAGGGTGAGAGACAAATTGAAGACAATCCAGCACAAAGGAGACCCATTAAGAGTAGACTTGTGTCCTCTGCCCTCAGAGAGTGGACCTCTATCTGCAGACAAAACTCTTACAAGCACCTAGTGATGGGCTCCTGTGGTTGCAGGATAATGGACTCCTTCCATTTACCTCAAGTCATTGGGAGTTCACTATAAGGGGCCCAGAAAAAGCCAAATCCTCAAGGAAGAGCTAGAGCTAACAGTCTCTAGTGGTTAAATTTTATGTGTCAGTTTGGCTCCGCTCTGGTTCCCAGCTCTTTGGTCAAATGCCAGTCTAGCTGTTGCTGTGAAGGTGTTGTGTCGATGAAATTAACATCTGTGATCGGTTGGCTGTAAGGAAAACAGATTACCCTCTAGAATGCAGGTGGGCCTTATCCAACCAGTTGAAGGCCTTAAGAACAAAACCTGAGGTTTCCCAAAGAAGGAAGGAATTCCACCTCAAGACTGTAACACAGAAATCTTGCCTGAGTTTCCAGCCTGCCCTGCAAATTTGACTTGCGTGAACCAATTCCTTAAAAGAAATGAATAAATCTCTCCGTTACTCTACAGAACCCCAGCTGACACACACCCCAACAACTTCCCGTTACATGTACGTTGATCCCAAACCCCTTTCCATGGCTTCTGAAACCTCACATGGTCCACCCCCCTCGTCCCTGCCTCCTCTAACCTCATTTCCTATTTCAAGGATTTTCCAGCTTTAAGGTGTGCAGGAATCACCTGAAAAACTTGTGAAAACACAGTCTCCTGGGCTCCATCCCCAGAGACTCAGATCCAGGAGGAGGGGGTTGGGCCCATGAATTTGCATTCTCACAAGTTCATACAGGAGGCTCGTTCTGCTGGACCAAGAACCACAGTTGGAATAACACTGCATAATCTACTCAGCCCTCTACACCTGTTTCCTCTTGGGGTTCAGCACTTTTGAGGGTTACTCGGCTCTTGGAGCCATCTGCCAATGCCAAGTGCCGCATCGTCTGGGTATCCCGAGAGCCCAAAAGCATCCATGGTGAATGGGATGTGTTTCACCCCATTAGCACAATTGGGTTTTTCTCCCAGCTGCAAACCCAGGTCCTGGGCGGCACAGCTGTCTGAATTAAGCTGGAGCATATAGAATGAACCACACAGATTATCAAGTTGGGTTTCCCACTCTTACCCGCAGTAAGTTGGCAACGCCTGGCCGACTGGACTCTGTGGTCTTTGAATTGAACCTTGGTGGATAGAATTTCAAAAAGAAGATTGGGGTCCCAGTAAGGGAGGCACTCAGAGCTTGAGCAGAGGATGGAGGTGAGAAGGTCCAGGTTGGGTCTGGGGAATGGTGTTAGTTTGGTTTGAACGGAATAGAAGGTTCCCATGGAGGAGCCGTGGAGTTCAGGCTGGGAAGGGCCATGAGGGACAGTGAAAACCCCTGAAGGTCTGATGCAGGGCAGGGACATGCTCCACCGAGGTGGACAGAGGGAAAACGCTAAAGGCAAGATGGGCACAAGATGAATACGGGCTTCAGTGGCATCGTGATATTGGGGATGGAGAGTTCTATATGTGGTAGGACCATGGTCTATCCCATGATGGAGATTTGGGAGAAAGGGGAGCAGGTGAGGGATGAAAACAATGCAACACGGTTCTGATTCTGAGTCTAGGTGCCTACAGGATGGAAGCCCCATTGACCAAATTAGTAGAGAGTGGAAGCAAAACGGATGGGAGTGATCGTGATAGGCTCACGAGCTTGAAAGGATCCTTAGAAGTTACTATTATGGGCTTAGTTGTGTTAACCACCAAAATTCATATATTCAGATTCTAGCCTCCAGTACCTCTGAATGTGCTATCTTTGGAGATAGGGCCTTTAAAGGGATATTTAAGGTAAAATGAGGTCATTAAGGTGGGCCCTGATCCAGTACAGCTGGTGTCCTTTTAAGAAGAGGCAGTGAGCGCAGACGTAGAGAATGGACTTGAGGACACGGGGAGGGGGAAGGGTAAGCTGGGACGAAGTGAGAGAGAGGCATGGACATACATACCCTACCAAATGTAAAATAGATAGCTAGTGGGAAGCAGCCACATAGCACAGGGAGATCAGCTGGGTGCTTTGTGACCACCTAGAGGGGTGGGATAGGGAGGGTGGGAGGGAGACGCAAGAGGGAGGAGATATGGGGATATATGTATACATATAGCTGATTCACTTTGTCACACCACTGTAAAGCAATTATACTCCAATAAAGATGTAAGAAAAAAAAAAAAGAAGAGGTAGTTAGGACACAGACACGCACAGAGGGAAGACCATGTGAAGACACAGGGAGAAGACGGCTGTCTACAAGCCAAGGAGAGAGGCCTCAGAGGAAACGAACACTTCTGACACCTTGATCTTGGACTTTGAGCCTCCAGAGTTATGAGAAAATAGATTTTTGTTGTTTAAGCCACCCAGTCCGGCACTTTGTTATGACAGCCCTAGGAAACGAATACGGTCACGCAGTTGAAATTTCCCCCTTTCTCAGCTGGGCATACTGAGGCCCGGGGAGGGAACAGTGTCACTGCAAGTGGCAGAGTCCAGTCCTCCTTATGGGGCTCTTGACTTCAGGAAAATGATTGTTTTTCCCTGCACCGTGCTGCCTCTTCCATCATGAAAGATTGACCATCTCCCTGCCTACAGTTTAGTTTGTTCAAACAGTTTACAGCCACCAAAGCAAACTGGCCTCTGTTTGGTTTCTTAAGTAATGATTTTCTGACAGAGCTCTCAGGTTCTGCACGGAACAGCAACAGACGCTTGCTCTGCCCTTCTCGAGCCCTTCCACTCCTGGTCCTGACGGCCCAGCCCCAGAAAACGGAGCTTTCATCCCACTCAGGTGATGTGGCGAGGAGCTTCACCTGTGACCCTTGGAGGCGGAGGTGCTGTGGAATGTTCAGACAGAAAATTCCGTGAGACAAACAGAAGAACAGGACTGTAGTCAGGAAGGAGATTAGAACAGAGCTGTCATTTAGGAGCTGTCAGCCTGGAGATGCGGGTTTGAAACATTGTAAGGATGTGAAATCAGAGAGGCAAGAGTTCTCAGAGGAAGAGGAGACAGTGTGTCTTCGTCAAGACTCTTTGAGGTCCAGCAAGAGAAACTGCCTCTGGATTCTTAAACAAAGAGGATGATTTGTTAGGAAGACACTGGAATGTCACAGAATCCAAAAAGAAAGTGGGCATTCAGGCCCCAGGCAGGGTGGGGAGCAGTCCCTCCCTCCAGGGCCCCGGGTCCTCTTGTCCCCGTGCATTGGTTCTGATGTCTTTGCACGGAACAGAGAACTCTGACTGAACCAGCCCACACAGTAAGAAAAATGCATTTCCCCACCTAACAAGAAGTCTAGGAGGAGGGAGGGCCTGGGGGGCGGTTATCGCGAGGCTGTGCGGTGCTGTCAGGCCTCTGGCTTTTCCCATCTCTCCACTCGGCCAACCTCAGTAGCTGGCTCCATCACTAGCTCCTTACCTCCATCTCTCCTGGTCTCAAGGTGGCTGCCTCACGAGGACAGGGCGACTCTAACCCGAGAAGGGGACCGTTCTTTCCCGAGCATCTCCTTTGTATTAGCCTCCCAGGAGCTGGCCCCCAGCCCTCCCCCGGGCCTCACTGGCCTTAAGTGGACCACACGCTCATCTCTGAGTCAGTGGCCGGTGGGATGAATGGGATCAGCCTATGGACACAGCAAACTTCCCAAACAAAATGGGGATTCCGCCGCAAAGCAGGATGGGACGCTTTGCTGCTCCGCACGGCAGCTTCACTCTCCCGCCTCGGCAGAGCAGAGCCTCTGCACACGGCCCCACACCTCGCAAGCCCACATACCTCAGACGCGCGCGGGCAGGTTCTGGCTCCCAATCCCGAATTCCTAGAGTCTGCTGCAGCCGGCTCAAATCAGGTGACCACCCTAGCGAACAACGGTGAGGTCCCACAGACACGGCTGCGGGGCCACAGAAAACGGAGAGAAGGGGGCCGTTTTCAGAAGGAGGAAGTTATCTGGTGGTTGTGAAGATACCCCCGTGGTACCTCCTGCACAGCCTTGGAGAAGATGGAGATTAAAGAGGGTAGATGCAGAGCCTGTCAACCAGGGTGGGTATCCACAGCCCCCTCGGCCAATAGGAAGGATTTAGAAATAGGGAGGGGGCTTTGGTTGTCACCAGCCTGGGGCAACTATGGGCTTTGAGAAGGTAGTGACCAGGGTCCTGAAATGCAGGGGACAGTCCCACACAATGAAGAACTGTCCCTCCAACATGCCAGTTGTGCCAGGTGGAGAAACTAAGCAACAGGGAAGGGATAGTCCATGAAGTGTGGTGGCAGGGGACAGATAATATCATGTATGGGAAGGTCACTCGGGTTGGGGGCTGGAGGATGGGAATAATTCTTAGAGCTCCAAGAAGCCCAGGAAGATAAGACCTGAGAGGGGACAAAATGAGGCCAATGGGTGGGTGAAAGTAGAAGCAACATTTTATTATTGGAGTGTAGTTGATATGCAATGTTCTGTTAGTTTCTGGTGTACAGCAAAGCGGTTCAGTTATGGAAAGATAGAGGGATAGATAGATGATAGATAGATAGACAGATAGATAGATATTCTTTTTCATATTCTTTTCCATTATGGTTTGTTACAGCAGGGGTTCCCATCCCAGGGGTTGGGAACCTGTTAGGAATCGGGCCGCAGAGCAGGAGGTGAGCGGCAGACGAGTGAGCGAAGCTTCGTCTGCTGCTCCCCACCGCTCCCCACCGCTCCCCACCGCTCTCCATCGCTCCCTGCGGCTCCCCACCGCTCCCCGTCGCTCCCCACCGCTCCCCACCGCTCCCCACCGCTCTCCGTCGCTCCCTGCGGCTCCCCACCGCTCCCCGTCGCTCCCCACCGCTCCCCACCGCTCCCCACCGCTCCCCACCGCTCTCCGTCGCTCCCCGCGGCTCCCCACCGCTCCCCACCGCTCCCCGTCGCTCCCCACCGCTCCCCACCGCTCCCCATCACTCCCCACCCCTCCCTACCGCTCCCCGTCTCCCCCTGTCACCCCGTCGCTCCCCACCACTCCCCACCGCTCCCCATTGCTCCCCATCGCTCTCGTTACTGCCTGAACCATCCCCCAACCCCCCATCCCCCCACCCCATCCGTGGAAAAATTGTCTTCCACGAAACCAGTCCCTGATGCCAAAAAGGTTGGGGAACACTATATTACAGGATGTTAAATATAATTCCCGGGCTATGTAGTAGGGCCTTGTTGTTTATCTATTTTATATAGGGTAGCTTGTACCTGCTGATCCCAAACTCCTAATTTATCCCTCCCCCACCCCCTTTCCCCTTTGGTAACCATAGCTTTATTTTCTATGTCTGTGAGTCAGAAGCAGCACTTTAGATGCCGACTCCGGAAGGGGTGCAGGGCAAGGGGAGGGTTGATTAGATCCTGTTAGTGACTCTGGGTAGATGAGAAGGAGGTTGAAGGGAGGGGGGAGGGAGGAGGGGAGGAGAGAGGGAAACTTGGGTTATTACTTCCATGCGCTTTCTCTGCAGACACTCTCAATAAAAATAGACGGACTCTGGTCCTGACAGTTGTGTTTAAGAAAAGCAGTGAGAGCCTTCTGCAGAGTTTTAGCCTGAGTTGAAGGAATGGAGAATGCGGTGGGTCAGGCACACACAGCCCAAGGTAGATGGCGGAGCTGTTGTGTGGGCAGCTCTGAGCCGGCGGAAGGAAATCTCACAAGATTCAGAGTCAAGGGAGCTGGGCTTGCATCCTGACCTTCACCCGCCTGCTCCTAAGGCTGTTCTGAGGGTTAAGAAAAGAAGGCCCCTGCCCCAATCCCCAGGACGTGGGCGCTGTCCGGCAGTGGTGGCCGAGGCTGTCGTATAACTGGCATCAACACGATCGTCGTCCTCGTGCCCTTACCGGCTCACCAGGCCTCAGGGCTGCCTCCTCTTACATCGGAGCAAAGCCTCTCTGGCATTTTCGTCCTTGCAGCTTTTTTACATCTGGCTCTGTACGTCAGCGTCGTGACCTTCTGCGGCGCTGAATTCACGGGTCTGGCTCCATGAACATGGGCGGGGGGGGTTTAAGATTCTTTTTCAAGTTCTTAGCGGCTGTTGAGGTGCCGACTGTTCTGTCTGGGTATTGAGGCAGTTTGTGGCAGTTTGGCTGGGGCACGCTGATCCTTCTGCTTTGTCCCCTCGGAGGTGCGCTCAGGGTACACGCTTATCTCCCACGGCTTTCCCCCAGCCCTCGCCGCTGCACCAGGCCTAAACAGGGAACGTTGGAGCCTTTGGCCAAAGCAGGAACTGCCTTTTGATTCACGCTAACTCGAAAGCCTGCGTCATCCGTAACAAGCTGTCAAGGCGTGGGGTCAGAGAGCACAGCCCAGCTCTTAGGAAGCTTGGGATGCTCGGAGACCCTACAGGATGTGGGGACATTACTCACTACATCCACCCAGCTGCGGCCACATCCACCTGGCAGGTCTCTTCTAGCTGCATTCCTCCTCGGCTGTTCTAGAAAATGCCACCTCTGCTCCTTTCTTGTGGTTTCTGCAACAGTGTTGCATGTAATAGAATAAGTCTCTGTATCCAGGTGTCAGTGCTTTGCAGGTAGAGCTCATGTCATTCTTACCAAACCTCAATGAGCCACTCTATCGTCACCCCGCCCATTTTCAGAGGGGCAAACTGAGGCACAGAAAAGCAAAGTCAATTGTCCAAGGACACAAAGTTTGTACACGACAGAGCTGGGACTGGAGCCCAGGTCCTCTGCTTACTCCCCAGGCCCCACTCATCCCTCCTATGGACCTTATCCTACGTGTCCTTCGCCCTTCAGCCCTGGCTTTCCTGCCCCACCTCTCCACTCGCAGGTCCCTGTGACCACAGCCCTCCTCTCTCACTTGCCATTGTCAGTTTAGCTCTGCCTCTCCAGCCCACGCCCTCCAGAAGGACACCTGGCTGTCCCAGCACTTAGCCCAAGGCCAGCACATGGTTGGTGTACAGTGAGCGTGTTCCAAATTAGTGGACAGCTGGATGGATAGTCATGACACTCCCAAAGGTTGAGTAGCTCACCCGAGGCCACACAGCAAAGGCAGGGGCTGACCCTGGGCTCATTCCAAAATTTCGGAAAGCAGGTCCATGCCGGCCTCCGAGTCCCCTGCCTTTTGGGAGCACGTGGAAACGTTTTGCAGCAGCCCCGTGCTTCTACATCCCAGGCTGTCTCCTCTTATTGTTCCTCCCAGGTTGCAAAAGAAAGAACAGGTGAAAGAACGGGAAGTGTCCCAGCAACTGCTGATGGGCCACGTACGAATGATCTGTCGATGCTCGCAATGGGCAGGAACTCAGACGCGTTGTCAGGCGCTCCGAGACTGGCCATATGGATTTATTTTTGTGAATTTTGTATTGTGAACTAAGAGTTGCTTGTTAAACACAGGGTGAGTCATCGTCTGCTTCTGCAGTTGCATCCCAGCCTACCTGCCTTCAGAAAATTCTACAGAATGCCCTCGCTGCTCCCTGGGAGTGGGAGGCCTTATTCCCCAGGAGCACCCCTCTCCTCTTTGCTTCCTGAGCCTTGGTACCCACTTTGGCCCTCCTCTCCCACATCGGTGGTTTGTCAGTTTTCACATCTATTTCCCTAGTGACACTAAGTTCTTCTGAGGCAGTGATGGGTTTACCTTTATAATCTCGGTTTCTGTAGAACCTGGGATGCCCACATCGCCAACATGCACCTGTTGAAGGATGAATGCCAATTTTGTTGGCTTTATCCCCGGTGTGCCTGGCTGGGAGCCAGGGTTAAAAAGAGCTCAGGTGGATTTCGCTCTGATCACCCACATATAGTTTCATGGAGGACAAGTCGGTGCAGGAAGAAGAATAAAGGCTTGGGGTCAGACCAAACGGGGTTCAAATCCTAGCTCAGATGCCATGTGATTTTGGGTCCGCCAAGCCCCCCAAGTCTCAGTGTCTTTATTTGTACTGTGGGAATCCATCTCAACCCACCCAGAGGAGTTGTTGTCAGGGCTGAATAAAATCACGTGTGGAAATCTATGCATACCTTGGCCTTTCTCCTCACCTGGGAAAAGGATAGGGATTTACGGGCCCAGTCCTGAGGCACCTGTTGTCACAAGTAACCTTCCCTGATGCAGCCTCGGGGTCCTACTGAGCTAGTGACCGACTTGAGGAGACTCAAGCATGAGTTCTGAGCATTCTGGGCGTAGGATTTTGTTTGTTTCACCCTCAGATGATTCAGATGACAAAGGTGCTCAGGCAGTGGCTATCGGATTCAAGAGGAGGGTGTTGGAAACAGTGGGTTCCAGAGAGGGGTCCTTTAGAACAAACCCCAGAGGAGCCTCCCATCCAGGTCCTTCACAGAACGTTCACAAGGGTCTTTCTGCCGCGAGCTTCCTTGATAAAGCAAGCCTCTTGACTATGGGAAGGTTGGGAACCAGTGATGAAATGGAAATGTTTATGGGATTTATAAACCTTCAGCCCTTTTAAGAATGGCCTTCCTAAGATGGGACAGGAGCCCCCATCTTGAGTTGCAGTGTCATTAGAAATAGGTTGAGGTTCCTTTTGTTCCTCCTCTGTTTGCATAGAAGTTGGCTGTGCCCCCTTCTTGTCTGAGGATTAGGGTTAATTGATAAAGCTAGAAACAGAAGACCAGTGCTTACGCCAGAGATGACAGATGCCAGCACGTGTGCCATAACTTAGCCCTCCCCTGCTCGCGGCAGACATTCACAGTCGATCATCACACTCTCTATGCCATCCCTGGAATGAACTACTAGTCACAGTTCAGGGAACTTGCAGGCCAGAATTGTAATCATTGCATTTTCTATTAGCAAACACTGTCCCTTTAAAAAGGGGGAAAACAATATACATATTACAGTTAAAACATGTACCACTGCACTGCGTAAATATTCAGGACCCTGGGAATTCCATCTCAATAGTCTTATTATCAGCCTATTTTACTTGAGTATAAACAATAAATACATTGCAAATTATTAATGGAAAACCATGTTTAGGAATTACAGCGATTACCGATCAATTGGATGGAATAATTACTATAATCGCTGGGTAATTAGATTCTTCCTGGCCTGAGAGGGGAATGCCTGAGCTCTGGGATTGATTCCTCTGCTCCGCAGAGTCTCAGAACCAGGAGGAGAGAGTCCTGAACTCCAGGGCAGCGAGTTGGCAACTGTAAGTTGGGACACCAGTCCCTCGTACCCACAAAGAGGAAGATACCACATCTGTTACTAACGTTCTCAGCAGAAGGCTACAGAAACCCTGACTAAAAGCAGCTTAAACTGTGGGATTTTTTTTTTTTTTTTGGTTCTCCACCAAATAGGAAACTGAGAGGTCAGTAGACCTGGACTGGTACAGCTCAACAGCAACACCCAGAGCCAGCCTCTTTCCATCTTTCCTAGTTGCCACCCAGAGGTTGGTGGTTTGTCACTTCGTGGTCACAAGATGGCTGCTGATGCTCCGGGCACCACATTCACATATAAGGCAGGAAGAAAGCCAAAGAGACAGTGACAGCAGTGTTTGTCCTTTTTCTTGTTAGGAGCCTTCTACTTGTGTCTCATTGGCTGGGACAGGGTTACATGGTCACTCTTGCTGCAAGGGAGACTGGAAAAGTGGGGGACAGGATATCCTGGTTGGTTCAGGTCAGTCATGAGCTGGAGCTGAGTCTACTGTCACTCTGAACAACAGGGATTCTATTATCGAGAAAGAAGGAGAGCCTGAAATTGGGTAAACAACTAACAGTGTCTGTGTCAGATACTCAGGAGACCATGCCCCAAGTCCCTTTGAGATATGACAGGCATCAGTAGTAGAGCTATAGATGACTTTGTTGTTCCTTCATTCATTTAAGACATATTTAATCAGTGCCTAGTGGATGCCAGGATAGGGGGAGAAGAACAGAATTATTTAGAAATAAACAGTAGGGATGGAGGGCATCACAGAAATCTTTCTAGGAAGAATGACATTGAAGCCAAGAATAAAAAATGAGTAAAAGTTTGCCAGCTTATCTCATGTGTGTGTGTGTTGGCGATGAACAGGAGGATGCCCACAGAAGGAGAGGTGAGTGTCGCAGACAGAGAGGATGACGTGCGTAAGGACCTCAACAGAGGAAGATGCCAATCCGTTTCCAGGAATGAGAGGAGGTATAGCCAGAGCATAGGAAGTGAGCCTGGAAAGACGGACAGACATCAGATACCGGCGGCTCTTATGAGCCAACCCGAGTTTAGACTTTATCCTAAAGGTCCTGTCTGCCCCAGTCCTTGCTACTGGGGGCAGGTAAACGTGGCACTAACGACTAGCCCCCAGCACGTGAGCTTTCATCACGGCTGTATTGTTCAAGATGCTTTTGGTTAGGCAGGGGAAGCAAGTTTAATATTAAAAAGATGGGGGAGTCGTTATTGGTACCTATTATTAGAAAGTCCAAGGATAGTTGGCTTCCGGAACAGCTGAATCCAGAGGCTTAAATGATGTCATCATGAATCTCTCTCCTTCTAGACTCTTTCTTCCTCTGTGTTGACTTCCGTCTCAGACAGGCCCTCCCTGAATCATAGTGAGTGGCCATTAGAAGCTCTGGACTTATGTTCTATGCGTCTTGGACCAGAAAGGAAATAGTAGCAGTTCCAGCTCTAGCAAGAGCTCTCCTTGGCCCATCTTGGGAGACGTGGCCATCCCCGAACTGATCACTGAGGCCCTGGGATGCTGTGCTCTAATTGCCAGGCTGGAGTCAGGTGCCTCCCCCAGGAGCCTGCAAAGTGAGCCGAGAGGGAAGGAAGAGACTGAGGTGCTATCATGCTGGGCAGGCTGAACGCCAGGTGGCCCCTCCTGCCTCGTTCTTACCTCACCTGTCACTGTCTGGACCACGCCTAGGTTCACCAGGCTCCTGCCCTCCCGTGCCCCTTCCTGCTGCCCATCCCTCAACCTGATGACTCATATGAGCTACCCCACGTTGACCCTCGGTCCTCCACCCCCCAGGCCAGAAGTGCTTCTCACGCTCTGGATAATCCCCAGCTTCAGGTCCCTCTGCTGCTGTGGCCTCCTGAGGGAAATGGGACCCCTCCCTTCCTGCCCTCCCCGCCTCCACCAACTGGCGGAGTCTGGCCACCATCACTGGTCAATCCCGTCTTTAATAAAGGAAAACGCTGCAGTCTCCTTGTATCTCATAGTGTGGGGACGTGGGCCCTGCGTGTTGCCTTCTGTTCAGCAGAGTTTCTCAGCAGCCTGGCCCACGTACCGCCACAAAGGCACTGATTTACTCTACCTATCACACAGCACTGCTTATTAGAGCTCTCAATCTGACAAGAAGTGTTGAGCCTGCCTCCGAGGTTCTACAAAATTATGAATAGAAACCCATCTGGAGTCTGAGTTAACAGAGTGTTTTGCCCACTGAATGGGAACTGAGACAGGGAAGTAACAAGCCACTTTGCAGACATGCAGGCTGCCCCCCCATCTGTCCTTTAAGGCTACCTCCAATTTTACCTTCTCTGGGAAAGCCTCTTCTGAAATCCTGTGTTACTCAGGACTCTTTGGGTTGCAAGCGGCAGAAACCCAACTCAAACAGACAGAAGCAAAAATAAGTGAAGTTATTAGCTCTTGAAAGTGAAAATCCAAGAGTGTCTGGCTTCAGGCATGGCTGGATCCTGGGGCTTAAAAGATGTCATCACTACTTGATTCTCTCTCTCTCCCTCCGCCTCTTCTGCTCCCTCAGCCCAACCCACCCACCTCTGGGATCTGTTGTCCTATGTGTTGTCCTTAAGCTGAATGTCTCCATACTATCCCATGGAATTTCCAAGATACATCTTTATAGCTTAGCAGCTTCAACAGGAAAAGGCTGCCTCTTTCAGGGAAAGGTTGCCCCTTTCCCACATTTCCCAGTAGACATCCCGTGGCTGATTGTCTTTGATTGGGTCAGCTTCTGTCATGGTTCTAGCGTCTACACCAGTCCCACCACCTGTTTATGCACGGCCCACAAACTGAGAATGCTTTCTGCCCTTTAAAATGGTTGAAAAAAAAAAAAAAAGAAGAACAGTAGTAACGTGAAAATTATGTGAAATTCAAAATTATATGAAATTCAAATGTATTGGAACACCACCGCGCTCCTTTGTCTGTGTGTTGTCTAAGGCCGCTGTGGTGCTACAGTGGCATAGCTGAAGTGGCTGAGGCAGACTGCGTGGCTCACACAGCTGAAAATATGTGTTCTCTGGCCCTTTATAGAAAACGTTTGCCAACCCCTGGTCTAGACACTCCGTGTAGCCCATGGGATGCTTGAGTCAAGTACTCACCCTTGGAGCCTGGGGGTGGAGTCAACCCAGCAGACCACAGGATGAGAGTGACAGAGCACTGCCAGAGGAAGGGGCATGAGTGCTGGGAAGCCAGAACAGTCGATGCCCACTCTGCCCCCCACCCCAGTCCTAGACCCGGATCTCCCAGAAGCAGACACTGAGACAAGTATGTGAGCACTTGTCTTTTATGTGATGGAGGGGGCGGGGCGGCCAGGAGCACAGGTAGGGGTGGTGGGGAGTGAGACAGGGGAGGGGAGGGGAGAGAAAGAGGCCAATATAGGGTACTTTCTTGAGTGGTTACCACTGTGGGCAGCTGCGTTCATCATGCTGGTATCTCTGGGAGATGGTACGGGGTACACATCTCAAGTATCCCAGACGAGGGGCAAGGGAGCAGGGGGGTCCATCCTCCAACCCCTGCCAGCCCCTGGTTGTCAGGCATATGGGTTCTGTCTTTTCTGGGTGACGACGAGGCCGTTTCCTTTCCATCCCTCATCCAGTGGTGATTAATTAAGTTCTTCTCAATGCACGGACATCTGGGAGAAAGAGTAAAGGGCTACCGAGAGGCTGAAAATGACAGCTCTCTTGTCCAGCCTCCCCAGAACCCTTGCTAGAAGACACCAGAGCAGCTGTGTTACCCACCTCAAGGCTTTGGTGAGCTGTGCACTTAGCAAGCAGTTGATGACGGTCCACTCAGTTCCTAGCCTGGAGTTCAGGTTTACCAGAAGTCAGGGGTCTGGGAAACGAGGATACCGTCAGCCACGGCTCCGTTGTTGCGCTCAAGAGGACCCCTCCTGTCCCTCCAAGCAGCATCTTATGCCCTCCTCCAGCTCCTTTACAATGATATATATTATTTATGAGAATGTGATAATATACATGAAGATGTCTTGAAATCCATGAAAATGTAATAGAAATCATCATTTAAAGTTTATTATCATTTATTCAACAAAATTTATTGAGTACTTTATGCCAGGCACTGGGAACATAAGAGTGTGGGGAAAAAAGTAGCCAGAAAGGCCTACCCTGATGGAACTTATAGCCTAGTGGAATTATTATCATTATCATTATTATATAAGGATGATCTAATGGTGGCCATTGTTATAATACTGAGTCTGGATTGGATGGGCTTTAAAGTGCTGGTTTGGGTCATTCTTCTATTTTAAGTGATTTTCTGAGGAAGACGACTTCAGGGTGCTAATGCTTAGCTTTTCCTCTGTATTACTCCTCAGATGCATAAAAGAAGAGTTCATGAGAAGGCTGTATGGGGTAGTGGTGAGGACCAGGGTCTCTGAATGGTCTGTCTGGGTTTAAATTCTAACCTCATCTCTTCACTGGCTGGGAGACTCTGGATAAGTTCCCCCACCTTCCCTGACCTCAGTTTCCACATGCCGGGTATGAGGAGGGCCATAGAGTTATCATCGTTTAATCATTTAATTTAATGAAGATTAAATGATGCTAATATATGCTTAGAACAGTGTCTGACATTCAATAAATGCTAGGCATCATTTTTATGTAAAATAATAGCTGAAATGTACCCAGCAAACTCTCTTGAGCAAAGCAAGTCCTTAATAAGTATGAGCTATGGATATGATTGTTATCATTACTAGAAAAACTCCTATTCATCCTTCAAGACCCAACTGAGATATCCTTCCCCACCTCTCTTCTGACAGCATTTCGTGCAGAGCTCACAATCCCGTCTATCCGGTCGTGTTTTTATTTCTCTGTTGGTGGCTTTTGTTGCTGTTGTTTTTATGATATCTTCCGGGACAGGGCCTGTTTTTCTCTTACTCATCCCTGTGTCCTTGATGGCCAGCACAGAGTAGGTGCTCAGTTTGTGACATGAAGGAGCAAAGTTGAGAGAATACTGGGTCTTAGAGGCACGTCAGGGTCCCTTCTCCCCCAACGTGTTTGCAGAGCAGGCAAGAAAGGGAGCCAGCCTGCCTGTATTCATTCATTTCCTCATCGTTGCAGTAATTCCAAGGGAGGAAGAGTCAAATTGTCTCTGTCCTGCCTCCTGCCCTTGTCGGTCCAGGAGCTCTGGGCAGATGCCAAGCTGGGCCTCCAAACCTGCCTGCAGCCCTTTATTTTTCCTGACCCTCCTTACCACCCAGCATCACACAAAACTGACTTCCCCTCAAACTGTGTTGTTCTCACTGGCTGCTTCAGATGAAGGATCCCTTTCAATTCTTAATCGAGTCTGGGAGAGGACTCGCACAGTGAGGACCAGTTTGAGCACGCTCCTCTGTAGAGGTCAATTTTTTCCTTTTTTAAAATAATAGCCACTGAAATGACAGGCGGCTGGGCCATAGAAAGTCTGGGATGGGGGATCTAATCACCGAATCGCTGGCAAATCATCTCCTTTTGGCCTCTTCTCCCTCATCACAGCTGCTCCTCCCTTTTTGAACTTTTGGGCACATTGTCCACTCTCCAGAATCCATGTCTGTAGGAATACAGGTGCAAGGGAGGAGACACATTTAGCAAGCACGTTCAATGTGTCTTAAACGCGAACTCGAGGGTGAAGGCTCTCCTGATGCTGAGAAGAAATTGCGCTGCAAACAGCCTGCTGAAATGACTCGCCATTCCTGGCGGGTGACAGAGGGGCTCTGGGTGTGATTTTCTGAACTGTGTTAATGGCGAGTTGCCATTCGTTCGTAGGCTGCCCTGGAGCTGGAAAATCCAACCCTCATCCAGGCAGAAGCAGCTACATCCTCCCTGTCGTTTAGCCTGGAGGCTGCCTCTTGCTAACTTACCTCTTGTCCACCAGGTCCCTCACGAGTCCCTGATGGAGGCAAATGCTGAAACCCATGCAGGGGGCTCAATTTACTTAAGTTCCCATATTGTAGGCATCAGACAGAAAGGTCATGGATACATATTTATTAAATGCATTCCTTCTATGCACCAGACACTATCTAGGCACTCGGAATGCATATAGCTGTGCCGGGATGCCAGATGTCAAAGGTCATGGTCCACTTCATATTGTAGAAGATAGGTAGGTAGATACACACATACACAGAGAGGTAGGTAGATAACTTAATTTAGATGGTTATAAGGGCTGTGAAGAAAAATTTAAAGGGTAACGTGAAGAGAGTAATGGGGGCGGGGAGCCCAGAAGGACTCTCAGAAAGGGACATTTGAGCTGAGATCTGAATGTTGAGAATGGACCCATCACGCAAAGATCAAGGGAAGAACATCCCAAATGCCAAGAACAAGTGTGAAGGCCTGAGGTGCACGCAGTGGGGCAGGTGTGGAGCTGTGCAGACCGTCACAGGTAGTTCACTTAGAAATGGAGCCATACGTGGGCTGTGTGTCAATTCACAAGGCTTGAAATCTGGAAGGGACCTACCTTGTTCAAAGCATTTAAGTGGAGAGTCCTGGGGGTGGGGGCAGCCTTTTTAAAATCACTGCAGCATTAAAGGGTCAAAGGCCAGGCACAGGCAATGGGGTGCTGGATTCTAGATGCTGGAGCTGGGCGTTCCCATCGCTTCCCAACTCTGCCTTCAGTGACGTCACTATAGAAATCAGCAGATGCCACACATGGGGGAGAGGATCGTAACGTCAGCTTTTAAACGTTTGCCAGCTCACCTCTGACTACAGGGCCTCCCCGGTGGCGGATTGGGCCTGCCAGTTACCTGCATCACCTCTTGTCCTCCACTCTCCCCTACTTGTCCTGTTCCAGCCACTCCAGGGTCCTGGCCAATCCTGTAACAGGCCAGATGTGCTCTGGCCTCCAGGCTTCTTTCTGTCCTTGCCGTTCCTCTTTCCCCAGCTTTCTGCGGGCCTGGCTCTCTGACCTCCCTCGGGCTGTGCTGAGATGTCCCCTCTCAGTGAGTCCTTCCCTAATGGTCCCCCAGCTCCCTGCGCTTCCTGTCTCCCTCCCTGCCCTCTCTCTCTGTGTAGCGCTCAACATCATCTCTCTCATTTATCTTTTACTGATTTATCTTTTTTATCCTCTGCCTCACCCCCGGCTAGAATGTAAGTGACAAGAGGAAAGGGGAATTTTCGTCTGTTTGCTCACTGTTTTATACCCAGCACTTTAAACCCTGTGGGCACACAGTTAATGCTTCTTCATCTTCTGTCGAATGCATGAATGAATGGCCCAGTCTGTGTTTTCTCTTTTTCTTCTAGTGTATCCATCGGTCTGGTATCGTCTCTTATTTCTAGAACGAGGTAGACCTGCAGGGCTGAGCAGACTTCAGTGAGTTAACTGAGGCAGTACAATGGGAGGAGTGAGGGTCTGGCCTGCAGCCCACCCTGCAGTGAAGGTCTGGGCCAGGGCAACTCTGTCCTGTCATGTGAGGTAGCAGCCCTAGGAATGCCTCATTGTCCTGCATCATTTAGTGAACTATTCCCCCCAGAATTTTAATATCTAAAAGGCATTATTGTGCTGAATGGAATTGCCATCTGTTTACATTATCCCTCTGTTCCTCATTTCCATGTGAAATCTGTTTGCCTTGATGCCGTCCTATCATTCTGGGGCGTGTTACATGGAAGAATCAGAGGAGCAGTACAATTCGCAATGGGTTTCTTTTTTTTCCTTTGCGCTTTTCTTACATTTAAAAAATTTTTACTTTTATTAAAGTAATACATGCACATAATTAAAAAATCAAAGCGTACTAAAAGGCTTATAATGAAAAATGCCAATCCCGCGCCCACCTCTCCCTCCCTGTTCCAGCTCCCAGAGCGAACTCCTTCCTACACTGTAGCTGTTTCCTTTGCTCCTCATCTCCATATTTTGAGATAATTTGTACGTTGCTGTTTCTTGGCTTATCCACAGTAGATGGTATCTCTTGATGTCCTGTGATGGTGGGTGAAAATGTAACACTCTTGGGACTCCTTCACCCACCCTTCCCTCCCCGATATTCCCCATACAGTTGGATCCAGTTTCCTTTTCTGAAGTGTATGCTCTGAGCTCTCACTAGCAAGCCTCTGACATCTCATCTGGATTGAGCCTGTTTCTATCTGTAGCATCCCTGGCCCAGCCTCAGAGCCTGCTTTAGGCGTGTTTAGGAGCCCTGCCCCACCCACACCCTCACTGTATTTTCCCAGACTCACCTTTCAGGCAGGTTGCTTTGCGTCTCTGAGACTCAGTCTTCTCATCTGTAAAATGGGGGTAATAACTAAACTGACCTCCTCTAAAGGTTACTGTGGTGGGTAAAATCATGTGCTACAAGTGAAAGGCCTGGGATGGAGCAGGTACCTGGCAACTGTTACTTTCATCCCCTTCCTCACCTTTCCCATTGTTGACAGTGACTCCTAAAAGAGGCTTCACCTTTTATCAACTCCACTTTACAAATCAGCATCCTTCCTCGGCTGTCAGCCTGGCTGAACATGTGCTATAAGACGTGTGTCTTATAGGCGTCCCCGTGGGCACAGAGCCAAGATTTAAATGCAGTTGTTCTCAATGGAGAAAGTGTGAGCAGCTGTAGGATAGATTTTTGTTCCATCCGAATGGGAATCAACTCAGATGACAGAGTCCCTTTCCAACAGGGAAAATGGAGCCTCTTCCACAGTCTCTTCTTGGCTTCCACTCAGGGCAGCCTGAGGAGCTGGCAGCTTCATACTTGGGAAGTCAGTGACTTGTTCAACATCCCACTGTAGTGCTTGGTTGGGAGAGTGGATAAGCAGATGGATGTGTGCGTGCTTGGATAAATGGATGGGTGGATGGATAGATGGCTGGGTGGCTGGGTGGATAGATGGATGGGTGGATGGATAGATGGGTGGGTGAATGGATAAATGGATGGGTGGATGGATAGATGGATGGGTGGATGGATAGATGGATGGGTGGATGGATAGATGGCTAGGTGGCTGGGTGGATAGTTGGATGGGTGGCTGGATGAATGGATGGATGGATGGGTGGGTGGGTAGAGGGAAAGAAGGAGGGAGCAACTCCTTTCTTTAGTCTTGAATGTCCTTGACGGGCGGGCTGATAGTTTCTGAATTTGTCCTCTGTGGTGAACCTGTACTCCTTGGGATGCTGATAATGTGCTAGTGTTCACAAGGTGTGTCTTAGTCCAGGTCCTCCAGGAAGCAAACACCAAGATGGGATTAAACATGCAAGGATTCTATTAGGGGAAATGCCTGTGTGGGGGAAAATGGAGGGAGCTGGAGAAGGGTGGTGAGCTGTCATCCCCATGTGATGGAGAGAGAAGCATTGGACGGGACGTATCCTAGGTTGCCCTGCCACCTAAGAAAGGTTTTGCAAAGCTGTCCAGGAATTCTTAAGCCAAAGCTGGCCATCAAAGGAGTCCCCTGTCTCCCAGGAGTGGGCCTGACTTTTGGAATCTGTTATGCTCCATCGCTGGCTGGGCAGCCCCGGGGAGGCGTGGCCTCCTTGCAAAGGCAGCAGCAGGGCCCTAGGTCAATGGCGCTCCCTGTGTTTGGAAGAAGGCAAGGCACAGTCCCACAACCAATATGGGGGAGGAAAGTTCTATAGACATATAAGCTTCGGGATTGCTGTACTCTACAGTCTTGTGGACTCAGGACGTACTGGCATAGCAAAATGGCCAAGAACTTTGCAATAAAGAAGTCTGTTGAATTCAGCATTTCCCACGTTTATTTGATGTGGAGCCTCTTATTATCGAATGGTTTCAAGGAATCGAGTTTGAGATCCAGTGGTCTTAAGTGTAGCCCAGGAGTTCCCAGGCCAAGAAAGAGAAGAAAAAAAAAAAAGAGAGAGGGGGAAAATATGAGAAAGAGAGAAATAGGTGCACACAGACAGAGGCAGAACGAACACAAAAACACAAGTCAAGGGAGAAATAGAATGTCACTGGTTGTTTTCATCAGACCATGAGATGCCAAAAATAAAATACACACACACACACACACACACAGAGAATCTAGGTGTTAGTGGTCAAGGCTGACACAGAAAACAAAAGTCGTTTCATTGGACTTAGTAACAATCATGCCTTCTATGTGCATAGCGCACTATAGTTTATAAGACTCTTGCCCATTTACCATCTCCTGTGAGTATCACCCCAACCCTGCAAGTAAGCCTGGGCTGAGGAGCTATCGCCCTCATTTTGTTGCTGGCAGTGACTCTGACCACGATGATAATAACTGTTGGATTCACTGAGCACCAGCTAAGTGCCACGTGCTAACTTAAGCAATTCCACCTTTATCAACTTGATTCTTCCTGCACAGGAAGGTGACTGCACTTCAGAGAGGTTAAGTGACTGACTCAAAGTCACACAGCCAGCAAGCAGCAGACCCTCATCCAAACCCACTTGTGTCTGACTCCACGGCCCCTGTCAGCAAATAAGCTGCGTGGCCCCTCTGGCCTCTCTGGTGCCTTCCTTGACTAGTACAGCAGCAGGAACGTACAGCGCCCTCTAAGTGGGCTTTTTATAACCTGCTCTGTATCATAGCAAGAAGTAGGCTCAGGAAATGTAAAGTGGGCAGTGATTTTTTCCCCCTTTCTTTTACTGCCTTTGTTTATTGAAGGACAAATCATTGCTGTTTTTGTTTGGGTTTCTAGCACAATAAAAAGAAAAGATACACTGGCAATCTGTTTAAAAGCTTATGCAATTCCAGAATTTGAGCTGTCGGATTTATGCCACACACTGATCTCACAGACATCATGGTGCCAGCCGCCCCAGCCCGCCAAGGGCTTCTGAAGTTGCCATTATCAATCCATGGCAGGCGGCCACGAGCTCAGGAGGTGGCTGTGGCCCCCTCCGCTGGCTCCAGCTGAAGCCCGTGGACATAGACACGGATGTTGACCAGGGCCTTCGTTCTGCCGACAGCCATCTTGGTTTACTTGTTGGAGCTGATTTTTGGCTTCTGAGGCCGAAGAAGAGGGGTCCCAGGCCCGGGAAGAGTCTGCTCTCTTGACTCCACCTCTACATTCCAATCTGAGCCTCGGGTTCACAGGGTAGTTGGTACGTCTGCTTCTGTGCAACGTGGGAGTGAGAAAGGAGTGTTGTTCCAGCAACAGATGTGCCCTGTGTGTGTTTGCCCATCAGCCTCCCACACCCGAGCGTCAGCTCCATGAGGCTGGGGATTTATCTGTTCCACTCAGTGCAGTATCCCCGGCCTAGAACAGTGTCTGGTACATAGCAGGTGCTCAATGAATGTTTGTTGGATGACTAAACGAGTGTCACATACACGTGGAGATCAGATACGAGTCGGAGGGGTGGGCAAGGGGGCCTGCCACACACAGCGTGTGGTCCCTTCTCTCTTGCTGCTTCTCCTTTTCCACCCTCAAGCCCTCCCGTGCCTCTCTCTGCCTCCCCCGCCCTCCCCTCTCTTGTCTGTTCCGTCCTTTTTGCTGCCTTTCTCTGACCATCTTCTTCTTCTCCGCAAGAGGACGTCACCAAGCTCAGACCTTCAGGATAAGGGAGACCCAGATCCAGTTCTGCCTCTGATGTGCTTTGAGCCTGAGTCCTTTCTGTCTGAGCCTCAGTTTCCTCATCTGTAAAATGGGGAGGGTGTGTGCACCGCTGTGCGTCCTGCAGAGGTGTCACGAGGGCAGGGAGTGGGCGGGCTGGAGAGTGCAGAGGGAGCCAGGAATGTTAGGGGAAGTATTCGAGCCTACCAGACTCCTCCTTTCGAGGAAAGCAGTGGCTTTCTCTGGGTGCGTGTTGGGGTGCCGGGAGCCCTGATTTGGGCGTTCCGCGGGCGGCACCCCGAGGGGGGGGGGCACGATCATCCACTCCGAGAGTCTGAAGCTACAGACGTCGGCTGTCATTGAGACCGACAGTTCCATTAGGCAGCTGCCCGCTGTCCGCATGAGTGATTAAAACGTCGCTGTCCATCCTGCGCGCTATACATCATCTCGCCGGCCTGGCACTTCAGCAAGGGCTGTGTGAATGCTGGGCGTCCACAGCATCTTCCAAGGGCTACGTGGAGGCAGGGTTGGCGGGAGACATCTGTGCCTCGTGTCCCGGGAGCATCTTGGAAACAAAAGCCAGTGAGAGTGTGAAAGGCAGCGAGAGGGCCACGTGCGTGGAGAAGGGCCAGCTGAGAAGGCCTGATGCTGAAGCCTGAGGAAGCGGGGCCTGGGTCAAGAGAGGTCGCTGGGAATCGAAGCAGCGGGTCCTGGGGGTCCTCTAGTCCCTGCCCTCATTTTACAGACCAGCAAAGTGAAGCTGGGGCAGCCGAGCCCCCCACCCCTGCCCCAGGGCCAAGTCTCACTCAGTTCAAGTTGAAGCAGGCGTCCTGCCGTGCTTGCTGACTTGCATGAAATGGTAACCAGAGCCTCGGGGTCACTGGCCACCCTGGAATGAGAGCCAAGGTCTCCTGCCCCTCATTTGAATGTGTGTTACCACTGTCATACATTAATTCTAACCACTGTCATCGTCAGTGCGGTCACAGCAAACATAACAGCAGCTAACGTCTGCTGAGTGTTTACCGTGTACCGGACACTGTGCTAAGCTGTGTCACGTGTCAACACGGGTATTTCTACTGTAATGTCACATGTGAGTTCCTAGAAACCCCACCTTCTGTAAAATCATGCATTGAAAATGGCACGGTTTATGGGAGTAGGGTTGGCGAGGCCACTCCAGAACCTCGGGAACTTTGTAACTGGAGCGCTCCAAAACGGTAGATTCATAGGAGAGGACTATAGCCCAGCGAATCTGGACCCGGCTTCCCTGGGGGTCGTTTCTCTGCATCTCAGAGGACACATTTAAAGGCTTCTGCTTTCTCTTTTGAGATGTTGATCCCGGAGGGCATTCGCTTCTGATAGAGACCATTTTCATCAAAATTAAAAATCAGATCCAGGCTGTCGCCTTTATCATTCATCCATTGTTTTCATAGAGAGAGAAGCGTCTTCAAGCTTTTTCATCTCACTCACAGCTCCCCCATAGCTTCACAGAGCCAGGCAGGCACAGTTCTGGAAGCCACTAAGGCAGTCACTGTTTGCAGTAACGAAAAGCACTTGGGTAGATTTTCAACTTTTTTGGTTAAGATCTTCATATGCTGCTAAGGCTTTCTCTTTAATTTTAAGAAAACTTGCCCCTGATCCCTTCAAAACATAAATCAACAAGACGTCTGCATTCTCAGATCCTACTCCCTTCTTGACCAACCGCATAGGAAGTAGTTATGGCGAGCAGACCATATCTCCTTAAATCCTCATCCGGACCCAAGGAGGCAGGTGCTACTAAAATCATCTCCATTTTACAGATGGGAAAACCAAGGCTTAGGAGAGGTTAAGTCGCTTGCTTAAGTTACACAGCTAAGCAGTAAGACAAGACTCTACCTCACTGACACCAACCACCCTCCACCTCACTGCCACACCAGTCACATGTATGATCCTGCAATCCCACTCCCAGTCTTATATCTGGAGAAGAAGATGGTCCGAAATGATACATGCACCCCAGTGTTCATTGCAGCACTGTTTACAATAGCCAAGACATGGAAACAATCTAAATGCCCATCGACAGAGGAATGGATAAAGAAGATGTGGTACATATATACAATGGAATATTACTCAGTCGCTGAAAAGAATGAAATAATGCCATTTGCAGCATATGGATGGACCTAGAGATTGTCATACTGAGTGAAGTAAATCAGACAGAGAAAGACAAATACCATACGATGTCGCTTATATGCTGAATCTTAAAAAAAAAAAGTATTAGGCCTTTTAAAGTCCTTCACAGGGGCTACGTCTTGATCCTCTTTGCAGCCCCAGCACCTAGCATGCTGCATGGCACAGACCAGGCAACCAGAAAATGTTTTCTTAGAAGGCTGTCACACCGGAGAGGTTTCAGCTAGAAAGTCCCACAGAGATGGAGAGAGAGCTGTCACCTGCCCGGGAAGGTGGCCCTGCATCCCCAGCCATCAGACCGATCCCCTAGCGACACGTACCTCCCTGAGTTCCCCGTGTCCCAGACCTTGGGAGTTATATACGGGCAGACCTCGGCGATACTGCGGCTTCAGTTCCAGACCACGGCAGTGAAGCGAATATCGCAATAAAACGAGTCACGAAATTTTTTTAGTTTCCCAGGACATATGAAAGCTATGCTTATACTCTACCATAGTGTATTAAGTATGTAATAGCACTATGTCTTAAAACACAATGTAAATACCTTGATGTAAGAATACAAAACAAAAAAAGTTGGAGTATAGTTGATTTACAATTTTGTGTTAGTTTCTGCTATACAGCAAAATGAATCAGTTAAACATATACATCTATCCACTCTTTTTTAGATTCTCTCCCCATATAGGTGATTACAGAGCGCTGAGAAGTGTTCTCTGTGCTATACAGTAGGTCCTTATTAGTTATCTATTTTATATATAGTAGTGTGTATATGTCAACCCCAATCTCCCAATTTATCCCTCCCCACCTCTTTTACCCCCCTGGCAACCGTAAGTTTGTTTTCTACCGGTTCATTTGTACCGGTTTTTTTAGATTCTACATAGAAGTGATATCATATGATATTTGTCTTTCTCTGTCTGACTTACTTCACTCAGTCAGATCGCCATAACAAATATAATGATAATGAAAAAGTTTGAAATATTGTGAGAATTACCGAAATGTGACGCAGAGACACAAAGTGAGCAAATTCTGTTGGAAGAACGGTGCCGATAGACTTGTTCAATGCAGGGTTGCCACGAACCTTCAATCTGTAAAAAACGCAGTATCTGTGAGTGTAATAAAGCGACGTGCAATGAAACGGGCGTGCCTGTATGATTTCTTGGCTCAAATTTCAGAAGGAAACCTGTTTCCCAATTTGGGCTGTGGTGCCAAGGGCCCGCCTTCCAGCACTTTCGGGCAGCGTCTCAGCCATTCTCCACTCTGCGTCCCCAGGGCCCTGCACGGTGCCGGGCTCAGAGCAGCCCTCACACATGTTTACCTCTCTGGACTAACGGGGTCTTTGTCGAGTTGGCCCTTTTCGCCATCGCATGGGTCAGTCTTTGATGTGCATCCCTTTCCAGGCCCCATCTTATCCCTCCCTCCTGGGAGATGTGTCTGCAAGCGCATTAGAGAGGTGCTCACTCTTAAGCACACCACGATGGGGCTGCCTCCGGGTGGATCCTGCTGCCACCTTCTTGCCACATTGGGCTGGGCCTGCCCAGGGGACCGCTGCCCAGGGTGCCAGCCGACGGGATAACATCCTTCAAGCCGGTGTGTGCCGGGCCGATCCTGCCTGCCCCACAGCTAGGGGGCTTTCTGGCGGCGGGTGGTGGCCCCCGTCGCTCCCCTGCTGCCAGCCATCCTCGGCCCCTGCTCCTGGCACAGAATCTTCTGCCCCTGGAGCAGAATCTCCCAACTCCTCTGACCCTGTCCCAGCTCCTAGGGGCCAAACTTCACCCAACCCTGGGGCCTGAAGGAGGGACGCTGTGCAGCTGTGTGGGGGGCAGGTGGAGCTGACGAGGCGGGGGGACAGTGGGAACAAAGGCACCCGATCCAGGTGCTCATTTGGGGTTCCCAGTCAGGGGGCCTTTGGGGTCACCTTGCTGGGCTTGCATCCTGGCTCTTCCCCCACCACCTGGGCATCGGCTTAGCCTCTCCAGGCCTCAGTGTTGTCAGCTGGAAAGTGGGATGGCAAAGGCCGACCTCAATGAGGCGATACACATAAAGCAGGGAGAAGAGAACCTGACATACACCATGTGCTCAAGAAATGGGAGCTCTTCCCGTGGGACTATATCTTGTGGGTGTATCTTCCTGTGGGGCTCTATCTTGGGGGTCTCCCTATCTCTCCTTCCCTTTCTCTGCATCCCTAGCTCCCATCCCTCCCATCTCCCTCCACCATGGGGCAGTCCACCTGGGCCGGCATCTGGAGAGCTCCAGGTGTCCGTGTTGGAGGGTTTGGCTTTCCTGGGGCCTGAGGGAGGAAGTGGATCCAGTCAACCCTGGGAGCTGAGCTGGGGCCGAGTGGATGTGGACACAGCACCTTTCCACACTGCAGCCTAGCTTATCTGGAAGCGGGAGTCGACCTGCCTGAGTCACATGGTGGTGAGATGATGCCTGAGGGCCTGCGAATGCGGCAGGAGTCAGAGCCCTGGTCCTACCTGCAGGGCAGCAGCTCTGTGATGTTCCCCCATCATCAGAAGGTCCCAGCCCTCTCCCCACCTGCAAGCCCCGCCTCCTCCCTCCTGGCCCTCACACAAGGTGCCACCATGTCTCGGCTTGGTCAGCATTTCCAGCTTCTGCCCACGCCAGTATCGGCAGTGCTGGGCATATTTCCAAAGGACCAGATGGTCTCACTGGTACATTTGCCCAGAGTTCATGCCACTGGCAGAAGATGACAAATGTGGGCTTCAGAGAAGTGGCTTTGAAATGGGGCCCCGGAGCTCTAGGGTATGGACTGCAAATTCTGTGATCAGAAACTTTTTTTCTGGCCCTGGAATAAGATTGTGAGCTACCCTGTATTGCGTGTCCCTGTGTGCCAGCCTCCAGGCATCTTATACAAGTGAGCTTAGCCTCATGCTCGTCAGGGTGGCCCAGGGACCAGCAACACGCGCATGGGTAGGAGCTTGTCAGAAATGCAGAATCCCAGGCCCCTCCCAGACCTGCTGAATCTGATCCCCAGGGCATCCCTCTGCTCACTGAAGTTTGAGAAACACTGAGCCAGATTTTATATTAGTTCTCCGGGTGAGGACCCTGAGGGCCAGAAAGGAGAAATGAGTTGCCTAAAATCACAGCTAGGGACGGGGCAGAGCTGAGCTGTGAGTTCATCTGGCTTTGCTTCAAAGTCCAAGCACATTCTTCCTGCACTTAACAAGCTCTTCTGGAGGGTCCGGAGGACCCTTCCTCGGGGACCTGCGGTTTAGCGGGTAGGAGTGTCCGTGCAGTGATCATTACACAGTGTGGCAGTTGCTATGATGAGAAGGTACAGGGGCCGCTGAGACCAGGAAAGGCATCCAACAGGAGGGGACAGGTGAGATCCAAAGGACAAGCGGGACCTGCCAGACAGCACGTGTACTGGGTGCCAGAATTGTTCCAAACACCATGCACGCACCGACTCAGAGTCTTCGCTGCCCTGGGTGAGGTGGGGACCGCCTGCAGCCCCATTACTTAGGTGAACATCTGAGCCACAGGTCATCTGCACAGTCTCAGAACTAAAGCAGGTGGTGGAGGAGGGATTTGAACCCAGGCAGTCTGGCTCTCCTCCCCACACAGTCCTGCCAATGGGCAGGGGAAGAATGTTCCAGGCAGATGGAACAGCATGAGGAAAAGGATGGAATTTCCTTACCTGGCGAGTGACCGGCTCCGACTTGGTGGCTACCCTGGGCTCCAACCACATCTCCTGGCCCCTCCCCCATCCAATCCTGCCACTGACCCAGAATTAGCTGCTTGAGGAAGCTGGGGAACCTGGCCTGGGGCCACTTGGCTCATATGGGTTCCACCACAGCTCTCCACCCGCTTCAAGAGCTCCCACTGGGGCTGAGACACTGCAGCTGATGAGCACCAGTGGCCCACGGCCCTTAGCAGAGGAGTAAAGATCAGAGGAAGAATGAAGCCAACCCACTTTGGGGAGCAGAGATGTGTTTCTGGGTTGGGCTGGGCTGGATTGGAGTCTCAGAGAAGCGGCAGAATCTCAGGCAAGGGCAACTAACCTGGCTTCTGGTGGATTGCGTGTGTATGCCCCTTACCTGCCTGCTGGGAGGGCCACCCGAGGACTCAGGCCAGCGGTCTCAGTGCCATGAGAAGCCTCAAGTTGCCCCCAGGGAGACCACGTGGCCCTTTATGAGTGAGCCCTCCTCATTTTACAGATGCAGAAACTGAGGCCCAGAGAGGAAAAGGCACTTGCATGTTGACGCTTAGACGTTTTTACATCTTCGTAATGTCTTCACCCTTAGACATTTTTATGGAGCCTGCACGTGGACTAGTCCTCTGGGCTACCAGAGCACATAGACAGTGTCCTGCACGTTCTGTAGAAGACCCTTGTATTTTGGGGTTTCCCTTGCCATATTTGAATCCCCTCTCCCAGTTCCTAAAGGGAAGGGGAGGATCCCTTCCATAAACCACGAGGCCCAGTTCAGGGCGGGAGAGGCCTATTTCCCAGTCATTCGGGTGTTTCCAAGCTTTTTGGGGTCCAGCCAATGTTCTCAGGAAGTAGACTTGCAGAAACAGTAACACTAGATGGTTTTGTGGGCTGAAATTCACCTCGTTCTGGAAGCCGGCTGGAAAGACGCACAGGTGCAATTATTCTGGGGGCACTGCGGACCTGAGGCTTGGAGGACGTGGGCGGTAGGCAGGTGACTGGTTTTAATTTAGCCCTGTTCCCAGGCGTCCTGTGACTCAAGAACTTACAAGGGCTGTTAGCAGCCTGTTTCCAACCCACTAAGTTGATTGTGACTTTAAGAATAGAAGATTCCCCTCTGTCGTTCCTTCCCTTGATATCTGTCCCCCTGCTACGCCACAGGTATTTTTATCTGTTGCCTCTTGTTCTGAGCGGAATTATCCTTTTCCAGCCTCGCTGAGCAGGAGAGTTTCTTAATAAATTTGCACCTCACCCGAAGGCTAAATGGCTGCCTGTTTTGATTTTTTGCCAACACCCCGACCCCAGCTCTGCCAAGCACCTCCCCCAAAACACACACGCCTTCACCCTTAGAAGTCTATGCCCCTTATCTTCGGATTCATTTGCCACCAGTTGGGCAGGTGACCAGGTGTAGTCTTGCACTGATACAGATCACTGGCATGAGGATGTGGCCTTCTGGTCAACCAGGCCAGGGCCCAAGCCCCAGCTAAATGTCCTAGGTCTGCCTTGCCCTTGGCATCAGCCTAGAACACAAAACCAGTGGCCGTCGTGCAGCCTGGAAGGGGACTAGCTCACACCGAGCAGCTTCTGTGTTCTGGGCACTTTGCACAACCCAGCAAAGAAGGAATGATCCGTCCCGCTTTCCACACGGAAATACTAAAGTCCAGGCAGAGCTCACTCAAGTGCACAGGGTGAATGAATGACAGGGTTGGAATTTGAAACTACCTCTGAGGTCTTGCGACTGCACCGAGTCACCAGCCTGCTCTGCAATCAGAACGGAAGTTTCCAGGGGACAGAGAAGAGGAAGACTCCTTCCCCCTTTAAAAAGAGGGAGAGGCTGCTTCCACTGCTATTGGCAAAGCAGTTCAGTTGAGGGATTGATTTTTCAATAAGCCACCAAAATGATGGTGCATGTACTACTTATGTTACTAACAAGGAGCCCATTAATAATTGGAATGCACCATCGGGATATGGCAGGTGGGTAATAATATGATTTACATCCTTGGGGGCTTGGGTTTAAGTCGTGTAGTAGTTACTGCAGGGGCCCGCACTATAAAATCGGATGGAGACGAACACCACTGAGGTGTTCAGAGATTCTATGGTTCTTGTAAGGATAACGGCTACAGAAACTGGGGACAGGGTGCAAAGAAGGGAAGAGGTGGCCAAGAATGACGCTCCCACATGCATTTAGCAAACAAACGTGAAAAATACATATTTCGCGGTGAGATCGATCCCAGTCTCTGAGGAACCTGTACTTTCCATGTGTTTCTGAAATCTTAGCTTATTTCTCATAACGACAACAGCCATCGTGTCCATTCTTCCAGGGTAAATACGAGCACGTACTTGTCGTCAGGCTGTTGCAGGCTCAGTCAGGGACTTTACAATCTAGCAGGAACTCAGACTTTTTTCCTCTCTCGTCACTCAATGCTTCTCTTTGGGAAGTGGGTGAATTGGAGTTGCTTAATTAAGAAGAGAAAGCTAAGAGATGCTTTGGAATCTGTCTTCAGCCACATATGGGGATTTCTGCAGTGGAAACCGATTCATACTCAGAACAGGAGAAAATGGGCTTAAACATCCAGGAGAGATTTAGGTTAGAAGTTGGGGAGAAAAGAGAGCCAGGAATATGTAAGATAAAGAGCACAGGTTCTGGCGTCCCACAGACTCGGGGTCAAGAACTTGCACAAGTCACGTTGCTTCTCTGAGACACATTTATCTCCACTGTAAGATGGGGGTGGCAATACCCCCCTCAAAGAGTATTAGGAGGATAAAATGAAATAATGTATGTCAAGCACTCAGCGCCGTGTCTGACCTATAAGTCACTGCTGTTAGTGTTACCATGACCAAATGTCAAATGGGTGAGCACTCTGGGTATGCGTGCACAGCTCCAGAAAGGAAACAGACCCAGGGAAGCTGCTTCTGACATTCACAAGTCTGTGGACCAAGCGGCAGCCACCCAACCCTGGGACTGTGAGACTCTAAAAACTGGGGCTAACGGTGATCTGGAAGGGGGCCCCTTAGATACTCTGGGGGCCAGTTCTTTTTGCAGTCTTGAGGATGCCCACAGATTCATTAGCAATTCTGGGACTTTGTCCCAGTGAAATCTTTTCCAATGTTTTGTCACTTGTTTTCCCCTTAGGTGGTTTTGCTCATCATCTGGGAAAAACCATCCCAGCTGTTTCAGTTCAAAGCCCCTTAAGCACGGCTGATGGCAAGGGTAGCCCACTTTTTTTCTTGTTGTATTAGTTTAATTGAAATATAATTCGCATACTATACAATCCACCCTCTTTAAGTGTATAGCCCTAGGCAACCACTACTCTCTATCTCTATAGACTTGCCTATTCTGGAAATTTCATATAATACAGATAAACAGAATCGTACAATATTGATCTTCTATGACTGGCTTCTTTCACTTAGCATAATGTTTTCAAGGTTGATCCATGTCGTAGCATGTATCAGTACTTCATTCCTTTTTTATGACAGAATAATACTGCGTTATATGGATATAGTACATTTTGTTTATCCATTCATTAGTTGAGGGACATTTGGGTCATTCCCACCTTTTGGTCACCGTGAATAATGCTGCCGTGAACATTCCTGTACAAGTTTTCAATTCAGCCTGCCTCTCCCTTAAAAACAGATCTCCATGGAAATAACTAAATATTGACGATATTAACTAGAATTGAAGACAACATACTTTAAAATTTAGAGAAAAATTGAAAGATACCCAAGTACCTTTTGTTAAATTCTTATTCCATTGGCCTCTGGAACTCACCAGTGACTTTGCTGGAAAGATGTCATCTCAAAAGTTGTCCCCTGTCTCATCTTGTGCATCCTTTGAAGACCCACGAGATAAAATTTTCTCAAGTCTGTGTAATAATAACTATAATTCTGAGTAATTGTTTTATTTTTGGCTTATGGATGCTGAACCTTACAGCTGGTCCTGCTTCCGTCGTTTCTGCGGTCACTAGCACAACCAGAGGCAAATTTCCAGGCCAGTGCAAGTAGGTTCTGGAACCAATGCAAGGTCTGTACTAAGCACTCTTCGTGCGTTAGCCCATATTTCCTTCTGACAAGCCTTCAAGGTGCAGGAATGACGTGACTCCCATGTTACAGATGAGAAATCAGAGGTGGATGACTTGCCCAAGGTCACGTGACAGGAGGGGCGCGCTGGGATTTAAATCTACTTCTTTTTTTATTCTAAAGTCTAGACTCTGACCCACTCTCTACATGACTGTGTGCATTTTTGAAAATCCACTTTAAATCCTTTCTGAGAAGTGGAGGAGAGGTATAGATCTCCTCAATCTCTAACTTCTTTCATTCTTAATTTAACCCTAATCTGATCCCAGATCTGCTCATCACTCACCCACTTTGAATCTAATTACAATGTCCTTTTGGTATGTTAAGACTATCAAGATAGCCTGATATCAAAAGCCCTTATATGTCAATGTCTTTTCTCTAACACAGCTATAATCAGTCGCTTGAGCTAATAAAGAGGGCGGGATTATTTTGTCCTTCTAGGCTTTTCTGAGTGTCTAAAGCATTCCTACTATTTCTCCTCCTGTTCCCATTATACTTCCTTAGACCGTTGTAGCAACCGTTAAATATCAGTAAGGATGATTTAAAAACAGTTTATTTAAAAACAGGGGCTTCCCTGGTGGCGCAGTGGTTGAGAGTCCGCCTGCCGATGCAGGGGACACGGGTTCGTGCCCCGGTCCAGGAAGATCCCACGTGCCGTGAAGCGGCTGGGCCCGTGAGCCATGGCCGCTGAGCCTGCGCATCCGGAGCCTGTGCTCCGCAACGGGAGAGGCCGCAACAGTGAGAGGCCCGCATACCGCAAAAAAAAAAAAAAAAAAATGAAAATATAGAGAAGCACAAAAACAGTTAGGATGTGGCGGTAGGACCGTTCTGCCTTGAAACCTCGCCTGGTTGCTCCCTACCCCAGTCATCACTCCCCTGGCACAGAATCCTGAATCCTGGGCAGCCGGGGCTGCTGGGTGGGGGTAGGTGGAGAGAACGTCATGACATTCTCAGCAGCCACCTCACATGGGAGCAGGACTTCTGCTCCCTGGGCTAGAGACCCTGTATCCTTTCTCCAGATACAATGTGAATGTAGCCAGACATGCCTTTTTAAATGTTTCATCCTCTTTCTGGAATTGTGGTCAGGGAGAGAGGCCTGTGGACTTCCTTTTGGGATTTATTGAGATTTTCCTTATGGTCCAGTATGTCGTCAAATTTTTTTAATATTCCATGGGCATGTGTAAGAGAGTAGATGTTTTCTGTTTGGTACCCACACATATACACTATACACGTACACATTACACATACTCCGTACTCAACACACACATATGCTATATTGAGTTTGTTAACGTGTCTTCAGAATACATCTTAGCAAAACAAAGTTTATCAGCTGAAAATGTAATGTCTTTTCTCAACAGACCTAAAATAAATTATTGGAAGAAACTGGACCTAGTTAATGAAGCATCTGTCTGCGTTTTGGCACTCGGGTTGTTCATGAAAACAATTACCTCTCATCAGATTCAAGTTGCCACGAGGGTTGTTTTGCCTTCACTCAGTCCTCTTGTTCTTAGTGCATGTGATTTGAAAAGACCTTCCTATGAGAAGGAGTGGAAGGAGAGAAACCCAAGACAGAATTCTTGCAGGAAAGAAGTAACAATGGGGTATTATTATCATTGAGCCATAAGGAATTCTAATAAAGGATCTGGTTTCCTCCCTAATGTTTGTTACTTCATTGAGTGCTAAAGTAGACCTTTGCTGTGTTCTGTTCACTCACCACCCATTACTCTGGTTTCCTTCCAGAAAATCACCCCTCCCCATCACCGCCTCAATCCATTTAGCTCAGGTGGGGTTCACTCCAGTCCTGAGCATTATACTGTTCCCAGGCCACATTTATTGGTTCAAGGATGGGCATTTGACCGAGTCAGAGCTAGAGAGACACAATGAGGCTTTTACTGAGACCTTTGGACAAGAGATACACGCTTACCCAATGAACTTGAACAAGGGAGAAGATGAGGCTGGAGCTGTTGGCAGCCATCTTGCCACCAGGAGGAGAGAGCTCGTCTGAGGAGTGAACCAACACAGCGAGGGGAGCCAAGTAATGCTGAGAGAGAAGCAGGGATGGTTGTATCACTTAAGCTCGTTGGCCAAGCCATATCTGAAGGTAGTACTACCCTTGGACTTTGCAGTTCTGTGAGCCAATAATTTTCTTTTTATTTAAACCAGTTTGGTTTGAGTTGTCTGTCAGTTGTAATTGAAAACCTTGACTGACACCAGTGCCTAAAGAGTATGCCAGACACGTGAAAGAAGAGGGTGTAAATTTGAACAAGACCAATTAAAAAATGGGCAGAAGATCTAAATAGACATTTCTCCAAAGAAGACATACAGATGGCCAAGAAGCACATGAAAAGATGCTCAACGTCACTAATTATTAGAGAAGTGCAAATCAAAACTATTGATACAATGAGGTATCACTTCACACTGTTCAGAATGGCGATCATTAAAACGTCTACGAATAATAAGTGTTGGAGAGGATGTGAAAAGGAAACCCTCCTACACTGTTCGTGGGAATGTAAATTGGTGCAGCCACTATGGAGAACAGTATGGAGGGTCTTTAAAAACTAAAAATAGAGTTATCATATGATCCAGTGATCCCACTACTGGGCATATATCCAGAGAAAACTGTAATTCGAAAAGATATGTGCACCCCAGTGTTCACTGCAGCACTATTTACAATAGACAAGACATGGAAGCAACCTACATAAATGTCCATTGACAGATGACTGGATAAAGATATGGTACATATATACAATGGAATACTACTCAGCCATAAAAAAGAGTGAAATAATGCCATTTTGCAGCAACGTGGATGGACCTAGAGATTATCATACTAAGTGAAGTAAGTCAGACAGAGAAAGACAAAATGTCATATGTATCGCTTATATGTGAAATCTTAAAAAAATGATACAAATGAACTGATGTACAAAACAGAAATAGACCCACAGACATAGAGAACAAATTTATGTTTACCAAAGGGGAAAGGGGTGAGGGATAAATTAGGAGTTTGTGATTAACATACACACACTACTATATATAAAATAGATAACCCACAAAGATCTACTGTATAGCACGGGGAACTATATTCAATATTTTGTAATAACCTATAAGAGAAAAAAATCCAAAAAAGAATAGATATATATCGATAGATATCTATATGAATATATATATATGTATAACGAAATCCCTTTGCTGTACACCTGAAACTAACACAACATTGTAAATCAGCTATACTTCAATTAGAAAAAAATTGAACAAGAAATGGTCCCTCTTCTCAAGGATCTAACAATAGAATGAAAATAACACAGATCTGAAATCATCATTAAAACAGACCCTGACAATTGCTGTAATAACTGTAGAATTAAGTGCTGAGGGCCCAGAAGAGGAAGTAACTAAGCCTTCAGTTAAGGAGGAGGTTAGGGTCCCCTGCATTGGGGTATTGCAACTGGGCCGAGGCACCTGGTTCTCTGGGGTGCTGCGGGGCCGAGACCCCTGAGGGTTTCCCATACCAGTGCAATCCAGCTCCTGTTCCAGTCAGACCCGGTACGGGTTTAATTGCTTTGGATTGATTTTTGCCAGTGGTGCCTTCCAAACCCCAGCCCAGGGACAAAGAGAGATTAGTCATGTCAGGGAGTTTCCCTACTGACAACAGAGAAAATCAGCCAGGGGTGAAAATGATTTAAACAATTTTTTAAAACCAGCATCCCTGAGGGTACCTAAGATGCAAGCAGACTTTTGACAAATAGTGATTGGAGCACTTTAGGTCAGTAATAACACAGCAACGGTAATCATAGGAGCTACCGTTTGTTGTATGCTCCAAAGTATGGGGATGCTGTCTGAGCCCTTTACATCTGGTCCAGGGTGCACTCAGCCTTGCAAATCAGAACACAGGGCCAGTTTCACCAGTTAATGATCACTGGCACAATGCCTGGGCTTTATTGTTATCAACTGTTTGTATTATAGCCCCTACATACAGTGTCTCATTTCATCCTCATGACAACACTGAGTCAGGTACTATGTTGTACCCATTTTGTAGATGATGGAAGAGTGTTTATCTGCCCAGCTGGGAAGGGACAAAGCTGGAATCTGATCTTAAGTAGGACCTGTCTCTCCTGTAGTTCCGTGTATGCCAGGATGAGACATTTTCTGTAGCTGAGTCTCTGAATCCTTTTTTTGCAGCTATCATGTGATGAGTGCCAGCACTGAGAACTAGGTCTGTCCTGGAACAGTGCTTTGAAACACCTGGAGTGTTGTCTGCACTGTTGTTCCCACGTGTTTGCCATCCGGGGCAGGATCTGATGACCAGCCAAAGGCATCTCCCAGTGAATGTACAGAAGGGGGTCTTAGGCACTGACTGCTGAGTGGTCCAGAAAAGGCAGGGAGAGATTCATCCCCCTGTGTGGCAAGCAGATTGTATCTCACGCAGACAGCCTACCCTTCAATGAGATGTTAGGGCTCTGCTGTGTTTGGGGTGGTGGTACAGGGGGAGATATGATTGATGAAATCTCTGCCCTCATCTGGAATGTTCCAGAACAGAGATGGCTCTGTATTTGAAAGACAGCTTTAAGCAGAAGCGCACAACAGGGCCCAGTGGACTCAGTCCTTCCCTGTCTTTCACTCACCCAGAGATGCAAAGCTCACGTTTTCTGTTTAACTTTCAAAGACTTTTACTGGGGGCTCAGAGATGAGTTGGGTTCAGCTCCTAGCTTCGAGGATCTCACCTGTCAAAGAGAGAGGCAGATGTGTAAATAACCATAAGCCAATCCAAGTTCCACAAGTACCTTTTGTGTGTACATGTAGAGTGCTCTGAGAACCCAAGAAAGGAATGATTAGCTCAGCTGAGGAGTTCATTTCAGAGGAAATTTAAGGAGGATAAGGGGTCAATTTGAACTGGCCCTTGAGTGATGAATAGGAGTTCATGAGTAGAAGTGTGGGCATAGCATTTCAGGCAGAGGGAACCAAATAGGCAGAGGCACAGAGATTCAGTGGGCGTGGTGTGTGTGAGGACAGTAAATAGCCTTGCAGAGCTAGAACGTGGGGTGGGGATGGGGTAGAGCAGAAAGGTAGCTGGTTCACTCACTCATTCATTCTTTCACTCAGCGAATTCCTTCTTTCATCCGGCTAGGCGGCAATTACTGAGCCTCTGGTATGAGTCAAGCAAAGGACAGGAAAGGAAAAAGTCATCTCGACTCAGTGAGAGCAGAATCTTCCCAAATCAAGATGCTCAGCAGAGGAGGGGGGTGGATGCCACCCCCACCAACAAGCTCGAGGATAAAGGAAGTGTCAGATGAGCTGAAATCCTCCTTTACAGGACAGCTGCTAAACCTCAGGAATGGGTTCCTACTGAGAAGGGAGGAAAGCTGCAAGTACAATGTCAAGGGTCTGTTTCAACAATGGTTCCCAAACAGGACTTACTAAATCCAAGGTGGGCGGGACACAGCCCTACAGCTTGAGGCGGAATTGGTGGCAGAAGCCAGGCAGAAGGACAGCTGATTCTTCACCCGCACAGCATCTGACGTGGTGTTGCATGTTGAGGATGGGCTCTGATTCAGATCGCCAGGGCCATGCATCGGCTGCACCACTCTCTGGTTGCCCCCTTCCCTCCTCCGGACCACTGTCTCCCCACGTGTGAAATGGGATGGTTCTAACACACCCTCCTGCAGGGCGGTCGTGACGCTCTGGGGTGCACGTGAGTCACGACATGGAAAAGGCTCCTCCCAGGACCCTGCCACGTGACTGTTCGTTGTCAGTGGCTATCGGTGTCGCCCCGCACCGTGCGAGGAACACCAAATCTTATTGCTGATCAGAGTAAATGGCAGACCCCAGGTGCCATGTCTCCAACGGGATCTTTTCCCCTCCAAAATGTATCGACACATGCAATGGGAAACTAGTCAACATCAAGTGCCAAGATTCTGGGTCATGGGGGAGACTTCTACCTCTTCCGCCTGCCCAAGGTCAGAGACACCTTTCTCCACACCGCACACCATGTCTGGAGATGCCAGAGGAACAGACTTTCCCAGACAAACGTGGATGCGGTGCCTTCCCAGTATGAAAATAGATCGCCCTGGGACCGGAGTAGCTAATGAAGATGATAATTAGAATTGCTTATTAGGACATGTCTTCTAAGGTTCATTTGTGCTTTTAATAGAATCTACAAGGTAACTGCTTAGCAGGGAAGACAGATCTTCCTGATTTGGTGTATTTTAAAGGAAGATCTTTGCACACTGGCTTCTCTTGGTCTCCCACCACCCCCTCCTCTGCCATTTGCTTCTGAGGTAGCCTTTCCCTCACTGGAGGAGCCTTGAAGTTGCAACCAGCAAACACCATTCTTTTTGACAGGGAGCCCCCTCCCAAGCCAGAGAGACAGCTGGTCCCCCAACCTTGAATGTACCATCCCCATGCAGGCCCCCCCTCCTCCTTGCCCTCCAGACTCTCCTAGGTTGAATAGTGTCCCCTAAAAGTTTGTGTCCACCCAAAACCTCAAAATGTGACCTTATTTGGAAATAAAAGTTTTGCAGGTGTAGCTAGTCAAGTTAAGGGCAGGTCATACTAGATAAGGATGGGACCTAACCCAAAATCTGGTGTCCCTATAAGAAAGCCATGTGAAGATGCACAGGGAAAAGACCACGTGACCACAGAGGCAGAGGTTCAAGTGATGCACCTATAAACCATATAAACCGAGGGACACCAAGGATTGCCAGCAACTTCCAAATGCTGGGAGAGGCAAGGAAGGATCCTTCCCTACAGCCTTCGGAGGAAGCACGGCTCACCGACACTTCCAGCCCCTAGAGCTGTGAGAGAATACATTTCTGTGTGTTAAGCCACCCAGGGTGTGGTACTTCGTTACGGCAGCCCCAGGAGACGATCACAGCGCTTTTCTTCCAGTGTCTCAAACTTGCCCAGCTCTATGCCCTGCATGTGCTGTTCCCTCTCCCTGGGACTCTCTTCCAGCTTCCTGTCCCCCATCAGTTCTTCTGCTCTCCCATCCCCATGTCACCCGTCCAGCCCCTGCTTAAGATCTCAGGTCAGATGCGATGCCCTCTTGGATTCTCTGGACTAGGGAGCCCACCAATGCTGGAGGGGCCACCTCTGCTGGGGATCCACCTCTGTCGGATGCCCCCAGAGCCCTGCACTCACCACACTTTATCATAACTGTGTGTCCATGTCTGTCCTCACCCCTAGACCTTAGATTTGATGGAGACACTGCCATTGTGGGTCTTGTCCATTGGCTTGTCCCCCAGGCCCTGGCACTATCCCTGGCCTTTAGTAGGACCTTGGGAGGATTTTGTGCGGTCATAGTTGAATTGAGCTATATTCCTGGCCACTGCTAACTATGCTGTGGCCTCCTCTTGGCCTCTGCCACCACCTCCGCCATGGGAGAAAAGACAGCAGCCATCAGCTCTGATTTTGCCACCAAAGGCATGTGTGGTCCCGTTCACTAAAGGCTCTGTGACCTAGCTCACCGGTCAGTTGAAAACCCTAGCGAACAACACATGTCGCCTCCATGGGGTGAGGTCCCTGTGTAGTAAGCTCTCTGGAGCTCCTCCTGCACTTCTCTTCTATGAGTCCTTCGCTCACAGATGATTATTTAATGAATTACCTTATTTAAAGCAAGGCAGCCTAAACAGAAAGCAAGCTTCTGATTTCCTTGGGATTCAGCTAGAGCCCTTGCCTCAGTCCCATACGTTCCTAGGGGAGGCTGGAGCCTGGCAAACAATAAAAAATGCTGGATCCTAGCTTTGCTAAACCCAGAGAGGTCAGTAGGTCCTTTCTGCCTTTTTAAGGCCTCAGGCCTGGCTCTGTGAGCACTGGGCTCCTGTCCTGAGGCTCCCAGCATGAGATTCTCCATGGGAGACCCTAGTCTATGGAGAATTCTTAGGACTGATGCCCTGGAGAACTCTAGTGTTGCCATGGTATAAACTCGAATTTGAAAAGACAGAATGGAAGCTGGGAGCTGAGTGTGGATGGCCACTCCCCCCGTCCCCACAGTGGTGGACTTCTGACATTGCAGTGCCCTGCTCCTGAATCCCAAGTCCAGGCTCGTTTTTCCTAGGCCTCCTTGGCTACCATGCTTGGCCTTGGCAGCCAGGGCCCTCCGCAAGCAGGGGAGCCCACCGTGTTCCAGGGCCCTGATCCATGGACCACAGAAACCTGCCTCTGAATCAACTCTTGGCTTCCCTCCCCTCCTCTCCCTTGAAGATTTGTTGTTTTGTGAGATCTGCGAGAGTGGGGAGATTTATTCTGCACCTAGGCTAGGTGGGCTGAGAGGGAAACAGAAGACAAAAGGTGCACTTGACTTAGACCAGGAGACCAAAATAGAAATTCTGGAGCATTTGATTTCCCGGGACAGACTCCAGCCACCACGCTGATGGTGAGTGCCCGTCGGGTTCAGAGGCATCTATCCACCTCCTGGACCACAGGTACGGCAGGCTCTTTTTCTTCTCTGTGCATGGTTCCTGCTTTGTGAGGTAGGGAAGCTGCAGCATCCATCTCACAGGGATGCTGAGAGGGTGAAATGATGTAGCACGTAGTCCTCACTCCACTGAGATCCGGTGCTGTTGTTTGTGTTGTTAGTGATAACAGGAGTCACCCTGCCGAGTGCCCTTGCTAGGACTCTGTCTTCTGTGTCAGCTTCACTCCGCATCTTTGGAGACCCCGAGAGCACAGAGGCCTGGGGTGGGCAGCAAGCAGATCAGCCAGCACGGCCCCTGGTCCAGGGAGGGCTTGTGCCTGGCTCTGTGCCCTCAGCTTTTCTGTGCTGAGCCTGTGATGTATAGAAAGCTCTGGACTGGGCTCAGGCAGGCAGAGGGGAGATGGAGACTCAATTTCATCATAGGAAGGACAGGAGCAGACGGGGGCGACTTCACATAAGCACAGCCAGGGCTGCTGCAAAGCCGTTGGAGGGGAACTGTTCTGACACCCCCTAGAAGTATTTGGCTTCCCTGCCACTACTACAGACAGTCCCTGACTTACGATGCTTCCACTATGATTTTTCGACTTTACAATGTTGCAAAAGTGATATGCATTCAGCAGAAACCATAAGTCAGATTTGAATTTGGATCTGTTCCGGGGCTAGCGATATGCTGTACAACCTCTCGTGATGCTGGGCAGGGCAGCGAGCTGCAGCTCCCAGCCAGCCGTGCAGTCATGAGGGTAAACAGTGATATCCTTACAACCATTCTGTACCCAAACAACTATTGTGTTTTTCACTTTCAGTACAGTATTCTATAAATTACATGAGATGTTCAACACTCTATTATAAAATAGTCTTTGTATTAGATGATTTCACTCCCCTGTAGGCAAATGTAAGTTTTCTGAACACATTTTAAGGTAGGCAAGGCTAAGCTTTTTTTTTTTTTTTTTTTTTTGTGGTACGTGGGCCTCTCACCGTCGCGGCCTCTCCTGTCGCGGAGCACAGGCTCCAGACACTCAGGCCCAGCGGCCATGGCTCACGGGCCCAGCCACTCCGCGGCACGTGGGATCCTCCCGGACGGGGGCACGAACCTGTGTCCCCTGCATCGGCAGGCAGACTCCCAACCACTGCGCCACCAGGGAAGCCCAAAGGCTAAGCTTTGATGTGCTGTTGGTTTAGATGCCTTTTCAACTTAGGATATTTCCAAATTATGAAAGGTTTCAGGGACAAAAGTCCATCGTAAACTGAGAAAGATCTGTAATTGTTGCTACATCTCTTGGGCACGTACTGAGTCCCAGACACTATTCTAACACCTTCCCTGGAGTGCGGCCATTTTATAGATGAGGAAACCGAGGCTCAGAGAGTTGAAACCACTCTCCCAAGGCCACACAGAGCAGACCTGGGATTCGAGCCCAGGATTACCGACCCCAGAGGCTGAAAATCTTCACCACTTGCCAGTGGGCACCGCTCGAAGCAAATCCCTAACCACTGCCGCTTCTCAGCTGGGCAGCGTGGGGTCACGTAGATCCAAATCATCCAGACAGGCCCTGAGTTTGGGGGCTCCAGTGGGCTCCTCTGCTACCAGTCTCACCTCTGCCCGTCCTTCCAGAAATAGGGGGCCAAGGAGTGAAATCTGAATTGGGGAGCCTCCGGTCTGCTTAGTTTTTCTCCCTCGATCTTGCATTACCACACTCCGTCTTGACCCAGTGGTGTAGTTGGTGTCAATGAAATTCCGCACAGGAAGCCAGGCTCCCCTTCACCAGTCCCTGCTCGCATCTCGGAATGTTCTGGGAAATGGGAACGCCCATCTTGACGAAGCACGGCAGCTGCCTCCTGTACCATCTGGGGACCGAAGCCTCATTTTAGTTTTCCAGCTTCCGTCATCCCCTCCCACATCTACCCAATTCCTGCCCGTTTTGACCCTTGCAATTTGTTTCTTTAATCCTCCACTTGCGTTTTGGACAGTCGAAGCTTTTCCAACCTCTGATGTGTCTTCTCACCTCTCAGGGTGAGCCGGCGACCTTTCATGACCTTCGCCGTGTGAACACAATTCAGGGGGCCGACTCTGGACTCGTTACGGGACCTCAGCGCAGGGCCGGCGTGTATATATATTCAGCACAGTGTGGCTGTAATTACAGGCTGCTGCTGGAGACCAGTCATTTTGTGAGTCATTAGGACATGTGCTAGGGCATTATAATATCTTTTGACGAGTTCTGTAATTTTTTATACGTTCACCGAGGATGGCATTTTCAGTGAAGCAGAACACGGCTTTGGGGACGGCGCATGTCTCAGCCCCCAGACTGTTTCCAGGCTCCGTATTAAAATAGTCTTCTCGTTGAAAGTGGGCCTGCATCTCGGTGTCTTGCTAATCAATATCCCAGAGCCGTGGTTGGCGGTAATGTTTGAATACTCACTTCTGTTCTCCTTCTTGTTGGCAAATTACAGGCTTCCAAGTGAGGTGCCTGCATTTTGCAGAAACAGTGAGAAGCAGGTTTAATTAGCAAACAAACCTGCTGGAAAAATCCAGCGTTATTAAGAGCCTCGCTCTATGCACCGTCTGCCGGGCTGTGCCAGTCCCCGGCCCTCGGCCGTTTCCTGCCCGCAGCCACCCAGTGCCCACCCCCCATTACTGTCCCGGGGTGTCCAGGGAAGCGTGAGAGGGGGTCAGAAAAATCCCAAGTTCAGGTTGTTTCCCACTGAGTTGAGGGCTCAGGGTCTCATCTCTTGGAAGATCCCAGAATCCATCCAGGATTGGTCCTGGCCATGGACCCCTTGGCTTTGACGCCCAGGGGTCTGCCGGGCAGATTCATTGAGGGTGGGGTTCATGAACTCAACGCTGGGAAAATTAAGCCCCTTCCGCTCAAAAGAGAAGACCACAAGCTTTGGAGTTAAGACAGACTGCAGGTCGAGTTCCAGCTCTGCTCCTTACTTGCTGTGTGACTTTGATCAAGTGGCTTAACTTCTCTGGTCCTCAGTTTCCTCACCTGTAAAATGTGACTACAACTAGTCACTACTAGTTGTAGTGACTCCCTCATGAGTTGCCAAGATGTCTAATGAGATAAAGTATAGAAACACGTCTGAGTTTGGCACAGTGATTGTCGATAGTCAGCTCTTGACCCAGGGCAGTTGCTATGGGGGTTACAGTGGCAGCTGGCTGTGATTCTGGTGTTTTCATTATTACTGACATGAATGTTACTCCACAACCAAGTGTGCAAGAATCTGCCCAGGCCCAACCCTACCAGAGTGCTGAGAAATGAGGAGTCACCATACGGAAGGGTTCCTACACCACTGCCTGGGGTCACGCGTTAATCCAGGGAGTATATCTGATGTCTGGAAAACGAGGAATGGACCTGGAGTCTTCCATCCACCATGGTCTCAGCTGACCTGCTCCTTATCCAGGCCCACCTGGTCCCCTAGAGGTGGACAGCACTCTTGTCTGAGCCTGGGTGTGCCTTTGGAGACATTAGGAGTGATATCCAGACCCACTACCCCTACGGGATGCCTATGTGCGGCCGTTCCCCGTTCAGTCCCGCCACCTCCTCGCCATGTTAGCAGAGACCAGATACAAGTCCCCACCATCGACAGCCCTGCAGACTCTCCTTCCAAGGCTTGGGGAATTGTCCAGTCTGCTCTCTTCTCTAATGTTCCACATCACCACCCCCAGAAGCACTACCTCTTCCACTCCGCTGGCCTAATTCCCTCCTTAAGCTTCCTGTCTGAGGAACAAGAGTCAGGGGGGAGGTGTGTCTTCAGGTAAGTTCTGCTTTCCTTTTACACACAGACCTCCCTGAGACAAGGGGTCTGAAGGACTCCCTTTCTCTGGAAGCAGGGAAGGGGTGCTGGAGAGAGCTGTACCAGTAGCTCTAGTCTGGCATTTAACAGCACTGAAATCAATCACAAATTATTTCAGTAGGGCTGCCACCCCTTATTATCCGTGGGTCGGCAACAGGGGAGTAAGGAAGACGTTTTCTGGGCATCTTCCCCTCACCCACCCACCCCATTCTGAACCAAAGGTATCACCTGTGGTGAACCTGAGCCGTCTACGTGATGGCTCACACACACAGTGTGTGTGTGTATGTGTGTGTCCTGACGTTGTATAGCATTACTATTTCTTGACTTCATTCATTTGCTGAGTGCAGGAGATGCAGTCCTCTGGTTGACCAGACTTGACTTGCCTGCTGACCCTGGAATCAGAGTGGGCTCAACCCCACTGAGGCTCACGGACTGAGAACAGGAGAAAGAAGGGGTCGAGGGAAAATGGGGGTGCTGTTGCCAGAAGAGGGGGGAATGGATACCGCAGAGACAACATGGCAAGGGTCCATCACCGGCCGATAAACACCTCACTTCCTGTGTCAGAAGTCGAATTCGGGTTCAAGTCTTTGGGGACCAGGCCCTTAAACTGCCCTGCTTTGGGAGGAACTTGGAACCCAAAGGACAGACTTCAAGGCCAGCCACTGTCTCATGCTAGTTACAGGACCTCTCTGGGTTTGTTTCCTTGTCTACAAAATGGGAAATAAAAGTTACTTAATAGGTGGCACTGTGGTTAAGACTCCATGCTCCCAATGCATTGGGTCCAGGTTCAATCCCTGGTCAGGGAACTAGATCCCACATGCATGCCGCAACTAAGAGTTTGCGTGCCACAACTAAGGAGCCCGTCTGCCACAACCAAGACCCAGCTCAACCAAATAAGATAAAAAAAAAAAAAAAAAAGTTACTTCATAGGGGAGTTACGTAGCAGCACTGTGCAAAAGACCTTTCTATGATAGGAAAAGCGTTCTATATCCGCACTGCCCAGCGTGGCAGCTGCTGGCCCCGTGTGGGTATCGAGCATTTGAAATACGGCTGGTATGACTAAGGAACTGTTTTTTTTAACTTTATTTAATTTTAATGAATTTAAGTTTAAACGGTCACATAGGGCTAGCAGTGGCCATATTGTAGAGTACAGCTATGAGTATTCAGTGAGGTCACGCATGTGAAATGGCGCGGAGCGGCTGGGCCCGTGAGCCATGGCCACTGAGCCTGCGCGTCCGGAGCCTGTGCTCCGCAACGGGAGAGGCCACAACAGTGAGAGGCCCGCGTACCGCAAAAAAAAAAATGCAGTAAAGGAATAGTCACTGCATGCCTAAATGGAAAAATCCACGGATGGGGCCAGATGCTGCGTGAAGAAGCCAGGACCACACTCATGATTACTGTAACTCCTGATCTGGGGGAGGCTAAGCAGGGAGCCAACTGTGAATTCGGAGAAGAGGAGAGATGGGATCTGACGTATGTTTATGTTGTGTTGAAAATAGCCTCTAGGGAGGAAAATCAGGTGACAAATAAATAAGGAGGCTATTGCAGTAATCCAGGCAAGAGGTGATGGTGGCAGGGAGCAGAGAGGGGGCCGTGCAAAGTAGGATAGAGTGGTGGGATTCAGGGTCTGGTTTAAATGTAGAGCCAGCAGAACTTACTGGTAGCTTGGATGTCGGGTAGACGAAGCAAGGGGAGGTCAAGGATGACTCCGGGGGTGTAAGCGTGAGTAACTGGAGGGAAAGTGTTACCATTGGTTGAGTTGGAGAAGATTAGGGCGGGAACGAGTTTCCAGGGCGGGGGGCGGGGAGAAGTCAGGAGTTCAGTTTGGGGCACGTTAATTTTGAGATGTCGGTTCATCACCCAAGAGTTTGGACTTCAAGGGAGGGGTCAGGGCTGGTCATATAAATTTAGGAATCCTCAGCGTAGAGATGATACTTAAAGCCGTGATACCAAGCAAGTGAATAGAGATAGGGAAAAGGCCTAAAGGTGGAGCTCTGGGGCCCCCAACATCTGGAGGTCAGAAGGAGGAAGATGAGCCGAGCCGACAGATAGAGCTCTGCTGAAACAGAGCAGCAGGGGAGGTAGGAAGCAAACCAGTAAAGAGCAAAGTCCTGAAGTCATGGGGGTCGGGGAAGAGAAAGTGATCAAGCTGTTAGGTGCTGCAGAGAGGTCACGTAAAGGGGGGAGGGGGAGGCTGGAAAAGTGGCCATTGAGTTTAACGGCGTGAAGGTCATTGGTGACCTTGGACTGTTCAGAGGAATGTTGGCATGAATTGCTGGCTGGCTGGCTGGATGAAAGGTTAATGAATGCAGCTGACTGCAGCATCTCTTCACCTGTAATGGCAATTAAGCAGATGTTGCCTGACACCCCGGATGCCAGAACCAAAACTGTCAGGACTGATCCACTTCTCCATCCTCCCATCTTTTGGGATCCAGCCCAGAAATGTTGGTGTGACCCCTGCTCACTATAAGATTAGAATCGTGACATGTTCTGGTTTGATTATTCTTCTTTTGAATACCCATGATGCTCTCAGTTGAATTTTTCCTCTTTTGAAGCTTGAGAAAGGAAAGAAACAGAAGAAACTGAGAGAAAAGACTAGGTCTGGGATTCTGGATTTACTTGGTGTTTTTACCTGCACTTGCCAAACTGTTGCTTTGCCGAATATCCTTGCCTTTCGGGGGGAGCAGATTTGCAGAGTCTGTACCTTTGCAAGGAGGAGTCCCTGGTGATTCTCCTTCGCATTATGGGCAAGTGAGAAGAGGTAGGAGATAGCCTTTTAAATTGTAGTTGTAGTTGGAGAATTACAGATTTTATGTGAAGTGTTATCTTTTTATAAGTTTATTTGATTGTTATCATTCATTGGACAAGCATGGAGGTAGGAGTTCAGTCAATCAGCCTGTTTTGCATTTTCATTAGGTTTTTTGTTCTGTTTTTAATAAAAAGGCCTATTTTCCATGAAGCAGTCTCTCCCTTCTAATAATGAAAATCAGATAACTTGGAGGCATGAGTCTCAGAACAGTCTTTCTAGACCAAGGTGTGCCGGAGTCAGCTGTTCCAGGCTCATGAGAATCAAGGGTTAACTTTTCAGGAATGTTGTGAGCTTCCCACGGGTAGCTTGAAATTGACAATGAGAGCATTTACACCAAGGCAATTGGCAATCACTACAAATCAGCATTCGGCTCCACCTCCAGACCTGGTGGTTAAGCATTCACCAGCCCACAGCTGCCTGTGGCCCTCAACGCTAGGACAGAGATCCTCTGGGATCTATCTGAAGTGCAGGCTCAGGGATTTCGTCCCTTTCTTGGGAGGGAAGAGATTTCAGTTCAGGTGTGACTGCCACATAAACAGAGGTGCACAGGAAGACGTGTTGCCTCTAAACTTTCACAGTTGACGTCCCCTGCTTCCGTCTCTGCGAGGTGCTGGTGTAATGGGGAGGGGGTGGCGTAATTCCTGGGAGTGGGGAGATTAAAAGCAGTTGTTTGGCTGAAAAGAGGAGGAAGAAGGAAACCGAGTGGGATTGTGATCTTTACAGATGTTAGGTCACCTCATTAGGGCGCCTCCAAGGCTAGCTGCAAAGTCAGGAGGACAACAGATGAGAAGATGGCTTTATGGGATTGTCAGTGTTACCAGTTCTCTGTCCCCAGTCTGATCTGTACAGTCCCTGCCTCTGTTGTTGCCTGTCCAGTTTCTGATCTGGTGGTAGTTGTGTTGATTACATGCACAAATGCAGCCAACAACCAGGATGGCATCAGTGATAGTGGCTGCTGTGGGCTCATTATGGTGCAGGCTGGGGAGGGGGCCCCTAGGTGGACGATTAAACATGCTCTTGGCAACAGAGCAAAGAACAGTAGTTGGGAGGACACACCTTAGGTGTGCAGGTAGTAGCCGGGGCTTATGACCATCACTTCCATGCATGTCTGTGCAGGGAAAACCGACATGGGGTTATGTAGTAGTTAATTATGGGACATTTGGAGGTAGATTGCTTTGGGTTCAAGTCTTGTTCTGTGACTTACTAGCTCTGTGATCTAGAGCACATTTCTCACCCTCTCTGTATAGCTTAGTCTACCCATCCATAAAATGAGATGATAATAATGTTACATAAAAAATAGTACAAAAGATAGTACAAAAAAATCATGTGTTTGTGAGGATTAATGAGCAATCTATGTCAAACATTTAAAACAGTGCCTGCTGCATAGGGCTTAATACCTGTTAGCTGGGGTCATTCTCTTCCACGCCTTTTTACAGATAGGCATGTCTGGATTTGGAAAAGCCCTGTTTACCACTTAGGATACTGCAAAGCCATTCACACTGAAATCAGAACAAAGGACAATAAAAAGGTCTTTGAGCAAATTGAAACCAACTTATATTAGTCAGACATCCTTGAGTTTCAGGTGAGAAAATCTCAACCCAAATTGTCTTAAGCAAAATTTAAAAAGTGCAATAGCTATGGCTCAGGTATTTGAAAGTACCAGAGTGGATCCTTCAGGCATGGCTGGATCCAGGAGTTTTAGCAGTGTCACCTGCACTCTCTTACACTCTCCTCCCCACCATCAGTCTCGATAGACCTGAGTCATGGATCAATCCCTGGACTGACAGATAAGCAGATGGGGTCAGCTCTGCCTAGCCCAGCCCACGAGATGGGGAAAGGATGGTTCTCCAAAGGTAGAGCAGGGGACAGACACGCAACACAGGTTCACCACAACTCCATGGTTAGGGGAAAGGCTCTGAAAGCCTCTGAGAGCTTGGGTCCAAATCCTGGCTCCTCCATTTACCAGCTGGGTCACCTAGGACAAAGCTATTTCTCCTCTCTGTGCTTCAGTTTCCTCATCTGTAACATGTGGATAATAATAGCAACTACTTCATGAGGCTGCTGGGGACAAACAAGTTAACAAATGTGAACTGCTAAAGTAGCACGTGGCACTTCAGAAATAAACAATCAAGAAAGGCTGTTGCTGTTATCTGACATGTGCAGTTAACATGACTATCCTATAAATATTTTCATTAATTCAACAAATATCTTAGTGTCTGTTATATGCCAAGCCCCAGATGTCTTGATGGACCCTACTGCCCGTGGGGAGAGATAGACATTAAACAAATGATTATACAATACTGGGGAGAAGGAAGGATTTTTTTCTACAAAGTGGCAAAGTGGAAGGACAAGAAGACTGCGTTTAAAGTCAGAACAACTTACAGATATGGTTTCTAACTCCAGCTCTGACACAGATTGGCTGGGTGACTGTGGACAAATCATTTGCTCTGTCTCAACCTTCTTCTCTTGAAAATGGACTGAGAACTTCTGGTGGATTCTGATCCCAACTGCCCAACATCTCAAGGCCTTTATCACCCCACAGACCTGGGCTCAGGGGACCCAGGCTGGGGTTTCTCAACCTTGGCACTATCGATATTTTGGAGCTGGATAATTCTCTGTTGTGGGAGCTGTCCTGTGCATTGTAGGATGTTTAGCAGCATCCCCAGACTCTACCCGCCAGCTATCCCCAGTCATGACAACCAAAAATGTCTCCAGACATTGCCAAGTGTTCCCTGGGAGCAAAACCCACCCACCCCCCTCTATCCCCACTTAAGAACCACTGCTCTAGAAGAATTCCTCTGATTAACTGTTTGGTCCGGGATGTCCCTCCCCAGGCCTCAGTTTCCCCATCTGTCAAATGGATGGCTTGGTCCAGAAGATGGATAACCATAGGCCTCCCCAGGGCAGAGTTTTCCCCAACTCCAGATTTTATGGTGAAATCCCGCCAAGTTCCACTGGCGGGCTTGGACAACGAAGAGAAAGGCCATTGGCACTTCAGCTGGACAGAGATGCAGTCCTCCAGATGCTCATGTAGACCCCCCTTCTTCACCCCCTTCTCTTGCTCTGGGCCTTCACGGCCAAGGTTCCTGTTGGCCACCATGTTTGCCCAGGTGCTGGGGGAAAGGGGGACACCTTTAGCTCCCGCATCCCCCTGAAAATAGGGGAGTCACTTGAATATTAATGAACTTACTGGTGAATTCGTGGTTGATGTTGATCTGGTGTCTGGTGCCTAAAATGGCCTCATCTCCCCAAAGTGGCCTCCTAGCCCTGGCTCCATCTTTCTGAAGGACTCTGTCCCGGTTTTCTTGGAAGGTAATCTTGCAGCTCAACTTTGCTAAGAAAATGAAGAGCCTTTTCCTCTCCTTTGAAATCCCCGCACATTTCTGCCCAAAGCAGAAGGACCTGTCGGAGGCATGACATTGCATTTGACACTTGATCGCTGAGTCAGGTGTTGGTTCAAATCCCAGCTGGGTCAGTACCTGGCTGGTGACCTCGGGCAGGTCACCGGTTCTCAGAGCTTCAATTTTCTCATCTATTTAGCAAATAATGGAGTAAACACCCCATTTTTTGTGGGGTTGTTGTTAGAATTAAATAAATTAATATATGTAAAGCACTTAGCATAGCTCCTAACATAGAAAAGACTCAATACATAATGATTTACCAATAATTATGTATATTGTGATTAAGAAGTCAAATGAGATTATTTATAGCCAGTTGTCGGTAAATTGTTCAGTGCTACCTACAAGTGCAAATAATACTAAAATGTCATCAATGTTAGAAATATCACCTTGCCAGCTTTCCAGAGGGAACACAGCCAGGTATGAACCATCAGTATCACAGTCCGTCAGCATGAGACAGGACTTACTGTGGCTTCAGGGTCAGGAACGGCCTGGATCTCTAACTGGCACAATCATTCAGAAAGTGGACGCATTGGCTCAAATTGACTCAAAGGCTAGCTCTGAAAAGTCCATACCACAGAACTGTGCCTAAGAATCACCGCCCTGAAGATCAGTCGAGCTCCAGGATGGATGACTGGAATTCAGTTTGATGTGTGTGACTACACATGAATGGAAACACTCCCACACGCAGCAGACATGCTCAGGACGCAATCAGACTCAATCACGTCATCATGACCACCATCGAATGGGCCCCACGTGCGAGCCACCACATTCATCTGTGTACATTGTGCGCACTGTCTCGTGAATCCTTACAACTTACTAAGCCCTGGTTATAGATGAGGGAAAGAGGCTCAGAAAGATCAAATCACATGACAGAACTCGAAGACAAGTAACCGTGGTCCTGGGCTTCCACCCCGGCTTCTCAGATATGACCCCTGCAGGCAACCACAGTGTCTGCACCGGCTTTAGAATGAGGTTGTGTCGTATGCTCAAGGGGAGTCAGGAGTGGGGGAAGGGAGAGGTGCTATGACAAAAGCGAGGCGCCCCATAAGGTCCTGAGCTGACGCTAATGATAAGTGCAGTAGCGGCTGTACCAGACACGTGCTAAATGCTTTATGTACATTTCCCCACTTAGTGTTTGCAGCAACCTCCTGAGACAGGGTCTTTGTGGACGCCCATTCTGTAGATAGACAGCCGAGGTCTGCGGGGGCTCGTGGCTTACAAAAATTATTGTTTGTAATAACTGGTGGAGCTAGGATTTGAACCCAGGTGGTTTGGTTCTAGAGCTGTTCTAGCTCCCATAGCTGCATGACAAAACTCACCGAAGTATTATAAGTTAATAACTGTAGCTAAAAATTTTATTATGCTTGTGAATTTTGTGGGTCAGGAAATTGAGCAGGGCTAGGGTAGCTTGTTTCTGCTCCATGGAGTCTAGGGCCTCAGCTGGGGGTGACCCAAAGAGCTGAGAACTGGACCTGCTGGGTCAGAGGGTCCACTTCTGAGATGGCATCTTCACTCATCTAAGGAAGTGGGCGCGTCTGACTCAAAGGCTGGGCTCGGCTGTGACTGCTGATCAGAGCACCTGCATGGGGTCTCTCTATGTCACCTGGGCTTCTTGGAGACGGCAGCTGGATTCCAAGAGGGAGCTTTCCAAGAGAATCAATGGGAAGCTGCAGGCCTTAGAAGTCACTGATATCGCTTCTCCTGTGCTTTTCCGGTCAGAGCAGTCACAAGCTGGCCCAGATTCAAGGGGACGGGAACTAACTTATCCTGGGCTCGGGGCAAATGCCGGGAATTGGGAGAACTGCAAGCCAAATGCCTGCCCTTGAGGAGCTCCCAGTACAGTGCGGGGAAAACCACAGTGGAAAAAGAATTCCAGCACAGCATGTCTTGTGCTCCTGAGGCCTCTGGGAAGTGGGCATGGAGCTCATTCTTGGAGCGTGTGGCAACTTCATTCACTGCCTAATTGCTCTGTCCCATTAGTCAGCAATGCTATATTCCTGGAGTTACTCATGACCAGGTCAAACTGCACATTCCCAAGAGTAAATTCTCCCGTGATAAGCTGGGTGTTTCCAGTTGTACGGGAAAAGCCAGCAGAGCAACTGGCCCCATAGCTTCCCAGCAAGCCACTTCCCAACCTTTGTCACAAATGGTCAGCGCAGAAACAGGAGGCAGAAAATACCACTGGCATATGAAACTCTGAGCCAGCGAGGCAGAACCCCTTTTGCAAACCGTAATTCACAAAGAGGCATGTACCACAGTGTTCATTGCAGCGCTACTTACAGTCGCCAGGACATGGAAGCGACCTAAGTGTCCATCGACAGATGAATGGATAAAGAAGATGTGGCACATGTATACAATGGAATATTACTCTGCCATAAAAAGAAATGAAACTGAGTTATTTGTAGTGAAGTGGATGGACCTAGAGACTGTCATACCAAGTGAAGTAAGTCAGAAAGAGAAAAATAAATGATGCATGCTAATACATATATATGGAATCTAAAAAAAAAAATGGTTCTAATGAACCTAGAGGCAGGACAGGAATAAAGATGCAGATGTAGAGAATGGACTTGAGGACACGGGGAGGGGGAAGGGTAAGCTGGGACAAAGTGAGAGAGTGGCATGGACATATATACACTACCGAATGTAAAATAGATAGCTAGTGGGAAGCAGCTGCATAGCACAGGGAGATCAGCTGGTGCTTTGTGACCACCTAGAGGGATGGGATAGGGAGGGTGGGAGGGAGACGCAAGAGGGAGGAGATATGGGGATGTATGTATATGTATAGCTGATTCACTTTGTTATACAGCAGAAACTAACACACCATTGTAAAGCAATTATACTCCAATAAAGATGTTAAAAAAAAACCAACCCTTTTTCAAGACCATGGAAATTATGTGAGGCCCTTGTGGCACTAGATGGGGTAGAGGACAGTAAACCAGCCTTTTGCCACCAAGACCATGACAGTTTGCCACCTCGCCTTGGTTTTCCGTTGTTCATTTATTCTTTCATCCCACCGGTGTTTAGGCGTTGTCCTAAGCCCTGGGGATATGGTGGTGAGCAAAGCAGAGCTGTCCCTGTCCTTAGGAGCTAACAACAGTCTTGTGGTTTGTAAGATTCAGAGCACTGCATGGTGAGCTCAGGGTCTGGAGTCAGATCACCTGGGTCTGAGTTCCTCCTCGACCACGTACTACCCGGAAGACCTCGCAGGAGTCCTTTAACTTCTTTCTTGCTGCCTCTGAGTTTGTTTCTTCATCAGTGTACTGGGGGTACACTGGGTAACAGGATCTTCTGGGTTTAATGAGACTTAGCTTTGCAGATGTAGCTGCTGGTGGCTGTGGTGCTGGCGGCAGCTTCCTCTTCTTCGAGACTCATTGTAAGCTCCTCCGGGGCCGGGACTGTCTTCTGCTCCTCCTGTGTTGTCTCTTAGGGTCCTCTTTGAGCTGCCCTTGGCACTGGCACGCTATAAATACCTCCTGAGTCATTAGGGCCAAACCTTAAATTTTGCTGTGACTCTGAAGGTCATTTTGAATAGTCATGGCTAGAGCATATTTAGCAAAACTTCGAATCTTTCCAGAAAAAAAAAAAAAAAAAAAAAGCCCATTTGAAACCTCTGCAGGTGGCTTGGTGAGACATTCCTGAATTTGAATTAAAGCCTTTCTCCCGTGTTTTAGCCTCTCACCTGAGTAAGTTGTTGAATCTCTCTGAGCCTTGGTTTCCCTGTTGGTAGTAAGGGGACTGGCCTGTTTGGGAGGATGTCGGGATGGGAAATGATGCATGGAAAGCAGACTTGAGGTTGGGCGCACAGCTGGTTTTGATAAACGCAGGTTGCTGTTCTAGACCTAATACTTCCAGCAGTCCAGAGTTTTGGACGTCGGAGTAGGGGAGTTTGTGCAAAGGGAGACCCCAGCTCTGAGGGGCGCCAGGATTATAACAAAGCACTGTCCGGAGGTTCACTTCTTAGAGCGCCATCCATCAAAACCTTGCTCTTCCCGAAAACCTCCTTTCATCCCCCTGCACTCAGGAGGGCAGGTCGGAAGGATTGCAAATATAAAAGCAATTTTAGAACATTAAAAAAATTAATTGGCATTTATCGAGCACCTACTAACTTCCAGAATCTTCTTTAAGAATTTTACATGGATTCTTTCATTTAAGTCTCATAACAACCCTGCAAGGTAGGTCCTGCTATCACCCCCATCTACAGATGAGGAAACTGAGGCACAGAATGGTGAAGAGATTTGTCAGAGGTCGTTCAGGGACTACGTGGGGAGCTGGAATTCAAACCCAGACATTCTTCTCCAGAGTTACTCCTGATCCATTGTTGGTGACTCCAGCAGTGGTTCATAAGCTCTTCTGTTGAGGGGCCCAGGTCTCCTTAGGACTCTGATGGAAGTGACGGCCCCTTCCCCAGCACAGGGCACGGATGTGCCTGGAGCACCTTCCCCAAAGCTGTGTTCTTTCCAAAAGTGAGACTCTGAGACACAGCCAAAAGCAGTGGGCACGTTTACACGCCCCCCCCCCGCCACCATCTTTTACCCCCAGGGTAGAATCTGGCATAACTTAAAAGAATATACATGCACAGAGGTGGATACAATTTCAAGGGAGTCATCTCCTCCCAACCATGTGCACACAGACAAGAATTCCAGTTAAGAGTCAGAAAGCTATTTGCTAATAGAGACAGTTAGGGGTCCTATTTAACTCTGAGCTATAATTCTGAAATTAGCATACCACTTATTTGCATACGACCTACTTGAAAATCATTTGCTTTCTTTAAGTCATTAGTAAACATTCCCCCAGAAGTTACTGTTTCTGATTAGGAGGTCCTTTTTTATCACGTGGGTCCCCCAGCCCAATCTGCTTTGCGGAAAAGGGCAGCCGGCGAGTTGGGTGCAGGCTTTTTACGTCTGTAGATGCTTTCTTTCGTGCCCACACAAACCTGATTAGGGAGATGTTATTTTTCCCATTTCCCAGATGAAGAAACTGAGCCTGAAAGAGAGAATATCACTCTCCCAGGACTTCGCAGCCTGTGAATAACAAAGTCCAAAGAGCACCTAACACCACAACATTCCTTCGTAATGCGTCACTGAATTAAAGAATAAAATTAGCATTTAATACTGTGTGTGTGACAGAAGTATGGTCTGTTTGGCTTTGCTTTGGAAAAAAAAAATATATACATATATATATATACTGTCAAGTTCTCCAAATCGGGGACGATTGTTGCTGGAGTCACAGAAGCCCAGAGCTGAGTGCATTTTTGAAGGCTTCTCAGCTTGCTGTGCATGGCCGTCATGTGAGGCTCTTGTGAAAATACAAAATTCTCGATTCACTAGCTCTGGAGTGGGGCCGGAGAGTCTACATTTCTAGCAAGTTGCAAGTAAGGCCGAGGCTGCTTTTCCAGAGATCACACTGTGCGTAGCGAGAGGCTAGACCCTCCTCTGGCCTTTCCCTAAACAGTGTTTCACAACTGAGCAGGAAGTGTTGTTATCCAAGAGCTTCCAAAGGAGAAGTGTGTTGCCCAAAGGGAGCATTGGTGGTGGAAAAGGTCCGCCGACGGGGTTGGGGCAGAGTGGACCCGGAGACCCAGCTGCATTTAACACACAGCGTGAAGCTGCGCTCACCCAGGGAGTCCGCCAGGGAGGCGACAGCATCACTGTCCGCGTGAAAGTGCCGGGAGGGAGCCATTATCTCTCAGTATCGAGTCTTCTCTGAAAAACATTGTAATAAGACATCAAGAATCAACAAAAATTACATTACCTCCAAGTTCTCCTTCATTAACCAGGAAATGAGAAGATAATCACCGCTTTCCAGCTTGTGTTAGCCCGGGAGTCCAGCCTGGGGGACGGCGGAGGGGCGGCCCCTCCTGTTCTCCCATTGCCCACCTCTCCCAGCCACGCTGGCTTCCTTCCAGGGTCTCCGAAGCTCCCAGCACCTTCTGACTTCTGAGCTTTGCACCTGCTGAGCTCATTGCCGAGAACGTTCTTCCCCCTTCTCTCCATCTGGTCGACTCCTACCATCATCTGGGGTCCCCCTTAAATGTCCCCACTTCCCTAGAGAAGTATTCTGATTCCCCCAATCTGTCAGGTCCCCCAAAGACTATTTTCCTTCAGCGCATGCATCAAAATGGTAACCTGGCTTCTACCTGCTAGATGGCCGGAGCACGTCCCCCAGTCATGATAATGAAGTCTCCACTTTCCAAATGCCCTCTAGGGGGGGCAAAATCGCCCTCAGGTGAGAATCACTGATAATAAGATCAGCCCTCCGTATCTACAGCTTCAGCATCCACAGATCCAAGCAACAGAGGGTCGAAAATACTCAGGGAAAAAATTTCCAGGAAGTTCCAAAAAGCAAAACTTGAATTTGCCGTGTGCTGGTGACTATTTCCATAGTATTTACCTTGTATTAGGTATTATAAGTAATCTAGAGATGAGTTACAGATGAGTTGGTCATATGTAAATACTATTCCATTTCATATGAGGGACTGGAATATCTGTGGATTTTGGTATCCTCGGGGGTACTGGAACCAATCCCTCTGAAATCCTGAGGGACAGCTACACACACACACACACACACAAGCATAATATAAGTGTATATATATGTATGTACACACGCATATGTATACACACATAAATATATATAGGTTTAAGTGTACGTATATGTATGTATATTTAGCCATATATATGTCTACTTAAACATATGTGTCTGAGTTTACTTGTTTATTATAAGCTCCATGAGGGCAGGGTCTTTGTTTCGTTCACTGCTATGTTTCCAACACTTAGAACAATACCTGGATCCTAGGAGGTGCCCGGAAATACTTGTTAAATGAATGAATAAATGAACCACCACTCCCACCACTCCCAGTGTGATTGGGAGGATTAGATGAGATTATTTATGTAGTGCAATTAGCACTTGACGTAAATGATCAATAAACGCTATTTCTCCTTTCCTCCTCTCTTTCCCCACTTTCTCACCCCTTCCCCTACTTGCCAAGGACCTCTTTTTATTATTTTACTCCTCATGAACCCCATGATTTGAAAGATTTTTCTCCTAAACGGATGAAATAATAATTATTTTTCCCCCATGTCATGAGGCACAGACACGGTTAACCATGCAACAGCCTCCCCGTGAAGAACCTGAGGTTCCTTTCAGTAGGAATGCCATGATCCCAGTTGTAAATGGGCCACCACTGCAATCCCAGAAATTCTTATGATATCAACAACCAATTAGACCTCGGATTAGTATCAGCAAGCTAGTTACCACTGAGCAGATGAAAGTCCAGCCCTAAACAAAGAAACTTGACATTTTTGGTTTGTCCATTATCAGGAACAAAATAATAATTTTGTTATCAGGGTTATCGGGAACAAAATAATAATTTCTGGGTTATCAGGAACAGAATAATAATTTCCATTAGCAGTTTTTTACATTTTTGAAAAACCTCACAGCCCTTCCCTGCAGTTCCCCTCCCCCCAGGCTACCATGAGGAACCCCAGTTTGGGAACCGCCAGCCGCACGTGCTATTTCTCAGGCTGTGGAGCCCAGAGGAGGCATTCTTCAGGATGCATCTACTTGATCACTTTCTTTTCCTGTTCCCAGTAATGAGCTTTCAGGCCTAATTAGAATGAAATGTGTTATTTCCCTTCCTTCTTTGTCTCCATAATGATCTTTATCATTAGGATGGATTCGTTTCCGTGCCCGGCTCTCTCTCTCTCTCCCATTATGGTTTCATCGTGGTATGTGTATGTGCGTGCGTTGAGTCTGCTCGCCCTGTGGATGGGAACAGTTAAGGGGACCTCCACAGCACTGGGAATAAAGAGAAAGAAACATGAAGAAAAGTGGCAAGGACTAAAAATGGCACCAAATGAGCCTCTTTCCTGACAGCGTCTCTGGATGATAATTGAGGACGGGGAAGTACAACACAGCCCCATTTGTCCTTCCTCATTGCCGTTGCTTTAATGAGAAAGGGAAATGAACCCATCGGGGACATTCCTGTCATCTTCCAGCACTGACAGCACCATTGTGAGGTCCTGGGTGAGCTCACCTCGCCTGAGCTGCACTGTACGGGCTCCAAGCACGGAGGCCTCAGCCCAGATTTGCTTCTCACCTCTCTGCTGGCTGAGCCTGTTTTCTTGAGCACATCCTCCCCTCCCCTGCTCAGACCTTTTCTTCCGACGTGTCAGCTGGCCTTTCCAGTACCTGGACTCCAAGGCTGGAGAGTCTCTGCACGGCCCTCACTCCCTCCTCACTTGTGCACCCTCTGTGCGCAAGTCACTTCAAAGACCAGGAAGGGGAGAGGGAGGAAGGGGCCCCAGAAGTCAGGTAGGAGGTGCCAATCATTCCCCCAATGCTAATTATCTTCGAAGCACTTTCTAGTTATTAATGAATGAATTACTCTCAATACACACACTGCACGGGGGTGATATTAACCCTGTTTAACCTGTTAAATACGGCTTTATGCGTTACTGGTTAATTCAGTCTTGTAGGAAAATGGCCATTCCCCCTGCCCACTCCACTGGGAATCACTGTGTTGTGGTGGAAAGAGCATGATGTATCAGGATAGATCAGTCATGCTGCAGTAACAAATGATCCCCAGATCTCACTAGCTATCAACAAGGGTTTATTTCTCAGGCTCGTGTCCAGTGCAGCTCAGTGGTGGCTCTGTCCTGCGTCGTCTTCACTCCAGGACCCAGGCTGATGGAACAGCCTCCGTCTAAGACATTGGTGAGGAAAAGAGAACAAGGCAAATCATGTGCTGACTCTAAAAGCTTCTGCTTGGAGGTGACACACATCAATTCTGTTCACATTTCATTAACCAGAGAAAGTTGCAAAGCCAAATCTGCCATCATTAGGAGGAAAGTATAATCCTCCCCCAGGAGGAGCAATAAATATTTCAGTCTACCACGATGGGCTTATAGTTTATAATTACAAAAGCAAACAAGCAAACCAAAAAATTTAGAAATGATATATTTACTTAATAAAATAATAGAAAGCAGTGAAATGGCTACAGACAACCACATGGGAATGTAATGTTGAGTGAAAAAAAAGCAAGTCACAAAAGACTGTATATTGTGGTATTTTTTTTTAAACTCAAAAAAAGTGGAACTGAACAATACGCTGTTAAGAGTACATATTGATTAAGTTTTTTTTTAATATTTATTTATTTGGCTGCACCGGGTCTTAGTTGCAGCACGTGGGATCTGTAGTTGCAGCACGCGGGATCTTTTTCAGTTGCAGCGTGCGGGATCTCTTTAGTTGCGGCATACGAGCTCTTAGTTGCAGCATGTGGGATCTAGTTCCCTGACCCGGGGCCCCTGCATTGGGAGCAGGCAATCCTAACCATTGTGCCACCATGGAAGTCCCTAAAGATATTTTTAAAAGAAGGGATTGATAAAACCCAAAACCTCTGATAGCAGCACCCTCTGATGGAGGAGGCAAGTGTTTAAAACAAGGGAGAGGCAAATAGGTAACGTCTGATTATATGCATTCACAGCTGTTTATTTCATTATTGCAGTTCATAACTTACATGTGTATTACATATAGTTTTTTCCATTTTTTTTCTTGTGGTCAAATACACATAACATAAAATTAACCATTTTTAAGTATACAGTTCAGTGGTATAAAGTACATTCATATTTGTATGCAACCATCCATCTCCAGAACTCTTTTCATCTTGCAAAATGGAAACTCTACCCTCTAAGCACTAACTCCCCATTTCCCCCTTCCCCTGCCCCTGGCCACCATCTAAATATATTATTGTCTACATATCAACATAAGAATTTATTTTGAAAGAAAGAACATGGGCTTTGGAAACAGACGGAGTTGGGTTCAAATCTCAGCTCTAGTATTTTCTAACCTCAGGACCTTGGGGTCCGCCTAATCCCATCTACTAAATGGGAGTGATAAAAGCTCACTCCCAGGGTGGCTACAAGGATTATAGGTGACGTATAGAGAACATTTAGCATAACGCTAGACATACAGTCAATGCTTTAAAAAAGGGAGAAGATATTATATTAAGTGGTAGTTAAATGTTGAATATAGAATTGACCTGAGGCCATGCCCTTTCACAGCACTTAAATGAGCAAAGGCTGGGTTGGCCGTGTCCCCTGGGAGTGGAAGAGCACGATAGAGGTACTGCCTGCAGGCACAGAGCCCTGGGGGCTAGAACAGACACTAGCAGGGTAGCCTCAGAGGGTCTCCAGCTCATGGTGGAGGGTAGTCGTGCCTCCGTGGGAAAGTGGGACCAGAGTGATATATAAGAAGAATCCTGGTGTCCAAAGCGAGCAGAGGGGGCCAGACTGGGGAACAAGGAGTGGGCTGGGTTAGGGAAGCCAGGTCAGGACCAAGGCAGAAAACGATACAAAAGTGTTGCTAGGGACGGTTTAGAGGAGCCAGTGTGGTCACCAATCTGTTAGGATAATAGAATCATGCCAGATCTTTTAGTGAACCACCCTCTGGCAGGAGAATCCCCAAAGAGTAGATTGTGTCCCTGGCCTGCCCGATCATCACCACCCTCCCCAGAGGTCACATGCAGATAATTCCCACCCACGCGGTGGCTTCCTGGCGCTCTCTGCCTGAGCACATCCTATGGCCCCAGAGCATGCTTGACCTGCCCACCAGGAGCAGGCCTGGAAGTGCAGCAGGAACAGACAGGAAACGCACCTGGAACAGGACCGGACCTGCAGCAGGCCCAGAAGTTCCAGGGAGTTAAAGCCACAGGAGCCACGTCAGGCCATGGGTTCCAGGAGTTGGAGAATAAAGACCCCAGCTTCGGTGGGAATGTGAATTGGTACAGCCACTATGGAGAACAGTATGGAGGTTCCTTAAAAAACTACAAATAGAACTACAACATGACCCAGCAATCCCACTACTGGGCATATACCCTGAGAAAACCATAATTCAAAAAGAGTCATGTACCAAAATGTTCATTGCAGCTCTATTTACAATAGCCCGGAGATGGAAACAACCTAAGTGTCCATCATCGGATGAATGGATAAAGAAGATGTGGCACATATATACAATGGAATATTACTCAGCCATAAAAAGAAACGAAATTGAGCTATTTGTAATGAGGTGGATAGACCTAGAGTCTGTCATACAGAGTGAAGTAAGTCAGAAAGAGAAAGACAAATACCGTATGCTAACACATATATATGGAATTTAAGAAAAAAAAATGTCATGAAGAACCTAGGGGTAAGACAGGAATAAAGACACAGACCTACTAGAGAATGGACTTGAGGATATGGGGAAGGGGAAGGGTAGCTGTGACAAAGCGAGAGAGAGGCATGGACATATATACACTACCAAACGTAAGGTAGATAGCTAGTGGGAAGCAGCCGCATAGCACAGGGAGATCAGCTCGGTGCTCTGTGACCACCTACAGGGGTGGGATAGGGAGGGTGGGAGGGAGGGAGATGCAAGAGGGAAGAGATATGGGAACATATGTATATGTATAACTGATTCACTTGGTTATAAAGCAGAAACTAACACACCATTGTAAAGCAATTATACTTAATAAAGATGTTAAAAAAAAAAAGACCCCAGCTTCTTCACCCGTCCATGGAGACAGTCCTGGGTGTGTTCCACACAGTCTCTCAGAGGCTCACAGAGGATTGATCCCCGCTGTCCCTGCATTAACCCAATCATCAGCCTGCCCTCCCTGTCTCCCTTCCCCGCTCCTTCACTTGCTTCCTAGGACCAAATCCCTAATAAACTCCCTGCACCCACGTCCTTGTCTCCGGGTCTGCTTTGTGGGGGGAACCCAAGCTGAGAAGGCTTCTGGGCCTGGTGCTGGTCCAGAGTGACTTAACACTCACTGTCCCCCAGGACAGAATTCCCAGGGAGGGAGGGGCGTGTAGCTCTAATTCTGGAAGAGTCTGCACACTCACTGCCCCCCAGCGCTCCAGCCCATGGGCCAAGTCCAACCCCTTCTCTCCTGAATGTTCAGCCACCCAACCAAGAATGGTTTTTAGATGTTTAAACAGTTGGGGAAAAAAAATCAAAAGAAGGATAATATTCCATGAGCGAAATTTATATGGAATTCAAACTTCAGTGTCCGTAAATAAAGTTTATTGGGACATAACCAAACCCGTTCATTTATGTACTGTCTAAGTCTGCTTTGGCCCTGCAGTGGCAGAGATTACCCATCTCTGGTTGGGACATAGACTGTATGACCTGCAAAGCCCTAAATATTTACTATCTGGTCCCTTATTAAAGAGTTTGTCAATCTCTGTCTTAACATGACAAGATGCAGCGACTATTAGACTACAGCCGGTAGTAACATCAGTGAAAAGTACCTACAAATGAAAACCAAACCCTAGAGGCAGAATCCAGTGTGAAAAGGCTCAGGAATCTTGCCATGAGAACCACTCGGGGGCTTCTCAGAACTTGCCAATCACCTTTCCTTTTCCAATTCGGCAAGTCTGGGTTTGGGCCAAGCTTGGTCAGCTGGAATGCTCCACTGTGGAAACAGGCTGATCTGGGCAACTGAAATTTCTCTTTAATGGAAGATTGAGCAAAAAGTCCTTTCTGCATCACCCCCAAGGAAAAGATCTTTCAGTTGTGTGCAAAGCCCATTTTCCTGATGGAGAAGTCTGTCTTCCAAATGTTGAAGCTCTCCGTTGCCCAAGGATGGCACTTCCCCACTGGTGGATCATTGTGCCTCGGAAAGTGAAGATAATGAAACTGAATCTGCCAAACCCGTGACGTCTAAAAGGTGAAATTTTTTTTTCTTTTTTTTTTTCTCCCATTCATGATCCAAACATGATCCCTTCCATGGAAAACATCTTCTCTTCCTCACTTGCCCTGAGTTACCCCCTTTGGCTATAACCCAGATCCCACACCATCAATGATCCAAAAGTTAGACTTTGTCAGGACTTCCCTGGAGGTCCAGTGGTTAAGAATTTGCACTTCCACTGCGGGGGTCACAGGTTCGATCCCTGGTCGGGGAACAAAGATCCCGCCTGCCATACGGCACGGCCAAAAAAGAGAGAGAAGGCATAAATAAACAACATCAAAACATTGAAAAGAGTTAGACTCGTTAAGTATCAGGTAAAACTATAAAGACACACACAAAGTAAAGCACAAATTGCAGCCAAACACCTAAATCCTCAGCACCTATAAAAGCTGAAATTTTTTAAATTCTTGTTATCAAATTGAATTTTTTTTTTTCCACTGTGTCTGCCTTCTAAAGATACAGGGAAGGGTATTTTTAAAGGCATCCTGGAGGTCAGGATTCTGTGAATCAGACTTATCTTGGGGGCTTTTCCAGTAGATAGACTTCCAGATCCCACAGCAGATCCACTGATCTGCTTCCTAGTGCTTGAGTTTGACACTCCCCCCTTCCCCACCTCCTGCCTTTGGCCTCTGGGTTCCTTCTAAAGGGTCTGTGAGCCGTGCAGACATCCAGCAGTAAATGCCCTCTCAAGGCAGCAAGCAGAGCCCAGCTGGAGGGTGGTGGCCCTGCTGTCATTTATGCCGTCATTCCAGCCTAAATGGAGTCTCAAGGTCTCCAGGAAGCCCAGCCCAGCACCTGCCACAAACGCTAAATTCTCCCAGAGCTCCAGGGAGAAAACACTCCTGGCAAATAGAGTTCAGTTGCCCGCAGCTTGCCTCTGGGCCATCTCTGATGCCTCGGTATCCGGATGCCCTCTCTTCACCCTCAGTATGGGAAGTGGGGCATCTGTCTTTTACAGGCAGCTGCCTCTCTCTCTTTCGCTCTTTGTATCCTACAATCCCTGGATTGTTTGAAGCCTAGTTTCCCCAAAACATCCTCAGCATCCTACCCTCCCCTGAGAGCCCACAGGAGCCTACCCTGTAGACATTCCCTACAGGGGCTGCAAGAGCCAGAGTGAAAGGGAAGGCACTGGAAGGTGGCAGGGAAACCCCAGATTGTGTCTCCAAAGTAGGCTTTGGAATTACCTTCTGTCTCTGCATCAGCGCCCACCATCCCTGTCCACGCTGAACATCGTCCTCAGATGTGGGCAGATAAGCCCAGGAAGCTCCTGCCATTGGGCAGTGGGGGCCTCCTGCAGCCCAGCCATCTGATGGCCAGGCCCAGGCCGAATCATTTGACTCATCTTGTATCCCCAGCACCCAAACAGAACGTTTCTGGAAGGAAGAAAGGGAGGGAGGGAGATAGAAGGAAGGATTGTGCATCCTTTCCACAAATATGTACGAGCATGTACTGTGTGCCAGACACAACTCTAGGTGCTAGGATATAATGATGAACAGAATTAGACCTGCACCCTACCTCACAAGGCTGGCAGTCTACAGGAGGACACCGCAATAAGCAAATAATCATTTAAAATACAGAGAAAAACGGCCCTGATGACAAGAGCTACACAGGAGAAGTAGAGGCCCTTGGAGCTGGTAGAGGGATATATTGGGGGCTTCCCTTTGGAAACAAAGCCCTCGTTGAGCGCTGAAGGATGGAAGAGGAAATCACTGAGGAAGACCCTCACCCGCCCGTCCCCTCACTTTAACCCTAACTTTAACTGGTTGCCCCGCTCCTTTCCATCCGGTGGTCAGAGCCACCCACCTCCTCTTTCCCCACAGAGACAGCAGTGGCTGGGAAAGTACAGAATCGAAAAACTCTTTCTGGCTGTATTGTGTCTGGAGCTTTTTATGATGCTTGGCCTAAGACCCCAGTACCTGGAAGCCAGAGAGGGTAAGAGCTCAAAGTGGGCAGGATTGATCTGTCCTGTTTAAGTCTGTGTGGAAGTTACAAGAGTTGTTTGCAAAGTCCCTTTCACAAAAGAGGCCTCCTCTGAATGTAAAAGCCTCACCCCAGCTTAGGAACAGACAGCCTTGCTTACTGAGGTGTCTCAGAAGTTGCGCCAATGACAAGCTCATTTTTAGCTGAAAAGACGGCACAGCTAAAATATTGGTGGGGCAGTCAGAGCCCGGCTCAAGACCCAGCTACAAAGGGAGGTGCTAAATAGTTGATGAAGAGTATAATTGATCAGGTATTAAAGCCCTCTCGCTGCAGGTTTCAAGCTAACTCTTCCGCACGTACACGTCTCTAACCCACCAGAGCCCAGGGTGCTGCCGCTCAAAGCATCAGCAGGGCACGAATCCAATTGTAAACTCGCCGCTTCGTCACCCGCTCTCTCCCGCTGCATCATCCCTCCGTTGCTTTTGCCGCTGGTCCCTCTTCTTAGGAATCCTTTCTCCTTGAGCACCTGGCCCGCTCCTGCTCCCTGACTTGCCTCTTACCAACTGTGCGACTCCAGGATACTTTCTTAATCTCTTTGTGCCTCAGTTTGCTCATCCGGAAAATGGGGAAGTTGTAATAGTCTCCTCTGTGTAGGGTCACTGGGAAGACTGGACATGTTAGTGATGTCAAGGGCGTAGACCTTTGCATGGCACCTTCATACTTGCTCTGTAGACGTTAGCCATTGAATTTATGCATCCTTCCTAACTCACCTCAAGCATCATCTCCTCCTGGAGCCTTCTTGTCCGCCCAGTCTGAGGTCGGTGTCCCACTGCAGCCTGTGCTTACGTGATTGCACTGTCACTCCACTGCTGGTTTGTGGGCCTTGGTAGATCAAGCTTCTTCAAGACTGGGATGGCATCATCCAGCTCTGTATTCCCCGTGGCTGGAGTTGGGTACACAGTAGGTACCGAATGAATGAATGAATGATTGAGTGACTGAATCTCCACATGCATTTCTTCAGGTTCTGAGATCCTTTAATGACACATAGATGATGGGGAAGTCAACTCAGAATATTCCTCATCTTTTACTTGGGCTGAAGAATGCAGCCCTCTGGCCCTGCTGGGGGCGAAGTAGGTTTATCTGGCTAGCTTCCGACTCAACTGCTCCAGAGACTGCCCTCTGCCCCAGGGTGCTCTATCCATTAGGAACAGTAGGCGGAGTCTAGGCCCCACGGATGGCCGTGATGCAGCCTGCCCACCGTCGCTCGAGGCTGAGTTTTGGAAAGTGAGTCTCGTTCCAGCTCCCCACCTTCCAGGGTAGGGCGTCTGTAACTGGGGCCTCCTGCCTTTTGCCATTTTTGCTCACCCTACCCCACTGGGGGCCTCTCCCCCCTCCTCCATGCCTCTCGCTCCCTATACCAGGATGCAGCCACAGGGCTGTCTTTGGATTTTTCCAGCATTGGTCTCCCCCACCATCCCCGACTTTCCGCCGCTATGCCTTACACGCGGGGTACATGCTCCAGGCTCTGGCAACTCTGCCAGACGGGAAGTGCAGACCACCCTTGATTAGTATAAGCAATGTGCTTTTCTTGGCTGGGTCTAGAACTGCTGCAGCCTAGTTAGCAAAGCCGCCAGATCAGCAGGGCCTCTCATTAACACTGATCCGATCTGTGTCTCAGCTGCTGAAGCCCTCACAGTCTATCCCTCAGCAATGTTCCCCCAGGATCGCCAGGGCTCAGTGGGTCGGGGAGGGAGTGACAGCCAAGAAGGGCCATGCCGTGCCCTGTCGTCTGCTGATGTATAACCTAGCCGGGGGCTCAGCTTCCTGGAGGGCAGGGCTGGGGCTGGGCGGGGGTTATGGGCGGTAGGCTCTGAAAGTTCAACGCAGGCCTCGGGTCCCTCCGCCCTTCCGTCATGCAGTGACCCTGTGCTGAGGTGCTGCCAAAGATGCTATGCAGGCCATGACGTTCAGTATTAGAAAGCTCCATCCCTTTCTCCAAGCCACCCTGCTCCATGGTCTGGACCACTGCCACAGCCCCCCTCACTGGTCAGCCCTGGGAGTGTAGTTAGGTCAGCTGAGAGCACCTGAGGCCGGAGAATAAGAGCCAGTGAAGGGGAAAGTGAGGGGCAGCTGCTTTGGTTTAGGTAATCAGAAGGGCTTCTGGGAGGAGGTGACATTTTAGCTGAGACTTGAATGACAAGAAGAAGTTGGCCAGGCAACTATCAGGAGGAGAGGAGTTCCGGGACAAGGGACAGTGAGTGCAAACAGGAAAGAAGGTGGCTTCTTTAAAGAAGAGGAGGGAGGCCAGTGTGCAAGGAGCTGAGGAGGGGCGTGAGGAGGGCTGGGTGATAAGATAAGAAGGAGGGACTAGTCGAGTGAACGAATGAATGAGTGAATGCTGTCAGAATTGAAAGCAGTGAGCGACCACTGGGAACCAGGGTAGTCAAAGAAGCTTTCCGGAAGACGTGAGGCCTCCTTCTGCTCCCCTGTCATAGATCAGATTTTGTGCAGGGAGAGAGAAGAGGGAGACCATGGAGGGTGGCAGGTGAGATTCAGACAGGTGCAGCAGTGCTCTTGCATGATGGAACCCCCAGCTGTTTTATGACAAGTCCCTGTGAGGGAGCCAGGCGCGAAATAATACCTGAACTTCTGACTGTCACAACAGCCCTGCAGTGGGGTACGGTAGTTATCCCCATTGTACAGTCAGCAGACTGAGGCACAGAGAGGTTACATCGGTTAACTGAGGCATACTCTTTGTAAATGATGGAGCCAGGCATTGGGCCCATACGTGCTCCTAATTATTCCTGAGTGAGAGTGTGCCTTTGCACTTGGTTAGGGAGTCAAGGGGCCTGCTGTGCTACATGACTGACAGTCCAAGTCCCTGCCAAAAGCCGTGTATTTGTCCCTGGGAAAAACTTGTTTCTGGGCACTGAGGAGATTTGATCCACAGGACCCACTGGTTGGGAGCCTCTGAGTACCTCTCCAGATTGCTGCGTATCTCTCTCCAGTAAACATCTGTCATTCCTTTGGGCCACACATCATGCAAACCTCTTTCCTGTGCTTGGAGAAGCTCCGATTGATTTAAGGCAGAGCCTGCTTCCCTCAGTCAAGTTGAAAATGCCAGCTACTTGTTTTCCCAGCATCTCTTGCAGCTAAGGAATGGATACGTGACCCGGTTTCCAATTAGATGCAAACATCTCACCCTAAAACTGGAAGTCACTGACCCAAAGAAGAGGCAAGTCGTGCAAATTCGGATTCAGCTCCCAGAGATCGTGTGGTAGCACCTGTCGGCCCATCGTCAGTGGTGGCAACAGGCAAGATAGAGTTTCTGTGCCCAACAGTGTAGACTGGTCATAGGACTAGTTCAGTGGTTTGATTTGGGGCATTAATTTTGATCTCAACCCTCCAAGCTGGACTCTCCCATCCTCCAGGAGCTGTGCAACCTGGGCAGACAGACAGACATGCCTTTTCTACTTAAATTACCTAGAATTGATTTCTGTTGCTTGCAACCAACAGCTCTAATTAGTACACTGTCATTAGGCCTCCTCAGGTCGTTAGAGAAGGGAACTCTGGCAGGGGCGGGGTGGGGGGGGGGGGACTTGGGATGTACCAAGCAGATCCAGGGACAGCCTGAAAACTCCCAGAGGAGGGACAGGGACCTGTCACTTCTGGGGCTAAGAGAGGGACTTGGGCAGACACTCCTGAGTATCTGAGACTACCCAGCTACCTGCAGCCCCACTCCATGGCATTTCCTTGTGAACTGGATTCTAGGCAGAGAAAGGCAAGAACCTAACTTTCTTGAAAGCTACATTATGTAGGGGAGAAAGAGAGACTTGGGATACAAAGAGACCTGGGTTTGGATTCTGGCTTTGCCATCCACTAGCACTCACTTAACCTCCTGAGCCTCCATTTCTTCATATGTGGAACAGGGTATAGCAGTTGAAGTGCTGTCACCTGTAAGTACTCAACACCCAACTCCAGCTGGCATAAAAAATAAAAATGTTCTTTAGCGTCGTTGACAGGGCACCTGAAGATGTAGTTTGACTTGATCTGTGGCTCTGTCTCCTTTCCTGGTGATCCTCTCCACTCTGCCCTCCCCTGGGCATCAGCTCCCGCCTCAGGCTGGAGGTGAGACAGCTGCTGAAGTTCTGACATCACATCTGGTCACGATAACATCAGAGAAAGAAAGGTGCTCCTGTGAGCCAGACAGTCAGGAAGAGCTTGCCCAGCAGTTTATAGCAAACATTCCACCCATCTCATTGGTCCAAAGTAGGTCACATGCCCATTCTCCAACCAATAGCTGTCACCAAGGGAATGCCACATGCTGATAGGCTTATGCCTGAACACCTGAACCAATCACTGGCAAGTGTTATGAGATGATTACCATTGGCTTAAAACATCAGTTCTCAGACTTTTGTCCAGAACCTTGGTGGTTACATTTTCAAAAGTCAGAGAGGACTCCAACGAGCTTCTGTTCGTGTGGACTATATTTATTGATGTTTACCATTTTAGAAATTAAAACTGAAAAAGATTAAATATTTATTCGTTTTTAAAATAACAATAAACCTATTATACATGTTAATATAAATAACATATTTTATGAATAAGAGCTATACTTTCCAAAGCCAAAAGAAGTTAGTGAAAAGAGCAGCATTATTTTCTACTTCTGCAAATCTCTTTAAAATCTGGCTCCACAGAAGACAGTAGGAGTCTCATACCTGTTTCTGCACTCAGGCTGTTGCAATATGTTATTTTGGTTGTAATTTATGAAGAGGATTCAACCTCATGCAGATACGTGCTTGGGAAGGGGAGGTCCTCACAGACCTCCTAGATGGGTCTCAGGAAAGCCAGCTGTCCTGAGAACACACCTTGACAACCGCTTGCTTAAGCTAAGCAAGATTCACGGAGATAATGATCGCCCTTATTTCATAGGGTTGCTGAGAGAGAACTAAGGGAGATTATGTATGTAAATCGCTTAACACAGGGTTCAATAAATGGTGTCTGGGAGAGAGGAAAGACCTCAGGTGAACACAGGTAAAAGCGATAATCCATTACCCAGATGAACTGACTTCTCCCTTCCTTTCCCCAGGGTCCCTCCGCCCACACACATCCCATTATGCCAATCTTGCTACATCTCTGTAAGCAGACATACCACAGTAATTGCCACGGAAAGGAAGATGGGGGCGTTGCTCAACAGAGGGGAAGATCAAACCAAGCTGTCCAATCAAGCACCTGAGTTTCCCTGATCAGAACGAGACGCAGAAGCCAGAGCTGACACTAACTGGGGATCAGGGTGAGCCTCAGATTTGCTGATGGCCCCTCACAAAGGCAGAATGGGGGCCCTTTCTCAGGAGTGGCTGTGCAGTTAGTGCAAGATACGGTCCAGGGTCCAGAGGCCAAAGCAAAGCATCCGAGGTCAGCACCCGGTCAGCAGGTTGGGGTCGGAAGCTGAGAACTGGACGGCATCAGGAAGTCAAAGCAGGACAAGAGAGAGCAGAGGGGGCCTTGGTGACTTGGGAGGAGGAGCAAGAGATTTCAGGCCAAAGGCAGAACCTCTGGCTTGCAGGGAACAGCTGCGGCCCGCGGGTGTGCGCGAACACACACACACACACACACACACACACACGGGTGCGGGGCTGGGCAGAAAGCTTGTACCGATTTAATGTCCTTTTCAGAGGAGACAGCAATGGTGTGATAGGCTGGCCACATGGCACAGCTTTCAGAACGATCTCAACTTCAAAAGACACCAAGAGGGGGCATCCCTGGTGGCGCAGTGGTTGAGGGTCCGCCTGCCGATGCAGGGGACCTGGGTGCATGCCCCGGTCCGGGAAGATCCCACATGCCGTGGAGCGGCTGGGCCCGTGAGCCATGGCCGCTGAGCCTGCGCATCCGGAGCCTGTGCTCCGCAACGGGAGAGGCCACAGCAGTGAGAGGCCCGTGTACCACAAAAAAAAAAAAAAAGAAAAGACAGCAAGAGGGTAGGAACTTGCATCCCCAGCCTCTAGTACATGGCACGTAGCGGCCACTCCGTAACTATTGGTTGGATGGAAGACCCTGTATCCTTGGCCCTAAAAACCAACATGTCCCAGAACTTGCAATGCTTCAGCATCTGATTGCATCTCCCAGACTGCCCCTTGCTCCCAAGAGTGGCATCAAAGCTTTTAGCTGACAATGCATTTGGATTTGGGGCTCAGAACCTGCTCCCCCCACACACAGTGGAAGGAACTCTGCTCTGGGGATCAGGAGACACGGGTTCCAGCCTTAGCTCTATACTAGGTCACTGTGTCATTTAGGGCTTGTCGCCTTCCCTCTTGGTGCCTCAGGTCTCCCATCTGTGGGTGGCGAAAATCATCAGAGGGGGCATCTAAGAGTGGATGCTGAATGAGGGGCTTGGGGACCCAGCAACAAGGGACACAGAATGTTCCACTAGGTCAGGTTCCCAGGTGGGATCAGGAAGGCAGGTTGCCAGCCAAGGGTCAAGGCACCTGGGACCTTTGGGCTGTGGCCACGTCTGGCGATGTGTCCCCTCTCAGCCTTAGTGATCCTTTTATAGAGCCCCTTGACCCTGGTGAGCCTACAGGCATTGCCAGCCTCTGACCTGATAAGGACCAAGGCCTTCTGCCCGGGTATTAGGGTCACTGAGGCCTGTGAACTTGAATCTGGGCTACGAGGAATAATTTGAAGGAAAGAAGCCAGTTTCGGTCCCAGGCTCAATCTCCTTTTTCCAAATGCGGGATTGGGAGGCAAACAGGAAGGGACCGAATGACTGCCGAGCACCTGTGATATGCCAAGCCACGGCCAGGTGCTTTAACTACATACGTGACTTCCTGTCCACATGGTAGGTATCAGTGTCCCAAGAAAATTGAGAGAGAAATGCAGTTTTTTAGCCAAGATCATGAAACCAGGATTTGAACCTCCTTTCTCCTTCCCACTCCCCTCCCTTCCCCTCTCCGTCTCTCCCCCGGGCCCCTGTAATGTCCCCAAGACACCACATCCCCTGCTGCTCCCTCAGGGGATGAGAGCAGCCCCTTAAGAAGCTCTGTCCTCATTTCACTCTCCCTTTGTGACCCTGGATTTCCGCCCTGGGCGTTCAGAGTGGCAGGTTCTGACCGCCCTCTCCCCTCTGCCAACAAAAGCCAGCCGGTAATCCTACTTTCCTGCCCGCCCCGCTCCATCCTCCAAAGTAATGTCTTTCTTCCCACATTCTTCCTCCCCTGCTCCAGCCCTGTGGCTGCTTTCAAATCAGGCCAGTGGGACTTAGGCCAAGTTCATCAGGAAGGCCCAAGATGGTCAGCGAGGCAGAGGCTGGTGACCTGTGTGCTCCTGGGGCTCACTCTGGTCTGCTCACCCCGGTGGCTGCACCTTCGAGTTTTGTGGTGCTGTGGGGGCTGCCAAGAAGAGGGGGCAACGTCAGAGACTCCAGAGACAGTATTCCTTCTCCAGATCAGAGCTGCTTCTTAGGGAGCCATCGTCACTCCTGCCCCATGGCCGGCTTCGAGCTCTCCTGCGAGATATCTTTTCAGATGCGTTTGGGGAGGAGCTAAGAGCTCTGGCTCTGCAGTCAGTCCTGCCACTTTGCATGAGTTGAGGCCAATCAGTGACTCCATGTCACCATCTGCAAAATGGGCACAGTAGTAGTTACTACTCAATAGGGTCATCAGGAGGTCTGCATGCCTGTAAAGAGCTTAGGCACAGGGTCTGGTTCACAGGAAGGCCCTAGCAAGTGGGTGCAGCTACTACCCACTGAAGTCTATCTGGCTTCTTCTGTTTTCTGGAAATGGGATGGCACCAGAAGGGATGGATGCTGGCATGGTTGGTTCAGAGAAGAAAGTCTTCCTACCCAGACTGCCGTGATTCCAAGGTTAGATACAGTGTCCACTTGGGTATGTTGCACAAACTGTCCATAAATGTGTTCATTCAGCAAATAATTGAGCATCTACTCCATACCAGTCAGTGTCCCAAGGGCCAAGATACAGTGACGACAAGACAAAGATGGCCCCTGTCCTCAAGTTGCTCACTGTCTGGTGGAGAAAGACAACCAATGGGCAAATGACAATCATTAGCAAATGATCTCAGAGATGGAAAAGTGCTATGACAAAAAGAAAACACAGTAACAGTTGGTGACGACCGGGGGGAGGGGCTGCTCCAGGTAAGGTGGTGGGGGCCAGGGCTGACATCTCACTGAGACCTGGACGGAGAGAGGAACGTGGGCACGGCAAGGACAGGGACAGAGCAGTCAGGCAGAAGGTGCAACACGTGTCAAGGCCCGGAGGTAGGAAGCAGCTTGGCTTAGTCATGAGACAAGGCCAGCGGAGATCAGTGACTGAAGTCCAGAGTGGGAAAGGATGGAGCTGAGGGTGGAGGTAGGGGGCAGGGTTAGAGCACGCCCTCCATGCCATTGTTGGGCCTTCAGAGCTTATCCAAAGAGCAAGGAGAAGACAGCGGAAAGTTCTAGGCGGGGGGACGTCACAAGGTCTGACTGGTTATAAGTTCGGCTTTTGGGTGGAGACCAGATAGACTGGGAGTAAGATGGAGGCGGGGGGGCCACTAGGAAGCTATTGCAATGTCCCCGGAGAGAGATGACGGCGGCTCAGCCCAGGGCGGCAGCAGTTGGGGTGGAAGCCATTGGATTCAAGATACATTTGGAGAGGAAGCCGACGGGGCCTGCTAGTGGGTGGGTCCATCCAAGTCACACCCTGAGAACAGCCACAGCGGGAGAAGCTCCCTCACAACCCAGTGTCCAAGGCCAAGGTTCAAAGGACTATTAAATCTGTGTTCCCGTAGCTGCCTCTCTTTAGGGTGGCACGGGTTCAGCCTTGTCTGTCTCCCAACAGACAGGGCCAGCATATTTGAGGAGAGTAGGGTGACACAGGGAGTTACGGGGATGGCAACCCTTGGATCCCCTCTCTTCAGAGTACGGTGAGGGTCTCCAGCGGTAGCAGGCACCTTCCACTAAAAAAAACTGATAAAGGCAATTTACTCAGCTGCATATAATATGCACGTGCAGAAGCGACCGACTCTCTGGGCCCGATAGGGACACAGGGACCAGCCAGGCTCACAGTACCTGGAAAGCCTGTGCTAACAGTCACGTGTCTGCACTTAGACTCATTGCCTATCCAAGGATGCTGGGGGCAAACAGGGACCAAGGACATGCTTTGATGGACACAGTCCTTATAGGCTAGAAAATCTGAAGTTCTGAGACCTGCGATTTTTTTTCATCTTCCATGTTATTTCCAAAGGAAACCTAATATGCAGCTGGAGTTAGAAAAATCCAGGCCCTTTTACCAGCTTTACAGCCATTCGGCAAGATGGCGTCATCGAGCCCAGGTGAATGCAGCAAGAGTCCTTGTCGAAACTCAGCGAGAGAAGGGGGAGGCCCACCCACGGGGAATGAGGGGCGTGGACAGGTAGACCCCCTTGGAGCAGAAAACGTCCTGGTTTTGTTATTTTGTCGTCATTCGGGGTTTAGAACATTGAGGCAGTTGTCCTTGTAGACACATAAATTATAAATAACCCTTAGGATGCCAGGCTTAGGAGATGCAAGAAAAAGAAAAAAAGAAGAAACCACGAACAACTGCTGATAGCATTTGCACCCTTGTTAACTCAAACGCAGGATCCAAGCTCTACTTTTCCAGGAAGGAGGCTGTGAAGTGGCAGGTTTTGTTCAGTGGCCCTGCAGCCCATTGAGCGCCAGCTACCAGTACAGATTTCCCTTTTGCCCCAGCCCTGCAGATGGGCACCCTCGGGCCTTGGCAGCTGGGCGGGCACCCCTTCTCCCTGCCCGGGGGCGCTCCTGCTTTGGCTGCAGGGACAGGCAGGCTTTGCCGTGGGCACTCGGGGGACTAGAGGTCAGTGCGTTTGCCAGATGCGCAGGGAGAGGATGAAAACGGGAGGCTGAGACCTGCTTGGCTGTCTCTTGGTGACTAAAGATAGGGCTGCTAGAAGGTGACGTGTGAATCTACTTGCTGGGCTGTGAAAGACAGGTGCGCCGTGCCCTCCACTGCCCCTGGGTACAGGCTTTGTAAAAAGTTGCTTTGTTTGAAAATCAATTTTAAAACATTGTACCAGAAACAAAATGTAATTTATAAAATCGCAATCCTATTAATCTCACATGAATAGGTAACATTTACTGAGTGCTTACTCTGTGGCAGATGCCGTTCTGGGTACTCTACATGTACTTAAGGCACTTAAGCCAATGAGGGAGGCAGCGTTATTGCTCCTTTTTACGATGAGGAAGCTGAAGCCCTGGGAGGTTAAACAATCTGCTTAAGGTCGTACAGCTGGGGCAGGATTCCGTCTCAAGCTCCCCCTGTCCCCAGTGCCTGGCACCCTGTAGTCACCCAGTGACTCGTTATGCTAGGAGGAAGTTGGCTGGTTGATTGATTGGTTCGCTGGGTGATGAGCTACCTGGACCGCTTAGGCTACAGAATTGATAGGGGCCCAGTCTTGAGTCGGCAGACCCAGGTTCCAACCTCAGTGCAGCCATTTCCTGGCTGTGTGGCCTTGTGGGAGTTACTTCCCCCCATGTGCCTCAATTTTCCTCATTCATAAAACGGGCACAGGAATTGCCCTACTTTGGGTTGTGTGGATCAGAGGAGAGAAATGCCTATAAAAACCTGCTGCATGGCAGCTGCTCTATAACGGGCACTGCGATGCTGCATTCCTGCTGTCGGTGCAGCACATCAGCTTGCAGGATTCGACCTATCTGCACACGCTCCAGGTCACAGCACAGACAGGCTTGTGTGCTGCATGTCGGATTCCCTGCTGGAGAAGCCACTGCTCGGGTCTCTCCATGTGCAGACGGAGTTGTTTTCCGTCCATCCCAGATTAGTGCATCTTCTGCAGGTGCCCCCAGCCCCAAAGCCAGCTGTTCCCTGTGGGGCAAGAAGTGCGCTTTGAGTAGGAACAGTCCTGCTGGCCTGTCTTGCTGCCACCTGCAAAACAGAACCCTGTCCCAAGGGCCTGCACTGGAGAAAGAAAGGTCCCCAGGCCCACATCCAGAACATACTCCAGGGGTCTGCTAACCAAATATTAATGATAAGGATAAAGCAAATACCTCATGCAAATGTTCAATAAGAAAATAACAGGAGCTTCCCTGGTGGCGCAGTGGTTGAGAGTCCGCCTGCCGATTCAGGGGACACGGGTTCGTGCCCCGGTCCGGGAAGATCCCACATGCCGTGGAGTGGCTGGGCCCGTGAGCCATGGCCGCTGAGC